>NC_091047.1:2500000-3125000 GCF_963966145.1 Tenebrio molitor
TTTTGTTGGCAAATTATAGCATTTGGGCCATAAATCACGCGTCTGGTTTGCGTTTAAATAAAAAAGCAAATTATTTAGCATTTAGAAGTCGCGATTTCTCGCGTGCGCGTATACGATGCCCCACCCGGTATTCTAAATTTTCGTAATGACCGCGACACATTGATTGCGTTTTACACTTATCAATACCAAAACTTTATTATTGACTTTAAATATATTTATTTCTAAATTTTGCTCGGTGTTATCTTTATAACATATTGCTATCAATTTAGCAGAAATTGTATGAAAATATCAATATCTCATAACTTTTTGATATAAAAAAACCACGATGTGATATCGATATAGAAGTATTATTTTCACAGTTTCAAACAAGTGGTGGGGACTGGAATGTTCAAAAATGATTCGGAAAATGTGTGTTGAGTGTTTATATCTATTATTTTGCATGAAAATAATGCATCAAATATTTTAGTTTATATTATGGAATTTTGATGATTTGCTTGGCAAAATCGAAGAGTGAAAATGACTTCTTTGTTGCTAAACATAATTTCGACAAGAACTATTTTTGTGTGACCAACACTACCTATGCATTAAGTTGGACTACAACAAAAGTACATGAAAAATTGGAACAAGGTACGTATTGTACAACGTGTAACAGGACATGACGTATAATTTCTTCGTATCTCACCTCCACCCGGCGGCACGGCAATTTTGCCGGAGTACATACACTATTACGGATAATACTATCAAGTAATAGTGCAGTGCTTATCAACATAATTACCCGCGTCTCGCCTCCACATTTTGACTTTTATGTGTTGTATGTTCTGTGTCAATGTTAAGGAATTTCCTCACGATATAACATGAGTATAATAATATACCTTTTTGAATTTCAACCACCAATGTGTTCTCTAAGTCCAAAATTTTTAAATTTTTAAAAAGAGATTGCGGTACTATTCCTGTTGCTGAAATTATAAATGGTAAAATCGAAATCTTTTCTAAACACCAAAGATTTCTCATAGCAACGGAGAGTTCTAAATATTTATTAATTTTTGTATTATATGTCTGTGTTATATTGTGTGAATTTGGAACAGCTATATCTAAAAGATATGCTTGCTTTTGTTGTTTATTTAAAATAATAATGTCTGGTCTGTTATGCTGAATATGAATGTCAGTTAAAACTGTACGATCAAAATATAATTTGTAATTGTCATTTTCAAAACAACTTTCTGGTTTATAAATATAATGTGGTTGTGTATCCTTAATTTATTATTTTACCAGTGTCCAGCTACTGTTTATTGAGATTCAACTGAAATTACACATCTAGCATTAATTTAATCGATCACTTTAAAAACAATCGAAATATGTATTAACAAATTTGTAGAGCACTTGTTTGGTCCACATGAATTTATTACGTTGTTCAAAAAAGAAACTAACAAAGCAAGATCATGTCAAAAACTAGAATTAACAGTAGATATTTACGAACCGAGTGCCAGAAGACATTTTTCGCACATGAGGGCATTATTTGAGGCACAAGCGACGAAGGAGCGCGTGCTTCATTTGTGCAAATGTGCAAATACGTCTTCACGCATCGAGGTTTGTAGATACATACATACAATATTTTTTATTTTTCACTTTAGTATAATTGAATGATAACTCCTAGGATACGAAATACGTAAACATGTCTATAACAACCGGGGAATAATAACAGGGCGCAATAAGAATAAGCGGGCGTAATGAATTCATAACGCCCTCATCAATTGCATCAATTGCAAGATGCCATTTTTTTTTTTTAAGAACACGTATAGTGAAAAATAAAATCTTGTATGCACCACAGCGTCACCGAATGATTACGCCCATCGAACAATATCCATCTCTCGGGCTAAAGCCCTCGAGCTGGATTCATCGTTCTCCGGGCGTAATCATCGTTGTAACGCCCTTGGTGCATAAATAGCTATTGAAACGAACATTAGCATTTTTAAATTATTACCCAATAGTTTCCAATTTAGTGAATAGATGGCGCTCGCCCAAGTGTCAATCTATAGCCCCTTTACTTACAAAGTAAATAGAATCAAACGAATTAATAGCGATTTATTTTCATTCTTTCCAAATTTTCAACATCCAAATTGGAGAAATAACGTTTTGTAAATCAGATTTTATTATTATCAAGTCAAATTATTTTCAGAATGCTCAAAAAGGCCAATGCTTTTTGGATGATTTTGAAGCACGGTGCGCGAAATCTACGTTCGCGGTTAATTGTTGCGTTTGCGAAATGTCATTTTAAGGTTAGTGAGTTCAAAAAACTTATTTAGTTATTTTCATAACATGCTAGTGTTACTCTATAATTGTAATAAAACCGTCAGCTAATGTTAACGGTAAATTTCGAAGGCACAGGTAACAGGTATAGTATTTTTACCCTTAATAGAAATATTAACTAAAATCATAAATCACACCAACAAAGAAACAGTTTACAAACCACGTACAGGTAAGAAACCGGTGATTTTTACCCGTTGAGTGTCACCAAATACTTGGTTGAGGTTATTAACATCCCACCATAAATTACCGGATGAGGTGCTTTAAGATATGTTTCTTTGTTGGTGTGATTTATGATTTTAGTCAATATTTCTATTAGGGGTAAAAATACTATACAGGTTGACCAAGAAGGACTGTTTGAGTTGGCAATTCTGAATTTTATGTTTAAACGGTACAACTGGAGTATACCTTCCGGTTGTTGACGGCTTGACACTGACACACGCATCATTGACAAGTAATATTTGAAATTTCAAACTAAATTAAATATGCTGCTGAATCTGTTCGAGAGGCTACAAAGGTATGTTTACAGCAAAATGGGGAGCACTTCGAGCATTTCCTTTAGTTAATTTTCTTCAAGTTTAATTTCTTTTTACCGTTAATTTTTACTCTCATCATAACCTGTTATGCTGTTATGTTATGTCAGATATCTGTCAAATAAACCAACAAAACGTCTACGATTGCAGTGTTGCAAATAACCGAATAAAAAATTTTTCTTAATTATTGTATTAACAACTTCTTGATCACCCCGTATTTTGAGAACTACAATTTATTTATTCAAAAGAGGAAGAATTTTAAAAACTAAAGAATTCATGGAATAAGAAAATCTAAATCTAACATATTCAATTATTCACAATCCACAAAACTAAATTGTGTAAAGTGTAACAACGTGACGCACAATAATATTTTCAATTAAATTAATTGAATAATACCAATCATACTTAAGCAATCAATTTCAGAATCAACATTTATACCGAAACGAAATAACAACTCTTTCGACTGTCGTATTGAAAATGATTTTAGAACTAATAAATATTTCATAAAAGCTCCTTGGGAGTTGAAGAACTCGTTGGAAACGAACATTAACGAAGTAATCGTTGACCAACGATGGGAAGGTAAGTTCATGTCGAATACAAATATGGACGTAGTTACAAAAATAACATTTAAAATGGATACGATTTATATTTTTTAGAAATGAAAATTTTTAAAACAGAATATGTTATTCGTAAAGGCATTCCTTTTAAATTTACTACGGTTTTGTCAACATTAAAATCCAACTTTGACATTCCCTTTTCAATACGCACTGAAAACGAAGCCCACATTTTTCTTTGCGATGGAGAAGATCCCCACGAATCTAATTGTTATTGGATCATGTTGCAAACTTTGGATGGAAGGAAAACTGCAATAGCAAAATGTCCAAAAAAATGTGTACCTAAAATTAATGAAGAAGAGTCCCAAAGAATGTGCACTACTATGCAACCTATTATATTGGTTTGTATTTACCTTCTGTATGTTCATTGATTTACATTGTATGGTGTTTAGCATACATATTTTACAAGATTCCTTAACAGCACTCACTGGACGCACTTGAAACTTACCAAGAGAGCCGAAACTTTAAGACTGTTTCAAATGAACGGATACAAAAGCTCAAAAATAATACAATTTTCAGATAATCAAGAACTAATTAATGTTACTCATATGGTTATTCATAGCAAAATGGTAAACGCGTTATGGAAAATTCACAAAGGTAACAAAAATATTTTCTTCACAGAAGAAAACATTTCTTTCCTTTTCAGTTGAATTCATTTATACAAACAAAGAAACAGATAGAGAACAACTAGGACCTACTTTCTCTCCGACGGAGGATTATATATGTGTGTCGATGTATCTGTTAATGTGCGATTATTGCAAAGTAAAATTAACATTACTTGATGCCAGTAATGGCGAAGTAATTGAACAAGATTTTAATCAACTCGTAGTAAGTCATGTTAAGCTCATACTAGACTAACATAAAAACAGTTAAAATTCGTCTTACTTGATTTCAACGTTCAGTTAATCGATAGTTAATTTTTAATTATCATCCGATACATTATGATGTATTATTATTGTTTTTGAATTAATTCATTTTGACGAATTGGACTGTACTGTACGTAAATGAAAGAGCTAACAAATATTTCTAGTCTTCAGAATGGAGAGAAATTAAGTTCATAAACGAGAGCAAACGGTATCAACATAACAAATTCAAATTATTAGTATCAACAATTGGCGGCACGAGGGATCAACGGTTCTGGGCAATCGACAGAGTTAGACTTTGTCAGAAGGAAGGTAAAGTAACAACATTCTCTAGCTGTAACTATCAACATAAAATCGCATTTAGAATTTCGAATGATTGATTTATACGAAAAAGCGACATGCCAATTGATGTCCGATAACAAGAAAATTATTACGTTCAAGGATTCAGTAGAAGTATCTGGTAAGAATTTGTTTATAGATTAAGACGTTCTTTTAATTTTCTTATTATTTCTTCTACAGAAAGTGAATGCCCTGAAAATACAATCGGAGAATTTTGTGTGCCCTGTAACTGGATTTATGGAAATTGCAGAGACGTCAAAATTTGTGACAACGACAAGTGTGTGTGTTCGTCAGGATACAGGAACAAGAATTGCTACAACGGTAAAGTAACACATGTTTATATTATTTCGCGTGGTTCAACACCAACATTTTTAGAATGCGAAACTGGACGGTATGGTCACGGGTGTAAAAAATCTTGCGGAAAATGCTACAACTATTATGACACGTGCAATTGGATTGACGGAACATGCTCCTCTTGTACTGATGGATTCAGCGGACCAAGATGCGATATACGTATGTAAAATTAAAATTCCATTCAAAAATAATTAACTTCTCTCTCAATTCAGCACCATCAATAATTTTCGCAAGACCTCCAGATGTAACTGATGTAAAATACACACAAGCCATCGTCCATGTGACAGATTTTACATTGGAAAATACATCTAATGAGACGGCTTCCGCTTACACAATTCAGTACAAAGTTGAGAAAGTCGTTTCAATATACTGGGTGTTAGGGAATGGTCTCCCAATAATGTCAGGGTGAGTTTCTCAGGGAAAATATGGTCGAAAATCTTAATACCATTTTTTCCCAACATGAATGGTTTTCTCAAAGATAAAAATTTAAAATGGTGCCCCACTGTTTGGGAGTTTTGCACCATTTTATTGTTGTGATAATTAAATAAATAGTTAAAGTTCTGAAATGAAAGTTAATTGCTTAGCAACTAAAAGACAACAATGCCTTTATGTTAGATTTTATCGAGTACCTACTATCACAATGACAGTTTCGGTTTTGAATATGTATGTACTTCGCTTGGATAATATCTCATCAAAAACTACCAGGATTGCACATTTTTAAGGTCAAAATCAATAATTCATTCGAAATATTTATCTAGATTCACCGCAACCTTATTGCTGCAATAAACTGAAATTATTTCTGCAGCTTTATTTGTGAAACCACATCTCGATCAACCTCTAAAGGGATTTGAAATCGAGCACTCACCAGCTAATACTACTAATAACTAATAAGATTCGTTAACTTTTGTGTAACTTTATTTATTTGTATTGAAAAAAATCATAATAAATGTTCAAAATGTCTTCCGTTTGCCCTAATACAAGCATTAGCATACCTTCGGATGGCAGCAGTAGCCTTTCCGCTATATTCGCCATACCTAAAAAACATATCTGCATACTCCTCGATAGAATATTCGGGCAATGTAAACGATTGTAGTCTTCGCAGGCGACGGATAAAAGATAGATCAAATTAAAATGTAAACTTTGACAGTAGTAAATTTCGAATCGTTACCAAGCAATCATTTTTAAGTCAAAACATATAAGATTTTTTTCCTGCACAAAGCAATATTTCAGCAGTTCCAAAATAGCAGGGAACAAGTTTATTTTCAGAAAACGGTTTAATTTATCCAAAAACGGTATAAAGGTTTTCGACCACATTTTCCCTGATAAACTCACCCTGAAATTCTTGGGAGACCATTGCCTAACACCCTGTATAAATAATTTGTAACAATCTCTGGACGGAATGTGACAACTTTGCCGTTAAATTCAAAAATTACAAACGATTGTATAATGTAACTGATGTGCAACAAAGTAACCAAGTACCGAGTGTAAATGGTACTTATTAGTTTAATATTTACATGTATTGGCAGTATCAGTGAAGAAATAACTAATTTGCAGTATATGCAAATGTATGTGTACGCAGCAAAGCTGAAATTTTCTGTTCAAAGAGTCTTCACTTCGTTACATTTATGTCATTTTAACGAATATTTTAGATAGCAACAAATAAAAATTCAAAATGGATCACAGACAATTCAAATCATACATTGAACGAGAATCATTCAATACTAATCAATAATTTAAAAGCCGACACAAAATATTTTGTGAGAGGCGTTATCATCACAAATAATGGAAATGCTCAAGTGGGATCGCATTTAAAATTTAAAGAATTCACCACCAATTGTCAAGGTATTCAAGTCTTTTTGATTTTTACAGATTTTTATATTTATTTATCTGTTGATTTTAGAGATACCTGTGGACAATATTGAGATAAAATCAACCAACACCACCGCATTCGTTTCCTTAAAAACTCCGGTAAATTTAATAATCTTTCAGCTAACTAAACCGAAACTTTTACTTCTTACAGATGAGAAATACAACGTGTAAATTGGAAAAATACATTTATTTACAACAAACTGGAAATCGTGGATCACTTAACAATGCAAGTGTATATTTTGATGGATTAAATCCGCTCACAAACTACACAATAATCTTTCAACGTAATATCCAAGAGCACCAGAAGAAACAGTTTCAAACGGCAGAGGGAGGTAAATTGCTTTAAAGATATTAATACAGTAACCTCCCTTTATCGAAATCTATTTTACAGTTCCACAACAAGTCTTTAATCTGAGAGTCGCGAATAAAGCATCATCAACAATTTCCATAAAATGGGAAAAACCTGCTTCAATTAACGGGGTATTTAAACATTACATCGTTAAATATCAAGTAAGTAAAGTGCGTCTATCGATATTTTGAAACGACTTTTTAAACACTAGTTAACATTTTGGGTCGTTTATGATGGTCTCATTACTAGGGGATTATTTACCTACCCTGTAACAAAAACTCTCGATGGTACCTACGGATTATTGAGGATCGGTTACTCACCACTTTTACGACAATCTTTGTTAGCGGGCAATAAACCACTAAAGGAAGCAAAAGGTCGTTTTAAAATATCGATAGACGCACTTTAGTCACGGATGAAAAATATAGTTCTCCCAGAGTTCCAGCGATTTTATGGCAGGGTACCATTGTATAAACATTAACAACACCGACAATAGGTTTAAACCGCAAGTACAACCCCTAATCGTAAATTCGTCCAAGTACTACCCTGTAAACTGACAGGTATAGAACGAAAATGATGATTGACAGGGGTCTGTTTATGTCGCTTATCGCCATCTCAACAGGCGTAATAATTACTATTGCCCTGCCATAAAACCGCTGCAGCTCTGGGAGAACTTTACCAAAATCGTTCAACCCTTTTTCCTCTCGTGCCAGCAACCAACAAATCGATCTGCGGAGCATACTCTGAATGTGACCGAAACTTCAGTAACAATACAAGATTTACTTTCATGTTCGCTCTACAAGTTTACTGTGTTTGCCGAAAACACAAAATTGAAAGGACTTCCGTTACAGCTTTTTGAAGGAACGTTACCCGAGGTGACAGTTTTTCCCAGCGTGCGTGGGGTTAACATTACGCTGTCAAATAATTGCAAAAGGATTATGGGACTCGTGGAAACGATCGTCATTTGTACCAGTGAATGGTGCAGGAACCAAAACAGAGCTCATAAAAGAACGAACCATTATTCCGACGACATAATTACGATAAATGGGTTAACTCCATTTTCAGACTACAGCGCGTATCTGACATTTAGTGGACATTCTGATGATTATTCGGGATCCTACACGAAAAAAATTTTTAGGACAAAACCAACTAGTAATTAATTGTTTTTCGAAACTGTAAACAAAATCTAATCGAATTTATTCGTTTTCAGTTCCCAGTGTGGTCACTGATTTGCAGGTTTATACAAAAAACGAAAGTTCAGTTTCGCTCAGATGGAAACCACCTTACCCACCAACAGGTGTTTTAGAAAAATATCAAATTGAATATGATAAACTATATTTTCATGGAAACAGCTATAAAAAGGAATTTGAAATTATGACTTGCAAATTATGGTCAGATTTTCATTGTGTCACAGTGTCCGATTTGGAGCGTCGCGTAGAATACAGATTTAAAGTGCGTAATTTAAAATTATTGGAAGTGGTAGTATTAAAATTATTATTAATGTACAGGTGAACGCCAAAAATGAATATGTTGCAGAATTTGGATCAGGGATTTTCGTTAAAACGGAAACAAAAATAGGTCGGCATCAAAATAATATTTTAAGTTTTCAAATTCCGGATTTTATTTAAAATCTTTTATTTCATACTGTCCGGTAGATGTTCGCTTGCATCATGCGGTAGGTGAGTTATATTATAACAGTGTCATTAAGCAATACCTACCGGAGTGTTTTATTTTTATCCATCAAATCTGACATTGAAAAGTTAAAAAGTCAAAAAATATTTAATCTAAAAAAACAATAGCAGCGGCCGTTGTCACAGGAAAAAGTGATGCTATTTTCACAGAATGTATTTTTTAATTTTTAAAATAAAATTATGATGCACAAGAGACTTCCAGTATGAAATAATAGTATATTATGATACAAGTTTATAAGGAAGCCTTTAAAGCACGCGCGACGAGTTTAAGAGCACGACGCGTAGCGGAGTGCTTTTAACGTCGCAAGTGCTTTAAAGGCCCTTATAAACGTGTATCATAGGCTATTTTTTATTATACCTGCACTAAAATCTGAAAATTATAACAAAAAAAAAGTAAATTGAAATACCTTTTCCGAAGTAATCTGTGTCATTAATCGTTGATATAGAAATGGTCAATTGTTGTTGTTTCGTTGCTATCATAAATTGTGTATAAATGTCTATTTATCATTGTTCAAAATGTAGGTGAATTTGTTGTTACCTAAGCAACCCTTAAAGCTTTAGTGTTTTAAAGGCCCTTTTACGCACGCATTTTAGTGTCAAAAACAGGGATTATGATTCAGGTATAATAATAAATACATTACGATGTAAAGTAACGCTTAAGGTATAAGATTATATGGCCCTTTAAAAGTATTTGACCGGAAGTAAACGTTCCTTTTGTCGCAATTGCAGTAGGCGGTCAGCCCAACCATAAATCATGCTTCAAGCAATTCTCTGTTGTGAATTCCAGAGCCGGCCTCAAAACAAATGCGTACCGACGAAATTATATTTATTTATTAAATATACCACACTATTACAAATCATCTTTACTGTTTTCAAGACACAAAGTATTAAAGGGAATTTCGTTGCAATAACAAAATTTACAATAAACATCAAAAACATGTTTTATCAGAAATTTTTAATCCCTGCCCTGAACGAAGGAAAAGGGATGCAGCTGCACGAGCCGAGACAACCATCTTAATGCCAATATTGGTTTCCATTATTGGGATAATTTTAGTGCTGCCGTATAATCTTATACCTTAATCGTTACTACATCCGGTAGTACGAGTAAGTACTTGTAACAGGTACTCGTTTAGACATTCTTGACTCGGCTCCTAATGTCGCCTCGTCCATAATGTCTAACCTACCGGACTTATAACGTACATTACTATTTCAGAATCATCAGGAGCGCCCTACGATTTAAACATCACTTGGACGATTAATAATGACCTGATACTGCAATGGAAACATCCAAACGAATCTAACGGTCCAATTGGATATTTTAATATCATTTTAAAAAGTGAAACAAACAAGGTCGAAAAGAATTTACTAATCACGAATGTTACCTATTTTTTAAATTATAATTTCAAAGTAAGTGCAAAACCAAACTTGATGCATACGTATTTACTTATGTAAACTCATCGTTTCTAGATAGATTCCGCAGAACTGTTTCCTTCTACCCGATACATCGTGCATGTGTCTGCATTCAACGGTTTCTCCGGTCATTATGTTTACTTATCAGACACAAGTCCACCCGACATACCATTACTGAATGGTGATCCTGAAAGTAACAGTTCAAAAGATACAATTACACTAAAAATCTCGCTTCAAAAACCAAGAGGAGAAACTGACAACCGTCTTCTGTACATCTTAATATCCGATAAAAACAACAACCGCGACTCGCACAAATTCGAAAAATTTGGTCTAAAAAAGTTCAAAATTGCAGTCAATTGCACTTTGGAGCCTTCAAAAGAGAGTTTGAACGTCACTATTGGTAACGCCTATCAATTCGACAATTGTAACCAAACAAACAATCTTCCACTAGAACCGGCAACTTTCTACAATATCACAGTACTGTTATTGCACATTTTTCAAAACAAGAGCAGCCATAACATATACACATTCATGTACAAGACACTAGACACTAGACACAAGACACTAGACAGTAGTGAACAGGTCTATCTAGATAGACCTATTCACTTCCAAAAAAGTTTCTTCGGTTTATTATTTTTAGCATTGTTAATACTTCCTGTGATAGGATATCTTTACGTGTAAGTTTAAATGTATGTACAGTCGATCGACAAATAAAACTGGGACAAAAATAACTATCACATAAATTAAAAAATTCCAAATCTCCATCGTTTAATTACGGCTTTATCACAAATTGATTAACTTTGGTATGGCATATTGTACAGACTTTGATAAATATATTGACAATTCAATAGTCTGATTTACATAGCTTACATATTAAGTATCCCAGTTTTATTTGTCCATCGACCGTACGTTCTTCTGTTTAATAAACATTTTCAGAAAGATACAAAATCTATTAAAATGTCGGAAAAATGTGTCAAGAAGGGACAACACGTGTAAGTTTATTGTATTTAAAAAGAAACCTAAATATAATTAATGTATCCCTGTTGCAGCGCTACTCCAACCAGGAGAAGCTGAGGATGCTGCTTCAAATACTGAACCAAAAGTAATTTCGCATCTGCGAAAATTTTTATTTTATTTGAATTTCACTTCATACTTGTATTTTTTCAGAACCAAAATGGTGAAACAAGTAGGAGTACTGACATTTATTCGAACAAAGTTAAAGCTGAACATTTTTTAAACTATGTCAAAACGTGTATCCAAACCAAACAACTCGAAAAGGAACATCAGGTGAGAAAATTTACTAACAATAAAATAATAGCGGCAACTAGATAAAACTTTCACAATTTTAGATAATTTTAAATAGTCTTGCCAAGAACACGTATGAAACGTTACACCAAGGTCCTTTGGAATATGTCGATGTGCAGTTCGCCAATGTAAGATCGTATATTTTGCCGTGAGGATAGAAATATGTTCGTAATTTTCAACAGGGACATCTCGTCAAAAAAATTTACATAACTAGTCCAATACCCGAGAGAAACGAAATTGACAGTTTTTGGAAGACAATTTGGGACGAGAATATTTATAATATAGTACTTTTTGACACTTGCCACATAAACGATCTGGTACGGGTCATACACTTGTCACATTACACACCAACATTGTTTCTTGTAGAAAACATTTGAAAATTACTGGCCGGACGTTAACGAAGAAGTACAGGGTTGCGACATCTCCGTTCGCTGTGTCTTCGAAGAAACATTCGCCACTTACCAATGCAGAAGATTTATGATACACTATGAAAATCTGACTCGTCAGGTAAACTTCAAAGCACGCATCGTCCTTTCTAATAACCTGATTCCAGGTAGACCAGCTTCAATTTTCTTTACTGTCGAACAAAGAGGTCCACTGTTTGTCACTGAATTACGCCGAGTTTTTTAAAAGAGTGTCGGAGATTCCTTTCGGTTGCAACTCACCTATTCTCGTCCACAGCAGGTTAGTCGTAGATTTGCAAATCGAATTTAATTTCAACAGTTCTTACAGTTCGGGGATGCACGGCAGCACCTTCGCTCTGCTTTGTGACATTTGTCTCAGGACGACTAAGAAGGACGGCGTCGTGGACGTTTTAGGGAATCTCCAAAGACTCACAGAATACAACACAAATTTCGTCGTAGATTATGACCATTACGTGCTGACTCATCTGGTCATCCTTGAGAATCTTTTTGGTCTCGACACCAGCATCAATTGCAATTCTCTCGATATGAGTAGAACCCACTTGTTCACAGCAGACGAAACCGAAATACATTTGAGACACCTGAAAGACACCTTATGGATGGATGCGGTAACAAGAAGAGTGGAAAGAGACAGTCATGTTTATTTCCGAGCCGTTTCTCAATGTAATCATAGGAAAAGCATCTGGTCATACCAAGAAAGTAATATCTGTTTGTGTTTTAGTACACGATGGTAAAGTCTATTTTGAGCCTTATACCTTGGATGAGGAAATTTCTCCGTGCTGGAATCGACTAGGTGCCATTAGTGTTGACGGTTTCAGATGTCCTAATAAATTTGTAGTCGTACCTCAGCCGACGTCGAACACACTAAGTGACATTTGGCATTTGGTTGTTGAGAAAAATATTTCAATCATTTTGTCGCTGAATGAAATTACTCCGTTGTCTACAGTGAGTCAAGTTGAAAGTAAAGATAAAATCTCGTAACAGTTGTATTACAGAACGTTCCCTTTCTGCCAGAAAATAAAAAAGCAAAAATGTGTTCGAAAACGAAGGTAAAACCAAAACTTACCAGAGATTTTGGAAATTATGAGTGGACAACGCTGGAGCTGAGCAACGGAACGGTACTAGTTTGGACAATTTTTAAAGAAACTTTGAAATGTTGAATCTGCAATGAGCTGACTCTCACATTCACTCTATTTCTTTCAGAAACAACAAATTGTTGAGATCCTGTCGGTGACGACGTGGCCTGCCGAAACAGCCTGTCCTCCGGATGTTTCAGAATTTGTGAATTTTTGTATCGCCGCTAACGAAAGAATGAAAGGGTCTGGATCGGTGATGGTGACGTGTTGGTGCGTAAGAGTAATTGTGGGTTTGAACGTTGTGTTCCAATTTCTTTTTCAGTGATGGAGTTACGGCGTCGGGATTGTTTACGGCGATGTCTTATAACATGGAACAGATGAAAACGAACGGAATGTGCGATGTGTGCACGAGTGTCCGAACTGTTCGGCGTCATTGTCCTCAGTTTGTTAACGACAAAGTAAACAACAGCGAAGGGAAAAATTACTAAATTAATTACAATTTTTTCTCTTTCAGAAGCAGTACACTTTCTTGGTAGAAGCTGCGCATCGTTACATTAATGAATGTAAATTATATGAAGTAAGATAAATATAATTTCATAATTATAGTTTGGGTGAATTAATTAATCAATCAATAAATTAGTTAACGACGCACATTTTTTAACTTTCTGCGTAGATATGTGTTTGTAGATATGTATTTAGATTTTGTTATTGAGGTAATTGTCATTTGAATAAAATAATATAACAGATTTCCTAATTTTAGGCAATTTTATTTTAGCAATAACTCCTTTGAAGAAGTTTCCAACGGCACTCATCAGAGTCTATGGTACTTTCAAAATTCTAACAAAACATTTCCTTGCTAAATTTATCGTTATTTTTGTTTTCACATATTTTGGTACGGCAAATATTTGTTTCAAGTAAATAAACATAAACATAAACAGCGATAAATGTAAAAATACTATGTATAAGATTTTTTTTTAAAGCGAATATTCTAGTTATATTTAATTATATTGAACCGTAGTAATTGAAAGAAACCAGTGTTAAAAAAATTTCTTTTTAAACAAAAATCACAAATAAATTATGTATACACAGTGTGTTGCGGTTAAGATGAAAACTGATCTTTTCGTTCTCTGTACGAGTAAAGATGTGATTTTTTACACTCGTAGAATTTCATGAGGTGCATCTCTTCAAGTACCCAACTCAACTGCAAGTTGTAATCTCGCGAAGAGGGTCAATTTTGCATGTTTTTCTTCGCGTTAGAGATGGCGAAAGAAGTTATCAGAACCCTCGGGAGTTGTTAGATCCTTTATCGGGCGTCTTCCTAGGTGGTGGTGAAAAGAATCGGAGAAATAAATTACGGCCACCAACAACGTCTGACCCATCATAGTGGGCGGTTGAGTAAACATGGCGATGACTAGTGATTCATAATAATATAAAATTTAACGAAAATCCGTTGCAAGGAGACAATCTCCGGATAAAAATTCACCTTTCAAAAAGAGGGAAGCCCCATGGATAAGGAGAGGCTGCACCAGATTCCTGATGCAAACTGAAAGGAAGAAAACTCATATGAGGAACTTGCAACATTCAAGGAATTTCAACAAAAATAAAAAAAGTTGCACCAGAATTTAAAAGATGCAAAAGATACAAAATAGACATTGGAATTTTTAACTGAAACAAAGAAAAAAGAACAAGCAAACAAATTCTTTGGAGGGTATTTCACGAGTGATAATGAGCCGGACGGCATTGAAAATGCAACCCACAATACATTGTGAAAAAAAGCCGGATATTTTAATTTTAATATCCGGCTTTTTTTGAGATTTTGAGAATGTATTGTGGGTTGCATTTTTAATGTTGTCGGACTCATTATCACCCGTGAAATACCCTGTATAATAAGGAAATCATATTGACTAAGTGCCTTCTCAGAAAAATTCTTTTTTGAAAACATGTATAGGTATAAATACTTAGAAACATTTTTATTTATGTTTAGATGTGCATAAAATGTTTGTTACTTACCACAGTAATAACATCTGTACGGCACAGACTTCAAGAAAAACTCTTTTGCGTCTTCAGCTAAGTCACAATATCTTAAAGAGGGGGCAAATCTAGACGTATATGTACTATAAATATACAAGAGGTGTAAAGAGTTTTGCCGCAGCTGTTGTTTATTCGGATTTTTCCAAATCCACCCCGTGGTAGGGTGGGAACAAACTCAAATCGAACAAATTTAGTCATTTGAGTCGTGTCTTCAAGTTTTGTCGGACGACTTCCCTCCACCATGCGTGCCACCACGACGCTGTTCTTCTTCTGCATTTACGTCGCAACAAAATTATCTCGCGCCTCAAACTGCACTTGTGTCCCTTTCTACAACTGCTCTGACGAAGACTCCGCTGTGATTTCTGACGGCCGAGGCCTCATAGAAGTTCGGTAAGTACCGCCGCCCCTTTTTTGGTTTCTCTAATTGGTAGCAATTGCAGGAAGTCTCGACAATGCAAGGGCGTGTTGGAAGTGTGTTGCAACACCATGATCGTCGCGCCCGCGACCGTCCCCGCGCCGAAGCCCCAAAAAGGCTGCGGCTTGCAAAACCGCGAAAGCTTCCTCTGGTCGTCCACGCTCCTCTTCAAGCAGTACCCGAACTTCGTGGCGTCGTACAAGTGTCGCGTCTCCCTCGTCCACCCCAAAGTGGCGGTCACGGCGGCGTACTGCCTCCAAGACAAGGGGTATTATCAGGTCAGGATCGGCGGTACGATCCGTACAGTGGCGCGGGTTGTCGTGCATCCGTCTTTTAAACAGGCGTCGCTGCAGAACGACGTCGCACTGTTGGTCTTGGACAAGCCGTTTAAGATGGACAAGGCCGGAGTTGTGTGCGTCCCACCGCCGGGGTCGCTCTTCGATGGTAGCAACTGTACTGCCACCACTAGGACGTCGGAGGAGGACGGAAGTTTGAGGATGATTCGGTTGCCGATGGTGTCCAGAGACGAGTGTGTGGACTTGTTGCGCAAGACCAGATTGGGGGGTTACTTCCAGTTGCACCAGTCGTTCATTTGCGCCGGGGGTGGTGCGGATCAGGACACGTGCGGCGGAGACGGAGGGAGTCCCTTGATTTGTGCGGTGCCGGGGGTTCCCGGGCGGTTCCAGCAGGTCGGGATAGTGTCCTGGGGGATCGGGTGCGGTGGAAATCTCCCGGGAGTCTACGTGAATCTGGCTCACTTCCGGGAATGGATCGACGAGGTTATGACCGAAAACGGACTAGACATCAGCGTTTACAGACTCTGATTGTTTTTTAAATTAATTTTATGTTACTAAATTGTTAACGTTTTTTAAATTGATAATAAAAAGAAAAAATTGTGATGCTATTTTTGTCATTTCATGCATTCCCATTAGAAAAATCGAGATGAAGCGACAGTTGCACCCGCTGAAAATGCAGATGTCAAGGAGCAAATGAATACCGTGCCATCGGAAATTTAAAAAAACAAGATGGCCATGATTAATACACTTCAGTTGGCAGCACGTAAAAATTTAATTCAAATGTCATCAGATGTCATTAATTACAATAGTAAATGTCATTCCGGACTTTCGAGGCACTTATCAACAACTTGCCTTGCCTTTTTCCTACCTGAAAAACAACGTGTTCAAAAAATAGGCCTGGCACAATTCCCGAATTAATGCGATAACTGCAATTTAATTGATGTCCCCGGTCCCGACTATGCGAAGGTCATTTGAAAACATAAAGCGAAGAGAGTAACATTATGTTTGGAAGCTGAAGGCTTCGAACATTTACTCTAGTTCGTAAATACGATTGGAGCTCCTCATGATTCTTTTACAACCGACAGGTCACACCTTTATCAAAATCAAGATTTCAACGTTCTCAAAATCACTAACCTAACTTTTAAGACTGACATCTGATAATTGAAATTTTAACGAATTGCCAACTGAAATTCTTGGTCACATCCAACTCTATTTTTTTTTTTTTTCGATCTCACGGTATTTCCGTCGTACAAAATTCTCCTGGGGGTGGCATATGCAGCAGGTGCGACATAAAACAAGAACAATCAATGCAAGATTCCAAATGTAGTGCTGCTTATTGAATATCTGTCGAATTCTTTGTTAATAAATAATAAGTATATTTTTAAATGTTTATGGTGGCGTACAAAGAAGCGCATGAATCGAAAACAAATCTGATTTTTTTTTTATTGAACAATTAAATTTTTATTTAAACTACAATTTGATTATTTAATGACTGTTCCAAGAAGCATCAAGGTAAATGGAGCATATTCCGTCATGTACTATTTTTAGAAAAAAATCTTAACTTAATGTACATAGTTATGTCGTTATTTACACAAACTTAAGATACGTTCCTGATTTGTAAAAATAAATCAATATTAACTTAATATAAATACTGCGATAAAAAGATAGGATCGCTCAATGGAAATTTTTTTTTTTCACTACTAGTCTTAGAAGGCTTCATTATTTAGTCCCGAACCGAACCCAGAAGTAGAATTTCTCTCCTCCGGGTTAATATACCGTGTGGGCAACAAGTACTGATTGAGTTGGCAATAAATTCTGGTGATTTTTGGTAACTTTTATGTCATGTTCCAACGAAAAAACCATTTTATTAATAAAAGATTACAAAAACCAAGACGTTTAAATATGAAATGTATACCAGCTGTCAATAGTGTCAATAAAACAAACCGAAATAGGTACAATTCACAGTCTTGAAAATTTTATGTAAATTTTTTTATTGCCAACTGTAACAGTTATTGTTGCTCACCCTGTAGTATGTTATACACCAAGGTAAAGAACATATTTAATGCAATAATGTAAGCGAGGCTTAGAAAATGTTCTCTCCGTGGTTTATATACAATTTTTTTCACTATCAGATACGTTAAAACCCTTTCTGATAATTAAATAATTTTATTTCATCCTGTGTCAAATTTCAATACTTTACGTCATTAGTTTGAATCCGGGAAACGCAAAAAACGGCCGGACTCCGGTTAAGTGTTGCTATTGGAAACACAAAAGTAAAAATCGCAATAACAGTTATTCAGGTTTAAGACATGTTTTATTCAAAACTACATCTAAATGCAAATTAACAATTTTACTATTTCGGCCACAATGAAGATGCACTTATTTACTTTCTCAGACTAAAAATCTTAGTTCACAAATAAAATAATACAACCATTTAAACAAAATCTAAAAAATAGGCCAGCCAGCATAACCTCTTCCGTAATTTTCTTCACATTATTTTCTGATTTCCATTTACAAAAATGGCTGAATTGTTTTTGATACCTTTCACCAGACTTGCTAGGTATTAATTCAGCACAGCCTTCTGCAGATTTTCTTACAGTTTCTGGAGGATTTGCTTTAGAAGTCATTTTGACGCACAAAATTATTTCAACAAAATAAACAATTGCCAAACAGCCGTTGCTAATCATGTTTCAAAAATGTGACTAGATTTGGAGCTTTTGTTGAATTATTTTGAAATTAATTTCAATGTTTCTTTCAAACGAAATTTGAGGCAGGATGAAATAATAGTATTTTACAGTAGAAGTCCGTTAGAATAGCCTTTACTGCCGAGCCAGAGATTTTGTGAGACGAGCTCGCAGAGCGAGTCGAATAATACTGGCGAGGCTGTACTTAAAGACCCTAACGGACGTGTATTGTACAATAGTTTTTGAAATATCTCTACGATGCGTTCACAATTATCTTTTTGAAATACATTTTTTTCAACGCCATCGAAAAAACCGAATGATTAAGTGTGCGGAGGATGTCGTCATGTCAACCGTTGATTGTGAAAAAAAATAGTTTCAATATTGTTTGTCAGATTTGTTCATCGCTTAACTTTCCGTTGAAAATAAATGAATGAAACCAATAAAAAATCGCAATCAAGATATGCCCGATGTCCGGAAGTGAGGTCATCGTTATTGCCTGCAAAATCGCGCTTGTGTTAGTGCTAAAATTGTGAAGCATCATCTTCGATCTTGTCTACATTTGCTGCTGTTTTTCAGATTTGTACAACACTTAACTTTCCGTTGAAAATAAACGACTGAAATCAATAAAAAATCGCGGTCAAGATATTCCCGATGTCCGGATGGCCGCAGACCAACTGAGGTCATCGTTATTCCCTGCAAAATCGCGCTTGTGTTGGTGTTAAAATTCTGAAGCATTATCTGCTAGTGGCATACGGATTTCGATTAATTCAAGGTGTGTCCCATAACATTAAACATTAATTATTGTACCAATTGTAAAAAAGTTGAAAAATAAAGTTTAGATCTACGTTGCTATAGTTATTTAGTCATTCATAACGGCCGCTCCCGCTCATAACGGACACCCTTAACGTTATGAGGTTGTTTACATGGTGACAAACAGTCCGGAAAGCCACCTTTAACAACTAGATATTACAAAAAATACATAACGACATTCGTCCGTGAACTCTTTTTACAGTACTCGTTTCTAATATGCATCAGTTATATTTTCACTAGTGGAATATTCATATTCATAATACCACGAGTAGTCCAAATTATGTCGATTATTTTTCAAACTGGTTACGAATTATCAATCGTGCTCGGGATTTTATCCACGAGTGCGTCAGTACGAGTGAGATTCCCAAGTACAATTGAATGAGTGAAACCAGTTTTAAAAATAGTCTACATAATTTGGACTACGAGTTGTATTCGGAGGACTATTCCATGAACCAACTTTGGCAATTTGGTAGCAAATCGGAAGAAGAAATTAACGCAGAAATCGAAGAAAATGTTTCCAACAACACAAAAAAGACACGTGAGTCCATTTGGAAGCAATCCTCAAGGCTGCATTCATTTGTTAAAAATTATCGCTGGGATCACTAGTGGTATTACCGATACGATTTCCACGAGTGGGAATATTCGGTCCAATTTTTTGAAACCATGGTAACAAATGTGTAAAATTGTGTTTTTATTCGTCCATTTTTAACAAATGACAGGTGAATGGAATAGTCAGTAGTAATACCGTGTGAGCAACAAGTACTGATTGAGTTGGCAATAAATTCTGGTGATTTTTGGTGACTTTTATGTCATGTTCCAACGAGAAAACCATTTTATTAATAAAAGATTACAAAAACCAAGACGTTTAAATTTGAAATGTATACCAGGTGTCAATATTGTCAATAAAACAAACCGAAATAGGTACAATTCACAGTCTTGAAAATTTTATGTAAAATTCAGGAGAAATATATTCGGCACATGTTCATGTCAAGAGTTGTATTTTACATGAGAATTTAACAAACCCGAACCACAGACATTGACGAAACGGTATTTATTAACATTAACATAGGTATTTATAACATTACGTATTAGCAGTACCATCTATTTGCTTCCATTTTTGCAATTTTTATAATGACATATTTAAACTGTCAAAAGCGAATTTGTTGATTTGGTGACAATTGAAGAGTTAGATGCAGAATAATCGCCTATTTATTTTGTACCTACAGAATAATCAAAAAAGCTCGCTCGTAATTGGCTGTTATTCAGTCCAATTCTTAACGTTCATTGGTTCTTTGACACGTGCGTTGAATTCTCAGTTAAATTTAAAGGTGTGTAACCTTTATCGGTTGAAACCAAGGCAGTAAACAAGGTGTTATCACGAGCTCTATTGAAGAAATAATTTTTTAGTGAAGTAATTTGATTGTGTTTTCGCGTGGTAAATTAAATCTTTCAATAGCAGATTTGGGGTGATGTTTACTAAATTTGGTAAAAAGAACTCTGGTTTTAATGTTTATATTCTGTAAATTAGTTTTGGACCATTTTATAACACCAAAAAATAGGTCAGCAATGGAACAGCATATGTATTAACTGCTTTAATTAAATTATTACCGTTTAATTTTGATTTTAAAACAGATTTAATTCTTAAATAAAATTGCTTTTCTTTTACTGTAATATGCTTTAGCCCACGTGTTACGTACAGGGTGGGGCATTGTATACGCGCACGCGAGAAATCGCGACTTCTAATTAAATAACATTGTCGAAATTTTTTACACTTACCTGGCTATTGGTAAGGTATATTGCATAATTTTTTGATAATTTTTCACTTACAAACAAAGCCAAAAATAAATAAAATGTAAATTTCAACCAAAAAGTCAAATTCTGATTTTTGTACTGACCTATCCAGATTCACTTCCTATAATTATTTACGAAATCAGCGCAAAAAAACACCAACTAGATTTTGAATTAAACGCTGTTTTACATTTCAATTTTCAAAATCATTTTTATTTATGATCTGCTACTTGTGCTGTGGTAAATTTAGGTGACAATGGAAACTGTCATTTTTATGACAAAGCTGCAAGTAAGACGGTCAAAACGGGCCGCTACTAGTGAATGGCCCTTTTGTTGGCAAATTATAGCATTTAGGCCATAAATCATGCGTCTGGTTTGCGTTTAAATAAAAAAGCAAATTATTTAGCATTTAGAAGTCGCGATTTCTCGCGTGCGCGTATACGATGCCCCACCCGGTATTCTAAATTTTCGTAATGACCGCGACATATTGATTGCGTTTTACACTTATCAATACCAAAACTTTATTATTGACTTTAAATATATTTATTTCTGAATTTTCATTGCACGGTGTTATCTTCGTAACATATTGTTATCAGTTTAGCAGGAATTGTATGAAAATATCAATATCTCATAACTTTTTGATGTAAAAAAAAACACGATGAGATATCGATATAGAAGTATTATTTTCACAGTTTCAAACAAGTGGTGGGGGCTGGAATGTTCAAAAATGCTTCGGAAAATGTGTGTTGAGTGTTTATATCCATTATTTTGCATGAAAATAATGCATCAAATATTTTAGTTTATATTATGGAATTTTGATGATTTGCTTGACAAAATCGAAGAGTGAAAATGATTACTAGTAATTACGAGGAATATTTTTGTGTGACCAACACTACCTATGCATTAAGTTGGACTACAACAAAAGTACATGAAAAATTGGAACAAGGTATTGTACAACGTGTAACAGGACATGACGTATAATAATATTATTATTATACCAGTGTCCAGCTACTGTTTATTGAGATTCAACTGAAATTACACATCTAGCATTAATTTAATCGATCACTTTAAAAACAATCGAAATATTAACAAATTTGTAGAGCAATTGTTTGGTCCACATGAATTTATTACGTTGTCATGTCAAAAACTAGAATTAACAATAGTTATTTACGAACCGAGTGTGAGAAGACATTTTTCGCACATGAGCGCATTATTTGAGGCACAAGCGACGAAGGAGCGCGTGCTTCATTTGTGCGAATGTGCGAATACGTCTTCGCGCATCGAGTTTTGTAGATACATACATAGAATTTTTTGAAACGGACATTAGCATTTTAAAATTATTACCCAATAGTTTCCAATTTAGTGAATAGATGGCGCTCGCCCAAGTGGCAATCTATAGCCCCTTTACTTACAAAGTAAATAAAAAAATGTAAATCGAATTAATAGCGGTTTATTATTATTCTTTGGAAATTTTCAACATCCAAATTGGAGAAATGACGTTTTGTAAAACAGATTTTATTATTATCAAGTCAAATTATTTTCAGAATGCTCAAAAAGGCCAATGCTTTTTGGATGATTTTGAAGCACGGTGCGCGAAATCTACGTTCGCGATTAATTGTTGCGTTTGCGAATTGTCATTTTAAGGTTAGTGAGTTCAAAAAACTGATTTAGTTATTTTCATAACATGCTAGTGTTGTTCTATAATTGTAATAAAACCGTCAGCTAATGTTAACGGTAAATTTCGAAGGTACAGGTACACAGGTATAGAATTTTTACCCCTAATAGAAATATTGACCAAAATCATAAATCACACCAACAAAGAAACAGTTTACAATCCACTTACAGGTAAGAAACCGGTCATTTTTACCCGTTGAGTGTCACCAAATATTTGGTTGAGGTTATATACCATAAATTACCGGATGGGGTGCTTTAAGATATGTTTCTTTGCTGGTGTGATTTATGATTTTAGTCAATATTTCTATTAGGGGTAAAAATACTATACAGGTGACCAAGAAGGACTGTTTGAGTTGGCAATTCTGAATTTTATGTTTAAACGGTACAACTGGAGTATACCTTCCGGTTGTTGACGGCTTGACACTGACACACGCATCATTGACAAGTAATATTTGAAATTTCAAACTAAATTAAATATGCTGGTGCATCTGTTCGAGAGGATAAAAAGGTGTGTTTACAGCAAAATGGGGAGCACTTCGAGCATTTCCTTTAGTTAATTTTTTTCAAGTTTAATTTCTTTTTACCGTTAATTTGTACTCTCATCATAACCTGTTATGCTGTTATGTTATGTCAGATATCTGTCAAATAAACCAACAAAACATCTACGATTGCAGTGTTGCAAATAACCGAATAAAAAAATGTTCTTAATTATTGTATTAACAACTTCTTGATCACTCCGTATTTTGAGAACTACAATTTATTTATTCAAGCGAGGAAGAATTTTAAAAACCAAAGAATTCATGGAATAAGAAAATCTAAATCTAACATATTCAATCATTCACAATCCACAAAACTAAATTGTGTAATGTGTAACAACGTGAAGCACAATAATATATTCAATTAAATTAATTGAATAATACCTATCATACTTAAGCAATCAATTTCAGAGTCAACATTTATACCGAAAAGAAATAACAACTCTTTCGACTGTCGTATTGAAAATGATTTTAGAACTAATAAATATTTCATAAAAGCTCCTTGGGAGTTGAAGAACTCGTTGGAAACGAACATTAACGAAGTAATCCTTGACCAACGGTGGGAAGGTAAGTTCATGTCGAATACAAATATGGACGTAGTTACAAAAATAACATTTAAAATGGATACGATTTATATTTTTTAGAAATAAAAATTTATAAAACAGATTATGTTATTCGTAAAGGCACTCCTTTTAAATTTACTACGGTTTTGTCAACATTAACATCTAACTTTGACATTCCCTTTTCAATACGCACTGAAAAGGAAGCCCACATTTTTCTTTGCGATGGAGAAGATCCTCACGAATCTAATTGTTATTGGTTCATGTTGCAAACTTTTAATGGAAACGAAATTGAAATACAAAAATGTTCAAAAGGATTTGTACCTAAAATTAATGAAGAAGGGCCGCAAAGAATGTGCAATATTATACGGTGCAATGAATTAAAAAATAAATCGAGTCGGCGTGTTACCTATGGCAACTCATGCTATTCCTCGGTACAACCTACTATATGGGTTTGTACAGGGTTATTCTAAATGATTGTAGTCGAAGTAGGCGTGAAAACTGAATGTAAAATTTATGGTTGCCGCTCCACATAAAAAAATCATCAAAATGATGTGTTAAATTGGGTACAAAACAAATGAATATTTTTAAAATTGATTGTAGAACAACTCAATATTTCTGGATTCAATCGTTAATTTAACAAAAATAAATAAAATCCTCATCACCGCAGTTTTCACCTAAAAAATGACAGTGACAGCGACACAACTGACAGTTCACATGAAAGCGGCAAAAACGTAATAACATGGGCATGGCCTACTTCGACTACAATCATTTAGAATAACCCTGTATTTACCTTCTGTATGTTCTTCATTGATTTATATTGTATGGTGTTTAGCATCTAGATTTTCGAAGATTCCTTAACAGCACTCACTGGACGCACTTGAAACTTACCAAAAGAGCCGAAACCTTAACACTGGTTCAAAAGAACGGATACAAAAGCAGAAAAATAATAGAATTTTCAGATAAACAAGAACTAATTAATGTAACTCATATGGTTATTCACAGCAAAATGGTAAACGCGTTATGGAAAATTCACAAAGGTAACAAAAATATTTTCTTCACAGAAGAAAACGTTACTTTCCTTTTCAGTTGAATTCATTTATACAAACAAAGAAACAGATAGAGTACAACTAGGACCTACTTTCTCTCCGACGGAGGATTATATATGTGTGTCGATGTATCTGTTAATGTGCGATTCTTGCAAAGTAAAATTAACATTACTTGATGCCAGTAATGGCGAAGTAATTGAACAAGATTTCAATCAACTCGTAGTAAGTCATGTTAAGCTCATACTAGACTAACATATAAACAGTTAAAATTCGTCTTACTTGATTTCAACGTTCAGTTAATCGATAGTTAATTTTAATTAAGTTAATTTTTAATTATCATCCGATACATTATGATGTATTATTATTGTTCTTGAATTAATTCATTTTGACGAATTGGACTGTACTGTACGTAAATGTAAATGAAAGAGCTAACAAATATTTCTAGTCTTCAGAATGGAGAGAAATTAAGTTCATAAGAGAGAACAAACGGTATCAACATAACAAATTCAAATTATTAGTATCAACAATTGGCGACACGAGGGATCAACAGTTCTGGGCAATCGACAGGGTTAGACTTTGTCAGAAGGAAGGTAAAGTAACAAAATTCTCTAGCTATAACTGTTAACATAAAATCGCATTTAGAATTTCGAATGATTGATTTATACGAAAAAGCGACATGCCAATTGATGTCCGACAACAAGGAAATTATTACGTTCAAGGATTCAGTAGAAGTATCTGGTAAGAATTTGTTTATAAATTAACACGTTCTTTTAATTTTCTTATTATTTCTTCTACAGAAAGTGAATGCCCTGAAAATACAATCGGAGAATTTTGTGTGCCCTGTAACTGGATTTATGAAAATTGCAGAGACGTCAAAATTTGTGACAACGACAAGTGTGTATGTTCGTCAGGATACTATGCCCGGAACACTGGTTACTGCTACCGTAAAGTAACACATGTTTATACAATTTCGCGTCGTTCAACACCGACATTTTTAGAATGCGAAAGTGGACGGTATGGTCATGGATGTAAAAAATCTTGCGGAAAATGCTCCTACAACTATTATGACATGTGCAATAGGATTGACGGGACATGCTCCCCCTGCACTGGTGGATTCAGCGGACCAAGATGCGATATACGTATGTAAAATTAACATTCCATTCAAAAATAATCAACTTCTGTCTCTCATTTCAGCACCATCAATAATTTTCGCAAAAGCTCCAGATGTTACTGATGTAAAATACACAGAAGCCATCGTCCATGTGACAGATTTTACGTTGAACAATACATCTTATAATGAGACGCCTTCCGCTTACACAATTCAGTACAAAGTTGAGAAAGTCGTTTCAATATACGGGGTGTTAGGGAATGGTCTCCCAATAATGTCAGGGTGAGTGTCTGAGGAAAAATATGGTCGAAAACCTTAATACCAATTTTACCCAACATGAATGGTTTTCTCAAAGATAAAAATTTTAAATGTTGCCCCACTGTTTGGGAGTTTTGCACCATTTTATTGTTGTATTAATTCAATAAATAGTTAAAGTTCTGAAATGAAAGTTAATTGCTTAGCAACTAAAATACAACAATGCCTTTATGTTAGATTTTATCGGTACCTACTGTCACAATGACAGTTTCGGTTTTTAATACTTCGCTTGGATAATATCTCATCAAAAACTACCGGGATTGCATTTTTTTAAGGTCAAAATCAATAATTCGTTCGAAATATTTATCTAGATTCACAGCAACCTTGAAGTAAGTTCGTTTTTATTGCTGTAATAAACTGAAATTATTTCTGCAGCTTTATTTGTGAAACCACATCTCGATCAACCTCTAAAGGGATTTGAAATCGAGCACTAACCAGCTAATACTAATAATAACTAATAAGATTCGTTAACTTTTGTGTAACTTTATTTATTTGTATTTGTATTGAAAAAAATCATAATAAATGTTCAAATTGTCCTCCGTTTGCCCTAATACATACAAGCATTAGCATACCTTCGGACGGCAGCAGTCGCCTTTCCGCTATATTCCCCATACACAAAAAACATATCTGCATACTCCTCGATAGAATATTCAGGCATTGTAAACGATTGTAGTCTTCGCAGGCGACTGATAAAAGATAGATCAAATTAAAATGTAAACTTTGATAGTAAATTTCGAATCGTTACCAAGCAATCATTTTTAAGTCAAAATATATAAGATTTTTTTTCCTGCACAAAGCAATATTTCAGCAGTCCCAAAACAGCAGGGAACAAGTTTATTTTCAGAAAATTGTTTAATTTATCCAAAACGGTATAAAGGTTTTCGACCACATTTTCCCTGATATACTCACCCTAAAATTCTTGGGAGACCATTCCCTAACACCCTGTATAAATAATTTGTAACAATCTCTGAACGGAATGTGACAACTTTGCTGTTAAATTCAAAAATTACAAACGATTGTATAATGTAACTGATGTGCAACAAAGTAACCAAGTACCGAGTGTAAATGGTACTTATTAGTTTAACATTTACATGTATTGGCAGTATCAGTGAAGAAATAACTAATTTGCAGTGAATATTTTAGATAGCAACAAATAAAAATTCAAAATGGATCACATACAATTCAAATTATACATTGAACGAGAATCATTCAATACTAATCAATAATTTAAAAACCGACACAAAATATTTTGTGAGAGGCGTTATCATCACAAAAAATGGAAATGCTCAAGTGGGATCGTATTTAAAATTTAAAGAATTCACCACCAATTGTCAAGGTATTCAAGTCTTTTTAATTTTTACAATTTTTTATATTTATTTATCTATTGATTTTAGAGATACCTGTAGACAATATTGAGATAAAATCAACCAACACCACCGCATTCGTTTCCTTAAAAACTCCGGTAAATTTAATAATCTTTCAGCTAACTAAACCGAAACGTTTACTTCTTACAGGTGAGAAATACAACGTGTAAATTGGAAAAATACATTTATTTACAACAAACTGGAAATCGTGGATCATTTAACAATGCAAGTGTATATTTTGATGGATTAAATCCGTTCAAAAACTACACAACAATCTTTCAACGTAATATCCAAGAGCCCCAGAAGAAACAGTTTCAAACGGCAGAGGGAGGTAAATTGCTTTAAAGATACTAACAGTAACCTCCCTTTATCGAAATCTATTTTACAGTTCCACAACAAGTCTTTAACCTGAGAGTCGTGAATAAATCGTCATCAACAATTTTCATAAAATGGAAAAAACCTGCTTTAATTAACGGGGTATTTAAACATTACATCGTTAAATATCGAGTAAGTAGTCACAGATGAAAAATACCAACGTTAACGAAAAATCGTTCAGCTCTTATACGTCCCGGACGAGCAGCCAACAAATCGATTTGCGGAGCATACTCTGATTGTGAACGAAACTTCAATAACAAGAAAAGATTTACTTTCATGTTCGATCTACAAGTTTACTGTGTTTGCCGAAAACACAAAATTTAAAGGACTTCCGTCACAGTTTTTGGTTAGAACGTTACCCGATGTGACAGTTTTTCCCAGCATGCGTGGGGTTAATATTACGCTGTCAAATAATTGCAACGGGATTGGAGTATCCGTGAAACCGATCGTCATTATTTGTACCAGTGAATGGTGCAGGAACCAAAACACAGCTCCTATAACAATAGACGATTATTACGGCAACATAATTACGATGAATGGGTTAACTCCATTTTCAGATTATAGGGCGGATCTGGCATTTTATGTATTTTTAAAGTATAATGAAGAAATATACACAACGAGCAGAAATTTTAGGACAAAACCTACCAGTAATTAATTGTTTTTCCAGACTATAAACAAAATCTAAACGAATTTATTCGTTTTCAGTTCCCAGTGTGGTCACTGATTTGCAGGTTTATACCAAAAACGAAAGTTCAGTTTCGCTCAGATGGAAACCACCTTACCCACCAACAGGTGTTTTAGAAAAATATCAAATTGAATTTGAAACAGTATTTAGGAAAGTATACGAAAATGAATTGAGAATTACGTCTTGCAAATTATGGCCGGATTTTCATTGTGCCACAGTGACCAATTTGGAACGTCGCGTAGGATACACGTTTAAAGTGCGTAATTTAAAATTATTAGTAGTACTATTAAAATTATTATTAATGTACAGGTGAATGCCAAAAATGAAGATGTTGCAGAATTTGGACCGGCGATTTCCATTGACACAAAAACAGAAACAGGTCGGCATCAAAATACTCTTTTAAATTTTCAAATTCCGAATATTATTTAAAATCTTTTCCAGAATCATCAGCAGCGCCCTACGATTTAAACATCACTTGGACGATTAATAATGACTTGATACTGCAATGGAAACATCCGAACGAATCTAACGGTCCAATTAAATATTTTAATATCATTTTAAATGGAGAAACAAACAAGATCGAAAAGAAACTACCAATTACGAACGACACCTATTACCTAAATTATAATTTCAAAGTAAGTGCAAAACTATACTTCTGACCTATGTACGTATTCACGTAAACTGATCGTTTCTAGGTTGATTCCGCAGAAGTATTTCCTTCTACCCGATACATCGTGCAAGTGTCTGCATTCAACGGTTTCCCCGGTCATTATGTTTACAAAACAGACACAAGTCCTCCCGACATACCACTACTGAATGGTGATCCTGAAAGCGACAGTACAAATGATACGATTACACTAAATATTTCGACTCAAAAACCAAGAGGAACAACTGACAACCGTCTTCTGTACATCTTAATATCCGATAAAAATAACAACAGCGACTCGCACAAATTCGAAAAACTTGGTCAAAAAAATTTCCAAATTGCAGTCAATTGCACTTTGGAGCCATCACAAAATAGTTTGAGCGTCACTATTGGTAACGCGTACCAATTCGACAATTGTTACCAGACAAACAATCTTCCACTAGAACCGGCAACTTTCTACAATATCGCAGTACTGTTATTGCACACTTTTCAAAACAAGAGCAGCCATAACATATACACATTCATGTACAAGACACTAGACACTAGACACAAAACAGTAGACACTAGACACAAGACAGTAGACACTAGACACAAGACACTAAACACTAGTGAAGAGGTCTATCTAGATAGACCTATTCACTTCCAAAAAAGTTTCTTCGGTTTATTATTTTTAGCATTGTTAATACTTCCTGTGATAGGATATCTTTACGTGTAAGTTTAAATGTATGTACAGTCGATGGACATATAAAACTGGGACAAAAATAACTATGACATAAATTAAAAAATTCCAAATCTCCATCGTTTAATTACGGCTTTATCACAAATTGATTAACTTTGGTATGGCATATTGTACAGACTTTGATAAATATATTGACAATTCAATAGTCTGATTTACATAGCTTACATATTAAGTATCCCAGTTTTATTTGTCCATCGACCGTACGTTCTCCTGTTTAATAAACATTTTCAGAAAGATACAAAATCTATTAAAATGTCGGAAAAATGTGTCAAGAAGGGACAACACGTGTAAGTTTATTGTATTTAAAAAGAAACCTAAATATAATTAATGTATCCCTGTGCAGCGCTACTCCAACCAGGAGAAGCTGAGGATGCTGCGTCAAATACTGAACCAAAAGTAATTTCGCATCTGCGAAAATTTTTATTTTATTTGAATTTCACTTCATACTCGTATTTTTTCAGAACCAAAATGGTGAAACAAGTAGGAGTGCTGACATTTATTCGAAAAAAGTTAAAGCTGAACATTTTTTAAACTATGTCAAAACCTGTATCCAAACCAAAGAGCTCGAAAAGGAACATCAGGTGAGAAAATTTACTAACATAAAAATAATAGCGGCAACTAGATAAAACTTTCACAATTTTAGATGATTTTAAATAGTCTTGCCATATATGAAACGTTAGACAGAGGTCCTTTGGAATATGTCGATGTGCAGTTCGCCAATGTAAGATCGTATATTTTGCCGTGAGGATAGAAATATGTTTGTAATTTTCAACAGGGACGTTTCGTCGAGAAAGTTTACGTAACTAGTCCAATACCCGAGAGAAACGAAATAGACAGTTTTTGGAAGACAATTTGGGACGAGAATATTTATAATATAGTACTTTTTGACACTTGCCAAATAAACGATCTGGTACGGGTCATACACTTGTCACATTACACACCAACATTATTTCTTGTAGAAAACATTTGAAAATTACTGGCCGGACGTTAACCAAGAAGTATACTGCTGCGACATCTCCGTTCGCTGTGTCTTCGAAGAAACATTCGCTACTTACCAGTACAGAAAATTTATGATACAATATGAAAATCTGACTCGTCAGGTACTTAAACTTCAAAGCACGCATCGTCGCTTCTAATAACCTGATTACAGGTAGATCAAATTCAGTTTTCTTTACTGTCCAACAAAGAAGTCCTCTGTTTGTCACTGAATTACGCCGAGTTTTTTAATAGAGTGTCGGAGATTCCTTTCGGTTGCAACTCACCTATTCTCGTCCACAGCAGGTTAGTCGTAGATTTGCAAATCGAATTTAATTTCAACAGTTCTTGCAGTTCGGGGATGCACGGCAGCACCTTCGCTCTGCTTTGTGACATTTGTCTTAGGACGTCTAAGAAGGACGGCGTCGTGAACGTTTTAGGGAATCTTCAAAGACTCACAGAATACAACACAAATTTCGTCGTAGATTATGACCACTACGTGTTGACTCATCTGGTCATCCTTGAGAATCTTTTTGGTGTCGACACCAGCATCACTTGCAATTCTCTCGATATGAGTAGAACCCACTTGTTCACAGCAGACGAAACCGAAATACATTTGAGACACCTGAAAGACACCTTATGGATGGATGCGGTAACAAGAAGAGTGGAAAGAGACAGTCATGTTTATTTCCGAGCCGTTTCTCAATGTAATCATAGGAAAAGCATTTGGTCATACCAAGAAAGTAATATCTGTTTGTGTTTTAGTACACGATGGTAAAGTCTATTTTGAGCCTTATACCTTGGATGAGGAAATTTCTCCATGCTGGAATCGACTAGGTGCCATTAGTGTTGACGGTTTCAGATGTCCTAATAAATTTGTAGTCGTACCTCAGCCGACGTCGAACACACTAAGTGACATTTGGCATTTGGTTGTTGAGAAAAATATTTCAATCATTTTGTCGCTGAATGAAATTACTCCGTTGTCTACAGTGAGTCAGGTTGAAAGTAAAGATAAAATCTCGTAACAGTTGTATTACAGAACGTTCCCTTTCTGCCAGAAAACAAAAAAGCAAAAATGTGTTCGAAAACGAAGGTAAAACCAAAACTTACCAGAGATTTTGGAAATTATGAGTGGACAACGCTGGAGCTGAGCAACGGAACGGTACTAGTTTGGACAATTTTTAAAGAAACTTTGAAATGTTGAATCTGCAATGAGCTGACTCTCACATTCACTCTATTTCTTTCAGAAACAACAAATTGTTGAGATCCTGTCGATGACGACGTGGCCTGCCGAAACAGCCTGTCCTCCGGATGTTTCAGATTTTGTGAATTTTTGTATCGCCGCTAACGAAAGAATGAAAGGGTCTGGATCGGTGATGGTGACGTGTTGGTGCGTAAAAGTAATTGTGGGTTTGAACATTGTTTTCCAATTTTTTTTCAGTGATGGAGTTACTGCGTCCGGATTGTTCACGGCGATGTCTTATAACATGGAACAGATGAAAACGAACGGAATATGCGATGTGTGCACGAGTGTCCGAACTGTTCGGCGTCATTGTCCTCAGTTTGTGAACGACAAAGTAAACAACAGCGAAGGGAAAAATTACTAAATTAATTACAATTTTTTCTCTTTCAGAAGCAGTACACTTTCTTGGTAGAAGCTGCGCATCGTTACATTAATGAATGTAAATTATATGAAGTAAGATAAATATAATTTCATAATTATAGTTTGGGTGAATTAATTAATCAATCAATGAATTAGTTAACGACGCACATTTTTTAACTTTCTGCTTTTGTATATGTTATGTGTTTGTAGATATTTAGATTTTGTTATTGAGGTAATTGTCATTTGAATAAAATAATACAACAGATTTCCTAATTTTAGACAATTTTATTTTATAGCAATAACTCCTTTGAAGAAGTTTCCAACGGCACTCATCAGAGTCTATGGTACTTTCAAAATCGTTATTTTTGTTTTCACATATTTTGGTACTGCAAATATTTGTTTGAAATAAATATAAACATAAACAGCGATAAATGTAAAAATACTATAAGATTTTTTTTTAAGCGAACATTCTAGTTGTACAGGGAGTCTCAAAATTCGCGAATTCCGAATTCAGAGCGTGGTAGGGAAGGACCCAGTGGAGCTCGAAAAATACGCTCTTCCTGAAGAAGATATAAGCACTTAATTTTATTCAATACATAGCAGCCTTCATATCCACAGTTACAAAATACTATTCTAGCTACGTTGCCGTTCCATTTTTACGAAAAATTAAAAAAATTAAAGATTTTTTCACTCTAAAGTAAAGCTATTCTTCAAAACCTGTCAAAGACTGACATTTGATTAATAAAATACCAGAAAGTTATCTATTATACCGATCAGAATTCACAATTTTTCAGAAGAAAACATTTAAATTATCTCCATTTTCGAAAACTGAACGGATCAATGGTAGCGGTATCTTGTCTTAGCATAAATGGACTTTATTTATGATAAGCTAATAGTTTTTTTTGGAGGTCCCTGAAAGCTTAGAATTTTCGTGGTATTTTACATACTCCGTGCGGTAAAATGACAGATATGTAGTTTGATTAGTGTGTAAAAATCAAGATACCGTAGCTGTTCAAAATGTGTAAACATGTCATTTAGAGTTGAGGAGGCCAAAACATTTTTTACCGAACTAGCCCGTTATGAGACTCTTTACCCGTAGCGATGTACCGTAAAAACACATATACGTTAAAGTAAATATAAATACGGTGATAAAAAGATAGCATTGATCAAACCCCTCAAAATTATCTTTAAACAAGATAAAAATCAGTTCTTTATTTTTTAACTAAAATTAATTTGTACCTAATCTTCTTATCACTTTTTGATATAAAAAAACCACGATGTATTATCTATATCAAAGTAATATTTTCACAGTTTCAAACAAGAAGTGGTGACTCAAAGGTTCAAAAATGCTTCGGAAAATGTACGTTCAGTATTTATATTGTTTTATAAGAAAATATTGAATCGAACATTTTAGTTTGCTTTATGGAATTTTGATGATTTGCTTGGTAAAATTGAAGAGTGACAATGACTTCTTTATTACTAAAAAATATCACAACAAGAACTATTTTTGTGTGACCAACACTACCTATGCGTTAAGTTGGACTACAACGGAAGTACAAGAAAAATTGGAACAAGGTATTGTACACTGTGTAACAGGGCATTACGTACAATAATATACTTATACCAGTATCCTGCAACTGTTTATTGAAGTTCAAGCGAAATTACACATCTAGCATTACTTTAATCGACCAAATTGAAGACAACCAAGTTATTTTCAATTTTATAGAGGACTAGTCTGCCCACATGAATTTATTACGTTGTTCAAAAAAAGAACCTAATAAAGCACGTGTCAAAGACTAAAATTAACAAAACTTATTTGATGAGGGTATATTCAGAATTACAGTTTTTTACTAACTTACATTTCTTCAAAGTGAAAAAGTAAGAACTTTAAATACCAAAGATTAAAAGAAAACGATAAGAACGTCTAGATCTACAAATTCACAATCCACAAAACTAAATTGTGTAAAATGTAACAACGTGGAACACAATAATCTCATGCAACAATTTTCCAAATCTGACAATTGGAAAGCAGCCTGGCAAGAAGTAGATATTTTCAATAAAAATCTAATTGAGGATCCTACAAAACAAATTCCGGGATTTGACTTACCCAGGAAAATTTGGTGTAAATGAAATCGTTTTAGAACTAAATTCCAGCAAGGTTTCTCCAAACTACATCTACTTACCGAAGACGCCCTAAATTGGCTACAACAAACAGGGTCATTATAAATGATTGTAGTCCAAGTTGTCGTAAAAATTTAATGTAAAATTTATGGTTGTCGCCCCATATAAAAAAATATGAATAAGTGAATACACACCGTTAAATTAACTCAATATTTTTAGATTCAATCGTTAATTTAGAAAGAAATATAATTATAAAAATTCTCATCACCGCACTTTTCACCTAAAAAATGACAATGACAGTGACAAAAATTGACAGTTTACAGTGAGGCGGCAAAAATTTCATAACATGGGCATGGCTTGCTTCGACTACAATCATTTGTAATGATCCTGTACTTAAACAATCTATTTTAGAGTCAACGTTTATACCGAAAAGAAATAACAATTCTTTCGATTGTCGTATTGAAGATGATCAAATAACTAAAAAATATTTCGTAAAAGCTCCTTGGGAGTTGCAGAACTCGTTGGAAATGAACATTAACGAGGTAATCGTTGACCAACGATGGGAAGGTAAGTCCATGTCGAATATAAATAGTATGCATAGTTGCAAAAATAACATTTAAATTGGGTAACATTAATATTTTTTAGAGATGAAAATTTATAAAACAGAATATGTTACTAGTGATCGTGATCCTTTAAAATTTATTACGGTTTTGTCAACATTAAAATTTAATTTTGACATTCCCTTTTCAATGCGCACTGAAAAGGACGCTCACATTCTTCTTTGCGATGGAGAAGATCCGCACGAATCTAACTGTTATTGGTTCATGTTGCAAACTTTCAGTGGAAACGAAACAGCAATACGAAAATGTTCGAAAAAATCTATACCTAAAATTAATAATGAATGGTCGCAAGGAGAATGCAAGAAGAAACAAGCCAATATAGTGGTTTGTATTCATCTTTTGTATGTTTTATACTAATTTATAATGTATATGGTGTTCAGCATCCAGATTTTCCAAGATTCCTTAACAGCACGCACTGGACGCACTTGAAACTTACCAAAAGAGCCGAAACCTTAAGACTGATTGAAAAGAGTGGATATAAAAGCAGAAAAATAATAGAATTTTCAGATAAACAAGAAGTAATTAATGTAACTCATATGATTGTTCACAGCAAAATGGTCAACGCGTTATGGAAATTTCACCAAGGTAACAAAACATTTTCTTCGCAGAAAGAAACGATTTTTTTCATTTTCAGTTGAATTTATTTATACAAACGAAGAAGCAGATAGAGTGCAACTAGGAACTAGTTTCTCTCCGACGGAGGATATTCTATGTGTGTCGATGTATCTGTTAATGTGCGATTCTTGCAAAATAAAATTAACAATACGTGATGGCAGTAATGTTAACGTAATTGAACAAGATTTCAGTCAACTGGTAGTAAGTCATCTTAAATTCATATCATAAAAACAGTTATAAGTTCGTCTTACGTAATTTCAAGTTTCATTTGTTGCATTTAATCGTTAATTAATTTGATTAAGTTAATTTTTAATTAAGGTTCGATGGGCAATAAATTTCAAAAAACCTATGATGTACGTATTATAAATGTTTATTGTGATAATAATTAATTCATTTTGATGAATTGGACTGTAGTGTACTCGTACGGAATGAAACAGCTAACAAATATTTCTAGTCTTCAGAATGGAGAGAAATAAAGTTGATAAGCGAGAGCAAACGGTATCAAAATAATACCTTCAAATTATTAGTATCAACAATTGGTGGCACGAGAGATCAACGATTCTGGGCAATCGACAGGGTTAGAGTTTGTCAGAAGGAAGGTAATGTAAAAAATTTTGGTAGATACAACTACTCACATAAAATAACGTATAGAATTTCGAATGATTGGTTTAACCAAAAAAGGAACATGTCAACTGATGTCCGACAACAAAAATATTATTACGTTCAAGGAGTCATTAAAATTGTCTGGTAAGAATTTGTTTGTAAAGTTTGTAGTGGTTCCTTTAATTTTTTTATGATTCCTCCGACAGAAAGTGACTGTCCTGAAAATACTATCGGAGAATTTTGTGTGCCCTGTGAGTGGATCTATGAAAGTTGCGAACGAGTCAAAATTTGTGATAACGACAAGTGTGTGTGTTCGTCAGGATACTACATGTACGAGTATAACTGGAACCAAGATTGCTACTACTGTAAAGTCACACATGTTTATACAGTGTTGCGTCGTTCAACACCTACATTTTTAGCATGTGGAGTAACTGGACGGTATGGTCACGGATGTAAAAAATCTTGTGGCAAATGCAACTTCAACTACTATTCCGCGTGCAATAATATTGACGGGACATGCTCCTCCTGTGCTGATGGATTCAGCGGACCAAGATGCGACATACGTATGTAAAATTAACAGTCCATTCAAAAATATGTAATCAACTTCTCTCTCGATCCAGCACCGTCAATAATTTTCGCAAGACCTCCAAATGTTACTCATGTAAAATACACAGAAGCCACCGTCCAGGTGACAGATTTTACGCTGGAAAATACATCTGATAATAATGAGAGCCCTTACGCTTACACAATTCAGTACAAAGTTGAGAAAGTTGTTTCAATATGCAGGTCTTCGAAATTCTTGTCAAAAAAACTAAACTAAAAATTTTTTTCTAGTAAAAGTCTTTTTGTTTTTTAGTTGTTTTTGAGATATCGAGTTGAAGTAAAAAAAGATTGTTGTCCATAGGATACCTGATTTTTTTCGAAGAAAAAACTTCCAATAATGCTATTTTATTTATTTATTTTCACAGTTACTGCTAACTGCATTCTAACATGTGGTATATCGTTGGATTCTGAAAAATAATCTCTTTCAAGATCGGAATTAGAAAATATACCAAGCTATTTGAAAAAACAAAGTTGACTATCATCTGACCTTGAATGACTTTTTGAAAAAACTTAAATCTATGTAGTGCTTATAATGTTTTTAAAATGATTTATCATTTCAGTTTTTGTTTTATTAAAATCGAGCCATAGATAACGGAGATATGGCTTGCGGCGTTTTGTACGACGCACCTGTACATAAAAACTAGAAAAAATTTTTGTATTTAACTTATATTCATCGTCACCAACCACCGATTTTTTTTTGACTTGCATTTCGAGGACACCCTGCATAAACATTTTGTAACAAACTCTGGACGGAATGTGATGACTTTGATGTCAAATTCAAAAATTATAAACGATTGTATAATTGATGTGTAAAAGATAACGAAGTATCGTGTGATACTTATACATGCATCGGCAATGTCAATGAAAAAATAACTAATATGCAGTGTATGTGCATGCAGCAAAGTTGAAATTTTCTGTTCAGAGAACTTTACATTCATGTCATTTTAACAAAATATTTTAGATAGCAACAAATAAAAATTCAAAATGGATCACATACAATTCAACCTATCGATTTAACGAGAATCATTCAATAATGATCACTAATTTAGAAGTCGATACAAAATATTTTGTGAGAAGCGTTATTATCACAAATAATGGAAATCGTCATCTGGGATCGCATTTAAAATTCAAACAATTCACCACTAATTGTCAAGGTATTCAAATGGTTTCAATATGTATTTACAAATTTTCATATTTAATTATTATCTATTCATTTTAGAGATATCTTTAGACAACATTGAGATAAAATCAACCAACACCACCGCATTCGTCTCCTTAAAAACTCCGGTAAAATTAATAATCTTTCACTTGACTAAATCAAAACTCTGACTTTTGACAGATAAAAAATACAGTGTGTAATTTGGGAAAATACGACATTTATTTACAACAAACTGGAAATCATGGATGCTTTGATAATACAGGTGTGTATTTTGACGGATTAAATCCGTTCACAAACTACACAATAATGTTCCAACGTAATATCCAGGAGCAGCAGAAGAAACAGTTTCAAACAGCAGGAGGTACATAATTATATCATTTTAAAGATACTAACAATAATTTTGCTTTATAGAAATCAATTTTCAGTTCCACAACAAGTCTTAAATCTGAGAGTCGCGAATAAATCATCATCAACAATTTACATAAAATGGGAAAAACCGTCTTCAATTAACGGTGTACTTAAAAATTACATTGTTAAATATCAAGTAAGTAGTCAGGGCTGAAAAATACCACGGTTAACGAAAAATTATTCAGCACGTCTCGTACCTCGCGTGCAAGCAACAGCCAACAACCCCATCGACGGAGCATACTCTGCAAGTGACCGAAACTTCAACAACAATTAAAGATTTAATTCCATATTCGAAATACTGGTTTTCTGTGTTTGCTGAAAACACAAAATTAAAAGGACGTCCGTCACAATTTTTGGTAGAAACGTTACCCGCAGACGAAATCGAATCTGAAGAAATACCAGAAGTGGCAGTTACACCTGGCATACCTGGGGTTAATATTCAACTGTCACGTAACTGCGACAAAATTCGAGGACAATTGGTGGTGAAAACGACCGTCACTTGTATCAACGAATGGTGCAAGAACCAAAACAGAACTCGTAAAACAACGAACCATTATATGTCAGACCAGATAATTACGTTAGATGAGTTAACTCCATTTTCAGACTACAACTTGGTTCTGACATTTTGTAGAAATTATACGAATTGCGAAGGTGACACAAAGACGCAAACTTTTAGAACAAAACCGACAAGTTATTAATTGTTCCTCCAGAATGTAAACAAAAATTAATTGAATTTATTCGTTTTCAGTTCCCAATGCGGTCACCGATTTGCTGGTTTATACCAAAAACGAAAGTTCAGTTTCGCTCAGATGGAAACCACCTTACCCACCAACTGGCATTTTACGAAAATATCAAATTGAATATGATAAACTATATTTTCATGGAAACAGCTATAAAAAGGAATTTGAAATTATGACTTGCAAATTATGGCCAGATTTTCATTGTGTCACAGTGTCCGATTTGGAGCGTCGCGTAGAATACAGATTTAAAGTGCGTAATTAAAATTGTTGGAAGTAGTAGTATTAAAATTATTATTAATGTACAGGTGAAAGCCAAAAATCAAGATGTTGCAGAATTTGGACCAGCGATTTCGATTGACACAAAAACAGAAATAGGTCGGCATTAAAATATTATACTATTTTTATTTAAAATCTTTTCCAGAATCACCAGGAGCGCCCTACGATTTAAACATCACTTGGACGATTAATAATGACCTGATAGTGCAATGGAAACATCCGAACGAATCTAACGGTCCAATTGGATATTTTAATAGTGAAACAAACAAGGTCGAAAAGAATTTGCTAATTACGGATGATATTTATTTTTTAAATTATAATTTCAAAGTAAGTGCAAAACCAAACTTGATGCATACGTATTTACTGATGTAAACTGATCGTTTCTAGATAGATTCCGCAGAACTGTTTCCTTCTACTCGATACATCGTGCAAGTGTCTGCATTCAACGGTTTCTCCGGTCATTATGTTTACTTATCAGACACAAGTCCACCCGACATACCATTACTGAATGGTGATCCTGGAAGTAACAGTACAAAAGATACGATTACACTAAAAATCTCGCTTCAAAAACCAAGAGGAGAAACTGACAATCGTCTTTTATACATCATAATATCTGATAAAAACAATAACCTCAGCTCGCAAAATTTCGAAAAATTTGGTCTAAAAAATTTCAAAATTGTGGCCAATTGCACTTTGGAGCCTTTACAAGATAATTTGAACATTACTATTGGTAACGCGTATCAGTTCGACAATTATTGTTACCAGACAAACACTTTTCCACTAGAACCGGCAACTTTCTACAATATCACAGTACTGTTATTACACACTTTTCACAACAAGAGCAGCCATAACACATATTCATTAATGTACAAGACACTACATGGGCCTGTTCACTTCCAGAAAACTATCTTCGGTTTATTGGTCTTGCTATTGTTGATTCCTGTGATAGGATATCTTTACGTGTAAGTTTAAAGTCATCTGCATTCTCCTGTTTAATAAACATTTTCAGAAATATACTCAAGATATTAAAATCTCGGAAAAATCTACCAAGGAGGAACAACACCTGTAATTTTTTTTTTATTAAAAAAAACTGGAATTAATTTATCTCTGTTCTAGCCCTAAATCCACCTGGAGAAGGTGAGAATGTTACGACAAACACTGGACCGAAAGTGAGTTTACATCTTGGAAAATTTTCATTTTCACTTAATTTCACTTCACAACTCGTATTCTTTCAGAATCAAAATGATGAAACGAGTACTTCTGCTGACATATATTCCAGAAAAGTCGAAACTGAACATTTTTTAAAATATGTGAAAAGGTGTATGCAAACCAAAGAACTCGAAAATGAACATCAGGTGACAAAATTTACTACATATTTACAAAATATTAGCAGCAAGTGGATAAAACGAAATATCTATTGAAAAGTTTCACAATTTTAGATTATTTTAAATCGTCTTGCCAAAAGCACGTATGCAACGTTACATGGAGGTTTTTTGGAATATGTCGATGTGCAGTTTGCCAATGTAAGATACTTAGTATATTTTGACGTGACGATAGAAATATGTTCGTAATTTTCAATAGGGACGTCTCGTCGAAAAAGTTTACGTAACTAGTACAATACCCGAGAAAAATGAAATTGACCGTTTTTGGAAAACAATTTGGGACGAGAATATTTATAACATAGTGCTTTTTGACACTCGCCACATAAACGATCTGGTACGGGTCATAGACATTTGTCACATTACACACCAACATTGTTTCTTGTAGAAGACATTTGAAAATTACTGGCCCGAATTTAACCAAGAAGTACACTGCTGCGACATCTCCGTTCGCTGTATCTTCGAAGAAACATTTGCCACTTACCAATGCCGAAGATTTATCATACATTATGAAAATCTGACTCGTCGGGTAGACTCCAAAGAACTTCTTTCTTCTTCCTTCTAATAACTTCATTGCAGATAGACCAACTTCAATTTTCTTTACTGTCGAACAAAGAAGTTCACTGTTTGTCACTGAATTACGCCGAGTTTTTTAAAAAAATGTCGGAAATTCCTCTCGGTTGCAGCTCACCTATTCTCGTCCACAGCAGGTTAGTCGTATATTTGCCAATCAAATTTTGTTCAAACAGTTCTTGCAGCTCGGGGATGCACGGCAACACTTTCGCTCTGCTTTGTGACATTTGTCTTAGGATATCTAAGAAGGATGGCGTCGTCGACGTTTTGGGGAATCTCCAACGACTAACAGAATACAACACCAATTTCGTGATAGATTGTGACCATTATGTGCTGACTCATCTAATCGTCCTGGAGAATCTTCTGACTGTCGACACGAGCATCACTTGCAATTCTCTCGATATGAGTAGAACCCACTTGTTCACAGCAGACGAAACCGAAATACATTTGAGACACCTGAAAGACACCTTATGGATGGATGCGGTAACAAGAAGAGTGGAAAGAGACAGTAATGTTTATTTTCGACCCGTTTCTCCACGTAATCTTAGGAAAAACATTTCGTCATCGCAATAAAATAATATTTGTTTGTTTTAGTACACGAGGGTAAAGTATTTCTTGAGGCTTATAACTTAGATGAGGAAAATTCTCCGTGCTGGAATCGACTAGGTCCCATCAGCGTTGACAGTTTCAGATGTCCTAATAAATTTTTGGTCATACCTCAGCCGACGTCGAGCACACTAAGTGACATTTGGGATTTGGTTGTTGAGAAAAATATTTCAGTCATTTTGTCGCTGAACGAAATTACTCCGTCGTCTACAGTGAGTCAGGTTGAAAGTAAAGATAAAATCTTGTAACAGTTGTGTCGCAGAACGTTCCCTTTGTGCCACGAAACAAGAAAACAAAAGTATGTTCCAACGCGAATGTCGAACCACAGTTTACTATAGATTTTGGAAATTACGAGTGGACAACGCTTAAGTTGAGCAGTAAAACGGTACCAGTTTAGACAATTAAAAAAAAAAAGTTGAATCTATATACCTACGATGAGCTAACTGTCACATTCACCGTATTTCTTTCAGCAACAACAAACTGTCGAGATCTTGTCGATGAAGACGTGGCTTGCCAAAACAGCCTGTCCTCCAGATGTTTCAAATTTTGTGAATTTTTGCATAGCCGCAAACGAAAAAATGAAAGGGTCCAGATCGGTGATGGTAACGTGTTGGTGCGTAAAAGTAATGGTGGGTTTGAATGCTGTTTTTATTTTTATTTTTTTGTAGTGATGGAGTTACGGCGTCAGGATTGTTTACGGCGATGTCTTATAATATGCAACAGATAAGAACGAATGGAATGTGCGATGTGTGCACGAGTGTCCGAACTGTTCGACGTCATTGTCTTCAGTTTGTGAACGACAAAGTAAACAACAGCAAAGGGAAGCATCACTAAATCAATTAAGTACGATTTTTTCTCTTTCAGAAGCAGTACACTTTCTTGGTAGAAGCTGCGCATCGTTACGTTCAAGAATTAAAATTGTTTGAAATAACATAAAAATAATATTTCATAATTATATTTTGGGTGAATTAATCAATCAATTAATTATTAATTAGTTAACAAATCATATTTTTAACCTTCTACATGGATATATGTTTCTTTGTATTTAAATTTTGTTATTTAGGTAATTGTCATATATAATATACCAAGGGACAGATATATTGCCGGAAATTTTTTCGAGCAGTCCTCACACATGAGTGTTTGTAGCAAGAAAATTACACGAGGGCGTCAGCCCGAGGGTAATTTTGAGCGACAAACACGAGTGTTGGACTGCAAGAAAAAAATTCTGGCGATATATATCTGTCCCGAGGTATATTCGGAAGAGAATCGCCCGAATTTTTTTTTCCCTAGGTCAATTATATCGGAAATTTTCCCTAGGGAAAATTTCCGCTTAATTAAATTGTTATTGGTTGCTATTCAAACAATTCGGTGTTGTGATTTGTCAATATAAATCATGTGACATTTGAGGGCGATTCTCACTTGAATAAACAAGAATAATACAACAGATTTCCTAATTTTTGACAGTTTTCTTTTAGAAATTCCTCTGTAGAAGCTTTCAACGGCACTCATCGGAGCATGTGGTTCCTTCAAAATTCTCACTAAACATTTTCTTCGTTTCACTCGCGTTTAATAATGGCCCACTTGTGAGAAAAAAGGCGCAATTTACACACGAACTCATTAAATAATCAAATAAACTACTATGATTATAATCAATCATAATTGAAATTTACTCATAATTAATAATAGTAGTTTATTTAATGAGTTCGTGTGTAAATTGGGCCTTTTTTCTCACAAGTGGGCCATTATTAAAGGCGAGTGAAAAGAGCGTTTTAAAGGCCCACGAGTGCCAAAAAAGGCCCAATTTACACATGAACGAGTTGAATACAACGTTTTTTTGTTCGACGAACCCTTAAAAGCTCCAAATCGCTTAAAATCTTCAAAATTAGTTTGACGTTTCGTTTTGACAAGTTGACATTTATCAAAATCCGTTCACATAGGAGAAAATTCTCAAATTCTGACAGTGTCGAACAAAAAAGATTTTTAACTCACTGATGATTTTTTGTGTCGACATCTTGATATTGTTCATTGTAAATTATTCCTTAGAAGTTTAACAGAATCTTTTGTAAGGTTTAATTAAATTAATTTTTTAATAAAATCTGCTTCTTTTGCAACCATGATCGAAAGAATCGTTTTGTGAAGTAACGGGTGACTATTAAAACTTTCAAATAAATAAATAAATAAGTGCAAAGTAGAAATCTATTTGTTGCACTTGTCTCCCTGATTAATTGTAATTATTGTTAATATAGCTGCTCATCAAGTTTTTTCTTTGTGACGCACTTCGTACTAACAGTCACAATTATTTCTTACTCAGTAGGAAATGATTGTTCGGGCGTTTGTAGAGCTAGAAATGCGTGACAACTTTCTGGTGACTTTTGTGCTTTTGAGCTGGCACGTTTTGGCCACTTCCGGCAGGTTGATACACAGTGGGTGAGGAAAAGTAAGTAGAAATTGCCTCTCACGGGGTCTCTTTCAGTGCAGCTGTGCCGCCCCCCCAGTGCGTGCACAGAAATTTCCAAATGTGCGACAGCTCTGCAAGATTTTGTTTTTCCGAGAAGTTACTGCGGATTTCAGTTGAACGCCCCAAAAATATGTTGTTTGGTGGCGGAACAAACCACCACGAGCACCACGGTCGCGCCTCCGATCCGTGTGATAAGATGGGACGACGAACTGGTTTACCACAAGAACTTCAGACTATTGCCGATGGATCGGTGCGGGGAGATTTCAGACAGGTTGAGGATCACTTCCGGCGCCAGCACCAACCCGGGGGAGTTTCCCTGGATGGCCCTGATCGCCTACAAATCAGGTGAATAAAAATGTCTTTGATAACTGTTATTTATTGGTTCGGAGAAGATCGTTGTAATCGTCGCTTCTCGAGATTCTTATTCATTTATTCTAATAATCGCCAACCATGAATGTTGTAATTACGGTTTCATCGATCTTGACTCAATCGAAAGAAATCTGATCATTTCAGGGAATTCCCCGGCACAGCAGGAATTCAAATGTGGAGGGTCATTAATCAACGAGCGATACATCCTGACAGCTGCGCACTGCATTGACAATTCCACGATGTAAGTGCATGAAAACCGCATTTTTTTCACACATTCTTAGTCTTAGTTGGCTATGGATCATTCTTTGTTTTCCGTTGTACCTTAGACACTGACAAGTTTGACATTTCAATAAATGTTTTTTATAATTTATAGGTCGTTTCAATTGTACTGACTGACATTTGTCGTTCGTTCTTGCATGTGTCTAAAGTAACAGAAAAAATAAAAACTCGTTCAAAGCCAACTCCAAGTGAAAATTTTAATAGTCACCCTTTATAATATGTAATAAGTTGTCAAGAGGGTCAATTCTCGATATCTCACTTCGCGTTGGAGATATCAAAAGAAGTTATCAGAAAAAGTTGTTCAAAATCGAATTTCGATCTTCGGCACTGAGTTTCAACGCAAAATTCCCCCATTTTGACTCTTAATTCGTCATTTCAGAATTATTGTGTTTAGATATCCAATGTTTGTTAAATAAAGAATAAATAGTTTATTTATTTTTGACAAATTCTTTCGTCTTCGGTCTTCCTCGTATTTTGCAAACATTGAACCCTTTGTGTATCTTGTGTTTCCTTTAGGTATTAGTGAAAGTAATATAAGGTCCAGCATTCTGGATGTTTTCTTTGCAGTGTTAAGTTATATTGTTTAACTTTTTATTTTATTTCCGTTTATCTCACAACCACATACTTGATCAGTTTCAAAATGACACAATATTAAATTGAAATTTAAAAAAAAACCTTGTCTAAAACTCTAAACTGAAATGATAACAAAGTGTTGATTTCCTCATCAAGACAGTTGTAAAAAGCAAAACATTTCTTTGCCGACTTTTTCCAGATAATTTTATCCAGAACTTGACCTTCCTTCCTCAGTGTTTCTTCCAAATTCATCTCGCGACAATGTCTGTTTTGCACTATCTACTTCTGACACTTTCGATCGCATCCCTAAACGCCCTAGGTTTGTACCGACCCTTTCTCTTTCAAACCTCACTTTTGCCCGCACCTAGATAAAGAATATGTCACTTGCGTTCTACCCATGACGTGTGTCCCGCTGAAGGAGTGCGGACCCTTGATGGCCGCCCTCAAAGAATCAAAGCGCTCCTCCCAGACCCCAGCCGTGGTGAAATACCTAAAATCCCAAATATGCGGCCAACACAAGAACGAACCCAAGGTGTGCTGTTCGGAAGAGGTGCCCCACCATAAGAGCATCAAGAGTGAGTACAACAAACAGTCTGCTGTTAACCACCCGTCCACCCTCGCTACTTTGCAGAACAACTGAACGAGCTGCCACCCTGCAAGGCCTCTTTCGCTTGCGTCAACCTCCCAGATTGCGTCCCTCTCATGTACTTGCTGGACCTGGAGAAACCCATCTCGCCGCGGGTCATAAAACTGATCGAGTCCCAGCAGTGCGGCATGGGCACCCTTTATCCCAAAGTGTGCTGCAAAGAGCTGGAGGAAGGGCAAGAGATATCTTTGTTTTCGCCGGCAACGGAAGACGGAGACCCGGCGCTCCCTCTGGAGGCGAAAATGGAAGCCATGAACTGGCTCTTCAACGAAGACCTTTTTGATTTTACCATGTTCGATTACTTTCTCAGGCGACAGAAAGAAAACTAATTTGCAACGTGATATTTTACCGTGAATTGTATTTTAAATAAAGTGAATACATCAATTTTCAAAAAACTTTCGTTTCGAGTTACAGGGTTCTGTGCTTAGTATCGCGACGGTTCAGAGGTGGCGCCACACGACACAAGTTGATAGTGACAGCTCAATGCTCATTTACTAATTTTTTTAGTACTTAATAAATAATTAGGAAAGCAACAAATATGAAGGAAAATAAAACACTAAAAGTTCGCTAAACTTTCCGGATTTATTTTTGGCTTTTGTCAGATTCTTTTATAAACAATATTTTGATTCTAAATAAAAAAAAAACAGAGTTGGAACAGTTGTAGGTATGTTGTTATTTGTACTAAATTATTGTTTATTAATCTTGCATAAAGCTTACACGTGACTTTCAAAAGTCACGACGTGAATACACACGTTTCATATTTATTTTTGCAATGTTGACAATATTGTCATAAAGAAGTCATCAATGACGCATCTAAATTAGTCATGAAGTGAATTACCTAAATGTTTAAATTTTTGTGATATATTTATTTAAAAGTAGAGATGTACTAGTGACACCATCTCGAACTGAAGATTGTCAGACTTGACAGGTGCTAAAAGTGACAAGTTGACGCAACTGTCTTTGGCTGTGATCTTGTCAGTGTTGGAGGAAGAAAATTTCGTTGGAATTGATCCAAGGGAATCGGTGAAAATTTCCGGAGAGCTTTGGAAGGATTGACAAGCTTTGACAGGTGTCAAGATTCGTAGGTGGCGCTGTGCGTTACAGCGTGTCAGGATCAGAAGGGAGCGGTTCGGGATCCAGGTCATCCACATCATCGACGAAAAAAAAGGTGTCCAAACAAACAACAGCAAAGCTAAGAAGAGAGGATGAAACAATGGTAATGGCGACTTCAAAGGTGAGGTCGGCGGACGTGGCGAAATAAATCTGCGAGTATGAACGATGGGGCAATTAGTTCCGTCTGAAACGTCAATCATCGGGGTGAGTTACGACAATCCGACGTCGGATGGACAAAGTTATAAAATAAGATCAAACATCGAAAAATCTTAGGAGGGCGCCGAGGATTATGTAAACAGCTTATGTTAGGCAAATAAAGCTTTTCTACATATTCAAACAATCAGAGTAGTATCAAAAGTGCCGACTCGGCACCAAAATACTTTGACTGTTTTTAAAACTTCACACTGGCGTGTTCTAAGGGCCAAAGTATACAAACCGAGCGGTCTCGTTTCAACTTCTTTCTTCCAGGAATCGATTTTCGAGTGGTTTTCCTGATTGTTTGAAGAGGCGCACGGGAATATCGAGAATTCTATAATAGGTGCATCGCACTCGGATCGGCCCCGATTATTAGATACGCTCTGCACTAGAACTCGTAAACTTTCCGGACATTGAGGTTAAAATAGATTTATGATTTGTCAAGAGACCGAGGATTAACTCCGAGAGATGCGGCGATCTCTGCACTTAGCTTTAACACGAAGGTGTTAAAAAATCTGCAAGAAAAGAAAGAGGACGTGTAAAACCGAGCCTGATGGTGCAAATCGAGACTCAAAACGTTGGCAAGTTGATGCTCAGACAACCAAAGTAAAATTAGCGAAATGGAGGTCAATCTTTGATCCAGTCTAGAGGTAAAAAATAATGAAGTTTGAGATTAAAAGAAAACGAAAAATTTTGTGTATCACACGTCCAGAAACGGTTTTGCGAGCCTCGGTTGTCGCCTCGGTCCGCAAATCTAACTCGGACTCGCAAACGTACCGTTTCTGGCCTAGTGATATAAATATGTAATTATTATTCTGATTATTACGTATTTGTGAAAAAGCTTAACCACGAGATTATATTGTTGCAATCTTAAATGGCAAAGACTTGTAAAAAAACAAAAAAGTGAAAGATAAAAGAACTGAAACCAAAAATATAAAGCACGAAAATTAATTTCAAAATATGTAAAAAGTAATCAAATCGCCAGAATAGTAACTTATGTAACAAGTGCATAAAGTAATACTTTTCCCGTGAGTGAAAAAGAAATACTTCATGCACGAGTTCCATACAATTTTTTCAACAAGTTTGCATTTAGAAAAATAAATCAACACCAAATACAAATCTAAAGTTTGACGTTTCTGCTTCAATTGTTTTCAATGCACTCTTGTGATTCGAAATTTCAGTGCACGTATTTGCATAACGGCAGAATTAAACAATTATACATGCTACGGCACTTTTTTTCACCCTTTGTACTTTCTTTCAGAATGAAAACAAACAAAGAGAAGTTTGATACACTAATAATAATGAAAATCTGTAGTACAGTTGCGAGCAATAAATTTTGGTCGTCAAGGTCATTCTTTGACGCAAACGAAAATGCTCCATTGTAAAACAGTCGTAAATATTATAACCTATTATCATGTTGTATGACATTAGTTGTCATTTTTTTTCTCAATTTTTTGACACTTTGTTGACGTGGGCATAATCAGGCAGGGATTTTTTTAAATTTGTGACAATCTAACCAAATTTTGAAATGACATTGACGACCAAAATTTATTGCTCGCGACAGTACATACATACCTATATACAATTTTTTTGACAGTCGCAGAAAAATATCATTTTCTATGTAGGTATCCCAAGATACATAACGTGAAAAGTGGTATATAACTAAATATACCTACTATAAACTGTTCACTCTATATACACACCTTACTTGACGTCTGTCAAATATAACCTCAAAATTTACAATTAATTAATGTTTTTTAAGACTTTGCCCAAACGAACACGTTATTCAATATTTGTGCGCTGACAGTTTTCAGGTATTCGACCTGTTTTGCATCACTCGGCTGACGCCTCGTGATTCAAATTTAGGCCTCATACCTGAAAAGTGATCTGACAGTGCTACTCACGTGAAAATAACTATTATCAAATTATTTTGACCAGTTCAATTGTGAAATTTCGTTACTTTATTACTCGCTGTGTAGAATTTTGTTATTTATTATTTTTGATGAATTAAAATATTGGCGATTTGAAGCAATCATTTCTGAACATCTTCGACTACATTACCTAATCAGTTCGACACTGTAAAGCAAAAACTTTCCAGTACATTGCTGATCAAGACGCCATAATTGCCACCTCCAGTTCTTCTTCTTTCTACGAAATTTACTTTCTCACGCTATTGTTTTTATTTATTTCTGGACCACCTTCATCCAGCTAATTTTCAACATCTCTCCTCTAATCGTCGATTCCGGTCATGCAAGAACTGTCGAATCCACCGCTCGGAAAACAATAAAAACTCTATTAGTAATTCCCCACCATTATTAATTTTATTTATTATGCTGAACATGAGCAGATGCAGGATCGTAAGGAAGTAAAAACCAGATTTTTACGAGCGCGGTTAATCCGAACCTGGAAATTAATGTCGGAGAAGATCGTCGTGTTCTCTTGCACCGGACAGAACAACATATCAATTAAAATTAATTAATTAATCGAAAATAACACGACAAACCCGAATTCGAGTCCGTGAATATGCATAAAATCTACATTTAGAAGCTAACGACACGAAGAAATACGAAATTTCTCCATCACACCAGTGTCACATTCCGGCTTCTTTAAATCACATCCAACGAAGTCCACTTATTGTTCAGTCTCAATCCATCATATACAGGGTGTGTCAGAATTCCACCAAAAAACCTTCAGGGTTGGTTCTATGATCAAAAATAAGCATAAAACTCTTAATACGTATGGGGTCAAAAACGCTTAGTTTGCGAGATAATCGACTAAAAACAACAAAAGCAATCGGGTGGAATTTAGTGCACATATAAAAAAAATTCAAAAACCGTGAAAATTTCGCCCCCCCCTGTTCAAATCACAGATAAATAAAAAAATTCAAGAGATTTAGATCGTAATTGTTTTTACGTTTTTTGTCGATTATCTCGCAAACTAAGCATTTTTTACCCCATATGTGTTAATAGTTTTATGTTTATTTTTGATAATAGAATCAGTCCTGAAAGTTTGTCGGTGGAATTCTGACACACCCTGTATATCAACGTCTGGAGTCCCCCAACGTTCCACTTTGGGACCTCTGCTGTTTCTCCTCACATCTATGATATCACTTGCAACGAACTTCTGGTGAACAAAATGATAACACGATGGTTGTAAAAGGAACAACCAGATCATTGAAGATGTTTCACAAAACGTTTCATTTTTTGATGTTTCTTTTCGAAAAAATTGAATACACTGTTTTCACCAATTGTAGATGTACCTAATCTTTTCGGTACTTTTTGGCAACTGCAATTGTGTTTCCTCGATGGCAGAAACAAATCTTGTTCTATTATTATTTATGATTCTTGGATTTGAAGAAGAAAAAAATGTTATTTGATGCGTCCTAGAATGGAGAGGTGGACCGCCCGCAGAAATGTATAAAAATCGCAGGGGTTGAGGTGGGCGCCTGTAGCGGGGGCGGCGGCGTCCAATTAGCAGGTGGACCGTCGGAGGCCTCGATGCAAATCCGCCGCAACCGAACAAGTGTCAAACACGGCGGGGACAACACAACCAGAAGAAGTACACGATCTGCACGTGTTGTGCGGAAGCGGCCGAAGGAGAGGCGTGTCGCCGGTGGAGCGCGTCCAATGGTAACCAGATGGAGAGACGGTGTCCGCCCCCAGTGACGGCGCCGCGTTCGCCGCTAGCGCTCAGTTCGTAGCTGGTTCGGGTGCAGGCAAGTGCAAGTGCGTCTCAGTGTACATCCGCGGCATGAAGCGTCGCGGCGCGGGACTCTTCGCTTCCGTCGCTTTGTGGACGCTTCTCCTGCAGCTCACGGACGCCGACTGGTGGTAAGTGCGCGGCGGGGAGGGCGTCCCCTATGGCGCGCTCGCCGCCGCTTTTTCGCTTCCGGATCCGCGCTTTCGACGGATCGTTAGCCGGAGCACATGGCACCGGAGTGTTTACGTCGACGAAAGCCGCCGCCGAAGACTAAACACGCCGGGAAAGCGACACTAAATAAGAGAAATTGCCCGGAACGTCCCATAAACAACTGGCTTCTATACGAAGGGCCCCGGACCGCGTACAGGTGTCCGTAAAAAGTCGTCTCTCTTTCTGGACAATAAAACCAATTCGACAAACATTTGACCCGGGACAAATGTCCGACAAGACATTCCACTTAGTCCACCGAGACTTGAATTATAAATATTTGTTAATCGTTCGCTTCAGGTATGGGAGAGGATGAATGGGAGATCGTGGACGATGTGGAAACGTTAAAAGCGTTAACAAACGTATTAATTAACATGGGACGTCTAAAACGGACACAGAAATTGCTTTTTTTATAACGTGGCCGTCCACGGAGAGTCATTTAAAAGTCAAATTTTTCGAATGCACTCCTTCAACCTGTTCGGAAACGCACGCCAAATTCTTTTGGCAGACGCTTTCGCCGTGCTCCAGGGTGCAATAAACACATTCGCGATGACGCCAAAGAACCTATGCAAAAAGACCATACAGGGCCCTAAACTCATTTAGTTATTCGCTAACAAAAATAATTCGATGGCAATTTCGACAAAACCACACAAATCTATTCCTCTGTTCTTCTTAAGTTTGTTAATTACGCCACAAAATACACTCGAGTTTTGTTCGCAGAAATAACGTCGTTTTGAGTGAACGAAAATTAAGACCAAAAATTTGTCTCGACAGTGAAAGTTACGTTACCACTTAATATGCTTGTACTAAAACGTTTAGAATACTCATTTAAAATTCTTACAAGCGTGTTTCGAATAATCATCAAACTAATGAGCAGAAAAAACGGTCAAATTCGTAAACGACACGCCCCTGGCTATTGATACGCCACTGGAATTAACGTCAAACGCTCGTGTGTCAACTGTCAAACGAGTTGACGTTTAGTTTTGCACCGCGAAAGAAACGCGAATAACGTTGTATTCATGTGAAGTTGTTCGAATCTTGAGAAAAAGTGCAATTAAGACTGTTGTGGTAGTCGCGGTATGTACAGCGTGTCCAAAAACTCCGCGTCCTTGCAGCAACAGCCTCCTTGCGAAAAATTCCACACTCTCCATTGCGCCGCGTTATTTATTATTAGTCGGGTTTTAACACCGAGTGAGCATGAAAATTCAATCTCGCTTAACTCACCCACTTTATTGCACGCACACGAAAGTAGGATGCATTTTATATTTGCAATAATTGATTTCACGTATAGTTTTATTACGTGTGCGTGGGCCCCATTATGCTTTATCTGTCATTATCGCGCTTTTATTGTCCGCGCAACTTTCGTTTACTGCATCTCATCAATGAACGTACGAAATTCCGCCGCGCGTTCAGTCCGCGGTCCGGACACGTCGCGGCCATTAAACATGGCGCCGAACCGAAAAAGACCATCCCAAAAAATACAACGACATAGCGGAATCTGTCTGTACTAAATTTGGTTTTTCGCGGCGACTGTTGGGACGAGTTCAAAGGAATTTCAGAACTGTTATCGGAGATTGTCGATTGTTTTATTACAACAGGACTAACTGGACGATCAAATAACAAGACAACGGTCAGTTTTTTTGGTCGTTGTTGTAGTTCTTGGCCACGTTAATGTGTTAATATGTCCGAAAATGCGCCACCACAGCTTCTCCAAATACTTTAGAGCCACACGTTAATTACTCGGTGGCATTTATCGAGACTCGGCCACGACACCGTACAGATTTGCGCCTGATTTATCGAAATTCCAGCGGATCGTCACGCAGCTGACACGTTGTGGTTCTTTGAACCGACATTTCGCGAATTTTTCTCTTCGCTTCGCAAAATCAATCAAGCCCTTGTGTTCTTCCTTGCGGTTTCTTTTGAAAAAGTGTTGTTCTCGGAGCGGCCCTCGCCTCTACCTGTCTTCGCATTGTGGGGCCGCCGAAAGCGTTGCTCGAGTAAGGTCGGCGGTCCGATTGTGAGCAGCTTTGTGTTGTCTGACCGGGAGGCTGTTTTCATGGCTCGTTATTAGTTCGTAGGGTTCCTTTAATGGATTCTTAAATATCCGCCGACAGTTTATGGGAAACTCACACCGTACCTGGCGGCTAGAACCCATCAACACCCTAAAATTTACCGACGCATTCCTCGCGGGGCCCTCAATTACCCCGGGCCGGCGCACAATGCCTCCCGCGACTCGCCGCCCCCACGGCGGCCTAACCGAATGGGACGGTCCTGCACCAGAAATTGTTAACCTCTCGGTTCACGCCTGACTGGGTTACATGTGTCGATTATTCCGGTTCCTTGGGCTGTCGGTGCCGCTCAACAACCCCGCAACACAAAAATCCCCACGAACTGATCTAGTTACACCTGTCAACGCGAACGAATTTTTTATGACCGGTTGACACGTGACGTTTCACCTGTCAAACGTCAAGCGTCGGTTTGACGTTTCGGCGCGAGCGGACGTGTCGCAACGTCCGTGAATGGTTCTCTTAGACGAAGGAAGCAATAAATCAGCTGTTTAGCTTAATAATCAATTAGATGTGGTAGTCCGGGCGTTCGATGTCGCTTCTCTTGTGCACCTCGACGACGCTGTCAATTCGTGGAAGCACAATTGCGTGTCCGAGAGCCATCAGGCTGTCCAAAACGACTTGTTAATTACGCGGTGGTCGTAAAATGTCCCGCATGCCGAAGACTAAAGACCACGTCTGGATCAGTCGGAGGGGGCTCCGTCTGCGGAGGAAGTTTGGGGGATCCGACACGTGATTTCATGCCGTTAAAGATGGTGCTATCTCACCTGTATTTCCACGGTGACTCATCAGTGTAAATAATACAGTGAGCTGTAATAAGTGGCGGCGTTGGCGGCGGGCTCGGTTGGAATTTTCCGGAGTAATTTCAGGTAAACTGCTCTCAAAGTTGCGCGATTCGCGTTAACCGGGTTTTAATATTTAAATTGAACGCCAATTAAACTTTTTCAGTTAACCGTTAATTAATTGGCTCCCGCCAAAAATTGATCCCACTTCCGGACGGGATTTTTTGCCGCTCTCGCTTCACCCAACTAATCTATCTGTCGAAGCGGCACATGCCGCCTGCATCGCTAGTGGAACGTCGTGATGGCGCAATTTTCAAAAACTCGTAGATCTTTTCGCGCTTTTGTTTTTTTCCCATTCCGGGATAATAAAACTGAATGTGTTGCCGTACAAGGTACGTGATGCGCCTCCGGGCGTCCCCGGAACCAGTTATCATCGAAGATATTTAGTAGAATGGAGTAATTTATTCGATGAACCAATTTCCACCGATCTTATCTGGGCAGTAAAAATTAGAGGTTTATTTCGTTTCGAGTCCAAGCTCGCGTTTTAACTCGACAACAAATTGCACGAAATGCGGCTGTTAATTGTTAGGTTTGTCGCGTATTGGCAGATTTACCTGTGGAACGTTTCGGAATTAATTGATCTGGGAGGAAATTCTGGGCGATGAAAGGCGGCATAAATAATAAATGAAAGCGATTTGTTTTGATTGCGTCCAATGGAAAATCGGCACGCTTTCTTCGACCAGATTCGTTCAAATTAAGATTTCATAAACAAAATTTAACGGTAGTGCCAACCGCAATAAAATCAATTGGTTAATTCGGTAATTCGGCGTGTAACGGACGTTTCGTGCCATTAGGCTACAATGTCTGCAATTGGGCGGCGGCGTGGTGCAGGGTGAATGGTGTCGTAAAAGAATGGGTTGGTTTACACTCTTGCACAGGCTGGTCGGCAAATCTGACCCACGAGAAATCGGCGACGTTTCCGTTTCACGTTTTTTTCGCACGACTGTTGCGAAACGGTATCGAAACAATGGTGTTTATGGTAATGCACCTCTTTAATGGTACGTTTCGCATTAAGCATCTCGGGATTGTCGCACTCGCCGAGAATGAGGAAGACGATGGTCGTACGCAAAGAGAAAGAGAGGAAATACCAGAAAACTGTTATAAATAGCTGTCGGCACGTTTTGTCAAAGCGCAGAATAAAATCTACACTTTTTGGAATTCATTTATTGCAGGTATTGGAATATTCACGATAACCTTGAGATTGTCGTGCCTCGGCCGCGAGAGGCCTCGGCGACAATTTTTCTCTCGGTACGTTAAAGAATGATTTCGCGGCCTTGATATACAAATAACTACATATTTTGAGGTCACATGAAGAGCACAAAAAATATAGAAAAGTTGAAAATACACATAATCACTATCTCAAAAAACCTACAAAAATATTTAGCACTTTTTCTGTACAAACATTTATATTAAATGCCAACCGCCATCAGGTCCAAGATATTTTTGTCTGATAATTCGCATTATAACATACCTACATTGCATTATTTCATTAGATAATTTCAAAGCGATAATTTGCAGAGTATCACGCACACCTGGTTGCTTTAAACACACGTTTACGATTTTTTAACACTGCCATTTAAATGTTACAAGACATGTCCGTGTTTTTAAAAATGATTTATAATTTATTCACGGTGAAATAGAGATTTTAATATTTTCGTCGAGTGAAACAAGTGGATAATCGTTTAAAAAGACTTGTTAATGTGCAAAAAATCGCGAACTCGTCGGATTCCATTAAGAAGGATTTCAGCACTTACGTGGAATAAAATCAATAAATAATAACTTAAAAAATACAGGACGTAGGTACATAACTCGCCGCCTCCTCACCTTGAACGTTCAATAACAGAATCGTCATAAACAAAGGATTATTGTCTGCACCAGAAGGTTATTCAAATCCCCTTTTATTCTCCAGATTTGACACCCGTGGACGATAAATTACGACCATCCGAGAACGGTCCCGCCACGAAGGCACGTACAGAAAAATGTTTCCGAAGAAGAAAAACTTGTGTGTGAAAAAATAAAAGAACACGTTTGTGTTGTTTGTTTGGTTGAAGCAAAAATTTAAATGGATCAAAGAATTTCGATTTTTTTTTATTGTAGCGAGGCTACTCCTGCGGCATCAATTTTGCGTTGGACAGCACCCGCGCAAATTCAGCGCACGTCCGGAGGTAAACCTCTAACGAGAAATATCGAGAAAAGGTCGGATTTACGAGAAACGTCCCGATGAAATTTCTATTCCAGCTATCCAACGCCATAATAAAACATAAACGTGTTTGTATGGAAGTATAAATATCGACATTCCACGAGTCAACTGCGCCGATTCGTCACATGGCGTTAACAATAGAATTGTCCGCGGCCGCTTTAATTTCCACTTCTTGGATATCTGGAAGAAGCGTTGCGCTCTGCACCTGCAGCAGCCTCCCGACCGTCCAGGCCACGAACCCATCCGGAACGACGAAAATCGCCAACCGAACCGACACTTGCTCCAGAAATAACACCAAGTGCACTAACGAGACGTGTTGGAGGCCGCTGCGGCCGCATTACGGCCTCTAATGCACCAGGAGCACGAAACGTGCGCCGGGATTTTTCCTTTTGTCTTCCTAATGGATACCGCTGCTAAATCATCGGTTCATATCGGACTCGTTTCGTTGAATCACCGGGAAGTGGGATAATTCACCGCTTAATTACTCTCGTTCTGGTAGATAAATTGCGCGATGGCTTATTCAGATCTTGCCTCGAGAGGCATCTTTGCCCCAGGACGCGCCAGAACGACGTGCCTGATTGAGTCGCCTCGCAGGCGATGCTGTCCTGCCACGCGAAAAGCCGTTGCCCTGGTGGCGCGTGTGAAATGCACGAAGAGTAGAAAGGATATGACAAAAGTCACAAAAACGAAAATACATAATAATAATAGATAGTAATTATGACACAGATTGACCAAGCTTTGATTTGTGAATTGGGTTGCGAATAATTTATTTTTTGTGTAATCGTACGCGAAACGAGCACTTCGCGTACTTAAAACAGGCCGCGAAATCCAATCTGCTCAATTCCGGGAGATTTTTAATAATCATTTGAAAACTGATAGGCAAAATACAGGGTGTCTCAGCTAAGATTTTCGAGCCTAATAACTCAGTTATTTTCCAGCGGATTTTTGTGAAATTTAAAATGCATATATTTTAGACGGTGAAGAATAAAATTCCATTAATGCAATCACCCAAGTCTTAAAAACGTAATTTTTACATGCCTTTTTAAAATGTTGAATCAATTAAGATTTACATAAAAAATTGATCGTCAATAAAAAATGCTGTAGGGAAAAACTCGTCCTTGAAAGACGTCTGGTTTGCAAGAAAAAAGCAAAAAACTGTGTTAAACGTGGCTGCAAATGCAAAAACGTAGACGCGTATGAAACAAACGCGCAATTTTGCAGAATTTTGGTCATCCCTTTTCGCAGAAGCGCAGGTGACATATTTGACGTTTATCTTGCTAACCTTACAAACACTTACAAAGTTAAAGACAAAATTTGGACGTAATTTATTATACTGGATGCTTTAATTCTTCCATAAAGGACTAAAACACGATCGGGATATTTTAGCAAGGTAATTTAGTTCACGTACGTTTCCTGTGTCTTCAAATAAATTGACATTTTCAATAAATTTTCACAATTTGACGTTTCTAATAAAGCGCGCCCAATTTTGACAGACTTTAAAGGGTGTACAAAATGTTGCTTGGCAATCATCAATTGTTTCAAAAGGTAACTGCTCAAATACCTTCAAATTTTATACTAAATTTTTAACGACAAATTCTAATCTTTTCGTTGAATCAGACAAGTGATTTACTTAATTGTTTGTATAAACCCCTACTTTTTAATGTTTAACAATCTAATAATAATCGCGTAAATTTTCGATAAAGGAAACATGTGTTAAAATTACATTTTTAACTTGTGTTAATTTTATTATTACTAATTGAACCTTCACGGTTTAAAATATCTGCATTTTAAATTTCATAAAAATCCGTTGGCAAATAACCGAAATATTAGGCTCGAAAGTCTTAGCTGAGACATCCTGTATATTCACATACATAATACACATTCACAAAATTCGTCGCAGCGAATCAAACCCTAGATTTATGTCAGCGTGTGGAATTTTTGTTGTAACGAGTGTTCAAATAAATTTGTGGTCAACTAAAACCACATATGTAAATCTTTTTGAACGCACGTTAGCTTTTACAAAATAATTTTCCTGGGGATCTTTCTCCACCCCGGCCACTTTCCCGTCTGCTTCTCGGCCCTCCCACCTATTTACAACCCTCTTAACGTCGGTGGCCTCCAATTGAAACCCAATAAACTCATAAACGGCCGAAATTTTTCGCGTCGGGCCCTACCTTGCGAACCCTTCGTTTTACCTATTTGTTGTGTCGAAGCCGCAACACTCTTTGGCAACAATAAATGTACCGTAAACGGCCCAGAGAGCACGTTCACCGAAATTCGCGGCCAATTAGCCCAACGCGATCGTTTTCGGTCGCATTTTCGTCGAGCCGCTCCGAGCGATAACCCCGCGTCGCGTTCGCGTCGAAATTTGTCCGCGGAGAGGGACCCTTCGCCCCTTTTGCCGGCGGTTGAGGGGCCGCTCTGATTAATAACCTCCCCCGAGATTCGGGATTCTTAATTGTTATTCATCACAGAAGTCACTTAAATGGCTGATTAAGGCCTTTTGTCTCATCGAATGATGACGCGGGAACATAAGTTTGATTTTAATTTAATCTGGGGTCTATTGATTTTTGACGGCGTAAATACTTATACCTGGTTATGTTTAATCGTTTCCAGATAGCGATTTGTCCACGAAACGGCGACCTGAACCGTAGAAACGGACGAGATTGTTGCCGGGATGGTCGTAACTTGTGAAAAAGACAACCTGTCATTTGCATATTTACATCGAAAACACGTTATAAATTTAAATGGAGCTAACTAGTCGGAAAAGATGTTTGTTTGGAGCGAATACAGGCCGTCCGAGAAATACGACGATCTGGTAAACAGCACGCAAGAAAATAAATACACGTTTTAAGTGGGGTTGGTGGGGGTGAGTTCGGCGGGGTGAACGATCGTTCAACATCTGTTACGCCTTTTTAATTTCATGCGATGAGGGTCTCGTCTGTTATTATTTTGGCCACCGGGATCATTCCTCCGACGACCGCATTTGTGCGGTGGCCCCCCTTTGCCAGTTTATCGAACAAATCGCCACCGTTAAAATCCACTTCGAACCGACGAAATTTTCGCGAAACCTGTTGCGACACGTCTCGATGTGTTTTTTTGCAGAAATTGACATCAACTTGGGGACTCGTCACGGCACGATGCGATGCCGCCACGTGTGGGCCCAAATAAGTTAACGGCGGCTTTTGCCCCCATAAAAATAAACGATCGAATTTTTGTGTACTTAACGCGAGGAGCTTCCGCTAGGTGGCGCGCAGGGTGCCCCATGTTTGAAAATGTATTGTTTTCGAATCTTATCTTTCTCCTTCTCTATTTGGAAAATATATTCCAAAAATATAAAGAACGCGCAAACAGGTTTCTCGTGGCTCCATAATGTCCAGTTTGTTTTAGTGAGTGAAAATGTGAAAGTGATTTTTATAATTTTTTCATCACGGGTAAAAAATATTCGGGAAAGTTGCCTGAGCTGTAAAAAGTCGACGTGTTGTGAGTTTAGATGTTAAAATGGAAGTGATCGAGCAAAGATGATGTAGAGAACGAGCTGTTGATGTTGCTTGACGGATTAATTTACCAACGACAACAGTGCATCAAAGAATCAAAAGTGCGAAAGAGATAATGAGCAAAGCACAATGCATAGCACAAGATTCTACAATCAAAAGTACCAAACAGAGAACTATCATTATGGACAAGATAGAAAACTCGTTTCCAACAAGAATTGAAAATATTTTATTTAATGTAGAATGTTTGGTTTTAAAGGGAGGCGGCAAGTGCAGACGTCCAAGATTACAAAGAAAAGATGTTGCGAGTAAAATTTTTAATGATAATACAGCGTGTTTCAGCTAAGACTTTCGAGCCTAATATCTCGGTTATTTGCCAACGGATTTTTTATGAAATTTAAAATGCAGATGTTTTAGACCGTGAAGGTTCAATTAGTAATAATAAAATTACCTCAAATTAAAAAATTTAATTTTAACACATGCTTCCTTTATCGAAAATTATGCGCGATTATTATTAGATTGTTAAACATTAAAAAATAGGGTTCTACACAAACAATTAAGTAATTCACTTGTCTGATTCAACGAAAAGATTAGATTTTGTTGTTAAAAATTTAATGTAAAATTTGAAGGTATTTGAGCAGTTACCTTTTGAAACAATTGATTAATTGCCGAGCAACATTTTGTACACCCTTTAAAGTCTGTCAAAATTGGGCGCGCTTTATTAGAAACGTCAAATTGTGAAAATTTATTGAAAATGCTCTAAAAATAGACTACAGCGGCAGAAATGTCAATATTGTTGAAAAAGGAAAAAAATCTTGCCTATGGAGGGTGTCATAAGAACGTCAATGACACAGTTCGTTTTCTCGTGGAACACTATCCAAATGTAGGCTTCACAAAATGTAAGGTTAAGAGAGTCGTCAATTTATTTGAAGACACAGGAAGCGTACGTGAACTAAATTGCCTTGCTAAAATATCCCGATCGTGTTTTAGTCCTTTATGGAAGAATTAAAGCATCCAGTATAATAAATTACGTCCAAATGTTGTCTTTAACTTTGTAAGTGTTTGTAACGTTAGCAAGATAAACGTCAAATATGTCACCTGCGCTTCTGCAAAAAGGGATGACCAAAATTCTGCAAAACTGCGCGTTTGTTTCATACGCGTCTACGTTTTTGCATTTGCAGCCACGTTTAACACAGTTTTTTGCTTTTTTCTTGCAAACCAGACGTCTTTCAAGGACGAGTTTTTCCCTACAGCATTTTTTATTGACGATCAATTTTTTATGTAAATCTTAATTGATTCAACATTTTAAAAAGGCATGTAAAAATTACGTTTTTAAGACTTGGGTGATTGCATTAATGGGATTTTATTCTTCACCGTCTAAAATATGTATCTGCATTTTAAATTTCACAAAAATCCGCTGGAAAATAACTGAGCTATTAGGCTCGAAAGTCTTAGCTGAGACACCCTGTATATAACCTGACGCTAAGATTTGACATTTGACTGTTGATATCTGATTTGACGGCTGCAACGGCTCGACATAGTTCGACACAATAAAATTGTAGAGCCGCACAATTCCACAAGACTGTTTATATAAGTTCTTTTTTATTATACCTGAATCATAATCCCTGTTTTTGACACTAAAATGCATGCGAAAAAGGGCCTTTAAAACACTAAAGCTTTAAGGGTTGCTTAGGTAACAACAAATTCACCTACATTTTGAACAATAATAAATACACATTTATAGAAAATTTATAATAGCAACGAAACAACAACAATTGATCATTTCTATATCAACGATTAATGACACAGATTACTTCGAAAAAGGTATTTCAATTTACTTTTTTTGTTATAGTTTTCAGATTGTAGTGCAGGTATAATAAAAAATAGCGTATGATACACGTTTATAAGGGCCTTTAAAGCACTTGCGACGTTAAAAGCACTCCGCTACGCGTCGTGCTTTAAAGGCTTCCTTATAAACTTGTATCATAATATACTATTATAGACACTTTGTACATTAATCAAAGGGAAACGTTTTATCCATATTTACTGCGATATAACAAGAGTTTAAAAATGTTTGTGGTCAAGCAAGCCGTGGTTTTCTCTCTTTTACAAATATCGTTCTTTTGACATTTCCTTCAGACACAAAACCCCACTTTGGTCATCATTTTACTGTACTATTCCAGACACGGAATCTTGGCCAACATTTTTTTAGACATTTCTAAAAAAATGATGTAAACCAGTCATTAGTGTCATTAATAAATGACAATTGTTAAAAATCCCTTTGAAGTTTTTCTTGTGACATCAAAAAAGCAGGGAAATGGCATTATCGAGTCAAAAGTTGGGTTATATTCAATAAAGGCCAGTTCACACATATTTGTCAGTTAAATGTCAGTCGTGGCCAAGATTCCGTGTCCGGAATAGTACATGAAATTACATATTCCCTTTATACAAAAACCATCACGCAGCCTTCAAAAAACCAAGAAAACTCATCTAAAAAGGAATAATTTACGTCAGTGTTGGTTCGCTCACGTTTGACATCTACAGTCTGACAGCTGATGAAGTGTTAATGGAAACAAAAGCCCGAGGCCACTCGATTACGGATTTTTCGAACGCGCTTTACCTACAGCCTCTCGAAAAAAGCGAACAAAAGGTGTCGTATTGTTGGTTGCCTATTCCGCAAACTTTCGATTTTTGCGTCTTGACATTCCAAAATTTGGACAGCAAGAGAGATTCGTCCGTTTTTTTCCGCTTCGGCGAAACAACGCACGTGCCGTACAGTTTTGACTTTCTAGGAAACCATCGACGACCAAACCGTGTAATTATTTCATCTTGGGAAATTGGTCGATCCATCAATTATCGCCAGCAACGCGTCTAATTTATTGCGTTTGCCGATGGTCGGTCCTGCCCACGGCGAGCATGTGTCTTGCGTTAAAAAATCGTTAAGTGAGTCGCATCTTGGAAATTTTAACGAACGACCGCCGCGGTTCGCTTATTAATTATTATCAATATGAGTTTGCATCCACCTACTCGACCCAAGTTCGAAAGAAACGCACCGACGCATGCAACATTAAAAACAAACGCAAATCGGCCGACATATTTAATAACCTGTTGAAATTTATTGCGACCACTCGAAACCGGTTATTAAGTCCGCTCGAATTTTCTATACTCTAAATTACGGTTCACGGGGGGCTGATGTTGCACCATTAAACTTCATTACGCTCCTGATACATTGAAAATTTACATATCATTTGAATACTACGCCGCGATACGTTACGCACAATCGCCGCAACGTGTCGCGTAACGGTAACGCGAACTGTGCTTTCGATTTTTTCCAGTGGCGGCGACAGCGTGTTATTAAATTCAATCGCGAACCGCACTGGTGGCCGTCCATGTTTGCACTCGCATTAACAAATTACGACCGACAAACCCATAATTAGAGACGTAAATCATGTGAGGCAAGGACAGGTGGTGCCTCGAGGAAAAATCCATCCAACCCTCCCTGGATTTTTCTGGTGACGCGTTTCGTTTCGACAAGAATTCGATGGCGTGGTCGCACTTTTGCCTAATTAAGTCGCCGCCCCCGGCGGTATCCCAGGTACACGGTGGCGTATTCCGAGCAGCCCCTCTAAGGACGCTCCACCACCCTCTTCGTATAATTAACTGGTGGAGGTTGGCGCGGTCTACCCAATATCTCATTAACCTCCCCCGAGGGTAACACACCTCGGTCTTCGCATTGTCTGGCTGTTATCGCGATACAAGTGAACACATCATGTCAGCTTTTCTCGCTGCTGTTATCCGCCCCAACCCAATTACTGAAAAATGTCGATTTTTTTCTCTCTTCTTGGCTGCCGGGGAATTTTTACGGTCGGGTTAAGTGCGTAAATCAAATTTTAATCAACACGTTATCTGGAACGTGGGGGTCGTTTTAAATGGTGGAGATCGAGTCCGCGATTGTGTCGAATCCTCGACCACCGAAACGCGAATTTTTGGGGTAAATTTTCCTATCGGAATTTTCTGATTTTTTTTACCCTTTATTCATATACCTAAGGCGCTGGAAACCGTCAATTGTTGTGCTTTTTTAAAGCGTAGATTAATTAGAGCATGTTGACAGCTAACCTAAAATTTAAACCAAAAAAAAACTTTCTTTTTTCTTTCTTTGCAATGTTTTACATTAAAAATAGAATAACTGAACGATTTCTATTCACGCAGCAAATATCTAAGGGCACTCTTTGCTGAAAACAGACATGTCCAATTAAACATAAAGAAAAATGTTATTCGTGTCAAACGGCGGGAATTTCAAACTTTACACTGTTCTAAACGGTTTAATTTTTCCAACGCCTACTCAGCCCAGTATTTCATTTGAACGGTCATGAACTCATGATATTATTTAGACAAAGAAATGTTTATTGTCAAAACATGACGTGCCACTTCTTCCTTGGTTGTTTCGGTGATGAATGGAGGTATGCCGTATAATTATTATGCGCGTATGTTTCAACAATGTCAAAATGGAAAAAGAAGCACCTTGCAAAGTATTTCTTGGCGTTGTTGGGCATAAATCAGAATATTTAGCGAGAGGTTTATGGCCCTGTAAATGCCTCGACGATGTTTTATGACATGCTACTTATACATTTTTGAATTGTAATATGTCTTCGCGACCGCTGCCACGGTCTGGAAGCATCTTAAAAATCTTCAATTTTAATTACGATTAATTGCAATTAATTACTTATCTTTCGGAGTACGAAATTGAGGAACAACTACTGATTAAAGTTCTTTTACAAGTATCTGGCGTTCATTTAAATTTCCCGTCGAAGTTGGCGCGGAAGAGTCGATTGTGAACGCACCACGGATTACAACTCTGATCACTTGTTAAATCTAACCACACTTTTTGCGTCGTTTGTGTTTTTAATCCTTTTAATAGTCGAATGGTGCGTTCACAATCGACTCTCCAACGCCAACTTTGACGGGAAATTTTAATGAACACTCAGTACTTCCACAAGATGAGTGAATAGGATGGTGAAGGTAATAAACAAGCTTTGGGGCATTGACAAATTCATCATTACAGATATTTCTTATCAAGCAATGATAATTTCTTTGTACATATTTCTGTTTCTATTCATTACGTCACGGATTATAAACAATAACAAAGTATCAAAGTCGCAACGGAAGGCGGTTTATCAAGCGGCCACCCATCCAAACACTGACCGCGTGCGATGTTGCTTAACCTCACAAATATAAAAAATTAAAAACGCCCGATTTGCTTTTCAGAGAATATGAATGTGCGTTAGGGCAGATCTGTTAATTTCTTCTTTTTTGCGGTGTCAAGATCTGGGCACGTGGCCCCATTCGGACCACCTGTACGTCGTGCGGAAACGCATTTTTCCCGCTCATTTTCATTTGCATGGCACGAAGGCCGACGGCCCATCTGAAGAATTTTAATTGGCGGTTGCGCTTCTGGACGTTCCCGATAACGGATCGCTTTATAGAGCGCGTCGGACGGCGACAACGCCGGCTCCCGGCGGCACAAAGCAACAAATTAACCGAAGAGCTTAAGCCGTTCCCGATCGGCATGATACATAAGCAAACAGCACGCGACAGCTCGCCGAGCTTCAGCAATTCCAATATTTGCCTTCGAACGAGCACCGTGCTGATAATTACCAGTCAACAAGGACTTGCTGATTCATGGCTCCATTATCCTACCAATTAAATGGCCGCAGTCGGGCAAATATGCACGGAGCGCACATCTCGAGATGAGTCCTGGCGTTTTTATTCTTATTCTAAATGAATCTAAGTTAACATCATTAATCATTTTGTGGAAGTATTGAATTATTACTTAAGGAAAAATACACACACAGATTCACAGATAAACCAATTGGTAGGGTGGTTTAAAAATTGTTATAGTTATTATTTTCCGTATACAAATTCTTTTCATAAAATCGAATTTCAATTATGCGTGAGCGAAAGACAGTGATTGAAAGTGAAACCTTCACCCACTCACACAATAAGACATTCTTTTTTACGCTTTGTATACAGGATGTCTTAAAATTATCGTATTCCGAGTTCCGGGCTTAGTAGGGACCAAGTAAAAATGTAAAAAAAAAATTGCTGTCACTTTGAAAAAAATATCAAAGTTGCCAATATTTGTTCAAAAGTACCTGATTAATATTCTAGCTATGTTGTACTTCCCTTTTGAACAAAAATTGGAAAAATAACTTTTATTTTTTCGAGATAAAGCTGTTTTTTCAAGAAATGTCTTTTAATTTATGTATATTTTAATATTTTACATAATCATCCTCACCATATTTCAAAATGAATGTCAACCATTTATATTTTTTATTTGAAGAAAACATGATGAAAAGTTTGAACCTTCAGACCCATATATCTTTGTAAAGACCCCCCCTGTATTTTTTATTTTATTTTCTCGAGATTCCTGAGATTTTTCCCTACAAGATCCCCGACTTGGAATACGTTAATTTTGCGACACCCTGTATGTTACCAAAAGAGATTCGGATCAGATCGTAGGTATGGTTTGTAATGTAGATTCATAAAATGACGAATAAAACGATTAAAACGCACTAATCAACTCGACTGATCAGTCCTCGCCAAATAAAACAAATTGTTTGTTGTCGATAACGGCGAGATCGCATAAAAACTCCGGACGAGATGGTTTTTAATGGACAATTAACGGTGATATCAACGCCGACGAAACCTTTCCCGATCGTTAAATTTCTCGTTAATTAATTTCAATCGGTTTATCACCGGGGCACGCTCGTTAAACGTCGATTAAATCGTCTCCTCGTCCCGGGTTGTAAAAATTCGGCGAGACGCGATTCCGCCGCTCCCGACGACGGAGGTGGCGATTGACGTCGCCGCCCAGACCGTCGCTCCAGATTATCACATTTTCCACTGGGTTGTATTACAATTTGACGTTTAAATGGGGAATTTATCATTCGTTTAACTGAGTGCCGACAGATCGGCCCGGAGGGATGCTATTTTCGTATTTGTTATGAAAGGTGAACTCTCGCCGCAGACGGGTTCTCCACCGAGATCCGACTCCTCCACAATCCCAATCCAAAAGACTCGCGTGAAAGGAAAATCTTAGACGCTGTTGCGAAACAACAACGAGGTGCTTCGACAAAAATCAAGGTCTACCTCGTCTGTCGATGATGGTTTATTGCTGTTTTCGCACCTTTGCCACGTACAGAGTGGCCCAGTGACACAAAGAACAAGACACAACACGCGATCTGAAAGCGACAGCTTTATCGAAAAACATTCACCATACTCTTGCAAGCAATTGTCACCACAACTGACTGAAGACAATCGAACCTTCGCTCCGGCGCTTTTCAAAACAATCGCTTTTATTGCCACACCCTGTATATGTAAAGTGTAAACTGTAGCTTGTTTTTCACATAATATGAAAGGTTTGAAGGCGATTACATAACTTACACTGACGCAAATCCTTGTAAATATGACACACAACAAAATTGTTCTAAAAATAAAATTAATTAAGTAAAACAAATTACAATGATCCTGGAACGAAAAAAGTAAAGTTTTAGATCGTTTCCAGCTGGAACAACCCAACAAATCCCATTTTTTATTCAACACTTTTCACTTTCACCACGCCACTATTTTTGTTTTAATTGAACTGTCTCGACGGTAAATTTGAAATATACAGGGTGTTTTTGAAAGTTGTGCAGAAATTTTAACCACGAGCTACTGGGTTCATGTAGAACTCGGAAAAAATATTTAAAACATGCTATAACCTATAGGAAGTATGCTTTCAAACAAGGAAACCGCATTGGTGTACGTTTTATAAAACATGATATACAAGGGTGTATTTTTTAAATGTGCCGAAATTTTACCTACGAGGTTGTGGAACAACGTAGAAGACTAAAAGCAATGAAAAAAAATTGTCAAAATGTCATTTTATTTTTTGACAGAATTTTTTAAATATTTTTTCCGAGTTCTACATGAAGCCAGTAGCTCGTGGTTAAAATTTCTGCACAACTTTCAAAAACACCCTGTACAGAGTGGACACGTGAACGCAGAGACCGGGTTGATTTTAATAAAATTTTATGAAATTTCGTTTTTGCATTTTAACATCAGTTGAGAAGCTGAAACTTCTTCCAGGTCTATTTCAGGGAGGAATGACGCAGCAGGGAAAATCACCGCCTCTTAGTCATCCTCGTGGTGTTCGATTCATTGAAGTTTTCACTTCCGATTTGACATTTTTAATTATCGATCGGGGTCGGGCGTGTGTCAAGTGTCAGCGCGTCCGCGACGTAAACAAACCCGCGGAGGAGCGATGGCGGCGATAACTTCCAAATGACGGAAAAAACCTCTTCGGTATATTTTTGTACCACGGCATCCACTTTTAGATGATCCTTTTTATTATTTTACTTTGGCGAGTAGTTTATTTTTCGAGGTACAATCAAGTGGCCAAGTGTAATTTTATTACTTAAACATTTATCACAAACATCCTGACGATCGGTAACCGCGCGTTATAAACAACCGATTTTCACAGTTGGTAGCACTGCCAGGACAAGTGGGTATGCGCCTGCATTTATTTTTATTCCGCAATTGCGACGTCATCACTTTCGGCCAATCGGACGACATCGACGAACATTTTTCTGATTTGACGTTCCGACATTCATTTTCAAACAGCTAATTTAATGACAGCGTTTCAACATCTGACGTCGCTCGCTTTTATTACCGACTAAATGAGCTGTCAAACATCTGAACAAAGTTAATCAGAATGTCACAGTTTTACCACCACAAAAAGAAACGACAAATGAAAAACATCGTGGAAGCTTTTGGATTCTATCTAATTTATATTTTGAAGATTTATTGTTTATATTCTTCGTAATAATGTTGTGAAAAATATTGTGCATGAGTCCAATACTCGCTGCTGCGCTCGCGCGCACAAACTTCCCACTTGTAAAAATAGTAGTGTTTTATACACATGTTGCGTAATTTGATTATACTACACAGATCGATCGGCTGATCTTATTATTTACGAGTGACAAGGAAATCTTTGTCAGAAATACAGTTTTTCCAAAGAATCGTCACTGACGGAAATTTTCTTCTGACAATTAAAATAGATGATTATTTTTTTTTCGTTTGGTTTGAAAAACACAAGATATAATATCGCGCGTTCAAATGAAATTCTGGGCTGAGTAGGCGTTGAAAAAATTAAAGCGTTTAGAACAGTGTAAAGTTTGAATTTCCCGCCGTTTGACAAGAATGACATTTGTTTATGTTGAATCGGGACATAATTGAACATGCTTGTTTTCAGCAAAGTGTGCGCTTAGATATTTGTTTCGAGAATAGGAATCGTTAAGTTATTCTATTTTTAATGTAAAACATTGCAAAGAAAGAAGAAAAGAAAGATGTTTTGGCTGTACATTTTAGGTTAGCTGTCAAGATGCTCCAATTAATCTAAGCTTTAAAAAAGCACAACAATTGACTGTTTCCAACGCCTTCTCAGCCCCGGATAGTTGCTTCCAGACGGTCTTTAATTTTTTTCCCTTGAAGCCTTTTAATTTTTTGAAGTTGTTTTTGTACGAAGAGGTTGGCGAAGAGTGGGCCTTCAAGTTATGATCCACGTCATGCTCCACAAGCCTAACGAGTAATGTCCCACGTCTCGCCCTGCCAACACTTTCCGGAAGACCCACGAAGGCCTCCAGCTCGCCTTCCCGGTGGTCCCTTATCACGGCTTGTTCGCAGCCCGCGCATGCATCTCCCATCTTGATTTAGAGCTCCACCACCGGCGACCATTACCTCCTCGTCCATCCGAAACCCGACACCACCATCAATCCACGAAGAGCCCGAGTCGAATTAACCCCGCGGCGAGCGCCCTCGTGTTTGCGTAACGCGGGGCGGCCATAATTCTCTATTTGTCTTGAATCTGGCCGGCCGGGGACGGCGCGGGCTGGGGCCCCCGATGCCACGTAACTAACCCTCGCCCCTCGGCCGCGTGTCGTTCCCAACGAAATTACCAGCGAATTCAGTGTTCCCCCGGTGCGCTGTCGGTCCGGCCAATTTCAATTAAATTATTAACGGCGGCAACGATGCTCCGGAGGTTGCTGCCGCCAATGCGCCGACCTTGAACGTGAAAAGCCCGAAATAACTGTCACTGAACTGGGATCATGCCCGAGTTTATTTTGATTGGGACGTGACAAAATAAATTTCGATGCCGCTTCGGTAAATACGAGCGGAGGGGGGCGGCGTAGATATCCTCAAACGTTGTTGGGTTCCAACATGACCACAAGCTTCCGGGATTTTCTGGCAAATTCCTAGCAGAAGAACCGCCAACAGTTGGGGTTTTTACACCGGAACTTTCCTCACTTTCCCCACAACTATTTACTCACCAATCATGGAAAAAAAACATCATCTGCAATCGCTGAAGCAATAACTTGAAAGGCCACTTCTGCAAAATTTTGATAAACAACAAAACTTTTAATACATCTTTTTTGATTCGAAGAATTCTTTGATTTTCATCCCTTTCAGATCGATTCAGAAACAAAGACATTTCGATAAATCAGGCAAAAGTCATAATAAATAAACCAAACTGAGAACTAAATTAAAAGCTGTGGTTGCAAGGATTGCCACGTGAGAAACGTGAAGCGCGAGGCGAGCGCACTACTTCGCATTACATTCGCTACAGATTTATGGTTTTACGCGGCTTCCTGCCGTCAGATTTTGATGGAACAAAATTCAGAACGCAGCCGAAAAGATAGCCTTTCTAGTAAACTGCGTTCAAAGAAAATCGATCGATTGGATTTTGAGTGGAGCGGATGCAAACAGAGAGACAGACAGACAAAAGTATTAAAAATCGGTGTACCAGTGAGATGTTAGTTTTGAGATGGAGCAAGCACAAGCTCCATTGTGCTGTTGTCTTAGAAAAATAGTTTAAATAATAGTGACATCCTGCTCGACGGCAAATATAATAAGCCGGCAGTGAATGGTTCATCGTTCATAATTTTTTACGAGAAGTATGATTGACGGTGCCCCTCGAAAACCCTCCCCGTTGGCACAAAAGGCAACCACAATACCCCCGACGTTAGTTAACAGATCACATTTATAATTAGAGGATTTTTATAATAACGCTCGTTTTCCTGGCCCCTGGCCGATCTCCAATTAAAAAGGAAACTCCAACAACCACTCTCGTCCAAAGAGAGGAAGAAATGAAATATGCAGCGGGTCAGAGCAGCAGCTGCTTTGAAATTAGAAGTAGTGCGACTCCTGACGGAGTGCAATAGTGCGTCCGTCGCAGCTTTCATCGGCGATAAACGGGGGAGAGGGCGATTTTTACGCGACACACCGTGTGGCATAAACAGCTTTATTGCAACATATTAAGGGAGAAGAGCTGATTCGAAGTTAATAGCACGTCTTATGTGCCATTAGACTGTGGAAATGCAGCCCGCTTTATGATGAAACTCGGCCTCATAACCGGAAACGTTCTTCTTTGTTTGACTGCCGTTTGACGGATGAGGGGCGAATTCGCGACGTGGACCGTAAATTTGTCGTTCCGCGTGCACCTAATGAACCCCATAAATCCAAACAACCACACTAAATATTTTATCTATGGCTAACGGTGAAGCCGTATTCTGGTAATGGAGGGCTTCTGTATCGCGGATCGGGGGCGGCTGTTAAATGCGCCTCCGCTGCATTTTACAACGTCATAAGCGACACAACGAAAACAACCCCCCCCGGACTTGAATTTCGAATTTTCTGCAGTCTGCACGAATGACCGTGACCCCCGGGGACTCCTTCTTGTGAGAAAACAGTCGTTAAATCAAAACTGCACCTCTAATTACTTCTTAAAACAGTGCAAATTGATTTTTACGGTCGTTTCGATCGTTCCGTTAACGCGAAGAAACCAACGGCCATTGCTGTCTTAATTGTTAACCTCAATTTATGACGTCATTATACCGATACGTCAACCGGACCGTGCGAATTATTATTCCCAGTGCGAAACCAGTCCAGCTCGTTGCTTTCGTTCCGTCAAAAAAATATACATATTAGGCATTCGCGATCTTTTTGGGACCGAGTTGGCTATGATTTTTTCTTTTCATGTTGGACTAACTGACTCAGTGATGCAACGGATGCAATTTTTGTTTTCTGTCAGTGTCTGTTCGACATTTTCTTGCCACAGCATTGCCAGATTTATTATTTTAATATTCGTAAGAAATTAAATCAAAATAAGTCAGAATTGCCAAAATAATTTTATTACGATTATTTCCATCACTATAGCAACACAGGTCCAATGAGAATTTGACTTTTGAACGAATCATTTTTGTTTATCTCGGATAAAAATTCGCTTCCTCTTCTCAGTGATTAAAATTTTTCTTTCCTCTTGTCACATTTGACAGTTCATTTTATAATTCAATGAAAATGACTTCTTCGTCGATAAATAATAAGATATTGTCGTTATACAGGGTGTCTCCGCTAAGACTTTCGAACCTAATAACTCAGTTATTTTCCAGCGGATTTTTGTGAAATTTAAAATGCAGATATTTTAAATGGTGAAGAATAAAATCCCATTAATGCAATCACCCAAGTCTTAAAAACGTAATTTTTACATGCCTTTTTAAAATGTTGAATCAATTAAGATTTACATAAAAAATTGATCGTCAATAAAAAATGCTGTAGGGAAAAACTCGTCCTTGAAAGACGTCGGGTTTGCAAGAAAAAAGCAAAAAACTGTGTTAAACGTGGTTGCAAATGCAAAAACGTAGACGCGTATGAAACAAACGCACAATTTTGCAGAATTTTGGTCATCCCTTTTCGCAGAAGCGCAGGTGACATATTTGACGTTTATCTTGCTAACCTTACAAACACTTACAAAGTTAAAGACAACATTTGGACGTAATTTATTATACTGGATGTTTTAATTCTTCCATAAAGGACTAAAACACGATCGGGTATTTTAGCAAGGTAATTTAGTTCATGTACGCTTCCTGTGTATTCAAATAAATTGACGACTCTCTTAACCTTACATTTTGTAAAGCCTACATTTGGATAGTGTTCCACGAGAAAACGAACTGTCATTGAAGTTCTTACGACACTCTCCATAGGCAAAAATTTTTTCCTTTTTCAACAATATTGAAATTTCTGCCGCTGTAGTCTATTTTGAGAGTATTTTCAATAAATTTTCACAATTTGACGTTTCTAATAAAGCGCGCCCAATTTTGACAGACTTTAAAGGGTGTACAAAATGTTGCTTGGCAATTAATCATCAATTGTTTCAAATGGTAACTGCTCAAATACCTTCAAATTTTACATTAAATTTTTAACGACAAAATCTAACCTGTTCGTTGAATAAGACAAGTGATTTACTTAATTGTTTGTGTAGACCCCTATTTTTTAATGTTTAACAATCTAATAATAATCGCGCATAAGTTTCGATAAAGGACAAATGTGTTAAAATTACATTTTTTAACTTGAGGTAATTTTATTATTACTAACTGAACCTTCGCGGTCTAAAATATCTGCATTTTAAATTTCATAAAAATGCGTTGGCAAATAACCGAGATATTAGGCTCGAAAGTCTAGCTGAGACACCCTGTATTATTATCGATAAAAAATGTCTATTAAACGATTTAATTTAATTTAAAAAGGACAGACCAGATTTAAGAGATCCGGCAACAATGTACCTATTCAGAAAATGTAGGTAACCCTAAACTGAAAACCACCTAACCTAACACAAAAAGTGTCAATTATCATCGAGGTACTGCCAACAAAACCACTAGATGGTCATAGCCATAATACTTGGTGATTTATTGATTTTTTGAATTTGGCGCGCTGTCAAATGTTAAATCGTCCCACTGGACTGGCAAAATTACAAATTCAAATTAATATCTCGGTCAGCTTGGACCTGGGGAATTACAAAATGTGTGTAATCAATTGGAATTGAAAATTGCCATGCACTAGCAGTCGTCTAACTATTTTTACTTTGATGTGTGGCAACACTGACTCGGTTGACAGTTATATTAGGCAACCTGTCTTGTGAAACCGATGTTATGTCATTAGCTGAAGCTAGGAAATGATGATTTATTAGTCGCAGAAAGAAAATAACTGTCTAAAGTGACTGTCCGTGGACATTAATTAAACAAGAATTACGAAAATTAGCGTGAAAATTAAAATTGAACCGAATCTTGCCGCCCAAATTAGATTTTTTTTATGGCACAAGGACTGACCGAAATCTTGTTTCTAATTTGGTGGTTTGTTTTTTTGACAAAAACGAGATTTCCTTTTCAAAACTTCATCACATTTGGGTGCCGGAAGAATAAAAAAATAGCTCCGGATCCGGACCCGTCTCTGTGGATTCCATCTCGATCTAGATCTGGATTTACACTTCCATCTGCATCTTCACACTCCATCTTGATCTTAGTGTTTATTCTTTCAAAACTAGTTGGAATCTTCCTTTGGTCCGAGTTTGCAACGCTGTCAAAATGCGTCAAATACATCAAAAACTTCGAATGAGATCGCACGAGGTGTTTTTCGCAACCACATATGCGTAATTAAAACACGTAATAGTTACGAAATAAGTGCGAGAACACATTTTTCGCGTATGAGCGCATTACATATTTAAGACACGAGCGACGAAGGAGCGAGTTCTTCATTTGCGCGAATGCGCATCGCATTTTTTGAAAGGAGTATTATGTCTAATTTGCCGTATACCCTTTGTAAATAGGATTGCCCTTGTCCATGCGCTTGCCAAAGTGTCAATCGAATTAATAGCGATTTATTTTCTCTCTTTCGAAATTTTTATCATCCAAATTGGAGAAATTGCGTTTTGTAAAGCAGAGTTTATATTATAATGTCAAATTATTTTCAGAATGCTCAAAAAATGCTTTTTGGATGATTTTGAAGCACTAGTGCGCGAACCTCGATTTCGCGCACTACTATGCGTTCGCGAAATGTCATTTTGAAGGTAGTGAGTTCAAAAAACTAATTCCAGTAAGTCTCACACGTACAAAAATTAGTTGGTTGTCGCTGCACACATTTGGAGTAATGAACTCTACTTGGAGATGCGTTGTAAACACGTCGTTGCTAAGTAATCGCTTCGAACTCGTGCTATAAAAATTCCCCGACTTTGTTCACGTTTTGGGGCACCACTTGGCCCCCTTGAGAGGTGGTGTGCGGCCTGCTTTGTCAAAGTCGAGTCGAAGAAGTGCTCTTGGAGTCGGTGAAGATCTCAGGAGAATCTGTTGGGTGCTTCTTCGGTTAGAAGCGAACAAGAGATGCATACATAAAAATGTGTTGGAATTCGGTCGGCGGCACTCGTTAAGGCGTCACTTAGTGCGAAATAGTGCGATTCGATTAAATTTTAATTAGGATCGACTAAACGATTTGCATGCAAGAAATTACAAGTCGTGCTTTAATAAGCTTATTCCGTTGCAAAAGTCTGTGATTAAGTCGTTTCCTATTAAAAGTGTGTTTTTATAATGTCTCGGCGAATCGAGAAAAAACCCGTTCGCAACAAATGAGATTGTTAATTATCGTCTGGTTTTGTGTTTAAGAGAGCCGACTATAATTATTTCGAAAAAATCTCATTAACATTATTACTTTGGAAAGGCGCATAATAAAACTTCTCATGTAACGATTCATCAGATGGTTTTAATTTAGCCAAACCGCGTCGTGCGTTTTTATCTCGACGAGGATCGTGTCACTATCAATCTCCCATCGGGAAAAATGCCGTTTTATGGTACTTTTTCGCCGTTTTCGTCTCGGTACCAACCACGGAAACGTTGTTGTGTTTTTTTTTTTGGACGATCGTAAATTTTACGCACGTTAAGTCTCCAGCGGGGCACAGTTTTTATAGTTAATTAGGTTTTTGTTTTAGAGAAAGAATGGTACTAAATGTATAATGATGTACTTCTTCTGATAAATTTTATGCCTGGAAAATACTTAAACAAACGCATAAGAAAACTATAAAATTTATTACTTCCAGTTGACTCGAACCTGAACTCTTCTCTCTGTATAAACACACGAAAATACTTAGCACACCAGTAAAACCTACTCCGAGGCGCTCTGTACCTTTACTCCTTCCGTGCTGACTTTATGCCCCATCGAGGAATTTACGAGAGCCGCGACGTTTCCCAACAACGCTCCGCCAGATTCTTTCACTGCCGCCACTCAATAAAAACAATCCACTCCGAATCTGGTGACTTTGGGTGTCGACGTGTGGCACCACTGGCGCAACTCCATCTCGCCTAATGACACCCGCACAAAGAACTTTCAAAATCTTATCCGGTCCGTCCATCTCGTTGGAAGTTTTGTGCGCTTCGTTGTTGTTTTTGTTTTGGCCGATGAAATAGTGGGGCCATAAAGAACCCCACTTACCCCAGTCTAATGCATAAAAAATGGTATCGGCCCCTCCCACTCCATGTCGGAACATCTGAAACCGCAGATACCGAGGGTATTAATTTTAATAACTGACCGACTCTTGAGGGATACAAACCAATATATTTTTAATTATATTAGGCCACCCTAATCCGATCCGATTATCGTGCCAATAATACCCCCGATGCGACTCACCCCTCGCCCGATATTAAATATATTCCGAGATTACTTCGCCGATAAAGAAGTCAAACGAATAAAATTTCGGTATAGTCTTATTAAGCCGTACGACATAATATTTTTTTATGTCTGCTTCGCCCATTCTGAACATGCAAATCTGTTTTCGTCACAGCGAGATAAGGGATGATAGTTTTGCGCAGAACCGGACCGCGTCCGGTCCTTCGAGCCGGATCTCGATTTTTCGATCAATTCAATTTTAATCACCTCCGGAGCCTTGTCGCGCAACTTTCGAAACTCCGGGCGACCGGAGACGAGTCCGGTCCTGTGCGATGGGGTCCGGATCCTCATATGAAATTTCAAATTTGTCAATATAGGAAGCGGACACATGTTTACGAGCACGAACCCTCGACTTTATGATGGCCGCCTAGATTTGATTGCTAATACCAGCATTTATTGCCTACTGCATAAATCTTTTACCCCCGCCGCACTAGACCTGCAACTACACACTAATACGTATCGATCCCGTTTGATTCTTCTTCTGGGGACGTGAAATTTGTAATGTTTGGGTGGTGAGTGGGAGGCGTGTGGGGTTTTGGCGGGAGACAAACGATCTAAATTCAAGCGGGCATAAATCAGGGCGGCGCGGCACCGCACATGTGCATTTAATAAAGCGTACTAATACGCGGCCAGAGAAAAATTTGTACCGATATAACTAGAATAAAATGAATTTCCAGTCGAGTGAGAAGCGGCGGGAATATGCCTTTGAAATTAAAAATAGCCCGCGGGGGGACTAATTAACTTCGTGATCAACTGTTAGCACTCGGGGCTAAAATAGTGTCGGTTGTCGCGGAGGAAATCGTCGTCTTGGTGGGGTTTTTGCGGAATAATGGTTGCGGTGAAAGTGTCTGTCTACGATCAGACGTCAAGTACCGATTGGCATGCATCAATTTGACAGATAAAACTTTACTGGTTTACATAGTTGCTTGTTGCTCTTTACAGTAAAATAAATCTCGATTTTACGACCTATAAAATATTATTTATAAATTTACTTTAATCGGAATAGTACCTTTGACATCACAGATGTAACCGGGAACATGTGTATTGTGTCAACATTACCGATCCCCCAATAACTAAAGATTAAATTCGTGAGAATTTTCTGGTTTTATAATGTTTATAACATTTTTAACTCTTCGCTGTTTACATTTCTTATTTTAAGGTGTGATTGACGAGTGAGATTTTTAATTTGTTTATCTTTGAATTACGGGCAACATGCGCTTCGTTTTTAGATTACACAGAATACACAATTACCGCCTGTTTATAAATAATTCATCAAACTATTATACCTATGGCATTCTGCGAAAATAAACCGCGATCTGCACGCGATGCACTCGACAATGGCCATTGCCGAATTTTCGATTTCGCCACAACAGATAAATAAACAGTCGCCTTTGTGGCACCTTTACAACTTTTGAGATTGTTCAGAGGACCAGATTCGTTTTCGCACGTTCGATACAGATCGATTCGCCGAATCAAAAATGAAAAAGATAAAAAAACGAAAGGACGAAGCGCAACAAAAAATCATCACCGGTCGCAAAACACATGAATCAAATAAATTTGTTTATTTTTCTTCTAAACATATACTTTATATTATTGACTAGTCACGAAATGGAGAGTGAAATTTAAAAAATCTTGTCAAGCAACAAGTTTGACTGCAAAATTATGTGGGTGAAGAAAATATTCAGTTATGCAATATGTGTATAAAGCAGTATTTTTTTGCAAGTGGGAAATTTACACACACGTGTCCAGCGCGTGTTGAAAAAGTACTCGGATAGGTAATTGGTCAAAAGCTAACACCATTTCAGCACATTTAGACTTCTTTTGTAATTATTTCCGTAAAATGAGTGAATACGATTCCACCTGATATTCATTTTGTAATTTTTGAAAAATTTTTTAGAACATTAAGTAAAAATTGGCTAAGTGCAAATGTACTAAAGCGTAAAATAGAGTATTTTTTATTTTACGCTATGAAAAAAATGTCCAGCTTAAAAGCACAATAGTGATTAAAAAATTACTATTTTTCTTAATGTGAGATTTGGAAAAAAAACAAATTTCAACAAAATTTCGAAAATTTGTCGACAAAATTTCGTTCGATAAGGAAAATCAACAAGCTTTTCGTTTTTATTTTACCTTTGTGCTCTTAAGAATTTGTCGTCTTAGGGAAGACAATTTTCTGCACAATTTTCAAAACATTTTTTGTGAGGTTAAAAGACGTAAATTGACGAATCAGACAAAGTATATTCTTTTCCAAAAATTCGTTACAGAAGTTCGCTCATCAGAGTGTTGCACATATTTTGAATGATTTGTTAACCTTACAGATAATAGTAGTTTATTTAACGAGTTCGTGTGTAAATTGGGCTTTTTTTTGGCATGAGTGGGACAGTTTAAAACGCGAGTGTGAAACGAGCGTTTTAAAGGCCCACGAGTGCCAAAAAAGGGCAAATTTACACAAGAACGAGTTGAATACAACGTTTTTTTGTTCGACGAGCCCCTTAAAGGCTCAAAATCGCTTAAAATCTTTAAAATTAGCTTGACGTTTCGTTTTGACAAGTTGTGACATTTATCAAAATCCGCTCACAAAGGAGAAATTTCTCAAATTCTGACAGTGTCGAACAAAAAACACAATTTTGTCAAAATTGTATTTCCTGAGTTGTAAAAAGATCTGGATAGAAACTAACAACACGGTATTTCTATTTTGTAATTTATACCAAAGTATCGGATGTTCATTTAAATTTATTCTCAAAGTAGGCGTTGAAGAGTGGATTGTGAACGAACCACGGATTACAGATAACCTCACTTTTTGCGTTGTTTGTGTTAATTTTTCGTTTATATTTTGAAACCTAAAACAGATAGTTTGTTTTTATACAAATTATTTTTTAGGTTTATTTTTTAAACAAATAATACGTTACTTTTTTTTTTGGTTTATGCATTTTTAAAGTGAAAAAAAAATGTATCAAAACAAACAAGATGCTGTAAAACCAAAAAAAATAAACAATAATTTGAAATTTGAAAACATACATTCCAAGCAAAATTACAAAAAAAAAGCATAAGGAACTTACGGTAGTGGTAATAACAAAATTGTAGTTTAATGATGCGTTTGATACAAAAACTCGATAAGTTTGGCACTGATAACCAAAAAATTAACTAAACATCAAAATAAACTTTTTTCTCATTTTGACCAATCAACGACAGGAAAGTAGTCCCTATGCTATTCTATACTGCATACTTGAATGCAATAGACTGGTCAAAAGTGTACAATGTTGCCAGCTCTATTTTGGGTGACAATTGCAGTGTTGGTGGTTCTTTGATAAAAAACAGACTATACATTAAAGTAAACATCTTTTTTATTAGAGCGTCCAAATTTTACGAAAGAATCGTTTAAGATCTCAAAAGACCTAAACCGTCGAAATAATCAAATATGTACAAGGTATTTCGCGAGCCCGGTGGAATAAAAAATGCAACCCACAATACATTTCCAAAGTTAACGTGGATGTTTTAAATATCGTATTGTTTTAAAATGAAATTATGAATCCATGATGACTTTGCTTCCAATAATTTTATTTGTCACAACACTGATGTATGCGAAACAGTTAAAATGCGACGATTAAAATGTATTCGAACAATAAGAAATGATCCTGATTTATGGCGAATGTAACTAAATTGCTTCTGCCGTTGCGCGTTTATGCAGACAATAAACATTTTTCCAAAAACTCTTGGTTTTTTCACAACTCCACAGCTAACTATGTTTTATGTTTTTTAATAATCACGTTAATTTTGGAAATGTATTGTGGGTTGCATTTTCAATTTCGTCAGGCTCATTATCACTCGTGAAATACCCTGTATATTGCATTTCTGAATATCGGTTAGGGAAGTTTTAGGTCACCTGAATGTTGTAATTTTACCACAAAAAGGCTTGATTTCAACGAAACTTCCGGAAATGTTTTGGAGCTTGAAAGACAAAATGTGATAAGATGATATAATTAATATGCAACAAGGGTCGCATCTTTACTTTATCAAGGGGACAAATTCCCATCAGTAATTCTTTTGTACTGTGAAGGAACATTTGTTCAAAGTATATTTTTCAAAATACACAAATTGACGAAATAAACAAAACATTTTGATGAAGAAAATGAATAAAAAATAGTTATTTTTGTATTAAGTGCGCCAACAAAATACGAATTTTGCCACGAAATACAAACACTATTTTTTCTACAACCGCCAAAAAAAGAATTTGGTTTTTGAAGGCAAATTAGATGAAGAAAATCAATCAAAATCAGGAAACGCGCAAATGACGATTATATGTTTTCACATGTGAAAAAAAAATGGTTGTTTAACATATGAAAAAATGAGAAACTTTGCGACTTAATAACGATGCAAAAATGTCACGTTTTTTGACAGTTGTAGAAAATAGTAGTTTATCACACGAACGTTTTTTTGTTCGACGAGCCCCTTAAAGGCTCCAAATCGCTTAAAATCTTGACGTTTCGTTTTGACAGGTGATGACATTTATCAAAATCCGTTCACATGGGAGAAAATTCTCAAATTCTGACAGTGTCGAACAAAAATAGTATATTGTTATATAAGTGAGGAAAGGGATGCATTGCTAAACGAGAATGACAATTGGATCACGAGCGATAGCGAGTTGATCTAATCATTCAAGTTTAGCAATGGACCTTTCCTCACGTATATAACATACTATTTTTTCCAACGTCAAGAGCTTTCGGTTTATCGTGCATAGGTATTATCAATTTATTATTTTATACAAATCAACATAGAAGTAAAATTTGAAAATCACGTTTCCATGCTCACAGTAAACAATAAAATTTAATTAATGAATGTCAAGTCGTGTTATTTAGAAAAAAAAAAAAATCAGGAACATTTGGAGTTTTAATTCGTGTAAAAAATTGTACATATAATTTCTATAATACTGATAAAAAAGTTAAGTATCTATGTATGTGCTAATTGTTAATAAAGAATTCTTACAAATGTATACAGTGCATTTTTTTTAACTGTTGCCATAGGGAATTGCATGGTAAAACTTATACCCCCTGTTAACTTTTGTTCTGATGAAAATATTCAAACCATTTTTGGAACAAAGTTGGAAGATTTTTTAAACTATCGGATAGATTACAATTCAATATCCTAAATTGTCGAAAAAGTTGTGAAAATAGTTATTTATTTAACGAGTTCGTGTGTAATTTGGGCTTTTTTTGGCATGAGTGGGCCAGTTTAAAACTCGAGTGAAACGAGAGTTTTAAAGGTCCACGAGTGCCAAAAAAGCGCAAATTACACAAGAACGAGTTGAATACAACGTTTTTTTGTTCGACGAGCCCCCCCAAAGGCTCCAAATGGCTGAAAATCTTTAAAATTAGTTTGACGTTTCGTTTTGACAAGTTGTCAAATTCATCAAAATCCGTTCACACAGGAGAAAATTCTCAAATTCTGACAGTGTCGAACAAAAAAAATATTTGTACCACGCCGGAATAATAGTGCGTCGAGCGGCCGCCAGAATAGCGTCCTTGTCGGCTCAACCAGCAACTGCCTATCCCCACTTTTGATTTTTGTCGTTCATTTAAAAAATAAATAGCGAGATCTTCTCGTGGCTATGATTAAATTTCTTTATAAAAAAAAAACAAAACGTAATAACGTTAACGCACAAATAATTCAATAAATTAACAGAAATTATCAAAGGAATTGTTCAAAATGTTTTTCTTCGACTATTTTGTAAATGTCGCTCTGTAATGGAATTTGGTCAGGTGCTGGTTGAGCCGACAGGAACGCTATTCTGGCGACCGCTCGACGTACTATTATTATTCCGGTCCGCTCTAAAATATTTTTTTCACAACTTTTTCGACAGTTTAAGATATTGAATTGTAATCTATCCGATAGTTTAAAAAATCTTCCAACTTTGTTCCAAAAATGGTTTGAATATTTTCATCAGAACGAAAGTTAACAGGGGGTATAAGTTTTACCATGCAATTCCCTATGGCAACAGTTAAAAAAAATGCACTGTATGTATGTATGAACGTTATTTTAAAGAGTACCTAAATGGGGATCAAATTTTTTTTTTACTTTCCCCACTAGTGAGGGAAGTGATTTACTTTCCTCACATGTGATGCAAACGCCTACTTTCATCTTTGGAAATGTCATTTTCAGACTTGACGTTGGAAAAAAAGATTTTTTCAAACATTGGATGAAATAGTATATTTCAAACCAAGGTAAGAAAGTGCTTTCTTGCAGACCTCAGGCCTAAGGTTTGAATACCTACTATTTTTTCCCTACCGGCACAACTTCGTTGAAAAAAATCAAAAAAAGATGGTTATATTCCTGATTAAAACGAAAATTTTGAGAATTGAATAGTAGGCTGGGTTATTTGTTTAATTAACTTGTCATCGCATTTGAAGATTTGACGTTTGTTGGACAATTTGATATAAACAGGGTAAAGTAATCTACCTACCTAGCTTATCTGTTTATTTTCAAGATTATATGATTGATCTACCAACTTGCTTTATTGAATTGGCTTTCATTTATCAATAACTTATTTCACTTTTGACACTTTTGACATTTTATTTCGGTACAGTTTTACCATAAACATTTCATGATTAACTTTCTTACCTTAGCGAGAAAGTTGAATTTTCTCACCTCAAATAAGGTATCCACAGCCTACATTTCTAACAGGTAGGGAAAAAAATTTGTTATACGTAAAAAAAATTGAATTATGAAAATAGTACAACTGATTTGTAAAAAAAAAATGAAAAAGATTGTACTAGATTCTATCTAATAATTTAATACATAATGTATTCTGATTTTTATCTTACCTATATCTAATTGTAAGATATTTTCAGCCATAGATTAATAATTACAAAAAAATATACTCCCTAGTGATTTGTTGTTTCAGGGATTTCAAATATGTTTGTCTTTTAGAATTGTTTTTCAAAATTATTTTGGAGAGTGCCAATCAATGACAAAATTTAACACACAGAGTGAGGAAAAATATCTCGATCCAAAAATCATTTTGAAAATATGTATATACTCGTATCAGCGGATATATATGCTTTTGCCGATTTCGCGGCTCTTATCTCCGCCTCTTAATCAAGTGTTAAATTAGAATCGGCTCTGTTACACCATAAACGTCCGTCCGATTCGCGTTTGTATTAAATCGTTAACCGCAGCGGTGCAAACAGCCCTTAATGAAACCCTGAATAATTGACCGTGGCAACAACACACACCCGGACTTTAACACCTGTACATCCCCGCCCGGTGGCGCGTCCAACAAACAACCCCCGCAATTTCGTAATTCGCCTCAGATGCCCTCCGTCCGGGCCCCTTTCCTTTCAAGGTTATCCCCGTAACGGCCCCGGACTCGCGTCGTTTAGACGAAATTCATTTGTCTGTGCCCCCGGAATAAACAGTCTGGACATGTTCCGAGGGTGTATACGCAGCGCACAGTCTGAATCGTTACTTTTTACGACTGCTATAAAATGTACGGGAAATAATTCGGCGGACCGCAGCCCCCGGACAATGGGCTCGAACAAATCATGTATTGAAATGAAATCTAATGTAATAAACTGCCCCCGGATCGTATTTCCCGCTCCGCGGTATAGCCGGAACGCAACTGCCACCAGCACGTGTCCCGCGTCCTTTGTGTCGTCCTCGACGCGGACAAATCACCAGGTCTGAGGGCCTCGCCAAGGCTCCGGCACGAGCACGCGAACCACCCATGATGAGCGACTAATGATCTACTTTATTAAGTCAATAAACATGCAGATAATCCTGTCAACGATTTATTCGAGAGCGTGGGCGGACTCCCCGTGAACCGCAATTTGTCACATTTCCTCCGGACTACCCGGCCATTGTTCTGTCACGTCCTCTGATAATTATCGCCCGCTCCTGGTTTGTTTCGGCCCGCCAGGTTGGCAGCGCCAAAAATTCCAAAGCTCGGATGGAGCTCTGCGTTTGCAAAAATTTCTCAAAACGCGCCAACCACATTTTCATATAAATCGACCGTCGGAACGAGTTATGCAAATCGATTCATTATTGTTTCGCTGAAATGGTCGTTTTGTATCGATCTTTAATTGAGTGAAAAGCGAATGTTCTCGGTTTAATTAATAAAATAATAAAAACAGTCATTGCCTGTCATGATTGATGCAGAGCTGCCAACTCGGCAGCGTCGATCCGGTGCAATTTGAGCACGGTTTGTTTGATTAATAAAATTATAGTCACCTCGGTTGGGTGTCATGATTGATGCAGGGCTGCCAACCAGGCAGTGCCGAGCGCGACGATCCGGTGCAGTTTCAGCGCTCTTTGTTGCACGGAGTGCATCAAAAAATCGAAAAAAAAGACGGTCGTGCACGGACGTTAGGATGAAAGCGGCGATGATAAGTGCTGCGGTAAAAACGACAGATTTTACAATCTTCGGCAAATTAGTAGTCAGTGCGTTAAAAATTTTCAGTCGTGCGTAAAAGCAACATAAAACACAATCGACTAAATGCCAAATCACGCGTTTGCGAAAGCCGTAAAGTGCCTTTCGCCGCCAAAATGATAATAAATTTTGCGGAAGATCAAAAAGGGGATCTTTATTATAATTTTCGTAATTATTATATTTTCAAAGGAAAAGTAATGTATTATCTATTCATTTTGATTGTGTCCCTAATAACTTTTCAGTTGCTAGGTTAACGATAGGGAATTTTAGATAACACTAAATCCCGCCGCAGTTGGCAACTCTCGGAGGCGCCATTTTGGCAGAACGTCTCGCTGACAGGACAACTTGCGCAACGTTTTTCGACGTACACAGTGTGCGCATATCTATAAAATTGAGTTTTGGTACGAAATTTCAGAATTCAAAAAGAGAATGCCACGTCGTATTCTCAAAGTTGAGACCAAACGGTCAATATTGACTGTTTCGTGACATTTATTGAAGCCAACGCAAATTCCCAGGTATTTTTCCCATTTCTCTTACTGCCAAATGACTATTTTCTTCATTCCTATCGAGAATTGCATTGATTTTGAGGATTTGACATTGAATAATCTGTACCTGGACATAACCCCACTTTTCAACAGACGTGATCACAGAATCAGAGTTTCTCCTATTCTATTACAAATATTAATATTGATAAATACATTGTGCTCATTGCTTTACCACCATTGTCAAGTTTTGACAATTTTGACATTTTCACATCATGTTCACACCACACAAAAATTTAGTGGAAAACGTATGCAGCACACAGCTAAACAGCGCCTACTACAGCGTGATCAACAATGACTGAGTCTGTTGGCAATGAAACAATTGAAAGATATTGGTGTTTTTCTGTTTCGTAATTGGCACTGACCGGATGTTTTAACTTGACATGACATTAAAAAAAAATAGGTTATGTCGGGTATGTTTATGCTATTACAAAAATGACCCTTTGATGGTAAACATCAAATTCTCCTGTCAACTCTGTCAAAGCTGACAACCGGAAATGCGTTTAGATTACAGTGGTACCAAAAGCATTCAAATTTTCATTGTTACCAACAGATTCAATCATTCTTGATCACGTTGTATTATTTATATGTAGAAATATTGTCGGCTGTAAATACATCCCTTCACTCTTAATTATCCAGATGAAACTACACAATTAATTGTCGAACGTGACAAAGTATTTTTTGTTCGATACCGCCCTAGAAAGTGAGTCTGCATCCATGGTTACCAGTGGGTGAAGCTTTCTCTTTCGTTCACTTCACTTTCGCTCATCGTTTTTCGCTCACTGCCTTTCTGATAACGTAATTTTTTAGGCAACATTTGGTAACTCGCGGCACTTGCCTCTTCCAGGACATCATCGGGAATATATAAATCTTTATCATCCATTCTTACAATTTCCACAACGTGCACACAAGCACTTTATTGACTTTCCAGAAGTTTGTTTATTTTGTATTTATTTTTTTCCATAGCAACAGATCCGTCCAAAAATGTAATTTATTTTTATTTAAAAGAACCAAATATGGCACTCGAGAGTCAGGCCGTTTTCGTTCACTGGAATTGCATTGCACGCAATTCGCGTGGACGAAAGCTTTGCCTTCTTCAAACAATTTGTGTTGATCTTCCACGCACGTTGTAGAAGACTCAAATCTGAATGTTTTGGTGGTCAGCTCGATCCGATTTCTCGTTTTGTTACGAGAGAAATTTTCCGTTAAAATCGCAAGCCTGCCAAGAGGGTGAAACAAGAAATCTGTTGGAAAAGACAAACACTCCGAAAGTCAATCGAGCGTCAACTGTGAGCGACTTTTTATTCCACCGATCGTTACCAAGTCTCGAGTAAGAAGCAGAAAAAGTAAACCTCCCGTGATTCAAAGTTATTGCATAAATTACCATGTAACTGAATCTAGTTACCACCCAGAACGGTTCGAAATCAATGTTTTCACAAATTTTTGTTGCATTCACCTCGACCGGAACCAGCAGCGAGTACTACTCCAAGCAATACCAAACCGAATTTATCAGCGAGCGTTGGACATTTATCGGCCGTAAACCGCGTCCATTGGGTTATTGAGCAACAACCTCCGGATGGGTTCGTGTGAGAATCGAAAATATGAAAACCCTGCGCCATTCTTATCACGTCCCCGGCAATAAAATCAATGCAACTTGTACTATTGCGTATTTCGCGTGCACGAAGAAGGGTTCCGAGTAGTTCAGAAACAGATGAGGTTATCGCCTGGGGACGAGTTTAGCGGCATCGCCCACCTGAGACCGGAGTCAGAAGGCGATATCTTCGTCTGCCCTTCCGAGTCGTCCTCCGCGAGCCGATTTACGACCTTCCGCGGACCGTGAGACCATCGCGGCAATTAACCCACCGGGAAACAGCGATAATCGATTTGTTTGTCCCATCAACGTTCGATTAAAACTCAGAAATAACAACAAACCGATTTGATTCGTTTGAGCACAATAATACGGCTCGCCAAGACTCAATATGAGCGCAAACGAAAAAATCCTCTTCTCGGGACTGGATATATTATTTCTTTCACGGTGCGACGGCAACAATGAGGACCCTGGGCTAAGTCCCGGTGAAAAGCCCGCCATTTTAACCGACGCAAGATTGCCCATTACGGCTGATTAGTTGTTGAATGCAATTAACGTGAATGCAAATACGCATAATGGGGCTTTTGTTGTTCGACAACGACCTAACAATGGCCGTGTTCCAAACCAATAGGGCATGAAGTAACCCTTGAAAATGGTTCGCTATTGGACGCCTCAAGCCAACCCCAGTTCTGTTGGATTAATTAGTTCCCTGTTTCTGCAGTTCGCCGTAATTTGATACGATGTTCGTCGGCGGAGCGCGTTTCAACAACGCAAAAAAAAATTTCTGGGTTTTTACCCCTCACCGGGGTTGCTCGCGAAGACGCCGCCTCCGACGAGGGCGCTGCGGGCACTGAAGTGGACGGTCGGGGAAATTCCTTCAAAAACTGCAACCAATAAAGGAAATTGAACAAGCGAGCCAGACATTTTTCACTCTCGACTCACCAAAATATAAACAAATCTGTCACATATTTGTCTTGCAAACGGATTAAAATTCAACGATAAAATCCACAATAAACTACTACAGACATAATTATTATTATTATTATGTTTCTTTCTCCTTTAAGATATTTCAAGCAATCCTAAAAGAACTATTCGTACCATTCGACATTATTATTATTTGTTCGCGTTATCCGGCTCGAAGGACCAAAATGGTCGCAACTGCCCGTTGCAACAACATTTGAAGAATACTCATTGCGGTGCTTCCACTATAAGTGAAAAAAATAACAAAAGTCCTGGAAGACGTTAATTGTGGACTAATTTGGTTTAAAGTGAGTGTGGGACTCCGAAACCTATCATTACGTTTGCAAATAATTCAATTAAGCTAAAAATATTTTAATGAGCAAATAGACAATTACGGCGGTATCAAGGTCTTCATAAATCTCGTCGCTCCACTTGGTGAAGATTTTAGCATTTCAGCTCTTCAAGTGAATTAAGTCGCTTGTTAAAACTGTGCAGACGGAGCTACTTGAGGGAGGTCGCGGCGGCGCGACCGATAAAAACGTCAAATATCTGATGTGAGACACGGTTCAGCTCCGTATGACAAATAAATTACAAATTACAATTCAATAGCTAACAAACCGTGAAGCCGATAACTGGATGACTTAACGAGTTAATAATTAATGCTAGCACGACTGAACAACCGCAGCTATCGTCCATTCGACGCCGATCACAATAGACACAGGCTAAAAACAAGAGCGGAACAATTCGCTACAGGCTGCGGACAACAATCGTGAGTCGTAGATTGGTGCGACTGTCACAACCGTCAACCAAAGTCTACTGCGGCGTGACAAACAACACGGTTCCACTAGTAATTGTGGTAATCATCCCGTCGATGTTTTGTTACGTCGAAAAAGCGTAAATGAGATTTCGCATTCTTATGTAAAGTATGCCCCAGAAGCCCAAATATGTTTACACACGCCCACTAATCTTCGACACACTGTTATTAAGTTTTCGGCTGCACCCAGCTCAATTTGCATCCAGATTAATTAACCTTGAACGTATTGACAGTGCCATTTTTTTCTTCCAGGCAGCTCGGATTGCCAGTCTCTATGACCAATTCGGTAGACTTGACACCAGCGGCCCATAAAGAACGCTGCAGCAAACTCGAAGACCTTGTTGAGCGCCAAAAACAACTGTGTTCCTTACACGATAGAATATTACCAGTGAGTATAGCTAGAGTGCAACTTGCCAGTAGGGGGAAACAAGACAATCTTTTTCTTCTTCTTCTTCTTCTTCTCGTTTGTAAGATGAGAATAAGAGATTTATCGTTTGTCTTGTGACCCTTAGAAGAACTGGCAACAAATGTCTCGGGCACCAATTTAATGCGGACGTGTTGTCCAGGTTCTCGGAAATGGCGCCAAGTTGGCGATGGACGAGTGCCAGCACCAGTTCCGGAACAGCAGATGGAATTGTACTGCGTTTCCAGAGAAGAACGTCACGTTCGGAAACGTTGTCACAATCAGTAGGTATGGGTGGTGGGTGGGGCAAAGTGTGAAACGAAGATGTTGCAGGAAGCAGGGAGGCGGCGTACTTGTCGGCCGTGTCGGCGGCGAGCGTGGCCTTCGCTGTGACCAGAGCGTGCTCGAAGAGCGAACTGGCGGGCTGCTCCTGCGACAACAGGATAAGGCAGAAGAAGTCGCAGAAGTGGAAGTGGGGCGGCTGCTCCGAAGACATCAAGCACGGAGAGAGGTTGAGCAGGGAGTTTCTGGACGCGAAGGAAGACGCGAACACCGCCACCGGACTCATGAACCTCCACAACAACGAAGCGGGGAGAAGAGTGAGATTGGAGGTGGTGTAAGTGGAGTTTATTGAACGGAGTTGTTGCAGGGGGTCCGGTCCAGGATGCAGCGCACCTGCAAGTGTCACGGAGTGTCCGGCTCCTGCAGCATGCAGATCTGCTGGAGACGTCTGCCGCCGTTCAGACAAGTGGGGGAGGCGCTGTTCCAGAGGTACGAAGGGGCCTCCCACGTGAAGTTCGTCGACAGGCGGCGGAAGAAACTGAGAGCCATCAGTCCCGACCTGAAGAAACCGAACAAGACAGATCTGGTGTATCTGGACGACTCTCCGGACTACTGCGAGAAGAACGAAACGTAAACGGGTAATGTGAGAGTTGAGCGCGCGTGGTGACGGTTGTGTTGCAGGCTCAGTATCTTGGGGACTCACGGCAGGATATGCAATCGGACCAGTCAAGGCATTGACGGTTGCAGATTGCTGTGTTGCGGCAGGGGATACCAGACGAGGGTCCGAGAGGTGGAGGAGAAATGCAAGTGCCACTTCGTGTGGTGCTGCAACGTCGTCTGTGACATTTGCAGGTATAGGAAAGAGGAGCACGTTTGCAACTGAACTATGAACTGTGACGATCGACTGAAGATACCGAAGACTACGATTATACTCACGCAATACTCAAACAAAACGTCCTCATCTTTATTAACGAGATAACCAATTCTTGTTTCCTCATCTTTCAACTGTAGATAATTGTAATAACTTCGTCTCTCGAAATTTCTCTGTTAGACTTGCGTAGCTAGTGCTCGTTTTATACAATTTTAGGATTCAAATGGTAACACATTTATTGCAATTATCTCAACTCACGACCGCTTCGACCATTCTCATCCAATAATTGTATCATCACCACGTTGTATATTTATTTATGTGTTGCACCTAGTACATAAAATAATTTTAATGATGTGTAATGTATTGAGATTTATATAGATCTGTACATAGATTTTTAATATATTTACTAGGTACTTAATACTCGTAGTAGAGCTAAGTTCATTGTACATAGTTAATTTAATTATAAACGTAATTTATGTCGTGTTCAATCAAAACATTAAAACTAGCTCATCTATGACTTGCTCTGGTGATAAAATTATTTTTCCAGTGTACTGAATGTGCCATAAAATCCATTCGATCCGTCGATTGATATTGAACTCTTTCGTCTCTACTGTGTTTATAAAAAGTCACACCGTAATAAATTATTAATAAACTCTTTGTGTACAAACACCACGCCACACGTTTATTTCAAATCACCCGCCTCGCTCCCACCCAGTGCTGCCAACATCAACAACAACCAATCGGAAATTTCACAATAATAGGAACAATTCGCTTATAATCAACCATCTGATAATAATCCTGTTGATTGTTGAACCTCATTAATAAAATTAATTGCCTTAAACAAACCTAAATTTGCAAATTTTCACGTTAAACATTATTTTATTGTTGTTTCGACCGACACCTCATCAGCAAAGTTAGTCGCACAGAAAAGGCACACACAATTACGTCAACAACACAAATCTTGTTCGCACAATAATTATAGACAACCACAAACCAACAAACAGCATAATTTTGAAATTAATTTGAAAATTTTGCTTTGCGGCCATGCACGCGACACGGCACACTTGATTCGCCGCTTTCAAATTTAGTACCAACTAGGCGGCGCGGTTGTCGTTTTAGTTTTTAGACAGCTATTCTAACCTATAAATTTTAAACGTTAAAGCAATTACAACAATGTCTTTCAGTTTTGGAACACCGAAAACAGCGTTGGGGCCTACGTTACCGACCACAAGCGCCGTGACCGGTAAGTGGTTTGATTTTGTCTCGAAAAAGAGTAACAGATCCCGTGTTCAGGAACCACCGCGACTGGCGGCTCTGGAGACGCCAAACAACAAATCAAGCCGCAAGCGAATTTGTTTGGAACGCCGACCAACAGTTCTGGGTTTTTCTTGGGGTCCACGGCCAAAACTACAGTGCCTACTGTGTCTTTTGGGGTTCCCACCACTGCAAGTGCTACCCCAACCCCAAACTTCGCATTAACGCGTTAGTATTTGACACCATTACCATTTCCTCAATCATTGTTCCCCTTTTTAGCTGCTAGTTCTGCAACAACCCCCCAATTTAGCCTAGGGACTAGCACCACAACTACCACTTCTGCATCCTCATTTATGCCAATTTTTGCAACTGGGACATCCCTTTCATCAGGTAAAAACATTAAAGATTTAATTTTCCTGTTGTAATTTAAAATGTGTAGGAATTTCACTTGCAAGTTCTGCCCCAACTTCAACTCCTTTAAAATTAACCACTACTGCAACTCCCACAACAACTGCAACTTCAACTGCTCCAATTTTGGGCCTAGGGGGTATAACACCTGCCACTCAGTAAGTAACAGAGACTTTTTGCTTGTTTGTCTTCAAGTGATGTCTCCAGGGCTGTAACTGCAACAACTACAACAACTCCAACTGTTCCACCAACTGGATCATTAACTTATGCCCAGTTGGAAGATTCTATAAACAAATGGACAATAGATCTAGAGGAGCAAGGAAAATTTTTCATAAATCAAGCCAAACAACTGAATGCTTGGGATAATTTGTTAGTCTCTAACAGTGACAAGATTTTGGCATTGAATGAGACAATTGAGCGTGTTAAGCAGCAACAGAAGCAACTGGACCAAGAACTGGACTTTGTGTTAGCCCAACAGAATGAATTGGATGAGTTGAGTCTGCCTTTAGAGAAACAGTTGGCAGACATTCCAGTTACTGATCAGAATAGATTTCAAACGTATTTTTGTTATGTTTTTATCACAACATCATGTTTAATTGAGTTGTTTTAGGTATCAGTTATCAGAAATTATTGATTCCCAGTTGAAACAAATGTCTGAAGACTTGAAGGAAATTGTGGAACATTTGAATGAGTCAAACAAGAATGAAGATATTTCAGATCCGGTTTATATTCAAATTATTTTATTTTACAACGTAGTAATCGTGTTTTTTTTTCAGGTAATCCAGGTCAGTCGTATTCTGAATGCTCACATGAACTCCCTTCAATGGATTGACAGAAACACATCCCAGATTTGTTCCCATCTGGAACAAATTTCACAATTACACGATACCTACAAGAAAAATCATTTAAATTTGTAATTTGTTGGTAATTTTCGATTGTTGCATTAATTATCTAATAAAAGCATTATTTTTAAATTCAAAAGTCTTCCATTTGACTTTCGATCCAGTTCTTTTTCATTTGTTAGGTTGGTAACGATTACATAATAGCTTGTCTTTATCTGTGACACAAGACTGCGCGTATGTTTCTCTCTTTCTAACCTGAACAAGTGGATTTGGGGCCTGAGCCCGGACATTTTGTGTGGACTTTAATTTATTAAATAATCGCTGGAAGATGTTGTCTAGGGCCTCGATTTTGTCCGGTAAGTCCTCGCGTAGCCCCAAATGTTGGGCTCGAGTCGATCCAATCCCTCTCCTAACCAACAAATGTCACTTCGAGTTTATGTAACACATCATAATTTTTTGTCCAATTTAAGGCCAACAGGGCCGCGCTTTATTGGCTTTCGCTTCGCGAGCGGCCAGCGCGACGTCCGCACCGGCAAATCCCCCTGCAGAGAAAAAAGCCGAGCTATGGCAAAGACCTGTAAGTACTCGACACCACCCTAACCTCCCAACTACATTCCCTAGTTTAGGTCCGCCAAGAGCCCGCCAAAGTCCGCCTCGGGTTTGTCCCGGACGAGTGGTTCACGTTTTTCTACAAGAAAACCGGCGTCACAGGCCCTTACACGTTTGCCGTGACCTTCGCCACGTACCTCATCAGCAAAGAGATTTACGTGATGGAGCACGAGTTCTACAACGGACTCTCTCTGGCCGTGATGTGGATCGCCGGCATCAAAGTGCTGGGCCCCAAATTGGCCAAATACCTAGACAAAGAACTGGACGAATACGAGGGGGCGTGGAAGGAAACTCGCGAAAGCCAGCAGAAAGACCTCGAAGACTCCATCGCTAACGAGCAGCAGAACCAGTGGAGCTTGGAGGGACAGATCATGCTTCTCCAAGCGAAACGCGAAAACGTCGCTTTGCAACTGGAGTCGGCGTACCGCGCCCGTCTCTTGGACGCCTACACCGCGGTCAAAAGGCGTCTGGATTATCAAGTCGAGAAGCAAAACGTCGAACGCAGACTTGGGCAGAGGAATCTGGTGGACTGGGTGGTGCGGAGGGTCACGGCTTCCATCACTCCCGACCAGGAGAAGCAGAACATCGATAGATGCATCACCGATCTTGCGGCTCTAGCCAAACATTAAATGTTGTTGATGTTCATCTGGCATAAGTTGTACAGTAAACAAAAATAGAAAAAAACGTTCTTTTCACGATTTTATTGGATTCCTATTATTTAATAAATTATACTCTACAGTCGTGTTTATTACAACAAATTAAACGTTTAAAAGTGATCCGACTTTTATTGGTGCCCCTCGATAGGTCAGCGTCACGTCCAAACTAGATTCACCCAAACAAAAATGTTTCGTTCACAGACGAAGTTCACGTGAAAGTTTTTTTCTTTATTAGTGTTGGCAACTCTGCGCATTTATGCCGACGATACTCCTGTCGCGCTCTAGAATATCTAATTTCATTAAAGTTGGTACTAAGACAAATTGGGATGGGATTTTGGGTCAGATCCAGACCACAACGTCTATTCCAACCACAAAGCGCTAAAGGCACGCAGGCAAATTTGTCTTAATAATCCCACAAACGTTACCTAGAGTCTGGTCTTGTGGCCATCTTAAGTTAAACATGAGAGTTTAAAAGGAATTACAGCCAACAAGCTAAAGCAGTTTGATATCTGTGATGTCGGCCCGAAAGATTCTTTAATAGTTTTTTTGTTCGACACTGTCAGAATTTGAGAATTTTCTCCTGTGTCAACGGATTTTGATACATGTCACAACTTGTCAAAACGAAACGTCAAGATAATTTTAAAGATTTTAAAAGATTTGGAGCCTTTAAGGGGCTCGTCGAACAAAAAAACGTTGTATTCAATTCGTTCGTGTGTAAATCGGGCCGTTTTTTGGCCCACTCGTGACAAAAAAGGCCCGATTTACGCACGAACTGATTAAATAAACTACTATTGTTGGATTGGAGCGCATTATAAGGAATCTTTTTCATACATTTGTAATTTTATTATCACTTTCTTTATCATCATTAAAAAGAGAGGGTTATGCAACCAGCTATACATCGGTGCATAACAGCCTACGTACCTTGCCTCTCATTACGTAAAGACAAGATAAATTTCGGTAATTATGAGAGGCCGTGGAGGCCTAGCGTGTCGATTTATCACCTCTCGTTCAAAGATCACGCTATACTCAAATATTTTTTAATCAACCTTAACCACCGCCTAAAATTAATGCCATTATTCATGGCGGATTCATGAGCCGTTGTCATGTCTGCCCCGACCACGAACCCGCAAAAATGAATTCCACTTGTTCCAAACGAGCATGCAATCGGTGCCACCTTTTGTATGCTAATTCACGCTCTCCTGCCGTCGGCACGTTCCCCGAAAAAACAGAATCACTTAATCGGGTGGCGCCGCCCCCGGGCGAACCAAGAGGCTCGCTCGGGCGCAAGAATTGTACGTGTGGCACCCCTGTCCTCTCGGGGACTCCCCCGCCTCGAATTTCATCCGAGAAAAGCGTTACGGCCCGTGTTAAGCGTCGGAATTGTTATCGTCGAGGCAATTAATTTATACAAAACATAAAATTTTACGGCAAGTGTTTAGTTTAGTCGTGAAGCTTAACGAGCAACTTATTCGGAGGGACCGGCGGAGGCACTTCCGCCGCTCATATATTTCCCATGTGGATAATACTAAAACGCGAAGCAATACACTAATTGATGTAGTGTAATTGGCCGGGTTCCTCCATTAAGGCCTTTTTTCCTAATTTATGGACGATAAACGCCGCCAAATTTTAAATAATGCACGCCCGGAGGCCGCGTTACAACGACGAACGAATTTGAGGGGCGACAAAAAACACCGACGCCCTCGCACGTTAATTAAACTTAGTGAAAAGACCGAGCCGCACTTGTTCGAACTTGCTAATTGGCGGGAAGCAAGTTGAACTCTGGGCGAGTGACGCGAACGGCCGATTTGGGGCGACATCAGTGTGGCGAAAAATCTCCAACGATTACAACATTTAATTAGTTGGGCGTCCATTATCGACAATTAATTGCCGGTTCCTCTCCGAGGATTAATCGAGGCCGTTAATTCAGCGCCGACAGCTCGGAAGCGACGTCACCAACCCCAGAGATCGATGACAAAGAGGATTGCACACTTGATGGGGGCCGCGATGGCCTCTCGACAATTTCCTTCTCGGTGGAGCGGCGAGGGCCCCGCGTGACTCACTCGAGGGCGAGGGCGTTTGTTTGCGGCGAAAGGAGAAACTCCCGCCAACTTCCGTTAGTTTAATAAGCTCACTTTGACCGAAATTTCCAAGTTTATCTAATAAAAATTTCATCTTGTAAATTAATGATCGCGACATTGTTCTAGGTTTTGTAGGGCAGAACGGAATTGCGGTAATAATTTATTCGACAGTAAAAGTTCACCTAGTCGGGACTCCGCCCGAGGACTTTTTCTTCTCCTTCGAGCTTTCGCTTCGTTTCGGCTGACGTGTTCAAAGCTAATCCGACCGGTCCTCAATTATTAGCGCACGCCACTCCATTAATCGCCCTTAATTTTCCCTCCTGCCAACCTGGACGCGAAAAATCCCCGTCGATTCGATTGTGCCTGCACGCATTGCAGCCGCACAATAGTTGCGGTCACATTGGCACTACTGTTTTCAACCCAACTATTCGTGTATTCGGCCTTGTGCTGCGCTCTCTATCGGACGATTTCGATTACCACTTGCCTATTATCTCACCTCGCACACCATCCAAGCATAATGAATATTTCCACCGGGATGGGCTCCCCCAAAATATTTTACATGGAAATTTTCAGATCCTGAATCTCTGGCGAAAACTTGTTCCCCTATACGAGCGTTTATACAAAGCAGCACGCTGAAAGTACTTCAATTTTGTATAAGCTCCGTTTCATCCCCATTTACCCTCTCAAGGTCAGTCGCTCTTCAGGGAAAATAAATTCTATCCGCGGTTAATAATTTCTCGTGCCGCCTCTGCCTTCCAGATCATCAAGAGAACGCCCCCCGCTGAAAAAATACAGTGTGAAACCACCTTTACATCTCTCAACAATCACTCATCCAATCGTCAGTTGGCAACACCGCGTCACGCGTCACCTGTCACCGTCATCCCTCCCGAACTTTCTTCGGCGTCCTTTCCGAAATATGGCCACACCGTTAGTTGCTAAAATTAGCGCAAGTGCTTTTGACAGCGTTACTGCTGCGGATTAAACCGTAAATCCTCGCTCCTAGTTAGTCTCAACCATCATTGTTTGCGAATATGCTCCGCGGTATCAAAGACAAACCCAAGCTGGTATTTGCGCGCACCGACTTCCAATCAAATCCGACAATTAACATGTTTCATTGTTAAGGTCTGCACTACCTGAAGATCATCGATCGCCGACGAAGAACTCGACTCTCTCTAACAATGCAAACTGGAACTATTTCGGGGCGTTTGCAAGACGAATGCGGTTCCGGTGCAAGGAAAATGATGAAACAGTCTCGACAGCCAATTTGAAGCGGTTTCAAAGATCCTGACGGCTCGCTTGTTAGAGGTCTTTCAATCTCTCATGGGTTTTGACCTTGGAAATATCTGCACAAAGGCGGAGCGATAATTTACCAATTCTTTGGTAAATGAAAACTGAAAACGTCGACTATTTTATCCGGGCGTTAAATTCCAAAATTAAAATTTCATGATGACACAAGACAATGGTTCTTTAATGATCAAGTCAGCTGTGAAAAATGAAAATGCTGCAGATTTGCCACTTCAAATATAATAAAGGTTCCACAGTCCATTTTTTTTTTTAACAATTGTCAAAGTGTTGTCATGTTGGTATGAGCCACTGGTTATTTGATAGTAATTAGGTTGGCAACGTAAAATGTCAACTGTATGTCAGTATTGTCAGTCACATAGACAAATTAACCCCTACGGGAAAATCTACCAATTGAGGACATTCCTCTTCCGCAGAATCATATTCGGAAGACGATTGGGGGTTAGATTCTGAAAATGAACAGGTAAACTGCTTATATTACCCATTAAATAAATTTCCATTTTCCTGAATATGTTCATTTGCACATTCAGTGTCATTATCGTCTTTATTTTGGTATAAAATTTGGTTACACCTGAAACTTTTCTGACATTTGAAAATTTCTGACATAACCTCAAACCTGATCTGGGGAGATTTTACGATAGAGGTGTTCCGAAACGAAAGGTTTTACGGTGGTTCAGCCTGGTCTTTAAGGGATTTTGACATTGACAATTGATTTAAAAAAAATGGACTTTACGAATGACGATGTTTTCCGGTCTGTTTGTAGAGCGTACTTGAAACCGATGTTCGTCGTTTGCGCAGATATGACTCACAACCCATGAGAGATTGAAACCACCACAAAAAGAGCAAGATGCGACCCGAAAATTTAGCAGTTCTCGATGATGGTGCGGATCATAAGTCGGTTCAAAAATTGATTTGACGTTTGTAGAAGTGACAGCCATGGCGGCCAACCCACTTAAAATTGACAATCCGGGGGGGCTTTTGCTGTCCGTCGGTTGCGCTTTTCCGGCACAAAACGCACACTGACGGGTACGAATGGTGTTGTGCTGGCGGGGAGAGTCAATTTGGTAAAAATATCGCCGCGACGGGATTCGGTAGGTGGTGCAGTTTTGCCAACTGTCTGCCCCGAAAGGTCCCATATTTTACGTGGATTTCTCCGATCAGTCATTGTGTGCGTGTTATCGACATAATTCGGATGAAAGCAGTCTAGAGCTGCGAGGACGCGATGTTAGAGAATACATAATTATGCGGCAACAGTAGGATATGCAGGATTGGATGTTGAGAGCGGCGCACGTCATGTATGTCCTTTCAGCAATAATTCAGGATAAAGGACGAAGTACGGCAGATTACGTGCCGGCTTATAATTGATATATCGTTAATTAAATTAATTACGATGGCGATTATATTCATTAGAAAACTGTCAGCGTATATCACACTTATAAATTACTGGGGTGACAAAGAGGTCATCGCTGTTAATTACGAGGTTACGTCTTTCGCCGCCGGATAATATTGATTTCAATTTTGCTAATGCCGCGGCCCTTTCAATATTTATGCGGCAGAGAACTGAAAGGGCGGAAAGTCGCCGCCGGAGACGCCTCCTCCATTTCCCACGTTTAAAGCGCTTGTCTTGGATGTTCCCCGGTTTATTTAGAAGATCGAGTCGAAGAGCGCGGCGGAAATCAAAACAGACGCTCCGGCCCCACGGACACGCTCCCGCTCGCGCCACAAAAACTAATCGCAAAGAATAACCTTTGCCGCCCCCGGATTTGCCGCAACGACATCGTGAACCCATCGGGTGGTGATTATTTATTGTTCTGAAGCCAAATAAAATTAAACGCAAACTTTCACGCAGTCCTGTCGTACAAGTGGCGGCGGCGTAAAATGATTTCAGTTTAGGCCGTCACGGTGGAAATAGAATTCGTCGTCCGCTTTGGTCTTGTATCTCGCCGGAAAGAATCGGCAGCGATTGCGTCACTCTCTCTTTTTTTCCTTTGATTGGAACTTTGTGAATAATGAAGATTTCGACGGGCGAAATCGAATTTTAACCAAATCACCGGAAAAAGGACGACTGCCGAGAGGTTAATCCCCGGAAAAATCGCAACCTGGAGCTCGGCCTGCAAGACGTCCGGATGTCACAAGAGATGATTAAATATTAGACAATTTCTCCCCTAGAAGCTTTTCCGTCTCCCTAACCTATTTTGAGGGCATGCATATTTCAACAAAGAGCTGCGCGCCCCTACACGACGACAGTCCGACTCGCCCGGAGCGCTTTCGACGGACAGAATGTGAAACTTTTAATAAAATCGCAAACAAATCGAGCGATCAGGCGAGGATGCGGAAATGGTGGATGCGCCGGGAGTGCAGCGACGAACCAAGAGTTAAATACAGGGTGTTGGATAAATGTCCTGCCAAACTTTAACCGCGAGCTACTGGCTTCATGTAGAACTCGAAAAAAATATTTAAAAAAGAAATTGACATTTAATTTCTACGTTGTCCCACAACCTCGTAGGTAGAATTTCGGCACATTTTAAAAATACACCCTGTATATCATATTTTATAAAACGTACACCAATGCGGTTTTCTTGTTTTAAAGCATATTTCCTAGAGGTTACTTCGCATTGGCGTACGTTTCATAAAATATGATATACAGGGTGTATTTTAAAAATATGCCGAAATTTTACCTACGAGGTTGTGGGACAACGTAGAAGACTAAAAGCAGTTAAAAAAAAATGTACCTCAAAAATTAAATCAATTTATTTTTTGATAGAATTTTTTAAATATTTTTTTTGCAAACGGGAAAAGTGCAGATATTGAAAATAGCAATTGCCGTCGTCCGGAAGCTCGGCGAACAATGATCCGGACATTAAATGAAGATTTCAAGAGCCGATATAAAATTTCAGGGGAATCTGCAGCAGCACGGATATCATTTATCTGAAAAGCTTCATTATTATTCAAGGCACTATTTTAGCCGCTTTTAATAACAATAATAACGGAAGCTCGGAACAAAGGGGAAGCACTTACCCCTCGAAAAATCATATTCCCATTAGGTCCCTTTATCAGAATATGGAAGTGGGCAGGGAGCGTCGAACCTTTCCACCGAATCCGGTATTGTTTCGTCGGAGGAGAAGTTTTTTAATCGAAAAGAAAGTATCGGGGGACTTTCTGAGGGGTCTATTGATTCCCTGTTTACCGAATATAGAGCTTCCTGCTTAGCCGCGCGCTTGATCAAGTGAGTTCTGGCCGGCCTTTCACAAAAAAATTCTTTCCGCATTGAAGAATTTTACCATTCCAAGGAGCTGTTCTACCCTCCATAATCCAATTAAACCGCAAAGAATAATCATAATTTGTAAGGGCTGTTGCGCCCGGAGAAGTATTCGGTTGCTCCGGAATGGTCGCAAAACTCCGGTCGGTGTCTACCTCAGCCGCACGACTCGCTTATTACACGATAAAGGAAAAATTGTCGAGCTCTTGACGCGAACCAGAAGGCGCCATCGACGGTTTAAGTCATTTCATTTCCGTTTTTCCTCCAGGGTTCTAGTCCATTTGTTCCCGTCCCTCCGCTTCTTTATACTCCAGTTTCTTGGCCGATTCTACAGAGGTTTTCCACACAATAAAATTTAATTCTCTTTGCTCGTGCAGGTCGCACAGCGTCGCGAATTGCTTAATTCCGTCCACTCTGTTTTTGTTTTTCTTGTCCCCATCGACGTTTCCATTGTTTACTCGAAGAACCGGCGCATCTCGAGATCTTCAATCAAGATATACATTTTGCTTTCTGACGGCCTCGAACGCGATGTCGAAAGCTGATTCCGGCCAAAAAATCAAAAATTCCCGTCTCGTTATTTCCGCAAAAACAAAAAATTTCGCCCCGCCACTGGGTTGCATCGACATCCAATTAGAACTTTGAACATTTTTACCGGGAGGTAAAGCAATAAAAAATAACACTTGATTGGCGTCGAGGGGGGTTCGTTGCTTCCGCGGGGGCGATTTTTATGCAGGAGGCATCTGCATATTGATTGGCGAGGCCATAATTGGCCCCGGCTAACTTTATGGCGTTATCAGCAGCAACGTCTTCGTTTCCTCCAACTTTTAACAAGCTTAGCTTTTTCGGCCTAACCGAATGAGGTACGTGACGTTGGATGAAAAGACGAAAAGCACACACGCACCGGGAAAACGCGCAAATGGGGGCGAAACGGCTCAGCTGCGGTCAAATCTATTTAATCAAGTGTACAAAAAATAATCACAAATGGAAAAAGGACGGGAGCGCCCACGCAAAAATTAAATTAAATTCAAAGATCTTGTCCGAATTTAAACGCCGCCTCCGCCATCTCGTTACTATGAATTTGATTATGAATGGACTCGACTCTCGATACGTTTTTCGCGTCCATTACGGAATTAATTCGAAAAATTCATCGAATGATCCAATAAAGGGTGGCGACTCATTTTTCAAGACGTCAACGCCGATTACGACTTTTTAATTAGTCCGGGACGGAACCCGGAGTCGTTGAAATTTGAATTCCGTCGCGTCATCGATATCTGGAACACGCATCGGACTCATTCTGGAAATTGATCGGTCCTGCGCGCACCGGAAAACTGCAAATCGAGGTGCACTCGGAAAATTCGGCGCGTGACGTACGGTGGGAAAGCGCCACGGCCGTTGACCACGTCCGCCCTAACGTGGACCCTCGCAGGAAAGGGAACTACTTTTGGAGGCGAAGAACAATTGCGCGCTTACAGGTGGTTCCGGGGTGTTTGCCCTCGCCAAACAAGATTTAATTCGCTTTTACATTTCGAACGAGAAAAACAGTATCGCATTTCGAAAAATATTTTCGTTTTGGCAAATACTGGTCCGGGGTCGTCGCCCTTGAATTATTCATTCTTGGCCCATCCATTCATCGACCCACCCCTTTAAGGTCATTGGTGCCCCGTCCCAGTTTTTGCCTCTGAAAGAGATGAAAATTGCCGGCGTGAAAATAAGATTAAATTTTCATTAAAATCGCAATACGGCCGTCCACACGAAATGGATGGAGTGCAAATTATTCATAGATGAAAATCAATTCTGTGCTAATGTATCTGACCCAGTTCGGCGGCACGGACACCTCCTCCTGGAGGGTCCGCCCCGATTAGACGTCTAATCGCTAAAACCGTTGACACTAGTTGCGTCACGAAATAATCGAGACGTGCGCGTTTTAATGGAGGTTTAATAACGCGGTTCATCCCCGTGCTTAGGAGATTTCCATGTGCGAGCGTACCGGGGGTGGTGGGGCCCGGGGCCACATTATTGATCCTAAGTGTGCGTTTTTAAACCATCGCCAAACAGGTTTTTGTTTGCTGTTGATTTACTATTTTAATGGAGGTGCGAACGGCGCCGGATCAAGATCCGCACCCTGAGCGACACCGGAATTAATCTCTTCGACTACGATTACGCAAAAACGTCGCTAACGAAATATTTCGATTGCGTCCGGATCACGCCGAGATGCGCTCTAAGCCCGGTCTTATTTACGTCTTGTACACGGACGAGGACAAGGGACAATGTGGACAGTTACGGGAAAATTGAGACTGGGCTCGGCTGATAGAAACAAAATGGAAAAGATAAACATTTGGCGAAATGGAAAAACGACCCAAACGGTGAACAACAACGCTCCGTGCTCTATATTAATTAGCAAGTTTTAAATTTCTACGAATTCGAGTGTTGTTCGCTTCGGTAATTGGAAACACGAGACTTTTTATGAGTTTTCTCGGTACACGCTGAAAAAATAATCACTAATACGCTGAAATTTTCCGTTATTTTCTGGGCAAAAAAAATCGAAAACTGCACCTGGAGTATATGCGTATAATTTTTAATATTTTTAGTTAAATAAGAGAACAAGAAGGCAAAAAATGGTGGATACGCCGGGTGGAAATTGAGTTTTTAGCTGCCAAAAAATTATCTACGGGAAGTGTATTTTCCAGCGCTCCACATTATGAGTCCCTCGGCTTCGCCTCGTGCCTGAAATTCTAGTTGTGCTGGAAAATACACTTCCCGTACTCTAATGTAAATATGTAACTATTGTTCTGTCACAGGTTTTCACTGGGTTCGATCGTGACGGAGTCTCAAAATGACCGGAAGATTTTTGAAAATTTCACCACTATTGGGACTCCAAATAAGGAATTTTTATTATTATTCGTGAATATTTCCGGTGATCTTAATTCATCGGAACCAAAAAATTCAAATTTTAACTGGTTTGAAGAGGCTAATCGAAGATGTGCAAGAAAATAGTTGCAGGAGTGATGATTATTTTCCTGCCGGCGCACTGTTCGTACAATGGTTCTTTGTTTTGAAGAAAATGGAGTGTCTCGATGATGAACAAAAAGTGAAACGTTGCAATCAATCAACCGGTGGCAGGAAACAAACATTGCGTTATGAAATTAATTCAACTGGAGCGTTCGGCGGCGTAATTTGCTTAATAAATAACCTGTCGGTGTTGGCGAACGGCGCATCGACAGTTTCCCGGTGAAAAGACGGCGTTTCTTAGGGTCCCCCCGGGCCAGAAATCGGCGATCATCATCCCGGCGCATGAATTTTTCAGGTGCGAAAAACTCCCCGTCCGATCCTGAATATTTCACCTCCCGAACGGGATTAAAACTGGGGGGCGTGCCCGAAATAACACGTCGGATTCCCATCCGTCCTGTTGATATTTTTTTTAATCTTATATATTATATTGTGCGTCGCAATCTAACGGCGATATTTGAATGTCCTCGAGCGGGGGATGTGCGATTGGAATTTATATCGATTCGGAGCAAAAAGTCGCGCCGTTTGAATTGCAGATAGGGAAAAACAGCGAAATAGGCCGGATTAAAAGCGGAATTGGCGGAAAATTTGAATTTTTACTCGATCATCGTTTTTTCCCATTATTATTCATTAAAGCCTTCCGTTTTTTCGACGCTAAGTAAACAGCCCGCGCCATTCCATTACAACTAATTTATTTACCGCCGCATTTGCATGGATATTAAGTAGGGCCCCCCTGGCGCCGACAATTAAAATTTTCACCGATTTTCAGATGGTGCGCCGACGACGCCGCAACTATTCCAAGGCCCGGACGTTTTTCGCTCGACGAATAGTTTTGCAGGAATTTAGCCGACCTTAACTAATTTAATTAGCTGCTAGGCACATCGATTGCCCACCATCTTACTTTTGTCTCCGAGCGACCGGCAATTTGCTTGAAAAATTTACCAACAACGGGAATATAATTATATTACTAACAAATCTGGACAGCGAAGGCTCCGAAGTAGCGGCTTGGGGCATTCCGCAGCTGAGAGCGTCACTGCATCTCGCTTTTACAACACATCAATAAAAATAGTAAAAATGGTGGCTGTCATAACAGTGTAACAGTAGTAATAATCGTAAAAATACAAACACAGTTAGACTAGTTGTTGACAACCAGTGGCTCTCAAACAGTATTCTTTAACCAATTGACTCTAATTTATTTTTCATAACTAGTCATTGTAGAAATACGTCGACTTGATAATTGTTTTAAGCGAAAAACTGAAAATAGTATCGGGCCTTCAAATAAATATATATTTAGAGTAGGCGTAGGCGACATTCTAATTCTGTTAACAGTGTAAAGTAATTTTTGTAGGTAACCAATTAATCTCCGGAGTTACACAGGTTACATAGTAAGCTTTTCCCAATTTCATATTGTCATATTCCGTGGAGGGGAATAGGGAGAATGCACTGCAAAAATCAAAAATATTTTCTAACCTAATTTTATTTCTTGTGTCATTTTCTACGCTGGAAAAATGTTGCAAACAATTGAATTTCCATAGGTTGCTCTAAATATAAATTTATTTGAAGGACCGTTAGATTATGTCATTAAGAGTAGAAGTGAGTCTTTCTGTGGTAAGCCTAGCAATTGAAGACCGAGACGAAGTTGAGGTCGACAACTGGGTGAAGCAGAAAAAGACCTTCTACTCTAGATTGCCTAGATACTTTGTTCGAACACAAAATTTTCAAAACTGGTCCTTCGATCAGAAACGCTACATCCTTAACAATCGCCTCAATTGAAAGCATCTGAATTCCTGAAGACAGCGCGTGTAGCCACGATTTGATCCCACTCTCAATTCTATTGTCTTCCGGTGTTACAAAAAATATGACGTCACACCGCCGCCATATTGATTTTATGAATAACGAATCAGTCGCTATCGTCTAGATGCAATTCCCAACCATTCTTCCTGTTGTGCTTCTTGGCTCCGCGGCCGTTCCCTCCGACGCCTCGACCTGGAGGCGGCATCACCTTGGCACGCTCAACAATCGATGTCGCCTTCTGCGCACTCACTACTCAACGGCTCCTGCAGCCGGAGTACTACATTCCGCTGCCATAGTAACCATCTTGTACGTCACCGACCCAACGCGTCCATCTGGTCGCGTCACGTGACCGCATTCTCGGGTCGATCCACCCTGTGCGCGTTAATTGGAGTCTTTACGTCCCCCGAAAAAAATGTTAACGAGATGTTATTAATACGGGGGGGCGCTAATGAGGGCACTTTGTACAGGTTGCCGCGTTATCGCCTAGTCCCTAGTAGCGACGATCCGGCCTATTTTTAATTTGCATAAATTATGGGTGGAATTTGTTTTTCGACCGGATTAGGCCGGCACTAATTAATCCGGGGGGAGGCTCCCCCGCTCGTTAAAAACGGCGAAAGACGAGAGCTTTATTTGCTCGGCGCCCCGTAAAAATGTTGGTGCGAACTCCGGGGTGAGCTTTCGCGTTTCGCAGCTTCGCCGGTGGAAAATCAACGCCACTAGCAGCGACGTGACTCGCGTCCGCCTGGGCTGAGACGCGCTGTCGCACCTTTTGGATGATCAGCAATCGGATAACGACGCCGCATTAAAATATAATTCGAGTTGGGGAGCTCCGTCAGGAAACCTGCTGAAAATTAATATTAATTAAAAGGGGCCTTCAGCGCGCTCTAATTGCTGAAAGCCTCCGTCGACTCTAAAAAACGATACTGTTAATCGAATCATCGGAATGTACCTAACAAAGGCAATTTGTGGATTATCTTGGATTGTGGCCGCGTTCGCTCTTCCAAGACCTAACTTTTACAGGGAGATAATTAGATTTCGGCATCGTTCGCCTGATATACAGGGTGTCGCCTCTGCATAAATCCGACCGCTCAAACGCTGTTCTTATTATGTTACTCTCGCTCAATTATTAACAATCAGATTTAATTAAATTCCAAGCGAAATTATGTTTGCAATTTCCATCGGCACTGTCACTCCAAATACCAAATTGAAATATACGCTCAAATCCGGATCTGCGACCTTTCTTTGTTGTTCCTAAACACTTCGAATTCTGACAGGAGTTCGTAAAGACTTCACAGACTGATGTTTTAATTTTGCGGAGTGTAGCCAATGAGAATTAAACATTCCTTTTATGATATTTAATTTCGGAATGCTTTTCATTTTTGTTTGTACACCGTTGACGTGGCACTCCTGCACTACAAGAATTTGAAATATTGGAAGTCTCCGGAGGGTCGTGTTTGTGTTGGAACTGTATAAAGATCCAAGGGAGTGGTATAATGTTGGGAATACTTTAATATCAAAAATGGACGCTTTTTGTCTAGATTTATACTCATACCTCTACATAAAATCAAATTAATTTTTTGTTGTTATGTTAATTTGGGACAGCTGCGTTTCCACATATTCGGAGGGTTGAAAGGACTTCCAATACCGCACAATTTACTCTCAGAGTGATTACATAGTTAGAGCTTCTTAACAAGGCCGGCTTGTTGTCCCCTGCTGGAACGTCTGAAGAGTCCACGTACAGAAATCTTTACTTCATTACTGCTCGTCAAAATAACCTACAAGAAGTTATTTATACTTTTCAATACGTGTAAAAAATGACCACGCAAAATCTAGAAGTGTTAGATCTGGAGTCACAGCCTCACACAAAATAAACTTGGAATTTTAAGCACTGTGCGGCAACTTCGACGATGTGTTAATTGTGAAACAAGCTTTGGTAAAAAGCTGCGTCCCATTACTTTCAAATTAAAATTCACCCCAACAAGACACCACCTTGGGCTAATATTCTGTCACTTGGCTTATCGAATATGATTTACGACGTAGCAACACGGTCGCCGGTATTATTATTATTAACACAGTAGGTCGAGCAATGAGGTTTGTTTGAAAACTCAGCGGAAGAAGAGATAACCTTCAACGATAAAGTTAGTGATGGCAGATGTAAAACAATATTGCGCAAATAATTTATTTTCAAATTGAAGATGTTCCGTTGATACTAAAGCAAAAAATAGCCGTTCTAAAACTGTACTTCCCTCAGAGTTTATGTGTTTGCTTAACCGTCAAAATAATCAGGATGTAGGCTGAGATTTGAAAAATTTTCGTTTGTTTTTAAAATATTTAAAAACATGAGGAAAAAACCTAAATAAATATTTTGTATCAAAATGTGTTTATTATTTACTACAAAATTAATAATTACATTAAAATGTTTATGCTTAATTTTGTTTTTTTAATGTAGATTATGGATATTTTCTTTTCTTGTCGATTCTTATCGAAATTTTTAAATAAAACAACCAAAAAATTATATGTAATTACAATTTTTTACAAAAGTTTGAAAAACATGCAGGAAAAAAGTAATGTTATCATAGTATGTATTTTATTATACGAGTTTAATAAGACCCTTTATTACCACATGAGTGTGTTTAATGGAACGAATGTGATAATACGTCTTATTAAACGAGTGTCATATTAGTATATTATTTGACGAGCTGATAATGCCTATCATAATTCACGAGGGTGAAAGTTAAAAAACGAGCCCTAGGCGAGTTTTTTAATCACCAGAGTGGATTATAGGCATTATTCGCGAGTTAAATACGACGTTTTATCTACGATCTACTTTTTTTCATAAAACATTTAGCTTACAAATTTTTAAGACCTGTGACTAATGGTAAATCACAAGTGACTTATAATAAGTCACGGGTGTAATTTATGACTAGCATAATGTATCTATAGTTACGTAAATAATAATTTGTGTCCAGATTTAAATCCAATTGAGCTCTCGTGGGACCATCTCGATAAAAACAACGAAGAGATTACTTAAATCTCACAAGAGCTCTGAGAAAACAGTGTAAACAACAAAACGCCAAGAAAAAATATTCGTACTGCACTTCTTGGAGAATTAAAAAATACCCTCTGAAATCTCCCCCAATTGTTGCATTTCTTTACATTACGTTGCGCAACAACTGGTTCGCATTTCTCCGAACACCTGAATCGGCCGAAAAGCACTCCGCCCCTTCAGCCCCCTCGCTTGCATCCTGCGGCGGGGCCTCATCCGGCATTCAAATGACATTTCGGTGTGTCGCGTGCGTGGTGAAGATATCGAGCACCGAGATGATGTACCAGTTAAGCATGCCTCGATTTCGCACCCCTTGCAGGACAGCCGCGCGCATCCCTCTCGCATGGCAGCAGCACTTGCAGGAATAGTCTGTGTGTGGCCGTCGAACGGGACCAGTCCCATGCGTGCGATGGTGTTCTGATAGCATGGGGCAGCTATGAGCAGTGCCCCGATCGTATGGTGCTGGACCGCGCTCTTCTTCTCGACGGGTGAGTACGCAACCCCCGAAAAATCCACCCCCTTCACACCGACCCGACTCGAGCGCGTTTTATAACCTAGAAACTTTCGAAATTCGAGTCGGTGTGGGTCGGGCCTTAGACTTCTTGCATCGGCGAAACGCGAGATTGTAATATTATTCAAAGTCGGTCGGTTTTTCTTTTGCTATGTTCTCGCCGAGGTCCACTCAAATGAAGTGGTCTGAGGCGAAGCACCCTCCGGTCGAACGTAAAACCACCCGTCCGCGCTTCAACGTGAAATTTAATATCGTCAAGGCGATATTTTACGCTGAAATAATGCACCCGACGGTATTTCAGGTGGCGGCGGATTAATTGCTCGCGAAACGCCGCCAAATTGAATTCCAGGAATTTTAATCGCGAAATGTCCGAAACTGATAAGCCACTCGACAGCTGCTCGATATTCCTTTTCGCGCGGTTTCTCATCTCGCCTGCCTGAATGCCGATGAGCGCCCCAGACAACTCTCCATACTTCCCCCACATTAACTACATATTTACGCAACGCATTTGTCCCGTCTGTCTTGGCGGGCGAACATGACCTCGGCGTCCCCGGGGGCGGCGCTCCAACATACATTTCGTCGAAAAATCGAAATTGTTCTTTGCGTTGTCGCAAAACGTCAGGAATCCGGCCCCGGAGCAGATGTCAAGTGCAGAGCCACATCGTGTTTTTATCCCTCCTGAATAAAAATGAATACATCAGGCTGGGGCCGCAATGAAATTCATCAGAATTTCTGACAACTGCAGCGCCATCAATATTGCAGAGGCGCCCCCCGTCCAGATCCGACGTTGCCGCCACCCTCAACTCGTCGGGACATTTAAATGTTACATCCGCCTAATAAATCGGGGACGGCGCTCGTTTCACCCGATTCGGGGATCGCGGCCCCCTTCCGCCGACGTGAAAAACGCGAATCTGACAGATAAGAAGTGAACGGGGTTGTATTTTTTAACGCGACGAGTTCTGACACCCCTTCAACTTTTTCCATTAGGATCGGGTTATTTACGAGGAGCGCGGACGGGGTGACGTGTACGGAACGATTGTGAAACGAACTGTACTCTTTGCGTAAGATGCGCAACACGAGGTGAAAGCGGGGAAAGGAAAAACGAAATCGCTCTATCTTTCACCCGAAGACTGATTAAAGCGTTTATCTGAGCTCGCATTAAAATGTCCAAAGTCTGGAATCAATTTTCACGGAAAAATTTGTCATTGTGTTTTGATCGCGGAAACGTGACGATAACAGCATCGGAGACTCTTCAAAAGCTTCACGATTTAAAAAAAGATTGTATTTAAACGTCCAATTAAAATTTTCGCTTTGGTAACGAAGCACAAAGAAGGCTCCAATTATCAACGCGACAAAATATTTTCTCCAATTTTTTTTATTTCTAGTAATAATAATAATAAAGGGTAAATATCAGTAATGATAAATTAATCTTGCCTGAATGCTGCGTCATAGAATGTGTGGTGGGCCGAAACATAATAATATACAGGGTGTCTCAAAATTAGCGAATTCCGAATTCAGAGCGTTGTAGGGGATCACTTGAGTAGTTCAAATATGAAAATAAAAAAAAATTCGGGCTGTGGATATGAAGGCTGCTATGTATTGCACAAAATTAAAGTGCTTATATCTTCTTCAGGAAGAGCGAATTTTGAGACACCCTGTATAATAATAGTTGTCAAAGAGAATATATTTTAGATAGTGATTTGAGAGAGAGTAGCACTTGATGGAATAATTATATATTAATGTACCAATAAGACTTAGCTCTATCTTGTTGAAAAATCAAAATTCAATCCCGGGGAGATTTTTCTCCTAATTTTTGATCTACTTTGCAGTAAATCTGCTAAACCTTCGCAAACCCGTTGTTGATTGAAGAAACACATGTCGGCAAGCATTATTTGTCGACTCCAGGATCTCGTGATAAAAGTAATCCACTTGAAGGAGCGCAATCGATAATTAGTTCGAAGGCGGTAACAGGAAAAGGACGTTGCACGTTGAGTGAACGCTCGCAAAAGACAAATTACTTGTTTTGCCAATAAATCCGCAGGAAAAAATAATCTCGAAATGGACTAGGAAAAGACGTGTCGAGGGCCGAGAGTCGGGTTATCTCGGTGAAACCAAAGAGCAGCGAGAATCACGATAAGGATGTTCACCTTTTTCAAAATCGAATCTCATCCCGTCCAGTTTACAAAGCGACCGGAACAAACACTCCAATCTTACTGTCGATCGCGCCGTGCGACGGCGCTGCATCTTGTCGCTTGACAAACCGACTGGACGAGATGAATCAGATTAGGTCGTTGTTGTCGTTTCGGTTCGAAACCAATTAAATCTTCATATTTTTGTGCGATCAGTCGCCGACTGTCTCGACCGGCCCCAAATTAAATTACAAACGAAACGCTTCCATAAATTACGAGCCGGTGGAATTTCATAGTTCCTGAGACACCATAATACATCTTTCCCGGTTAATCGCGAGGGCTGCCAGAGATCGGGGTCATTGTGTCCCTTCTCTTATTCTTGGAACTTTTGTTTTGATGGAATTCGAGCGCGTGTTTCCATTTCCTCTCCGCCAGTATCAATATAAGTTGTAAATCACCGCTGTCGCATAAACCGCTTCCGAAACAAACTTCGGGAAAACTGAAAGATAGGAATGTCAACAAAACTGTATCAGATTCCAATAAACATTCAGTTTATACAGGGAAAATTTCAATTCGTGTCAGCTTTAAAAGTGACAATGCACGCCGTATAATGTGACATCCGGTGGGGGGATTTCTGTCACGTGATTTACGTTGCGCGTAATTTTGACAACGGGGCCGAATCGAATGGACCAACAAAAAGAATGCATCGATAATTTATTTTTGAATTATTCACCGAAGCAATAGCCACGAGTCGTTAGTATTGTTTCATCCAACGGTGTCGCGTTTGGGAGCTGTGACGTATTCGGGCGCGCAATTCAAATCGCGTTTACAATTCGATTGTGCTTTTTCACTCGAAATTTCAATAAAAAACGCATTACGATGACTTGTACATGTTTTCTCCAAGCGAGAACAAAACAAATACAACTTCGTCTTCCTGGCAAATTTGTTGTAAATATTTTGCATCCGAGCGAGTCCTGTTGACACAAAAAACAAAACAGTTCTTCCGTCGACGTTGCCTCAACGTCATCCCGAACATAATCCTCGTTTTTGCACGGCATCTCCGGTCCCGCCATTAATATTTAATATTTTAAGGACGCCGCTTTAAAGTGCAATCTTATTAAAAAAAGCGGTCTCCTTCGACAATAATTACGGCGGTCGACTTTGAAAAATAAACAACGTCCGACCATTATTCATCCCTCGGCGTCCGACTTTTTTTTAAATTCATTAAGTTAATGAGTCGGCCGGATTTAGACTCTGAAAATAATTTCCGGCGATTTTTTTTAATGCGATTTTCGTTGTTTCCACTCGATATTCTCCGGCTGGGCTTGGTGCGGCGGATGGCGCTGACGAATTTAAAACACCCTTCCATGACCTACATAAAGTGTCTATTCACACGAAACGTCGAATCCACTTTGTCGGCGTTAAATTGCCGAACGTCATTTCGACGTCGACACTGAATTATCAAACGGCGACTTAAGACCGCAAAAAGACAAAGGCAACTCCACCAAGCCAACCAGAAGGAGTCACATTCCGCGAGATGGAGGGACCGCAGAGAGGCCTTTGATCCGGGGGCTTAATATCTTTCCCGGCGCATCCACCATTTATCAAAATCCAAATTGACCATCTTCATCGATACCTACATATTTTGCACAGATATGACTCATAGCCCATGAGAAAATCCAACGTTGCCGTTGTATCGTAGTTTTTTATCTTAAAGCCCCTCGTTCATAGGCAACCAAGTAATCGCATCAACTTACCTTTAGTAGAGTACACTTACGCTGTGTGTTGTACCTGCATAAATGGTGGATGCGCCGGGAATCAAGGAATCGGCAGCGACGAAATCTTTACATTGTAGTGTTATTTTTCAAAAAACCAAAAGTGTTTTATTTGAAAGCTGTAGACCCTCAGAACTGACATAATATAAACAAACGCATTTTATGACGACTATTGAGTATTGTTTGACCACCTGGCTGCAATTTGTTGGCATTACCTGAAAGTCAAACAAACTAGACGCTACTAAAACATTAATTTATCGAACATCCAGACAATACAACCTGGCAACGTGTTAAATGTACAAATCGGCATTAAACGTTACTCATACGCAGTCCGTTTTAATTCTGGCTGTCATCGTCAGCGATTGTGGCAACCTCTCGAAAGTTTCCGATCCTTTTATCTAGTCTTCCTTATTGGGGAGCATCTGCAGCCGCCGCAACCGTCGTTCGCTCCTAACTATCGCAATTCCTCCACCTACACGAGAGACATTCCCATTTACACCTCAATCCTCCGCAGTCGTTGACGTTCGTTTATGTGTGCAACGGAATACACGGGGCGGGCGCGTAATTTTGAGGGGACCCCCAATTTCCAACTGTCGTAATTTATTTGGAATGATCGCGGGCGATCCCGAAGCGAGATAGGTTTTGCCCAGTGTCTCGCCTCGAACAAAGTTGAGGGAAAGTTTCCTTTGAAAATTTAATTTACTTTTATTAAGATCACTCACAAGTTTAATGAATTCATCTTGACAAAAGTGCTCGGGGTGCAAGATTGGAGGCGACGATAAAACGTCTTGATTTCGGGGAGAACTCATCATGAAGACGAGAATCGCCGCGATATTCGCTAATTCGTCGCTATTGTTATGGCGTTCGAGGGGATTTCCGACAGGTCCCGGTGCCCGTGCGACGAACTGTACATCTTGTAAAGATTTTTTCCTTTCTTATTTATCCGGACGAGGCCGTAAAGGCAGAGATACATAAATTGAGTTCTGCGAAAGTTTAGCTAAAATTGTCGGCATTAACTTAATCTCGCTGCAAATGTGCTCCGGCGAAATGGGAAAAAGGAATATGTGGCGAAATATGGCCATTTCCGGCGGATGTCACGAAGAAACGTAATGGGACGATGCGCGCCGGAATCTTTCTCCTGAACGGAAAATTCTGGCTAAATAACAATACGAATCTATACGAGGCGGCCGCCATATTACCAATACAAGATGGCCAGCTGCAACGACTGCACATAAAAACGAATATTTACAATGATTATGCGCCGCGGAGTTTATCTACCAGATCTCCTGGAAGCTCTAGTGTAACTTCACTCGACAGAGATTTACATCTGGAGACAACTCTCAACTTTATCTTTACGGTCCGGTTATTTATAAAGGGCCATCAAGAGGTCAACTTTTAAGATCGAGACAAAACAACATGCAGGAAGATGGACACCCCAAATCTGCATCATTAATAATAGAGGGTTAGAAGAAATTATCTACTTATCAATTGGAGTAATGGTGAATGCGCCGGGAATATTTACAACGTTTTAATTAACATCAGAGTAATTTTTGTAATTTATTGATGTGCGTGTCTACAACGAAATCTCTAAAACATGGACCTAAATTGTGACGTGAGATAGCGAAACATTTTTATAAAGTTGTGTGGCGCATCTACCATTCCTGTAATTTATGAATTAGCATATCCATAATAAATCAACATAACACACTGGATGAAATATAAATTTCACATCTTTTGTGACTCAGCAGAAAACACAAATATTGACATTTTATGGCTGATTATTCCCGACGCATCAAACATTTTTACAAGACGAAAGTTGTCAACTCTTGTCATTATAAGTTATTATAGAGAGAATTTTGATATATTTACTCCATTGCCCATCCAACTGTATTAGAAATAAATTGCTAAAATTAAATAACATCACGAATTGCATAAAACTGCACTGCGGCAAAAAAATCATGAATAAACGGTTTCCGAGATAAAAAGGTTTGCACGACATTTCTTTCCTTTACAATATTTCGCAGCGCATTCCTCTAATTGATAAATTGATAATTTTGGCCATGAATACAGAAACATTTCATTTGTGTTCTTTCCTTAATTTATCAAAATAAAATGTACAAATATATTTTTCACACTTTACGTAACTCATCAGACGATAAAGACGTCCAGAAATGTTCCCTTAATATTTGTTTGCGCATCTACCATTTTTGCAATTAATAAATCAACAATTTCTGTGATGTCTTTCCTATTAATAATTATTATATTAAAATCCAACATAGATGTATTTTGTTTATTTATTTCGTATTTAACTTAACAGACAACAGATATTTCCCAATATTTCATCCTATGCTCCGGCGCATCCACCAATTTAAAAATCTACAAATCGTCAGTTTCTAGGATTATCATTAAATACAGATCTGCAGTGTCCTGCTTTGGTTCGGCGACAACAAAACACAGCTTTATATTTAATTTTGGTTCATTAAATAACGAAAGTATCGAAATATATCTTTCCGGCGCATCCATCAATTATTGTAATTAATAAACAATGATATTTTTTGTGAATTACGACCTGACCAATTATATTCGTACCGACGATTCGCTATTTCAGTAGTGATAAAATTCATAAAAGGTAATTTTCACCATTTGTCTAGCTGATCAGATACCCAAAAAAATATCTTTTTTTGTCTTTTTGCGCATCCATCATTTTGCAATTAATAGTTAATTAACGTTTCAGATAGACCTAACAGCATAACAATAAAATCTATATGTATAGACCATAATTTAGATTTTTTTTAAGTTTCTCCAGCGCATCCACCATTTTTACAATTATTACAATGACAATCAGGAATATTAGAACCTTGCCACAACTATTCCTAGATATACAGAACGTAGTTTTTACCTCACTAGAAAATAGAAATAACGACAGATTTCTTTGCAACAGTTCCTTCGCTATTTTCACAATACCGGAAACAAAGTGATTTTCTTGCTGGCTTCGACACGATAAAATCTACAAAACATACTTTTCAGATTTCGTTCAGCTCATCAGATACAGAAACGTCGACATGTTGCTTTTACGGCACTAGAAACCGCCTTCACAGTTTTCGTAGTTCATAAATTAGACCACGGAAAGACGAAGTTTTACAAAAAATTGTCAACAACTGACAGAGAACGTAAACAACGAAAAGCGAGGGTGAAAATGATGGCAGCGTTCCTTTGAGAAATCAACAGAGTAAAAGAGGGACGTGGAAGTCTCTAATCATGTCCATTTTTGACAGGTTGAGGTCAGTTGAAAACCACTTGGCCGATACAGAAAGCGGATGGCTAAAACCTATCTTATGTAGTATCGGACGCTCTAAAGAAAGTGTCGAAAGTGTTCTTGCAAAAGGAGAAAAACAAACACAAGTTGTAAATTTTTACATTTCAAAGAACAAAAAGAAAAACATTCACAAACATTTGAGGCATTGTCGTTTTTGCCTCTTGAAATCGTGAAATAGAGAGTGGTCAGATAAACAATATACAATGTGATCAAAAGAAAACAAATCAAGGCAGGCGTTGGAAATTATAATCGGTCATGTCGTAGCGGAATTCTATGCAAATAAGTGTTCAACGCATGGACGTAGACAATTTGTGGTCTCAAAAATTAGACGTTAGAATTATTATTGTGCATTTTATTAATATTATCTAATAATGGAGAAAATTTATAAAATAAACAAGAGCAACACTTTACATTCATAAGAATGGGTAATTTACCAGCTTTATTGCTAAATGCGACGCCACTGCTAAGCAGATTTTTCGCTGAAATGTCAAAAAACGTCAACGATGTGCTGTTGTTAACCTAGAAAACGTGAACGTCCATCTTGTCAATTTTTGACAAGTTGAGGTTAGTTCAAACCACTTTGAGTTAGAGAGTGTCGAAAGTGTTTTTGCAAAAGGACGAAAACAACCACAAGTTGTAGTAATACGATCACAAACATTGTTGCTTTTGCCTTGTGAAATCGTGAATCATCTTGTTGAAAAGAGATTGCGCACAGATAAACAGCTTATTAATTACGCACAAAATATGACCATTTCATTTTTTGTTCAAGCACATTTAACTAAACCGATTAACGATTCGTCGCAATTTTAAAACCTCTCTTTAATCCTAATGGAAAATAAGCGTAATGCGATTTTTAGCGGACCATTCAAACCTTTTGCGGCAAAATGAGACTGTGTACATTCACAATAAAGTCTGATAACGACCGTGGCTAGGGGCGAAACGTCGCAAAAATAACTCTTTTTCCCTTACTTATTAATATTCATGAGTGAAACCTCCAAGTAACAAAAACTTCTCAAAGAACTAAACATCAAGGGACACTAATATCCTGAAAAGCTTATTTTCGAGCGACTAAATGAAATATTTAAAAACAAATTTGCCACAACCAACGAAATTTAAACGCAAAACCGTTGAATGGAGTCACTTCATAAAAAAAAGAACGGAGTCGACCCAAAAAAAAAAATGTATCAGTCGATGCATTGTTTGGCCAACTCTCCGAGATGCTAACGATGCGTTGCGCAAACTAAACTATTGTCTTTTAGGCGACAAAGAAATTAAAAGTTAACGAGCTGACTTGCGAATCTGCTTAATGAAGCCGAAAACTGGCACATTTCGATCTATCGTACGGGAGATTTTTGTCGTTTCACAGCAAATCCTCGTTCCTGACAAGGACGTCGACTTTAGAGCGACCCCACAACACTTTCCATTTTCCGAAATAAAACTGTCGACTTTCGCTTCACCAAGTCCCATCATCCTGAAAATTATAACCGCATTCGGTACTTTTTCTGGCTCGGTATGCCAGTTCCGGAGCAGTGGAGGGTTCGAGACGGTCGACTAAAGAGTAAACGGAACATATAGCAGGAAGTAAAAGGGTTGCCTACGACCCAGGCCCGCCTAATGATTTTATAGAACAATGGGGACAACGTTGAAAAGATTGCGGATTAGGCGAGCCCATTTCCCCTACAACCGGAGAACATCCCGGAGCACTTCCAAAGAACCAGATTATGAATAATGAACGCACTCCCGATCAAATCGCCCGGAAAAATCCATTTCGCATCGCGATCGTTGTCCAGCGCAATTCGCGCAAAACACGAAAACATCCCCGGAAAACGCATTCAAACGACTAAACGCACACCGGGGGCGGCGATCGATTGCATTTTCCGAAAACGTCACTTTCATCCGACGCGGCTGCACGTAATCGCGTCTGATCCCTCATTCATTGCTTGCGTTTCGGCTTTTTTAATCATCAATATCGGTCCGCCGTGTTTTTATCTCGGTTTGCATTTCCCTCTCGAGAAGGGCGAACCATTTATTTTTTCTCGTGTCAATCTCTCCGATCGACCGCTTTCGTTTTCACTCTTGGGCGACGTTCAACTGCCGGACTCCGGATTTGTTGCACTCCATTTCACGCTGTTTACCTCTTCGGGGTTGCCGACTATTGACGAATTTTTAAATTTTCTGCGGTCTTCACACGTGCAAATCGACGGCCGGATTGATGACGCGGCGACGCCGCCACCGGAAGCGAAAGGTTCCCGACGTTAATTGCGGCCGCCGGAGCTGCAATCCGCGGCGGCGAGAAAAATGACGACGCTGAACCCTTCGAAAAGTCCTTCGCACAAGTTAACATTACCCTCCACGGCTTGAATATTAATATTATTATTTATTATCACTATCGCGTGATACGGCATTCAGGCCGCACTAATTTTTCATAACTACAATCATTATTATCAAATATCATTTCCATCTCTATCGACTAATGAAGCAACGACGATAAAGTGTCATCGGAACCAGGTTTTCCGTCGGCCTCCCATCCAAATATTGACCGCGCGCAGCGTTGCTTAACTTCTGTGACCGACCGATAATTAACGTTTTCCACGTAGTTTTCCACTTGTGGTGAAAACGTTGGAACAGTTTTAGAAAAATCACAATTCGACACTTTTCCATTCGCCCCAGTTTCCATCAACTTCTCCCGCCGACATCGCATCCTCGTAGCCGATTAATTATCGACGGCATTTCCAATTCCTCGAATGTAATTTTATCACCGGCACGTCCTTACGTCGCCTCGATAATATTCTTGACATTGCAATTTCGTTTCCCTTTGCCCTCAACAATCACATTTACTATACAACAGCAGGCTTTCACCCAATTGAACCGGAACGTTTCCTCAAAATGGTTTTTTTCGCATCCAATAAGATAAACGCTCGCACATCGCCTGGTAAAACCGTCCGAATCTACTTAACGGTTTAGGTATTCGGATCGTCGCCGGAAACTTTATTAATTGTCATTTCATAAATAATTCAGGCCGGGGAGGCGACACAATTCTGACAAATTGAGCACAATTAGTCAAATTAACCGGTCTCTTCTGTTCCCGACGCGCTTTTTTCGGAATCCATCGCCCTCAAAGGATCCACAATTTCGGACGATTAAAAGCGATTATTCGCTCGTTTGGCAGCGCTAATTGTTGCCTCACAATTGCGGCGAAAAATGGACGAGAAACAAATCCGCACGTCCGAAGGACCACACTCGGATCCCTTGCGAGGGCTCCGAGCCGTGCAAAATAAAATTTACACAATTTTTGTTGGAACTTGCAGGTGTTTGCCGACGTGGATGCGATTTTATTGTGTTGGCTCGAATCTCTCGAATTTTATTACGTCGTCGATGGCTCCGGGCCACCGATATTTTCCATTCAATTTGAATGTATCCTCGTGTTTCACGAAACACGACTCCCGTCCTGTTTTTCCTTTTTAATAAACCCGCCAAAAATGATATTAGACGCGCTCCGACTCTCAAACACCGGATCGGCCCCGGAGCCGGCGCCGCTTCCTTGCTCTCAAAAAAAAATTCCCCGACGAACATAATCACAGCTAGGCGAAATTGGAGGGTCCCGGATGGTAACCCAATTTCAATATTATTGGCCGGGACACGTAGGACGAGGCCCGACTCCATCAGGACTTCGCCAACTAGATAAACTCGTTTGCGATCGCGCAAGATAAATCTGTTGCAAGGAGCCGAGGACTTACTTCGCCTCTTCGGGACTTAATTCGGGGGCATTAGCCGTTTGTTTTCCTCGCGGAACTTTACGATCGCTGCCGCATCCGTTTACGTCCGCGGACGCCTCCGCCGAATGGGGCCGCCCGGCCCTCCACGTGTTCCAATCCAACGATCCGCATAAATTAGGCAACCAGATATACCCGCGCGAGAAGACGCCGCATTTTCCCCGGATCTTTCCCGGAAAAATCGCTCCTAATGTTTGTTTGCAGTCATTTCGGAGAAACGTCAAGACTGACATGGCTGTGATTTACATACGGCGCACGACCCCCATATAAAAAATGCTCGTGACCCTCCCACCCCCGAAAATATGTCCCGGAACTCGTGCCCCGCCATCATTTAGAATCGGCCTGATCCCGTCTAAATACGCAATTCGCATTCGGCAAGTGCCCAACTTGGGCTTAACTACGGAAAGCTTGCGTCCCGAGGATAGGTCCGGGTGGTTCCCAACATTACGTACGTGACCGTCTAGCTAGCGCGAGGGCGGTCACAACAGTTTGACAATCTCTGGAGCGCACATTACGGGCTGAAATAGGGGTACTTAGGATTTAAACGTATTCCGCATGTACGTGTACCGGTCTAATGGACTGATACACGACACTTCGAGTTCCGACCCGACTTCCACCTCAAACTCGAATGAAACAAATCTGGACGGGGACCGATTAAGCCAACGGGCCACATAAATTCCCGAAGGGCATCTGGATCGTGACCTTTTTAGCAATCGACGGACGAACGCCCGGTTTATTGTTTTTAGGCTCATTACTAGGCAGTCCAAGAATCACCACCGATCTTTCAACTATTACGCACAGACGAAATAATGAAAGCGAATTCTTTCTTTCTTATTTTTTGCTTCCTTCCATTACATCAACCTAATAAAAAAATTGATTCTCACATTTAATGAAGATAATGAAATTTGGGGTCTTCACACGACATAAAAAGAATTCTTGTCATCAGTGTGTTATTGGTTGCCTAGTTGGCACTGTACGAATCTGTGCACCCCTCTTTTGTTCTTTACCACTGTCATAATTAGGCAAAAAAAAATCTCGTTGTCTTTTTGCGCATCCACCATTTTGTAATCAATTGTTAATTAATGTCTAAGATAGAGCTAACAGCACAACAATAAAATCTAGAAGTGTAGAACATAACCTACAAATTTCTTTTAAGATTTTCCAGAGCATCCATCATATTTGCAATTATTAAAATGACAATCCGGAACAATGTTAGAACCTTGGCACAACTAGTTGTAGAGAGTGTAGTTTTTATATCTTATTTCTCTCACCAGAAAATAGAAATAACGACAGATTTCTTTGCAACAGTTCTCACTTCCGTCGCTATTTTTACAGTACCGGAAACAAAGTGACTTTCTTGCTGACTTCGGCACAATAAAATCTACAAAACATGGTTTTCAGATTTCGTTCAGCTCATCAGATACAGAAACGTCGACGTGTTTCTTCTCCGGCACTAGAAACTGCCTCCACAATTTTCGTAGTTCATAAATTAGACCACGGAAAGACGAAGTTTTAGAAAAAATTGTCAACAACTGACAGAGAACGTAAATAACGAAAAACGAGGGTGAAAATGATGGCAGCGTTCCTTTGAGAAATCAACAGAGTAAGGAGGAACGTGGACGTCTCTAATCATGTCCATTTTTGACAGGTTGAGGTCAGTTGAAAACCACTTGGCCGATACAGAAAACTTATAAAAGAAACAAAAACAACATTTTACATTTGTAGGAATGGGTAATTTACCAGTTTTATTGCCAAACGTGACGCCACTGGTAAACACATTTTTTGAAATGTCAAAGAAACGTCAATCATGTGCTATTGTTAACCTGGAAAACAACTTTTCGATTTCGGCAAAATTTACTGTAATTGAAAGCAACAATTATTCCAGAATAAGTCGTATAACCAATAAAACGACTGTGTATAGCAAGTACCTTGCGATCGAGAATAAAAAAAATCGAGGTTATTAACAACTTACCTTGATTATTTTGTTTTTAATTAATGCAAGTAATTACTGATAACTGCAATTTAATTGATGTCCCGACTTTCGAAGGTCATTTGAAAACATGAAGCGAAGAGAGTAACATTATGTTTGGAAGCTGAAGGCAGACATTTCGAACATTTATGGGTCTGTCACAATAGTGTTAATGTTAGTGGTAATGTTATAATGTTAGTGGACGTGGCAATGGTGATGTTAGTAATCCAGTGTTCACAATAATGTTAACGGAATGTTACTCTTACAGTTGTCAACGTGGTGTGAACTGTCACTGCGCCTGCGCGTGTGTGAAATTCTCGATGGTGATTGGTAGATGTGAACGAAGATGTTAAAGAACCAGACATTTTCTGGATCTCTTAACATCGTTTCTAACACGAACATCACCATCACCATTATTGTGAATGGTTGAACGTTTCACCAATGTTCTGAAGATTAACATTCTGACTAACACTAACATTAACATTACCATTAACACTATTGTGACAGATACATTACTCTAGTTCGTAAATACGATTGGAGGAGCTCCTCATGATTGTTTTACAACCGACAGGTCACACATAATGCACCCCTTTATGAAAATCAAGATTTCTCAAAATCACTAATGAGATGGCACTGTTGATTTGTTTATCGCTCGGTATTAATTCTATCACATCAACCTGATAAACAAAAAATAGATTCTCAAATTTAATGAAGATAAATAAATTTGGGGTCTACACAGCCAAATTAAAAAAAAATTCGTAATCAGTGTGTTATTGGTTGCCTAGTTGGCAATGCACGAATGAAATGTCCCCTTTTTGCTCTTCACCACTGTGGTAATTAGGCAAAAATCTGGGGTGGATCAATTGGGGAGGGGGGAGCCTCTCCCCCGGCCGCATTTATGGAAAAATCTGGTCCCCGCTGATTTGCCGCCCCATCGAGCCGACCCCATCCGTCCATCAAAAAATGATCGTTCCCGAAAGCGGTCGTTCCCGGACCCTGCGCCCCGCAATAATTAATCGGGGTGAATAATTCCGGAGACGAATGACGTGAAGTTGAGCGATTTGGGAATTTACCGAAATAACTGCTAATTGTTTAATAGGGTTACGACCCCTGCGTTACCTGCCTAATCCCGTCCTATTAGTCTGCACACGTCGTAACAAGGAAAGCGAAGTCGGTCGTGTTCGACAGGGTGTTCTCGGATAATTAACGCGTGCTCCTGCATTATATTTGAGAAATTCATCAATGCAACGATTGCGCCACCGCCACCCATTAACTCCGCACTAATGAGCCGGCCGTATTCCGGACCTACCCTCTCGCGCTTCCACCCCGACGTCGCGCTCCTCGTCGGCACTTCCGCGGGGGATGATTGTAATCTTAGATGATGATAATACACGGGGATTTTTGTTTCGCAACTCGACGCTCTTTAGTTAGGCGGTGGATTGTTCCAGAGGGTGCTTCCGCCCCCGGCGCTCCCTCCATTTTTTGCGACGGATTGAAAGGCGCACGGTCTGGGGGTGTTTTGCTGGAATTTGACCCGTAAACAGCGAGCTGCAAAGCGATGCGGAAATGAAAACATCAAAACGGGTTAGGTGTCGTTGACTTCGCGTTGAAGAGTTCCATTCGGGACGGTCTCAACAGGACGATGCGCGCCTCCACACGACAATTAGTATAGAGCGTAATTTTTAAAATACCTCGCGGCAAACGGGAACGCTTAAAAATTATCCCTGCACGGCAATGTGGCTCGATTCCCTCCTCGCTCGTTCCTCCGGGGGACAAAAAGCGTCGCAGCGCCTTTATTTATCGAGGACAGGATTGCGGTTGATCCTTTTATCCCTCCAGTATGCCTCGTAAGCGATTTTCATAAGTGGTCGGGAGGACATTAGGCCCCGTCCGACCAAGATACACGCCCGAGGGCCCCCTCGCGATCCACCTTAATCCCCTGCGACACGCATTTTCTGATTCGGCAATTAAATTCCCAACGATTTTACAATCGTTTAGATCCGTACAAAGCCGTGCGAGTCATTAGTATTTCGACCCTTGGCTGTATTAATGATAATGAAGCTACCGAGCGCGAAAGGGCAAAAGTAGATAAAGTATCCGGCGCGATTCGAACGCGGCTATGTTTACTAAGCAGGTCCGGGATCGATATCGCTCCGGGTTTTAAGTGATCCTGTTAATTGGTCCATGGGACGAAAACAATTTAAGGCGGGTTTTCCATCTGGGACCAATCACGGAGCGATTGCTTGCCGCCGGTTTTTTTTCACCCCACGTTCGTGCCCCGAGACAATGACAATCTTTTCGGAGCTCTCCTCCGAATGAGAAATCAATTGCGAAAGAAGCGGCGGTACGGAGGCCGCGATTTATATTAATTGGCCGACTCGATCGACTCTTGTTCCTGTTGGGAGGACCTCTTCGAGTGTCTTCTTTTAAGCGATTGATACGGGGAGAGATGCGGTCGTCATGGTTGCTGTTCCCAGTCGCACTTTGCACGTTTCGAAGATGGAAATTCGAGGGAGGGGGCTGGTTAAATTTCGCGTAAAATGACGACACCGCATGGGATTGTACGATATGTCGTTGCCGAGAGGTGTCCGACCGAGCAACTTCCCCCTAGTTTTCTACGTTGTCCTACAACCTCGTAGGTAAAATTTCGGCACATTTTAAAAATACACCCTGTATATCATGTTTTATAAAATGTACGCCAATGCGAAGTAACCTATAGGAAATATGCTTTAAAACAAGGACACCGCATTGGCGTACGTTTTATAAAATACGATATACAGGGTGTATTTTTAAAATGTGCCGAAATTTTACCTGCGAGGTTGTGGGACAACGTAGAAGACTAAAATCAGTTTAAAAAAATTGTACCTCAAAAATTAAATGTCATTTTATCTTTTGACAGAATTTTTTAGATATTTTTTCCGAATTCTACATGAAGCCAGTAGCTGTAACACCCTGTGTATATTTTGATGAAACTAGGTACAGTAATTAGGTGTTCACTAAAGATAAAATGATGATAATTTGAAAGAAATACCTGAAGAAAATACCCGTATCTTTTAGATTATTCTTAGCCGAACATGCATTTCTTTTTATTTTATTAATAGCATGTAACTCAATTTGAAAGAGGCTGCATTATCCGAAGGCGAGATGCAGGTCTCTCCTGTAGGGCAATCGCTCATCGTGTGGGACGCAATGTGGTCACCGTGTTACGGTGTCGTCGTGCCTGGTTTGAAGGCCAATGTTACTGAAACTTTCACCGTTTTATCTTAGTTATGGCCGAATTACATCATATCTGCGGCGATTTTTAGATTCAACTGTGAGTATATTTAAAACAGTATGACTCCATCGTCGCCATTAGATAAGAAAATTGCGAAACATATTTTTTTACTTACGACATTCTTGTGACCGTATAAGTTACATCAAACCTAAAAACTCCGTTTTGTAGATACAATGATGAATCGAACACCAAAAAAAAAAAGATGAAAGCGGAATGGTATACGTTCAGTTAAACTGGCAATGTCTCAATGCTTTATAGATTCCATTGTGACAAATCGAATTGAAAAGGCGCATTGTTCTATTTTTAGTAGTGAGTAAGAAAACTTCACATTTATGTTTTGTAAAAATGGTGGAAGTGCCGGGATTTTTCTAAATAAAAACGACGATATTTCTGGTACGGTTCGAGCTAAATAAAAATTAAAAACTCTCCTTTATAGATACAATTGTGAAGAATCTAAAGCAAGGGCAAGAGACCGTATTGTTCAATTCCTGGCATTAATCAAGAAAACTTTTAATTAAGATTTTATAACAATGGTTGATGAGATGGGATACTTTCAAAATAAAAATTACGAGGTCTCTGTTACCGTTTGAGCCAGATCAAAACTGCAAACTGTCTTACAGATTTAATTGTAATGAATTGAAGGCGAAAAACCACATGACTATCGTTAATATTTTACGAAGAACCGCAAGAATTTTCTTTTCGTTAAAGTAGCTACATTTTTCTTATTGATCAAGTTAACTGAATCAAATACAAAAACTGTGATTTATGAAAAAATCAAAAAACTGTTAATGTTTTCTAAAAATTTGAGCTAGATCGAATCTAAAATAGTTATTTATGCAACAAGTGAGTAAAGTAATACTTTTTTTACGAGAAGGAAAATTTGCCGCTCGAGCGAAGCGAGTGCGCAAATCCGCCGAGCAAAAAAAAAGATACTTTACTAACGAGTTGCATTCAAACATTTTTTGGCGCCCGTAAGTTTAGATAATAATTTTTTCGACACTCAAAATTTCAAAATTTTCTCCTGTGTGAACCCGTGGACCTTTAAAACGTGCGTTTTACTCGCGTTTTAAATTGGCCTACTCGTGCCAAATAAATCCCAATTTACATACGAACTCGTTAAAAAAACAACTAATTATGAACGAAAAATTTTATAATTGCGTTAAAAAATGACACGCTACGGCACTTTTTTTAACGCAAAATGCGTGCAAAAATGAACCGCTATGGCACTTTTTTTAATGCTTCTTAACCGATTCAAAAATCACCTATTTTATGAACGCAAACGAATGAAAAAACTTGAACTTTTTTTGAAGGACGCTAAAAAATTGTCTTTTATGGACTTTGTTGCAACGAATCGAGTGTAAAAAACTGAACAACTCTATATCTAATGTTAAATGAAAAAACTGCTAATACCTAATTTGAAAAAATTATGGAAGCTGTAGTAGTAACAGCAGCAGAATTGCTCTGTTACCATTTGGCATAGTCCACATTTAAAAGCTTTATTTTACAGATTTCACTGTTACGAATAGAACGCAAAAAACCACATAGTTCTATTTCTATAGTTGGCGCGGCGAACCACTGGAGTAATCACGAGATGTTCACGTGATAGTTCGTAGCGACGTCATGAAAAGCCTGATTTACACTGCGTAGCCAAATTTGAGTTTTGTGGGGGAAATTTAAATCTCACTACTTTAAGAATGGATGGAAATTTCGGCTGCGTGCATTGAGATATTTCTTAACGCGCATCCTGTACAAGTAGGAAATCATCTTCCAAAAATCACCCCAGTTTATTACTCCAGTGAGTCGCCGCGTCGACTATAGTACTGGTTAAGAAAAAAAAAACACAAATATTTTTATTTGGTAAAAAATGGTGGATGCGCCGGGAGATTTTAAAAAATAAAAATCGATATCTCTATTTCCGTATGAGTTAAATCAACATTAAAAATTGTTCTTGATAGTCTAAACTATGAGGAATTGATTGCAAAAAACCGTGTGGCACTGCATCTGACATTATTTGAGAAAACTGCAAATATATGTTTTAGAAAAATGGTGGAGGCGCCAGAATAGCTGTTAAGTAGAAACAGCGATATCTCTCTCACCGACTGAGCTAAATCAAATTGAGAAAGCTTGTTTTATACATTTCACCGTGACGAAGCGAATGTAAAGAACTGTAAAAATTATTCAGTGTCTGGTGAAATAAGTGTTTGAAAGTTTGAAAGTAGTAACGAGCCGCATCACCGATCGAAATACATATTAAAGACACGGCGAGAACTGTTTCCTTTGGAATTCTGTGCGTCTAGTTATTTGTTATTTAGTAATAAACTTCCATAAATCTTAGATTAGACTTTGCAAACTCCGTCCGGAGCCAATCTTTCCCGATGATTGAGTCCCGTGATGCAACGTTCTCGAATTTTTTCCGCTCGGTTCGTGTTTGCACTGGAAATGAGACGAGCCTTTTGACGAAGTTTTAATAAGCCGGTGCGCAAATATCACCGAGAAAAGTAAGCGACGGCGGCGGCGGCGGCACGAATTAAAAGTCGCGGATCCGATCTGGATTTTTCGCGAGGGCCCCCGGAGTCGGATTAATCCAGAACTGGATCCGTTCCGTCTCCCCTAATTTACCTCCGTCGCGCCTTGACAAGCCTCTTGTTCGAAACTGTTAAGTCCCGCGCTCATAATCCGGTCTTTCGTCCGGATCCGAGAAGATCTGGAGGAATTGTCACCGGAGTGGGTTAAATGACGCTAAGCGAGGAGCGCCCCATTTAATAATCGCCCCACCGTCGGCCGGGGGCTGAATCGGAGCCGGTTTTTCGCCGCACCTCTCGACACCCTAGTCGCGCATCTGCCACCCGGTAGGTGGCGCACTAATTTCCCATTCCGAGGAAGCGGTTTTCGAATGAATGCCTCATCCTTAAATAGCTTCATTAGAGGTGGAGTATCCGACTAATGAACACCGAAATTGCCAGCTCCGCAGTGTGCGTCGGCGGCGCAGCTAAGCCAACCGGGATTATGTGTGTTTAAGCACTTTATTATTCAGAATTTTGGAAATGTCGCCGGTTTTTAAACGGATCGCTCGCCTCTTAATTAACAATGGAGTCGCCGCTGATTTCGAACCTGTTACAAACGACATCCTTCGAGTCACGTATTTTGAATTAGAAGAGACATAAAGAGAGCCAAATTGAATTTCAGCAACAAACTTAAGAGTCAATTACGGAATGAAATGAAGTTCCCCAGTAAAAGAGCTGAAATATATCAAATCTCATATTTCAAGTTGCCGGTTGTCAAGGGACGCGGGGGCGGACGCCCGCCGCCACATATTTCATCTCCAGGTTATTACCTCCGTGTACAAGTCGAAACTGATTCATTAGTCCATTATCGGGACGCGCACACACACGTACGCGGCAAGAGGGCGGTCGTTAAATTACAGACGTTCTTTGAAACGCTGTTTTCCCCTTAATTTAGCCGCATTGCGAGTCGTTCGCTCTAATGAAGAACAATTTTGTATTTTGTAATTGTATCCGCTTCATGTGTAACAACGCAATAACTTCATTTCAAATTCAAAACATCGCGCGCGGACGACGCGGGACGATATACCAAAGTCAGGTATGTAATAAGAACAATTTGCGAGCCGAATAAAATGTTGTAAACGGAAAATTCATGTAGATTTTTTACGACACGTTATATCACTCATGACGTTTCCTATTTGCGTTTAATAAACGTGTAACGAGACGCTGTGAAGCAGACCGTGCGCTCATTTCGGTCGGGTTTCAACTACGTGCGAATTCCGGCCCCCCTAACCGACACTTGACACTTATAGCGCTTGAGAGAAACATATTCCATAAATTTTTTATAGCAGATTCACAATCGAACGTGAACGATTCCGAGACAAATCACTCGGATCGCTTGACAGTTTTATGTCGCGGCGAGATCTATTGCGCCGTTCGCGATTTATCTAGTCGGGTAAACGGTGGAGAGGAGATTCTACCGCCAAATTTGCCTCTTCATTATGTTTCGCCTGTAGTGCGAAATTACGCCGAGACTCATCAATCACTCCTTCCGGTTTCGGGAAGTATTTTTTCGATTCCTTCAGCTGGACTGAGAGAAATGGCTGCCCAGTTGTGGAGCGCCTCAAATGGCCAGTTTACAATTACAGAAATTAAAAATATTAAAATGACGTTTACTTTAACGGCCGTCGTTAAAAGCAACGGCCGCGAAATTGGATTTCGCGGACTGTTTTAGGTACGCGAAGGGCTCATTTCGCGTACAGTTACATAAAAACAAATTTTATTCAACGTTACTTGATCCCATCCACCTGTCAGGTTAATTTTATTGTGTAGCATAAATCACGGGTGTAGTACCAAAGCGCCCCGTACTAACCCTTTCGAAGCGCTACCGTCGCCAGCGAGAATCTAATCGCTGGGCCCCTACCACCATCATCAGCTGCGCGCCGTCGGAGCGTGCCGGACCATCCCCAGCCAGGTTATAAAAGGGATGCACGCATGGACAAATCAATCATTATTCATATGATCATTAGAGCTCCCTCAAGAGTCTCACCACTAACCTTTGTTAACTTTGTTTACCTTTATGTAAATAAACCATTTACAACGCAAACATTGTTAAAAGTGGCGCCCAACGTGGGGCATAATGTTAAAATTGTAAATTATCAAAGCGAAAATGTTGCAACTGACCCCAATATCTCCCCTTATAATTTCTCTGTTGAAAAAAATTTTTTTTTAATCATAGTTACAATTTCATCAACAAAAACCGGTTAGAATAACCTCTCGATTTAACCACGTGTGAACTTCCAACTCTATCCCCCACCCCTTCCTGCCTGTGTCGACTTGTTAGCACCCCTGCGGCCCCACCCTAGGTGTAACAATCATTCTTATTTAAAGTCGCTCGGCGTCTAATAGTAATTTATCGCGTTTTATCACGCACTCCACTCCGTCTCCGACCCCCGCGGGGGTGCGGCCAAACTTTCGTCAAACGATCAAAGTTTGCGGACTTTTTAATCGCCCCGGTTGCGAAGTCATTAGCGGCCGTTTTAAATTTGACAGGGAGGCGTTAAATGGAGTTTTAACCGTGCCGTTTGATTTGTCGAACCGCAAAACACGCAACGTTTTGTAGCAGGTCAAAGTGCCACTATTCGTTTTGGCCGGGGTAGGAGGCCAAGAGGTCCTACTTATGCTCGCGGGACAATAAGATCGCTGTTCGAAGATCAGGAACAAGCAACACAACGCACGGCATATGACGTCGCGACGCGCCCACCCTGCCGTAACCTTTTTTGGGGACGCTCATTTCGAAATAATTCAGTTTGTTTGTGCCGTCAGTCAATTCATTTTGAGTTTATCGGTTCAGGGTTCATTTTTGTTTATCGGATCACTTTCAGTTTTATTTCGGTTTCGCTTTCAGTTTCACTTTCGGTTTTCGTTTGTTTCTTTCGCGGTTTCTTTAGAGTTTTCATTGTAGAGTCTTTGTGCCAGCCAGTTTTGGGGCGGCTGGAATCACACATGTTAGCCCCTAAATTTTAGGCTGAGGTGGCCTCACGCCTCTAGGCTGTCTAGCTGCGGCCTATCTATTCATCGTTCGCTTTTTTCTTCTTTCTCCTTTCCTTTTCCTTCAATCCTTCCTCTTCTTCTTCTCAGCTCAGGTAACCGTACGGCAAAGTTAATTCCGATTCCCTTTTGTTCCCGTGACTTGCCGGAAAGTTATCTTCTTCTCTTCTTTTCCCTAACCTTCTTCCTTCATCCTTGTGGTGTCCAACCTTTTGAGATCCTGCGGGAAATTGCCGTCAACATCTATCGTGTGTTACGCGTGGACTCACCGACACATTACCGCTTCGACATCCGGATTTTTCGATCGGTGAAGTCCAACGTAAACAAACCGGCGCCATGTTCGACCATCTGTCATTTAGCGTGCAAGTGTAGGATCGCCGGAAGTTGTCATCAAGATGCGCGGTCAGTACAATAACCGGGACGCCTTATCGCCCAACGGAATAAGGTCCAGATCTTTCGGGTTGATCTCCTAGAGCCGGGGGTAGCCAAAAAAAAAAAAAAACCGATCGCGAGCGGAAATTAAAGAGGACTCGGTCGGCGACCGCCGAGCGGGCGGCAGGTGCCGCAAGTCGCGAGCTGCGAATCACGTGCGTGGCGTTCGGGATCCGCGATCATCCCTGTGGGTGGATTGCCGAACGCCATGGCGCTTATCGTCCGGCGCTGCCAGCCTTCGGGGCCGTCGAGGAGCCCGAAGATTTACCGTTTTACCGTTTACCGTTTTGCCGTGGTCGAGAAACCCCTCGTCATCTAGCGAGATAGAGGTAATTATCCTTCATTAGCGAATTCACTTCACTAATTTTCGTCCGTTAGGGGTAGTTCGAGCCAGATTACCGTTACCGTACCGCGAAGGAGAACCGGAAAGTCCTCCTTCGAATTATCGAGAAGCAACCCCTTTCAGCGGAAAGGTAATTACCGAATCGATTGAGTTTCGCAACACTAACGACAATTCGTTAGGGGTTGTTCTTTAGGGTCAGCCGGACCAGGAACGTTGTTCTTTAGGGTCAGCCGGACCAGTCATCGTTATTTGGGGCGATAGTTCGGACCAGGAACGTTGTTCTTTAGGGTCAGCCGGACCAGTCATCGTTATTTGGGGCGATAGTTCGGACCAGGAACGTTATTCTTTAGGGTCATTCGTCGCCGCGTCGCTTTTAGGGTGATTGTTCACCAGGACTATCGTTATATGGGGTGATCGTCGCCACATCGTTCGTCAGAGTGGTCGTCGCCAGACCGCAAACCGTCCATTAAGGTCATCGGACCACGTACCGTTTCACCAAGGACTAAAGAAAATCGTCAAGGTCACACCACGTTACCGGCGTAAGATAAGTCGCACAATTTAATTGCGGATTTGCGAAAAATCAAAGAACGCCTCAAATATCCCGCTTCTCAATATTTAGAACCGTTTCAATTTGTAAAAATCTCGCATTTCAATAATTTCAAATTTTTAGAAAGACCTCACGAAGCTCAAGTTTTCAAATTTCACATTTCAATTATTAGTAGCAGTTCTTCTACTTCCAGTAAATTTGCAATTTTTTCAATTATAGAATCGATGTTAAATTAACGTTGTAAATTTATGAAAGCAGAAGACTGCGCTTCATTCTTGTTTCACGCATGCAACAGATTTTCCTTTCGTTTTTTTTTTCATCGGAGTTGTATTAATTTTAAGTTTATTCACAAATAAGTTACAAGGTCACCTGTAAAGGAAAGCTTTCTTGATAAGACCAGAATAAGGTATTGAATAAGATCATTAATGTGAACTGGTTCGAAATTTCAATTAACAAAATTACGTAGAGTAACGTTGCCAATTCCACGGACCAGTGCACACTTAAGTAAGCATTTCGAATTTCCTGGACTGTTGGACAAAAATTGAATAAACCAATTATTTAATTCGCAAGGAATTAAGTTCTTTCGTATTGACTCCGAAGCATCCGAGAAACTGAGCACTTGTCCCGGCAGCTGGACAAGCTTAACAACCAGCTCAAGACAATAGCTGCCTGGCGCCCATTTTTTTATAATCCGAACCCACGCCCTATGCCCCGAAAACCCCCTGAGAGCCCGGAGCTGTCACTGGCCAACTTTTGGTCACAGTTTAATCAAATCGAACCGAATCCGGGAAGAAGCGACCGGAGCGGCGATTTTTCCATTCGGGAGTTGCACTAATTAAATCTCCGCGCGCCAACCAACAACAACCAAATAAAAGGCCAAGTCGGTGCAGCTGCACACAGAATTCGCAATGGCGCAAGTGATTTTAACTTGGGACAGTTGGTAATCGTGTTTCGGAAACTGCAGTTCCACGACAAATCGCTCGTGCACAACTTGACGCACGGAAAAGTACCAGAAGAGTCAGCTGTCAAACGAGTGACAGTTGAGGCGAGGGTAATTAGGAGCGAGGTGAGCGTCTGGCTGTTTAAAAATGGCGGCGATTTAAAGACTGGGACCGTCCCTGGGTGCAATTTTTCTCGCGTAAACACACAAAGCGCGGCGAATTTCTCTTCATATCTCGTTATTACACCCTTAATAAACGACAAGCCAACCCCCGAAACGGCAAGAAGTTCGTAAACAGGCGACTTGATGCGACTGGTTGCCTACGCGCCGTCAAAAATCCACCCCGCCGAATATAGGCCACCTTTATCACGATTTCACCCCCATTTCCATAAGCAAAGTTTGCAGTGGCGGTGTGTATCGCAGCGTACCCTCTTTAATTGAACGCTCCACCACATTTGTAACGTTCTGTCAGACCCACTCATGCTTTCGCCGATGTTTTAGGTTAATGCCCGCCATCTTTACGCCTTCGCTCGTTATTTCCCTATTAGGGTGGCCGAAAATGCTGTGTCTACCGCGGAAGAAATATCGCGCTACAATTTTAATTTCACGCATCAAGTCTCGGGGGATAAGTGGCCGCCCGAATCCGGGCCTTCTCCTAAATATTAAAGGTAATGGGGGCGGCCGATCAGACGCACTAGTTGAGGGACGGCGCAATTTCCGCCTTTTAAAAATCTACTGCGGTTTCTTTTTCCTCTTGGTAAATAAATAAACCCAACTGCACAAGAGCGTTTGAGCGTTTTGCCCGTTTAAAATTAAAATTGTGTGTGGAGGAATCCATTGGGGAACAAAACGGAGTATTATAATGAGACGACCGCCACTTACGACCGCTCTTGTTTTCATCCCTCCGATTTGTTTTCATCCCCCGATTCGGATATTTCAAGCGGCGATGTGCAGCGTGTGGAACATCAATTGGTGGATGGTTTTGAATATTAAATGAATTGTAGAGCAAACATAATCCGAAGGGGTGTTTTCAAGTTTCACGAGGCCAACTATTCCCTGATAAATTTTTATCGCCTTGTTTACTGCGGCCATTTTGAACGGGCAAGTAGAAATTAAAGTAATTTTCACGTGAGCTGGCAACATCGACCGGAACCGGAAACACGGGCATTTTTTTTGAATAAATTTACAACGTAAACAACCACCGGCTCGCAATCGTTTTTTCTTCGAATTTGCAATTTTTATTAACGTTTTCGTAACACAATACGGACCAATCAAATAGAGAATCTCTTCAAATGGCCTGAAAGTGTTATCACCATCACGACGTGTTTCTACAACTGCGATGACGTTTGTAGCCACCTTACCCTTAAATTTAATTGCAAAAAGAAATGAAGCGTGTATTTTTAGCTCACAAATAACAAAATACATAAGTTAAAACTGAATAAATTAAAATAACTTTGCATTTACAAATTTCAAATTTTGTCCTGGCGCCTCCACCATTTCTAACACCCTCTCAGAAAGTTTCTTCACAATGAAAATACCCACTTACGCACAATTTACGAAAGATATTTGACATTATACGGAGCATTTACGCCTGTTCATTTAGACGCAAAAGATAAATATTTTGTAATTCAAGCAAATGTATATTTACGTTGAGTTAATATTAACTCTTCTTTGCCATTGTTCATTTCATTTAACTTTTACAAAAATTTCAGTTTAAAATATCATTTAAGCTGTAGATGGGAAAATTTATTTGTCGATGTTAGAAACCCACTTGTCATTAATTAATTTCAGTTGACAGATTTTTACAAAAGAAAACAATTTGCATGAGAGATTGGGATCGAGACTGATGTGTTTGTAATTTCATTTCTTGTCACGACTTGTTGTGATTTACATTCGCGACGTCAAATAATAAATATTAAATTAAAGACAGACAATGTTGAAATTCAGTGTGTGGCAAACACTCGCATAAATTTAAAATGTCGGCGGCAGTATTTGACTACCATGTAGAACATCTCCTTTTATTATTCCCCGATTGATTTATTTAAGTGTTTGGTTATCGAGATACTCAAAGGTGAAAAGAGATCGTAATAATTTTTATTATCTTGAATTTACTACTATTGGGGAAGTTTTGTAACTATGAAAGTCTTAACAACTTTACGATACTTGAGAGAAAGAGATCGATACGATCCTGAAGTTTTCTGTTGGATTCAAATCAGGAGATTGTGGAGGTTAATTCATATAATGGGCTAAATCAAAATTAAAAAAAAAACTGTACATTATAGATACTACTGTGAGGATTGAATCCAAGAAAGCGTATTGTTCAATTTCTAACACTAATCAAGAAAACGTCAATTCCGTAAATTGGTGGATGCGCCGGGATATTTTAATATATATATTTTTACCACAATACTCTTTATTGGAATAAAATGTTTATCAAGTAGGTATCTTGAAGTTTTAATAACATTACAAGGAAAGATCAGTGCGAGCCCATAAGTCTTCTGTTGGATTAAAATCAGGCAATTGTACCGGCTAAATTTGATTGAACCCCAATTTTTAACCTTCCCGAGTTTAGCTAATGCGTTGTGACGCAAACTCGAGTGGGACCTTTACGTTTCACTTGATTCAAACTTTTCCAATCAAACCCATTTTTATTAGAGAAAACTCAAACTTGCTCATGCGTAAATTTCCTGCAAATTCTATTTCTCGCCGAATTACCAAATTCCTCATTTCATTTCGAAGTACTCACTATTATCACTCGTGCCATTGTCCTGACACATTTAAAAAAGAGAAAAAAACCTGTCCACTACTACTGCTGCATTTTCAAACGAATTTTTATCAGAACGATCTCTCCGTTGCATTCCGAACTGTCCAAGTACGTTCCAAAAACGTAAAAATATTCAGTACCGTGTGACAGATGCGTTGGGCGCTTCGCCTAATTATTTATTAAATTTTTTTTCGCGAAAACTTCAGCAAATTCGTGCAAGTTTTACATTGAGATAATTACTCCGGATGGGCTCATTAGTGCTCCAGATGCGGCGCCTTATTAAAATATCAGACGAACTAGTTGCAACGCTTAAATTACCGCGAGCACCCTCTCCAGAAAACGACGCAAAAAAATTCCCACCCCACTCGCGGACTTTCGACGTCGAAATATGTTTATTACTCTTCCGTGCATAAAGAGAGGACCGCCCAGAACGTAAAGTAGTACAAATTACACGTTATTGAAGGCAATGGCTGCGGAATAAGCGGCATTGTTCGCTAATGGAGTCATCGAAAGCATCCTCATCTCTGCATAGCCGAAACGTATCCTAATTGCTCCCAATCTTGGATTTCGTCTTTTGTGTTCGATTTTTCGAGTCCGGGCAGGCTTGAAGAGACGCGATTCCATAAATGCTACTCTCGATGATTTAACATTGGTAATGCGTGTTCGAAAAAAGGGCGAGCCGGCGATAAACCGTGTAATTTATTCCCCCACACATATATTTACAGTGTATTTTGATCGGCAATTTTAATCTCATCGCGCCCGAGCCCCACTGTGGAAGCAATTTTAATTTTTTTAAGTAAACAACCTAATGGACTCGCTAATTATAAATCGTGGGGTCGTTACTCGGACAATACGGACCAATTTACGACCGTTTAGACGTTGTTCTCGTCTCGATTTAATTCACCACCACACTTCTACCCGTGAATCCGTGACTCAGCTTAATAAATCCATCTCCTTATGATACACAAGAGCTGATGACTCCTGCTGCAGCGCCCGTAAATATCGACGTTTCTGGCAAAATTTAAGACCACTTATCAGTTTTCGCCCACCTATGCGATCGCGTTTTGAAAAATGCGCCGAAGAGCCCCGCCATAATTTCCTCTTTATGTATCTCTCCGCTCCATTTGTTTTTTTCGCAGCAAACGAGAAGATTTGTTTAGTGACTATCATGCTTTATCGGCGAGGGCTCGCTTATTTATTAAGTCTATAACGCTTCCCGTGGGAGCGTCTGGATGTAATCGCGCCGCCCCGACTCCTCGCCCCGCCAAGAAACGTAATTGCTCCCCGTTACACCTTAATTGTTATTATTTTTGATGGGAACATAAACAAAATTAATTATTTATCGAAAACGTTGATGAAACAACAAAGCGAGCGGGCACAATACGCCCCGAAAACTAATTTGTATTTACAAAGGATGTCGATGAACGTGAACGCGAACGTTTCACATGACGGGCGAATATTTTTCCGTATTAGTTCTATTTTGTGCTAGTAATTAACTGGCGCACCTTTGATTACGTTCCGCGACCAAAACAACTTTAAAAAATTACATTCGAACAGAACAAACGACGAGCGTGATGGAGGCGAAGGTGCGAGGGGCACCTGCACGAAGAAAATACTCGATTAGTTATTCGAAATTGCGCTAACAACGCTCGTAATTAAAAACAAAGCTCGTTTCGTTCGGTTTTCAAAATGGTCATTGTTTTTCTTCGGAACAATTCAAAACACTCATTTCATTAAATACGCAACGCGATTGACCATATTCTGTCGGAGCGACAAATGACAGAATCCAAACTCTAATATTCAATCAAATTTGTATTTTACACTCCGAAAACTATTAATTATCACACAAAATTAAACACTTTTAAATCTTCCATTCAATTACTCTTGACATTTGCAAAGTGTCATTGACACTTTAACCTACTCACAACTTAAACTACTGCTTTCACAAAATTACTGTAAATTTTATTGATCACACAAAAGACAAATATTAAAATAATATTGCAAAGCTTTTTCGCGTTTTATTATGCAGCGAAACCTAATTTGATACGAAACTACGTACAAATATCTTAGATATTCAACTTGTCGGTAGTTTAATTACCCGGTAGTTCTGTTGTTCGAAGTAGTCCACGTTGAATGTCGGCGTTTAAATTAATTTTGCAACTAGGGTAATTTGAAATTAACATCAGCTGAACGGGGCCCTGGTGTGTTTGTATTTACTTAACGTAAGTTAAGCCTAGAATTTATTCAAATATTTCAATTTGTTAACACACCGCGTGATCCCAATAGCAAAAGTGAGGTTAGGGGTGGAGTTTATGTTTACTTTGTTTACTCTTACGCTGTTAGGTTGGCATTTCTGCGCGCCGTTATGGGACGCAGACATTTCAAAAATGCGATTTTAAAACATTCCATGCTGTGTGTAACAAATTTGATTTTAATTTTCTAATTTAATGAATACCGTGAGCTTTAATTATTGTTGCTTTCTAGTGAAACAGAAGTTTAACCTCGATGTCTAGCTGTCAGCTCATGAAAAACTTTTGTTGAGCGAGTGAACGCCCATTGTTCAGACATTATTGGAAAAAGAACAAAAAACGAGGTGAAATGAATAGACCTGGGAATAGTCAAGAGTGGAAAGAAGAATTTTGAAATATTTTTACAATTTGAAGGAAAACATCAAAGACACAACAAGGCATGAGAGATATGTTTGTCTAATGAAAATATTCTTTGAAGTTAGTTTTAATGTTAGGCATGGCAAAGAAAACCGCAACCGTTACCGACTGAGCTCATGTTACACGAGGCAGAAAGTGGTATTTATCAAAACATGAAACAAACATAATTAATACGTTGTTGATCATTAATAGATAACAATATTATTGTGTTTCTTTGTGGGAGAAGTATAGAGTATTTGAATTTACGAAAATGTGGGAAACTTTCGATTAAAAAAAATAATGTTGGTAAAGTTTCTTGATAGAGGTTGGCAGCATTTTTGGCAAAATCCCCAAATCTAGTAATCCACACGACAATCGTTGAAATTAATATATTCCAGATCAATTCTCGAAGTGATTTATTTGGGCAAATCAGTTGGACTACATCTGTATTGGATGTTTAATTAGTGATCGAGCCGGGTCCCTGGCAGCACTTGAGCTTTGGAACTTTACGCCGCCGCCCCCGAGGTGCTATATATTATCGATAACAATCACGATCTATGATGGAGCGTGCCTGAATATTACACTTTGATTAAAACTCGTTCCCGTGAAGTGGGGATCTCGTCGGGCAAGTTCATAAATTGCGAATGTACAACGGCCGCGAGGGGGCCCCCGTTATTATTTCGCAGCTGAATGGAAGAAGTGCGACCGGAGCAACCCTATATTTCATTCCGGGGCTCGATTTCAACGGGAATCCCCGCAACTGCACGCCAGATAAGAAACATTCGAGAATTCGAGCCGGCCCAGAAATTACATTCAATTAGCGTCGGCACAAAGGCGATCGCGGGGGCTTCGAGAATTTATCGACTAATTGGGTTTTTATGGCGTCGGGAAAAATGAAACGAAACAGCGGAATTAGAATAATGGAAATTAAATGAAAAAGTAAAGAGTGCGCCGGTCCCTAGACATGTTTTAGTAATATCGTCCGGAGTGCGGAGGCATTTTTATCCCGGCGCATCCACCGTTTCATCCTTGCCATTAAGTTGTTTCGGCAGTGGCGGAGTGCATTTTCTAGTTTGGGAGTAATTTACGGCGAACAGAAATTTATTCGGAATTTCCCCGAATAAAATTAAGCGGGAGATTTAAACCGCCGAAGATAAATGGCTCGAATGGCATCTGAAAGTCTAGAACGTGGCTACATCACGAGTTCCAAACATTTATAGCCGCCAATAAAGCATTCCCGTAGGCTCAATATATTTACACGACCGGTTTGCTCACTTTCTTCCCTCCGAACGCCCATCAATCCGCGTCGCCCAACAATAAAAAAATCACAACGGCCGGATTAAAAAAATTATTAGCCCTTTCGAGAGGTCGCCACAGGAACAGTAGTTTCACGCCTTAATTAACGCACTTTGATGTATTTCCGACCTGAAATATTCAACCGTGTATTAAATAGCCGCCACCGGCGCAAAAGGCAAAAGCATAACACAACGCACCCCGTACAGAAATGCACCATCGCTACTCACACTCTTTCAATTTATTTTTTAGGCACCTTTAATGAAAACGGTAATTTTACGTATTCACAAACGGACGAAAAGTAACTCTTTTTTGGACGCTGACCGTGGCGCCATCTGTTGATCTGTTTAGTAAGTTAGCAACGAAACCGACAAAATCGATAATTGTTCTGTCATCATCAATTATGTAAATAAGTATCTAATCGTATTGCAAATAGTAAATTTCTGGTTTTGTTGGCAAGTTGATAACAAACACTATCAAAAAATAGCTTTGTAGTTCGTGTGGTCGTCTAAAAAATGTAATTTTCTGCCAAAAAGTGCCTTTTGTCTTCGTCTGTTTTCAAGCCTCGGTTGCGCCTCGGTCAGAAAACTTAAACGCAGACGAAAAACATGCACTTTTTGACCTTGACACACAAATAACTATTGAAATAGATTGTTTTTAATTCTCCCCGGCGCATCCACCATTTAAATCAACTGTACTACATGTTTTAAAATTGAATTGAGTGTAGGTGCCGCTGCAAGACTTCAGCGTCGGTGTTTACTGTCGAATTATGTTCAGTTCTTAATCAGGATGGAAGTTTTGTTTAAAATTTAAACGAGAATGCTTTCATAGGTCAAACTAATTTAGTTTGTTGGCTGTACGTCTGGCGCATTAAAATTATTACAGGCGATGTTTAATGCGGAATTTAAACAGAACTTTGACTCGCGGTATTATTCGAGCCGTGATTTATGCGCCAGTTGAGCAACGTGTTTTGTCAGCTGCCAATTCCTTGTTTATGTCGGAAAAATCGAAAAATGGCTAAAAGTAAAGGTAATAAATCAATGTTGCCAGACCATCGCGTTTACATATGAATACAGAGCGATCGCAAGATTAGGCGATACCATTCCAATATTTTAAGAGATTCATTTTGGCTTTTCAGACACGTGAAATATGGACGTCTATTTTTATTGCGAGAGAAAAATGTACGAAAAAAAAAATCTTGAAAGCGTGTTTCCGCCGATTAGTTTATTTAGTCGTTTGTTGGCCAGCTTTTAATTAAGTTTAACTTTCTGACAAACCACCGGACGCCATATTGCTCTTGCTTGCACTGACACGATCACCACATTTGTTTGTTTTACGATCACAGCCTCCTGCTGCCAAAATCTCATTCTATTTACCAGAAACGAACAAAAAGTAGCAAATGGTTCTTAACTGACGATGCTACTTGTGCTTTCCACATCTTTGTCTCATATCAAGCATATACAACGTGTCTCAGAAATAAGGACATTAATTTTAACTGGTAATAGAACTCGTTAATAGCAACGATATATTTGAATATATTTTTTTCCTAAACCTTACTTGCTTCGCCGATGACGATAAGCGAAGAACAAAAAACACGCAAGAAATTCAAGAAAACTTTCACTTGTTTTTTATTAACTTAAGCACAGCGGCTAATTATTGCGCCCGTTGCTGTGACCTATAATGATAAGGGTGGAGGAAAAAAAGGAAATCATTTGGTAGATATTAAATGAAAACAATTTTAATAATACATATTTTAATCACCTATACCTAAAATGACAAAATGTCTCCTAAAATTAGTGTATTAATCATTACAAGAAGTGTTCAAAGTGACCGTCGTTATTGTCAATACAATACTGAAGGCGCTGACGAAATGATTTTCTTCCACTCTTTCTAGAATGCCTCTGTTATTATTATTTAAAAAATAAAATGTCACCGACCTGCGTTTAGTTGCCCACTAAACAACCAAAAGACATCAATTGGGACCGAATAGACGAAGTCCTTCATGTAGCCCCACAAGAAGTCGCACGGAAATTCTTTGGGCCCGAGGAGCACTCCCGCACGCTTCACCACACACTATACAATATCAATGTATTCACAATTCGAAAATAAACGTGCCATTTTCACAAAATTTTGCTTAAATCACAGAATCAACACGTAAACACCTGCCTCTTGCAGTCGCATAAAACAAACTAAAAATTTAATCCTATTACGTCTACCTCGGCCGCAGAGCGAAAAAACTTTATTCTAAAAACACAATGTTTTGCGCTGATTAAAAAAAAAACTATTATTTCACGGTCACTGTTATTGCGTCAAATAACTAGAAAATGCTCTAGCTCGTTAACTTATGGGGGTGTAAAAAAATGGTACACAACAATTTTATTGTTCTTGACGAGACCTGTCACTGGTTAAAATTAATGTACTTATTTCTAAGACAGGTTGTACAGTCAGAATGTTATAGATGTGGATTGGGGACTTGTGGTTAAGTTGGCACTACCAGGAAAGTAACTAGGCGCGCTTATAAGGTACTCATATTTGGAATTTATGACAGATTTTTCATTAAAGTACAGTTCAATCATACGTTTTAAGCGATCTTGAGTTTGACAATCCACATTTAAAACGTTTTTACAATATATTATGAAGAAAATGTCTAGTAGCAGTAATAATAATAATAATAATTCGAGATGTTTCATATGTTTTTTTTTTCGCGTTTTTCTTTATTTTTCATTTTAACTCGTCTAAACGAGATGAGGTATAACGTAGAAAAATGTGCTAATTACATTATCGTTAAAAGCTTTCCGACTAGCTTTGTCTAATTAAAGCTCCTCGTAACATTCTTTATTTTTGATTAAATCTACGTTGTACAGGTACATAAAGGTCGTTTTAAAATCTCATGCGGAGTAGAAACTAGATACCTTCTTGCATCATTTCCAGAGTTTTAGATCTCACTTGCTCCCAGTTTGATATCAAGTAGCCTAGCTGAAATTGATATTCTCCGAAGGTAAGGTTTCCCCGCAAGTATCTCGTGTTAATATTAGTCGGCGGGAACTCGGATCACTTCCGTTATTTATTTTTAGTGCAGATTGCATGGTGTTCTTTTTCGTCAAACAAATGTATAACCTTCGGCACTCGATTCGACGAGCGACTGCGCGATTCGATAGTCCTAATTGCGGTCCATCTCCCCCCGTTGGGCGGATAATCTTTAAAATTTAATACCCACTCCGGCGCCCAACGAAACGTGGAATTTCCCTTTTGGGTCGGATGCAGTCGATAAAATCGAGAGAGCTCTACGGCTCAGTTGATCAGCAACAACTGTCTCAAAGACACCAAAACCTCCCGACCCAATGAAATCTGTTTAAAACGTCCCCCAAAACAAATTCCAATCGAGCTGGCTGGTGGACTAGTGCCGAAAGCCCATTAACCCATTGTAATTAGATTTTTGCACCGGCCGCGGCCCCACCGTTAACTCTCCGTTTATCGCATCCCCGCCGCCGCCGCCGCCTTCTTGTCTGGTGGCGGCACAACGCGAGACGTGTGTCCGCGCCTCGACATCCGAATTCGTAACACACCCTTCACGTTAACTCGCGAATAATTCGTAACGGCAAACGGTAACGCGCAACCCCGTCAGTTCCCCCTGAAATCCCGACGGGGACTACCCTAATTCAATTCATATTCAAAAGCGCGTCAGAATTCCTAATCGGACGTTGCAACGCACCTGCGGGGCAACTGACCACCCCTTTTGCCGCCGTACTCGGCCGCGGGGGCGACCCGCGCTGCGAGGGCAGGGGTCGTTACCGTCATCGATTTCTTTAAAAATGCAATGCACCTCTAATTAGTGGATGCTGGACGAGCGCGCAACCGCACCAGACCCGATTGCCTACCCCAATTTCGGGAACGATCGTCGATAATTAAAGGCGAGATGCCCACACGTGACACCGATACGGCCGGTTGCATAATCGATACGGTTCCAGTTCGACCAAGGCTGAGTCCAATTCGGTTCGCTTGGGAGGAGCATTTTACCAATCACAACTAAGACAACAAGCAAGGGTTGTTTACGAATATTTCACTCTACACCCCCTCAGCACATACAGCAGCCAGTGTGCTCTAGTAGACCAGCACTATAACCCTTCCAAGGTTTGTCACCCTCTTAAATGTATCCCTCATGGAACCTCTGGGTCATGTGTGGAATTAATATTGCGAAGAATAAAAAAAAGCTGTCATCACATTTGTGACAAACTGTTTTTACATATCAACTGTGTGTCAACGATCCCCCATTAATGGGTGGCGTGGCTGCATTTTTTGCTTTGCGCCGGACCACAACTACTTGAGTACGAGGGATATTACAAGAGCATCCCCGACCACGAGACCTCAAGGAACAAATAACGAATGAAAAATGCTATGTTTTATTGCAAATTGTTTTTCTAATGAACATTTATTACCGTTGTAACGGTGTTAAAACCATTACAGCACCTTGAAGAAAACTATCCACACTCCACCTGTGTAATATCTAATTTATTCCAGCAGTTACATGATTTGCGAACTCACCCTCACATTGAATGCTCTTGATTTCGCAGGAATTTTTATTCGACATTCAGAATCGGATCAAGGGAGGAGACGTTTCTCAACGTTTTCATTTTATTTCTCGTTTGTAAACGGTTTCCCTCGAGCAAATAACATCGCGACTCGATAATCAACGGCATCGGTGATTTTTCGTTATCTCATCGAATTAAATATCGAAACTGAAAATTCATGTCCATGGCAGACCGGAAAATAAAAAATCGGACACGGTCTTTGAGCCTGTTTCGAGTGGAAACGACGAATCGACGTGAACAAGTGGCTCGTGGTTATTTTGCATTGCAAACGTGGACGCCGAACGAATATCTCCGCGCCAGATTTTCCTCGAGACGCGAAAAACGTAAGAAAACCGGATACAAGGAAATTCATCCAAACGGACAAAAAATGTTTTTCGTCCTGGCCCGACAAGTAAAATAAACCTTTCCTTCGTTTAATTAATTTTATGGAAAGACGTTTTGAAATATCTCGTGATTAACATTTCTTTAATTGAAGTCGCTCAAATGGCAGTCGACTAATCTTTTCGTTGAAGTAATCTTGAAATAATTGTATGCGAAAAAACATTCATTTCTCGCATCGCAAACAGCGCTTTTGTGAAATATGTCTGGACCACTAAAAAATGTTTTCGTTTCGTACTTATTTCATCTGAAGTGATGAAAACGAAAATGAGACTTTTTATTACCACGAACTTGTGGGAAAACGTTCTTCGAGTAACTTTTAATCAATTTTTTTTAAAGTTTGTTGTTGGATATTATAAAGTGAACGTTACGACCCGCGTTTCGTAAAAGATTCTCCCGGCGCATCCACCATTTTCACATCACAATCTGACAAAATTAATTAATTTACTCAACTATTTAATATTAAGCCGGTCAAACTTTTTCCCTTTCTTCTGTGAAATCCGATCCGCTGAAAATGTTTTGCTCCAGAACTTATTAATTCAAAACTGTTGGAAGGAATTACAAAAAAGACCCTCTATCTCCTACATTTAATAAAATGCGCGATGACATTAAATGTTTTAAAGCAGCTTTCTTTTATGTAAAAAACAAGTGAAACGTGTTCATTAATAACGGGATTATCACGTTGCCTAGATATTTGCAATAATTGCATCCTCCCGACGACGATGACAAATTCTTTGACGCAAACCGTCCCAATTCGGAAACATCCCTCAGCGATAAAAAATACTTGCGTCTCCATTCATCTGGGGCGACGAAAAAAAAATATATAAGCTCCTTTCCGGCGAATTTAATGAATAAATTAATATTTCCTCTTTCGCCGCCGCCAAATATTTACGTCGACCCCCTCGGTGCGCCCTTGTGTAAACGAGCGAAAAAAATTAAATTTCAACTTTGCACCTCGACCTCGCGAGATGTCAACATCGAGAAGATCAGGCGGGCCCGTCCAACTTTGTAATTATTCATTCCCGCTTCGCGACTCCCGAGTCGCTATTTAATTTTACATCCGGCAACTTCGTACTTTTAAATAATATAAATATCTTTAATTTAATAACCAGGCGGAATCGCATTAAGTATGCATGTTAAGAAAATACCCGGCGCTTTTGAAGTCCTGAAATATTTAAGGCGCTTTTAAGAGCCGCCACCCCCTTCGCGCCCCCACAATCGGCCCGCCATCCTCCACGACTCGTCGCGACCGAACTTCCGCGCCGAGACTGAATTATTTAGGCGATTCTTGCTCTTCCGGAAAAAACCCGCCAGATAATAATTGAACACCGGAAAACATCTCTTTTCAATTTTTTTATTTTTGACTCGTCTTCTCCGACACTCGCACGTTTCCTGCAAGATCTCTCTTTCAAATCGCAAAATCCATCCAGGACCACTTTCTTTTCCACTTCGGTGTCTTTTTCGTTTTGTTTAACTTTCGTTCCCTGCGCTCCATTAATTCTTGAGTGCAAGTCACCTGTGTTGTGTGCAGATGTTCCTGCTTCCTTATTGAGGAAGACGTCGCGCAGCAGGAATTAGCGTCGCGCGACCTTATAATGCTGTATTCGAAAATAAAAGAGTCTTCGAAAGTGCAGCTGCTGCTCTCGGGTATTTTTCATTATTTTACGAGCGGCTGCATAAGGAGGCGACGCACCAATGCAACAAACAAAATCGCGTTTTCATTTTCTTCGCGGGCGATTTTCCCAAATGAAAAATATCTCAGTCGACGATTCATCGCACGTTCCGTCTGGATATTTCCCGGAATCGATTGTAATTACTGAAATCTGCGTTTAATCGCAGTTTATATTTGGGTCGCATCAAAACAAACGTGCCCCAATAAATTGATTGATCGGGAAAAAAGTGCCGTTTGACTCACCTCGTCCTGCGTCTTGTTCGCTCCTCCCGGATTCGTCCATCCTTGACCGCTTTATGAAAAATGCGGTCCACTTCGCTTTGCGAAAGCGCTTCCCGGGACCATCCGTCAGCCGGAAAAACTGGAAAAACCCCAATTATAATCCAAAATAAATAAATAAAGCGGTCGGATGATGTTCCCGTCTCGCGGAACAATTCCAATTTGGACATCCGCGCAATAAATTAGCCCCGATAGCGCCACTACACCAAAATTTCGTTTCCGTCGTTGGCATTTAGAAACGGGGCTAGTTGCCCCCATACTTCACGTTCTGCATCGGCCAAATGACATTTTTAATATTAAAATTTTACGAGGATTTGCGCAAGGTTATATTTTACAAGCCCGAGGGATTCCAATAACGGAGTGGCGCGCGAGATATTTTAACCCCTCTAGTTGGCGGGAGAAATTCGAGACGCTCACCCCCCGCAAAAATAATAAATCCGGCGTGTCGATTTTTTCCGGGACGACTCCGACATTAACTCGCCGGAAAATGGGATTCTTATCGGGTGGTCCCGCGGGACGGCTCCATCGACAAGGTGGTCTTGTTTTGTGACAGTTTATTAGCGACGATAAAAACTTATTCGGCGATTAAATTCGGCTAATGACGGGCGGCGGCGATAAGGATTAAAATTACAGACATGTGCGGGGCCGTGTTGGAGGGATTTTTATGGGAGCGGCCGAGTTTCGCGGTGTTATTATGGATAAACACGAGCGGTTCTTAAGATTTATTTTATTGCAGATAAAACCGAATAGCCGACAAATGTTCAACTCCACAAGTATACCTCTATGAATGCGGGAAGGTTCATAGAATTATTCAAAAAGAACGAGTTTTGTTCTCTAACTGAGTTTCTTTTCTTCGGTTTCGCCGTTCTCTGTTGCGAAACTGTTATTAATTGCCTCGGGGTGAGTAACAAAATAAATGAGCGAGTTTTCGGAAAGTTTGACGGGAAATTTTTTTACACAATGCCAACAATTTAACTTGATTCGAACGGATTTTTGTCGAGAGAGTGAAATTGCTCGATTAATTCGTCCCAAATTCAAACTTTTTCCAATCGCGTCACAAAAATATTTCAATTATTTTTTTAAATAAAATTAAATATTTAGTTTACGTTTGGATTATGTAAAGTACGTTATTTAAATTCGAAATTGTTTTGATATCGAATTTCTCTAAATATGTCAATAATGGTATTTATTATTATTGAATTTTATTCATTTTATGAAATAATTAAATTTATCGAAGCGCATCCATCAATTTGCGCTGATTTGTCAGAATGGGGGCGGCGTTGGGTGTTTTAAAAGTCTCTACGAGAGTAATTTTTCTCTCCATTTCCTTAAAACATTTCAGAAGTATTTTTAAAATTAAATTTAAATTCGTCTTTCTTTTAAATATGAACTTTCTTAAATTAAAACATCCAAAAATAAAACATTGTATATTTTATCACTAAACGTTTACTAAACACCGTTCACGTTGTTTTGGCATAATGGGAGGCCATGATTTATTTTTTTAACGTTGGACACACTGTCTGATCCGTCACTAAAGTGCCTGACATACTGCGGACCTATCAAAATGAACATAACATGTTGCTGAATTTCCCGCGATGTCTGAGTATTCTTCTATTGCAAACTAGTAAAACTGACAACAATGCACTAGACACTAGACATTGGCGCTATTTATAACCTCAAATTAAAAAAAAAAATAACCTAAGGCAGGAGAAAACTTGACAACAACGGATCAGTCTGGCAGATGAAATTTTGAACAAAACCAAGTTGTACTTCCAAGGCTCAAGTTCCTACGTCGTAATGCATGTTTAATCACATTACACAGAACAAATAATTAATGAACAAACCACCTCTGCAGCACGAATTTAATTAAATATAGACGCAAAATGAACAAAAGCGCATCTTTCACTGGTGATTCCACGCAGCAAATGTAGGGATTAGTTTAAAGTTTAAATCTTGTTACTCACGTAAAAGTATCTGGAGAAGTCTTAGTTCCACCGTACAACTGTCAAACTTTCCGCGACTAAAAAATCGAGTTAGATTTGTCCGAGTAGCCATCTTGGAAAATAGCTACATTAAAAACGAGAAACTGCATTAGTTCCTAATCAAGTTTGTCGGTTTTTCTGTGTTGGACGCGTTTGGTAAAATTAGTTTTGATACCGAGGACCCGACGTGAGGGTGAGTGGAAAGAATCCTCGGAGTGACAGGAGAAAAGATGATGCTTTCTCGGGGCAAACAGGCCGAGAAGAGGGACTGACACTGGAAACTCGCAGTTGATGGTGGCAAAGACAGATAAAAGGGGTATCGGATTACCGCTTGTTTACAGAAAGCTCGAACGGATATCGAGAGTTTCACGACAGAAAGAAATCATCTCCCGAGGATGTCGAACGTCGACAATAACGCCGACGACAATTAAACCTCTCGCGGAAAACATCGCTGTTGGCTCACGCCGCCTTGTACCCCCAAATCCGCCCTTTCGCAGTCGAATTCGGCGGCGTCACTTCATTTCCGTCGACGGCGGCGTAAATATGTAAAAGAGTTCGCGATTCCGGCTGAATCGCCGACGAATTATAAAGTGGAGGTGACGCGCTTAGCGTTCGGCGTTTGCATATTTTAAAAACGGCGGCAGCGACTCATTGTCAGGCGGCTCCTGAAAGAATCATGCACGAGCGAGTTCTGAACTGGAGACGCGACGAAGACGTCAACCGCCCCCGAGCGCCCCACGCTCCAAAGTCGACGCCTTTAATTAACCAACCTGGAGCTTGTCACCACGACAGGTACACAATGACTGGATCCACTTTAATTCGGCTTAAACACCACCGACAATTCAAAATCAAAACATCAACAAAATTTACACCCTCGATTCTGAACGTCGAGCGGGAAATCGAGGGTTCGATGTGGGGAGGGGGGAGTTCGCGAATCCATCAAAAGGTACAGTTTTGCATGCACAGGAAGTACTCAGCAGGTGGAAACACTTTATATGTGGCAACTGTGACGAATACATTAAAGGCGCACAATTAGGCAAAGAATTTCAATTATGCGGTAGGCTGCATTCGATCGTAAAAATTGAATCTATCTTTTAATTTACCTCAACGGATAAAAGAGACATCTTATTTAAAAAAATATACCGGCGCCTCTACCATTTTTCCATAATAGTTATTTGTGTATCAAGGCCAAAAAGTGCATCTTTTTCGTCCGAGTCTGGGTTTTCTGACCGAGGCGCAACCGAGGCTTGAAACAGGCTAGGACAAAAGCCACTTTTTGGCAGAGGTGCACATTACACTTTTTAGGCGACCGCACGAACCACAAAGCAAAAGACATCATTGGAAAAATTACAAATTTACTTTGTATCTACCTTTTTAAAAAATGATTTACATAATTTATGGTGACAGGACAATAATTATCGGTTTTGTCGATTTCGTTGCTACTTACTACATAGACCACGGTCAGAGTCCGAAAAAGTGCCTCCGAAAAAGAGTTATTTTTCGTCCGCTTGCGAATACGTAAAATTACTGTTTTCATTAAGGATGCCCAAAAATCAATTTAAACCTTTCTTGATCAAATCTGAAACTTCGTTCAAATCTGATATTTTGATGACACAGTTGCACTTCCTCATTGCGCTCTTAAAACGCTCAATTTTAAATTTTCCCCCTCGTGCGAAATAACTTCTCCGAGGGAAATTAAAACCTCCAGAGCACTTTATTAAATTTCGCAGCCTCCTTGTATCAGATATTTTTTCCTCGGTTCTTAATTAAAACGCGGCTTAATCGTTCTCATCGGAAATTTGGGGTGGCACCTGGGGATCAATATTTGTTCCTGTTGCATGGTCGGGCCTGCCGTGAAAAATTAATTGTTTAACAGGTCGTTCCGACAAGAAATGTTCGCCCAATTTGCATGGAATTTTCGGTCAGCTCGGTCCGCTTCTTGTGCCGACGCGCGTAATCCCTTTTTGCACGTCCGTTTTTGTTCCGAGGCGACTCTATCTTATGAATTCCGGTTTACGTGTGGCCATTGAATTTGTGTGTAAATGTTTGAGGCGCGATAAGGGGGCGCGTTGTGGCTTTTTTCCGTCCGTCTGGCGTTTTCTTCTACCATCGGAGTGTTTATGTTTTTGCGCAATAAAAAGCGGCACGTCCGTAATGAAAGGGGCTAATGCGAGGAGCGTCGAAATGGGGGGGCGCTTAACGACTATTATTTTCTAGATGTGTAATTCTTCTTGCCGGGTTATATTTCAAGATAATCCGGACGCGTGGTTTGTCCTATAAATACGCGTTTGTCCCGTTCTATAAGCAATCCGGAGTTTAACAGGGGCTTCGGCGAGATAAATATATTGGCGCCGCATATTTCATCCCCGTCGCACGAGTGTCACGGTGCAGCCCCCGGCTCGCACGCCTTTCAAGACGAAATATCATTTGATAAAGAAGCGTCGCGGCGGATTCGGGGGCTGGATATTAATGGTGGCGGCGACGTAACACCGGATCGGTTCCGTGTTTTTCACCGAGTCTGTTAATTTTACAGGAATTTTCCCGACAAAGCCATAACCGTTCCCGATATTACTCTTAAGTTGGGAACAAGCTCAAAGCGCCCTGCCCGAATCGTTCCTTCACAAAAGACCTCCATAACAAGCACACGCTTCGATATTTCCAATATTCGACTCCCCATAAGATTTTATGACGATTCTCCCTTTATTATACTCTCTTTATCCCGACATCATTATTAATAAGCGCATTTATAAACCGATTCGCGTCTCAAAACTGGATCGATCAATCTAAGACGGAACTTGTTCCAATCCTGAGCGTACTAAAAACAAACGACAGGCAGAAATCAGTCTATTACACCCCATTTATGTATTTGCACCCGACGAAACGCTCACCAATGCGGTTTCCTTGTTTTAAAGCATATTTCCTATAGGTTACTTCGCATTGGGGTACATTTTATAAAACATGATATACAGGGTGTATTTTTAAAATTTGCCGCAATTTTACCTACAAGGTTGTAGGACAACGTAGAAAACTAAAAGCAATTTAAAAAAATTGTAGCTCAAAAAATAAATGTCATTTTATTTTTTGACAGAATTTTTTAAATATTTTTCCGAGTTCTACATGAAGCCAGTAGCTCATGGTTAAAATATCTGTACAACTTTCAATAACACCCTGTATAGTTTAAGTAAAAATGCGCCGCGAAATTCTCCAATTTCGCGTGACTCGCAGACTGGTCTAGTCGTGGCGGCTTAGTATCAATTGATTGAAACAGATGGGCTACACCCTGCGGCTACGTGAGTCACCCTTGTAAAACCCCTTTATCAAAATTTCTTTGTTTCAAAACATGTAAACAATTGAGTTGTAGCTGAATGGCGCGACAGGATTTGCAAAATAGACATGGCACGTTTCTAGGCGCACCGATCGAGTTTTACTGTCTGGAATGAAGATTAGGGCGAATTTATCTAACAATAAACTTTAATGAAACCGGGATTCGAGCGATTATGCGTTGAAGCGATTTATATTCCTAGACGGATAGTGCTCGTGAGGGTGCTCGGCAGGTGCGGACAACACTGAATTATTACACCAAAAAACACCCAAGACGGACTAATCCCCTTTGAAAAGGGAAATATTTCGTCTTCGAGGGCAGTTTGATACAGTCGGGGATTTTAATAAATGGGACATGATAGTACGACACTTTGTCGGCGTTTTTGCAGGGAGGGTCCCTATCCCTTTTTGCCCTTCTCGTCGTGCGGCCGGAAGTGTCTTCCACTTGGAAAAGCTCTCATTTGCCAGGTCCTACGAGTCCACTTTTAATTTATCATCAACCGCGAACAAAAAACCCCATATATAATCTTCCCCACGCAGGCTGAGCCGCGTTTCCCGGAGGAAAGAGACACCTTAATCCGAGAAGGACGTCTCGACGCACGTCTCAAATGCGACTCCATGAAAAACGGCTTGTTTTCCAGGGACGTTCTCCAATTTCCCCCCGCAATTCATCACGCCGATCCGGATTGCGCGCCCCCAAATAAAAATTAAAGTATACACTTGTCGCCGATACGGCGCCGAACAAGCGCAAATCACATTCCGCATCGCGACTCTAATAAAACCGCGCACAAAGAGTCGACGACAAACAAGGTGCTCAAGCTGGGAGCTTTCCGCTCGTGAAACAGATCCTCGTGACTGGGTGGGTGTGCTTAGTCCGAGAGGGCGTCTGCACCATTAGCGGCGGGATTGAACTGCCAATATTGACCAGCATCTTGATAGGTGGAGATTGGGTTGCACATCCCGGGACAACGGATCCCGTAAGGATAACAATTTTTAATAGCGTCCACCGGGCAATAAAACGTCACTCTCATATTTCGAAACAATAAACCAGCTGCTCCGCGAGCCGATCGATCGCCATCAAAACGAGATTAGGCACTCCTGCTCGAGATTTCTCCGAGAAAATTTCAGAAAACCTCCGAGGGTCACGGAAATCTGCCGTGTTTGTTATATTTTCTCTCGCGTGCGGATAAAATGAGCTGTGACCGGAGGAACGCCTCGAAAGCGCGATAGGAGAACTCGAGGCGTTCTGCTGAAAAAGCGATATTTTCCAGCGCGAATTAAATATTCAGTTGTGTCGGCTTCAAAATGCGCCCCAAGGAGCTCATCGCCCGGCTAATTTCCAACAATTAAAAATTGAAAGGGCGGAATTCTTTTAAACTAATTCTCGCAATTTGGACCGCCAGCTTTTATTCTTGTCCGGTCGCTTTCGGCGCCGCTCGAGGATCCTTTAGCAAAGTGACAGTTCCTCGGGGGATATTAGCTTTAACCAAACACAAACTGGTTTTGACAGATTTCGGAGATACACTCCTCCGTTCACGGTTCACGCGCACAACGATCTCATCTCCAGACGTACCGTCTATCCATGCAATCACTAATTACCCCGACTAGATATCGATTGGGGTTGTGTCAAAATTAGGCAGCCAAAAATACATCCGTGCATGATTGAACACCGTGCGTATTTCGGGTTGCCGATCTACAACAGGAAACGCTGACAGCGGGATCGCAGACGGCGTACGTCACGTCAAATTAGACACTCCTACGAAATGTCAGTGGAACTTTTAATTTTTGATTTATGTCGTGACGCCGACGCCTGAACCAATTAGATTCGGATTTTTCCATCGCTAAATTGTTGATAACGAAAGTGATTTTTATTTGCGTTCGATTGGGCCCCCCTGCAGTTCGGTTTATTTATTTGTTTGGGTTGGTAGCCGTGTAATCTAGACGGATGAATGCGGTACCGCCAACAACAATTTGAAAAACAACGTGGAAATTAATGTTGATAAAGCTAATTAGTGCGGCTTAGTTTCGAGAGTGATATTAAAATTAATGAAATGATGCTTTAAATAAATTAAATTAACCGGATCCGGGTCCCGAGTGTAATCCAGGTGCAGGGTGGTCTGATTTAGACATAATTAGTATGTCTATTTGCTCTGATTCTATTTTATACTATTATTAGAACTGGATGACGCACTTCTACGAGATTTGTAGGAGTATCTGGAAGTTTTGTGACAAACTCCGGCGAACACTTAATCCCGAAATGAGTTCGTTTAAATTTTAAACTCGTCGCGAAAAAAATTCCATCCAAGTTTCCAGACACCGTTCACATTTTTTGCCTTCCGAACCGTTCGTTCGGCGCAATTGTGCCACAAATGACCCCAAACTTTCCTCTAATAACCCCATTCATCGATTCGAAAAAGGCCTGGACCAACTAGACGCGTTCGTGCATTTATGAGGCGGTTAATCCTCCGGTGCCCCCCGGGGAAAACCCGTCCGATTGTGTTTTTCCCCGACCTCCTGATCAGCTCGGTCATTGCGCGGGAGAACCGTTCGCCACTGCAATTGCGGTTAGAAATCTTTTTCATCGCCCTCTCTTTCTTCCCCTAATTAAAACCCACTGTGCAGTTAGTCTAGTTCGCACCGTGTTTTTATTTAAACGCAGAAATGTTTGCTGACGACTTTTTGTTTATTTGCAGTTTGGAAAAAAGTTTAACGAGTCGGATTAAAATTAGGAGAGGAAAAAATTACGTGGTGGTGCGGGGCAGAGGGGCAAATTGTACATTCGCGTCGACAGTTGCGAATTATAACGTTTAATTATGATTGGAACGGCGCAGGAAATTATATTATTTTAGGGATTAATCGCGTAAACCAATCATTCCGCGATTTGGACGGTGGTGAAATCGTTCAGAATTACCAGGTAATTAGTTTTCATTGGTCCGTGCTACTGAATATTCATGATGGAAGAAATGTCTATGTGAAAAATGTGGCGGACCTGACAAGAACGAAAAAGCAAATGAGAGAATGTTCCAGATGCATTATGCAAAAAGTTGCAACGATATTTTGAGACCTATCGTAATACTGGCAATTTTTGAACTAATGCTGCTGATTTAATTCATTACAATTAAATGTACAAAGCACAGTTTTTAGCTTTTCAAATAAATGATAATGGAGAAACTGTCACATTAATTTTTAAAATATCCCGGCGCCTCCACCATTTTTTAAATTTTAATTTACAGGTGTTTTTTGCACACAGTATTTACCCTTGAGCTGACTTAACTAAAAAGTGTCATTTTAATTTGAAAAATATCCCGAGGCGTCTCCACCAATTTTACAAAATATTAAACTGTGATTTTCCTGACTGCAATGTTAAAAAAAAATAGAATTATGCGGTTTCCCGCATTACATTCATGAAATTGCATCTATCAAAAACACAGTTGTTAGATTTGATTGAGCTCCACTGATAACAGAGGTATCGTCATTTTTATTTAAAAAAATACAGGTGTCTCAGCTAAGACTTTGGAGCCTAATATCTCGGTTATTTGCCAACGGATTTTTATGAAATTTAAAATGCAGATATTTTAGACCGTGAAGGTTCAACTAGTAATAATAAAATTACCTCAAGTTAAAAATGTAATTTTAACACATGTTTCCTTTATCGAAAATTATGCGCGATTATTATTAGATTGTTAAACATTAAAAAATAGGGGTCTACACAAACAATTAAGTAAATCACTTGTCTGATTCAACGAAAAGATTAGATGTTGTAGTTAAAAATTTAATGTAAAATTTGAAGGTATTTAAGCAGTTACCTTTTGAAACAATTGATGATTAATTGCCGAGCAACATTTTGTACACCGTTTAAAGTCTGTCAAAATTGGGCGCGCTTTATTAGAAACGTCAAATTGTGAAAATTTACTGAAAATACTCTAAAAATAGACTACAGCGGCAGAAATTGCAATATTGTTGAACAAGGAAAAAAATTTTGCCTATGGAGGGTGTCGTAAGAACTTCAATGGCACAGTTCGTTTTCTCGTGGAACACTATCCAAATGTAGGCTTTACAAAATGTAAGGTTAAGACAGTCGTCAATTTATTTGAAGACACCGGAAGCGTACGTGAACTAAATTACCTTGCTAAAATATCCCGATCGTATTTTAGTCCTTTATGGAAGAATTAAAGCATCCAGTATAATAAATTACGTCCAAATGTTGTCTTTAACTTTGTAAGCGTTTGTAAGGTTAGCAAGATAAACGTCAAATATGTCACCTGCGCTTCTGCGAAAAAGGATGACCAAAATTCTGCAAAATTGCGCGTTTGTTTCATAAGCGTCTACGTTTTTGCATTTGCAGCCACGTTTAACACAGTTTTTTGCTTTTTTCTTGCCAACCAGACGTCTTTCAAGGACGAGTTTTTCCCTACAGCATTTTTTATTGACGATCAATTTTTTATGTAAATGTTAATTGATTCAACATTTTAAAAAGGCATGTAAAAATTACGTTTTTAAGACTTAGATGATTGCATTAATGGGATTTTGTTCTTTACCGTCTAAAATATCTGCATTTTAAATTTCACAGAAATCTGCTGGAAAATAACTGAGTTATTAGGCTGGAAAGTCTTAGCTGAGACAGCCTGTATATCGGCGCCTCCAGCATTTTTACAAAATTTAATTTACAGTTTACTTGGACAACGTTAGTAGAAACATAATGTTCTTTGTCGACCTCGACTTCGTCTCGGTCTTCAATCGCTGGGCTTAGCACAAAAAGACTCACTTCTACTCTTAATCATGTAATCTATTAACTAGTCTCGACTAGTTGCTCAATTTTTTTAAATTTTCTTCGAAATGTTCTTTGTTTTGCCGGCGACTAGTACTACTAAATAAAGGGTGTTTTTTTAAATTTGGCGTCGAAGCTGGCGTTGAAGAGTCGATTGAGAACGCACCACTCGTGTAAAAGCGTAAGATTTAAACAGCTGATCCGTTATCCATATAGTGCATTTACAATCAACTCTTCAACGCCAACTTCGACGCCAAATTTAAAAAACACCCCTTATACGAGTACATATAATCCGGAGTCCGCTATCGCGTTGGTAATCTTATTTGCATTTGGTATTTTAATAAACATCCCTTGTTTTCCACTAGCCCACGTAAATGGCCCACGTCGGCCGATAACGAGGGTGTCCCGGACCCATCGGCCACCAAACCGAATTTCCTGTCTATTAACCCAACAATGCCCCACCCTGCGGCCCCGTTAATAACTGGAAATTCTGTCCCGAATTGTCGCCCGAAGGTATGCAATATAGCTCACGTGTAGGGCGTTAGCGACACGGGATCCTCTAATATGTCCATAATCCCGGCGCGGATTAACCCCGATCTGGGGCAATATCGTCAATAAGAGTCGGCCGGGTCCGCATTCCGCGCCGGCACGATTAAGCAACACTTGGGGAACAATTTGTTCGTGATCTCCCGCCCTTCAACAACCCCGTGGGCTCGTCCGGCATGACCAGAACGGTCGCGGTTTGTACTGACGTGGTGTTGTTGGTTTCAGTATGGAGCGGTGGCTTGGACCTGCAGGGGCCTTTGTTCTTGCAAGAGCCGCCGCACAGGGTGGAGTTTAGCAACATTTCGGGAGCGAAGGTCGACTGCACCGCGCACGGGAGTCCCTCGCCGGAGGTGGAGTGGGTCCTCGTCGACGGATCGCCAGTGCACCAGGTTAGACCAAATTCTTCTGCTTTGTCACTATTTAATTAAACCATTCCTTGCAAATTTCTTGCCCCCCCAGACCAAAATGCGGTGATTAATGATCCGGCTGGCTTAAGCAATGCAATATTATTACAACGCATTGTTTGGATTCGCTTCACGAACCGGAATTAAATCGGAACGTTTCCTGCACTCGCTGCAATTGTCAGACGATAAATTAAAAACACTTTTCTGCTGACGGAACGAATTGATTGAAAAATTTACAATTCAACAGATTAAAACTTCCAAGAAGCTCCAAACTCGAAGGCTCGCTTCTAATTAAATTATTTTTTTCCGCCGAGCGCTTTTGCAAAAACAAACGCAGTAAGATTAGAATCTTGGGAGTGCTCCTTTGACGAATTTGTCCGCGCCAACCCACTAAATAAACTCACGAAGGCATCGCCCCGTCGATTCTGACCTGGAAACGTCTTCAACTTCAATCCTCGAGTGACCCAACTCGGACAAAAACATCAAGGTGTACAAGTGGAGAAGAAAAAGAAGGCTGATGCACAAAGTAACCGGCGATTTTCCGGTGAAATATGACTCCTTCGAGACCCTTCCATCGGGCTAGTTCCAAACGAGAAAATAATTTTCGTTTAATTACGTGTTTGTTGTCGAAGTGCACCTCACGAATCGACGAAAGCTCGAAGCTCGAGGGGAAGTTTTCTTTGCCAACAAACCAACCGAAAAATGCCAAGTGACAAAGAGCGTTCTCCCGTAATTATTTCAAAACATGTTCGTTAGTTTTTGGCAAACAAAAGTTTCACCCGAATGACTGCCGGCTGTTTGATTATTGACGTTTCAACCGGTGTAACATTTCCATTATTCCATTTTGTTACGATTTATTACAATTCTGAAAGTCGACATCAAAGCGTCCTCCGATCGCGCAATTCTCCCCTTCGAGACTAGTTTAAAAAGTTTTGATTTATCTTTATTAGCGGTCTTACAAGCGTGTAAATTTCTTTGGGCGTTTAATTTGAACGTGAAAAATGCGCAGAATTTTATAAGCTGAAAAATGTGGAGGTGCTTTCAGCTCAAAGAAATATTTTCTTAATATAAATCTCGCCGAATTCTACTCTCCACTCCGATATAAATGAATTCTGTTTGAATGAAGATTCTAATCCAATTTAAGTTTGGAAGTTTTTTATGAATCATGTTTCGCGTTGCACTGCAAAGGAAAAAATTTAATAAATGTGTTCGATATTTGGACGAGTGTCGGAGCGTCCCTTTCACAAAAAACTCTCCGCCAGAAGGGGCAAACACGCACCGCTCCTCTAATCACACGCGAGACCGCCAACCGTCCGTTAATTTTTAATTAACCCTATTAGAAGAGGCGGCGGAAAAATGTTTGCCCCTAATACTTCATAAAGCGCGTCTCCATCGACAAATCCCCGGCATACTTGCCGCCTCCGACTGAAACGTGCGGCGTTTTGCAGGTGCCCGAACTGCGGCTGCTATTCCCCAACGGGTCTTTGGTCTTTCCGCCGTTTCCCAACGAGAGGTACCGCCACGACGTCCACGCGGCGCTCTACAGGTGCAAGCTGAAGAGTGCGCTGGGAACGGTCGTCAGCAGGGAGGTCCACGTCAAGGCGGGTGAGTCACACGAAAATATCTTTGTCGTAGGTACGGCTCGCCAAGAAATTCAATCACGCCGCCACCCTTTTACCGGAGACAATATTTACAGAAAGTCGGCGTAAATTCGGGATTGTGCGGGTTAACCCGCCCCACAAAAGTCGAATTGAATTTTTCTGGCGGATTCTCGATATCGACTCGATTTATACGGTGCGATAAGACATCGGTATTATGCCGAGGCCGGGATGATTTGTGGTGATGCTTTATCTTTTTATACCAATACAAATTTCAAATTTTCGTATGCCGGGTGAGCTTATGCTCCTGTGTTTTTCCCCCGGAAAATATACAGCCAGCGCTGCGATTTATGGCTTCTCATTTACATTTAAGATAACCACCAGTTTTTTCATCAAGAAGCTCCCGACGAAGTCTTCGTAATTACGCCCGTCAAAAAAAAACCTGTCGGTTATGCAACCAACAATACTTCGATTACAGTGATGAGTCGGTTCTTGCGAGGCGATATCGCTCGGCGCTCGTCACTTCGGACCGAGATGAGATCTACAAACATCTCCCGACTCCCAAAGAAAACTAAATCTGTTCTATCGGCTTACAACGTCATGGCAACAGTTTTTTCTGTATGCGGTGAGGAATATTGATGGCAGATTATCTGCGAAAGAGTCGAGCGACCCTCAGAGAATACTCCGCCACGTTCCAGATTCAGTTACGTCGAGAATCCAACAGCGGAAGTGTTGACAAGAGAGATTTATTTGCGCCAGTCTACCCAGATAATGAATTCGTAATAATTTAAATTTGTTTTCGTCGATTTCGACTGTAGAAGACGTCATTACCTTCTCGACTGGCTGGCGTAATTGACGTCGACGGAAAAAAATGTCGCGTCGGTTATTTCGGTGTGCGGCTGTACCGTTCGGGTGCGGTTGACGCGCAACGATTTATTAATTGCCGATGAAAAAGTGCTCCCTGCACTCGAGACGTTCAAATTTTTATTTCGCATTTTGACGAAGCGGAGACTGCTCGGAGCTGATACGAGTTAATGTCGCTGCACGTGATGGAACTTCGACGTGGAAAAGTTAAATAGGTGTGTAGTGGATGTGAAAGCCCATTTGACAGTTATGACGTTCGCCCTTGCACAGATCATAAATTTTCCCACGCGGAGTATCGATAAAACATTAGGGAGGCATTTTTCCGCCATTAAAAACTAAAAAGGGGGCGGGCGCCGCCTATTGAGGCCTTCCATTTAATTTCAAGTAATGGAGAAGCCATAAAAATACTGTAACGTTTTCTGACTCGACTGGGGATTCGACGATTTAGACAAACTTTGTACAAAGAATAACAACCAATTTTATTGTTGACTGCTCGTTTACGCTAAATTAATACTAACGTCATATTACCGAAAACTAAATACAACGCGCATTTTTGCACTGTTGGCTCGCCAATAATTCAACATCTCCATTATTGTTCTCTTCCCTTCCGGAGTTTTCCTGGACCATGAGATCCGGCGACATCACCTCAATTCGCGACACAGGTGCGCACTTCAAACACAGAAATATTTTATCCCGGCGCATCCACCATTTTCATTACATCTTGGTACAGGTTTTTGGAAGATTGTGAAGGTTTTAGATCTTAAAAAAGATGCATTTCGCCCTGATAAACGACTGAGACCTTAATCTGACCAGTCGCGGTCGTTTTATGTCCCCGAGTCCGGAGATTTATTTAGTCCGGACAAGGTTTTTTAAAATTCTGAACTTAAAAGCCCTTCGTAAGTTGGTAACAGATGAACCCAATCATTTTCTCCGGCGGTCTAGACCTTGCCCCTTCCATAAATTCTCCGCCCCTCGCATCGATAAAACGTTATCTCGTTCATTTTTCGATCATTAAAACGTAGAAAAATGGCGTCCCTGCGCTCCGCCCGGACTTCCGGAGCGCTGCAACTAATTATTAAGAATGTACCGAAGCCGGCGACACGATTTATCACTAGACGGCTCAACGTTAATTGTCGTTAAATAACAGGAACAATACTGGGAAAGATCATTAAGCCCGAGAAGAATTAATTAATGATCACTTCGAAATTTCCGGGACATCTTACGGTTTTATTAGCCTGACGGAGTGTGATAAATTTTTGGCATTTAATTGCAAATCCGCCGCCGTTTCCGCCGCCGCTTCCCACCCGTCGAAAATAAATGATCGCCGCATCGGAGACGCCCTTTCGAGCCAAATTAGCCGTCGACGGTTTCCGCCGCCGCCAAAGAGAAAATGCACCGATTAACGCCGCCCCAATCGTCCCCGCGCAATTTTATTAGGTGACCGATCTCGGGGGCGAATTGTTATTCAGCGCGTCGCCGCTCTTTTTGCCACAAGAAGCTTTTAAGGAATTGAATTCGTTCTCGGGAAACAGCAGCGCCTTTTGTTAACTGGCGGAACTCGGAAAAAATGCATTCGACATTCCGGACGTCAGTTTTATTTTTTTGTATTTTTCTATTAAGTGTCGCGCACCACATCAATATTCAGTCCTTACTGCCACCCTTTCAGCGACACATTCCGCTTCAATCTTGACGCATTTGCCGAATTCTTCGACGAAATTTCGCCCCCAAAATATTTTCACCGATTGCCGAACGGGTGATTAATCACGTCGGTGCACCGCTAATTGACGCAAACTATTTTTTTTTAAACGGCGAGAAAGATTAATGGCCGGGTTATGCAACCAGAAATACAACGACAGGGTGGGGGTATTAATTTGAAACCTGGTGTAGATCACGGTTGTGATTGTTTTGCGCTGGTTTCTTGTGTTTCAGCGTTGGGGTAATTGTGGCGAATGTTTGCAAATTCGCAATTAAAGTTGTATCGGTCGGGGGTGGCGCAATTAATTTTTGTTTCCGCCCGAATTACACAACTAGCTGCGAGCCATCAGAAAAACATGTCGCGGCAGATTAATTCTTCCGCAATTTCCGGCTCATTTGAAGCATAATTAAAAGCGAGCCCTCCCTCCGGAGCTGGAAACAACGTAAAAAGCATATAAAGGGATGACGCTGCAGTAACGCGGTAAAAAAATGTACAGGAGCCACATAAAAGCGGCAACGGAAGCAGTAAACGTCATTTATTTATGATAGAAATAATCCGTCCTAGCAGTAAATTAGGAATTACTGCAGGTTACAAATGCGGACAAACTGCACGAACAGTGAGAGAACAAATGGAGGGCGATTCCGGCCGAGGTTCCCTTAAAAGATTAAGACGAGACGTCAGACACGAAATTTAAAATATCTCCTTTCGAGATCCGAGAGGGAGCTTATTATCCACTTGTTATTGGGAATCGGTCGTAAAAAAACGACGAAACGTACGTAATAAAGCCAATATTGTGTACGGGAGCTTTAAAATCAAATTGAATCGACAGCGGGAGGAATTAAAATGGAAATTCGGTCGTTCCACCCCGAATTACGGCGACTCGGGGGTGGGAGGCAAAAATCCTTCGCAGGTGTGTACAGCCGTTACCTGCCGTTATATGGGTTGACGATAGACTCCGTTATGGCTCCTAAATTCTGTATTACGGCCGGATGCACTCAGCCGTAGGAGAAGGACGAAACCCTCCCGAGCAGACCTCCTTAAATGCGATTTTCATGAAAATCGTCCTGATCCCGCCTTCGATCAATTTTTAATTAAAATGTCGTCAAGCGGAAAAGTCCGCACAAAAACTACTTCACCGAAACAACTACTCCCGGTTTTGCAATCTATTTGGCAAATTAGTAGGTGAACTTTTGTGTTTTTTAAATTTTTTCGTGTCGTAAACTGGTTCGGGAATACAATTAAAATGAATTAAAACATGTAATTTGAATCTTTTCTTGCATTTTCATCTAAAAACCAAAATACAACACAACCCGTCACAGTATAGGATATTTCACGAGTGATAATGAGAACGACGGAATTAAAAATGCAACCCGCAATACATTTGGAACATAAAGCTAGAAAAATAGACGCGGTAAATGTCCAACTTTACGTTCCAAGTGTATTGTGTGTTGCATTTTCAATTCCGTGGGGCTCATTATCACCCTGTACATGTCTTGTTTGTAAAACTCTTTAACAAAAAATAAATAAAAAACGTTCCAAAAATTATGATTCTTTTTTTCACAACGGTTTTTTTTCCACCTCCTGAAATCGACAAGTAGGTACAATTTAATCGATTTTCATTTGTTTCTCATAAACAGTTATGACGAAAAAGCAGTACACCATTATTTAAAATGGTGCCTGCTAGGGAGCGCTACAGGGATGGTAAAAATGAAAATAAAAATGGTACGAAAAAATTGTTACAAAAACGACGCCAACCGACGAATCTGTAGGTCACGCGAAATTGGCACACTTCGCGGCGCGCTTTTGAATGTCTTTCACGGCGAAACTGTCACAGCTGCAATACAAGCGTCTCAGACGTCTTTGTTCTACAAAGAAACTTAAGAGGCGAATTAAAGTCTAAAAACGTAATTTTTTCCTAATTTTATCAGTTTCTATAACACAATTGTGCGCGCATTTGCTGTAGTGGAGTTTAATGAACCTATTTGTATCAGTCATGTATTTTTTGTTCTCTTGGAATTAATGCAAGTGATTATGTGGGTGCCTTCGTAGATTGAATGGACTAGATTGTTATTCATGAAAAGATATGAACACAAACGGCGATAAAAGTAATGTCGCATTGAGAGTTTCACGGTTCTCTTGGCACGAGGATGTGTTCAACAAGCAGGACAAAGTCTACATAAAACTTTTCGTCCTGGTAAATAACCAATTGGACATGAAAGGGCGGAAACGCGCTTGTCTGAGGGAAACATTCGTCCGCAAATACACTCGATTAAAAGTAAATTAATATTAAACGAAGTTATGCCTGCAATGACATGTATTCCTTCGGCAAGACGACTGTTTTATCGCACAAAGCGACATTTGTCCGGGTCACATCCATTTGCACAAATAGAGACAAAAATTTCATATCTGACTCCGGGGTTAATTAACCGGAGCGTCCCTTTGAAGTACGCGTGATCGATATTAAAAAAAATATATAATGAAAGAGACCGCCTCATCCGGCAGCTCCTCCTTAACCCGATTTTTTCCGCCGGCGAGAATTCCAGGAAGGAGCGCACCGGAACATCTACATCTTCTCCCTGTCTCCCTCTTCCCGGGCGCATCTGCCTACCTGAGAGCTTTTAAATGATATCAATTATTCAATGTGCGGCTGTGCATATCACGAACGTGAAATATGTGAATTCCGGAAGCATTTTTCCGTAATTGAAAATGTGATCCGTTTAATGCGCCAAACTCGCTTTTCAAGCGCGGCTCCGGGCTCGAATCGAATTAAGACGATCCGTCAAGGATAATTACCGCTGATTGCAGGAACACGTGTACGGAGTTGGCGGGGGGCTCGCCGCACCCTCGATTGATTAGCTATTTTGTCTCGGAGGCGACCTCAGACGTATCAAAACAGGATCGGATTTGGCGCGACCGGGGGCCATAATTAAGCCGTTTGAACACGTTTCAATTTGCATTGCCTGGACGCCGGCTGTTCTCCCTCAAAAATAAATCGCGGCTGAGCCTGTTGTGCTTTATGCTCGCACGTTTCACGCTGAAACAGTCCTGTTCGCCTGTCAACAACTTTTCTTTGTTGCTCCTGGTTTTTGCAAAATATCATTCCACCTAAAACGTCGTAAATTTTCAACTTTACTAAAACCGGATCGACTCCATTATTAATGACTACTCTACCGGAAACTCTAGTTTTCCTTGGCATCTACACTGTTTCGTGTGCATCGCACGACATATAAAATTTCACTCTCCCATAAACGCAAATCTATTACAGTCTCGAGTGATTTAGTAAAATGGTCTCGGAGATGTGTTCATTTCGAATAAAAGTAATAAAATACAGAGCCGGGCAATAGGTATAAATGTGTTCGATTTTATGGGTTATTTACGACTGCCATAATTCAGTACATAAGTGAAGCGGAATTGCTTAAAATTTCATTATTTAGGTAATAACTTTGGAAAACAGAAAATACACGTCAATAAGAAAACGCATTCGATTATTTTATTCTGAATCAGAATTTTTTGTGTGTGCAGGAACGTCAATTAACTCGAACCACCCCACCACATAAAAACTTCACAAGATGGAGGATTGTAAATGATTTGGCAACAATGTAATTTACGCCCAGCCATAATAATCCGGCGCTATTCTAGTTATTTTTCATTTAAATGCAAATTACGAAGCGCAACCTATGCTTTTAAAATATTTTTATTAACCCTGATGCCGTCTTAATCTCCCGTTGGCTCACTAACTGGATAAAGACATTAAAACCTAAATTAAACATAACCTCAACTTTATTAAAACCGTAAACTCGTGTTAATACGTAATTCCTGCGGCATCAGGACCGCTCTTTGACATTTTGTGAAACACGTAAAGTACAAATTGTCCGGAAGAAAAACTCCAGGAAGAGGGATCAATGTCGAAGTTTTGTACAAAGTGCGTCTGTTAAATACTTCCGGAGCTCTCTCTTCGGCAATTTATCGCGACGCGACTCGCTGCGCTGAGGTATTATTCTAATATAAAATTAATCCGGAGTTCGTGCTACGCCACTGCTTCCAAATAACTCTCCGGAGTCGGGATTGCGGCCGGAAAAAACGGAATTATCGTAAAGCGGAGACGTCAAAAATATATTAACGAGCAATTTTTGTTGGGATCAACTGGTAGTGCGGAGCGAAGCGCCCAATCGAGTTAATTAAATTAGAAATACATTTGTTGCAGTTCCAATTATTAGCGTTTGTTCCATAAACGGTGCGGTTATCGAGATTGCCTCGTGAAATGGTGCTCCAAATAAAATCCGAAGAGTTAATCTATTGTGAATCGGTTCGTTAAATTGGCATTATTCGAAAATAATCAATAGAAAATCATATCCAATTCGCGTTATCGCCGGCTGTATATCAAAACCTGCAATGTATTTAGTTTAAGCGGGAAAGTTCGGCGTTGTTCTGTATTTACATTGTAAAGTTATATTGTGTGTGCAGACGGAAAACTACGCAACAAACTTTTCAGCTCGAGTTGTCCAATTTAAAACTTTGAACTTCAACAGGCGATACACGGCGTAAATGGGCTGTTCGGGGCCGAATTAGCATTTTTAGGTCGGGGGTTAATCCAGTCGGGGGATTGTTTAACGGCCGCCGAAAAAAATATTTCCAGATGTTCCCGTTTTGATACTTCTGTGTGCAGCAGACTCTCCATTAAAAAATTCCCCGGGTGCAGAATGCGGAATGCGCTCAAGTGTGGCGTTTCATTTGCAGTGGTCAAGCAGAAATACGACGTCCAAGTGCACGACGAGTATGTAATAGCCGGGAACACGGCGGTCCTCAAATGCAAGATTCCGAACTATGTGACGGAATACGTGATGGTCACCTCCTGGGTCCAGGACGAGACCATCAACATCTACCCCAACACGGACATCGGCGGCAAGTACGTCGTGCTCAGCAACGGCGACCTCTACATCAGCAACGCCGGCCCCGGGGACGGCTACAAAAACTACGGCTGTCGCACGGTGCACCGCCTCACAGGTTAGTCCCAGACAAAACACCGAGCCGGGCAAATTAGTTTTGAATTGCGCCGGAAACGATGAAAAAGGATATTAAGGTCATGATACTCACAGCGGATACGTTCACCTGAAAATGTGGACTTTTAGGAAAAAATGTCGTGGGGGTGGGGAACAAAGTCGGCGGGTGCCGCCGCCTACGCGAGTTTGTGTATTGGAATCGCATTCCTCTCGGCTTATTAATTTGACAATTAACAAGCCGGGGAACGGGTTCGGGTAATGGATTTTGTTCGTGATGACGAAAAGAGGTTATGTCAAGGTCGTCTCGCCCGGCGACGGGTTCCGTCGAGCTCCGTCTCCAATTTGTGTTTATTTACATTGCTAATTTGCCGCAATTGTTAAAATTAAGTCGAAACGACGACAAAACAAATAAAACTGGCATTTCACACACCGTTACGTTTTAATCATTCAAACTTGTTCCACTGTCAACACGAGAAATGTCAAACGAGGTGCCAACCCCCGTCAGTCGCAACTCAAAAATCACCGGTTGACAGGTGAAGTCAGGTCATTTCAAGGTTATAAATAATAATCGGCGTTTTACGAGGAACACAAGAAAGTGGAGGTATTGGGCCGAGTCGTGAGACTTAATTTATCTGGTCCGCGGTCGTTGGCCACTTTTTGCGGCAATAATTCCGCCCGACGAGAGTGTATTAGTCCGCTTCCTAAACGTGTTCGTGGAACTTTTCCAATTCTATCGTGGCGCTTTCCTTCCGCCCGGACCAACTTTTTCATTAAAAAAGCGCCTCGCCAAAATATTTTGCGAAGTCGGTGTATTCGGTCTTGGGTAAACAGGAACTACGGCGACAATTTCCAAACTCCTAATGTATTCAGTACAAGAGCCAACGTAATTTTTTCGGGGAACAAAACACCCCTCTGCCGGTCCTTGCGAAAGCAAAGTTTTACATAAACTCACTTAGACTCGACCGGATGGAATTACCCAAGTAGTGAGAGCCCTAAGACGAAGTCAAACGTAATTATCGCTTCGCCGAACTGTTATTCCGTAAATCTTTAATTAGTGCCTGCGTCGGCAGACACCGAGTTTTCCGGGTCTCGATCCGGGAGTGCCGTTTAATAATTTCATCTCGAGGGAAAAAACGTTGACACGCTGAAAATCTCGCGATCGATAGGGTTTCAGGGGCGAAGCGTCCGATTGCCGGAGGCGGCACAATCGACGGGCTTGTGCAGGAATTATGATTCACTTTGGGTGATTTAGACGGTGTAATAAGCGCTACAGGTTTCGGAGATGTTTACGTCGGTCGTGGCGCATCCACCATTTTGCTTTGCAGGTGAGGCCCAGACCAGCATGTATCCCGGCAGGATAATAGTGACGGAGCCGAAGGGCAACGTCCAGCCGAGGATCAGCGTGGACAAGTACAACGCCAGACGCGTCGTCTTGGGCGAGGACGTCACCCTGCCGTGCGTCGCGCAAGGACATCCGGTTCCTGGATACTACTGGAAACGGGAACTGCAAGGACAAAGCGTACCTGTTGCACTCGGCGAACGTCTGACCATCCTATCGGCGGGATTGCTCAGGATATCCAAAGTGAGTTAAAAATTAATTCGACAAGGGCGAATCTCGGGGCGACACTCGAAACGGCCACGCTCAAGTGCGTCACGAAATATTAACGAAGTTCGAGGGCACAAAGACGCCACCTTAAAAAGACCAAATTTATAATAACCTAATCCCCGTCTTTATGACTATCGTTCAATTTAAGCGGCTCGGTGGAGCTTCGGCTCGGGTGGAAGTGAAACAGAGGGCATTTTAAAGATCGTTAACTAAACTGCTTCCTTTATTGGTAATTCGAGACGCGGCATAAAAGAGTTTATGCCAAAGAAGCGACTAACTTCAAAGTCAGAGACAACAAAGTCAAAAAAGAATAAAGGGATCCGGGGTAGTATTTATCTTCACAAGAGCGGATCCCTCTCGGCAAATATGGAACAGAACTGTCATTTTTTAAACAAAAAGTCAACAGGATTACAGGGCTGGAGCTTGACAGGATGACAATAAGTAAGTAACAGACAACTCAAAAACTTCAAATACACAAATTGTTGTGCATTGCTAAACACCAAAATATCTTCGACTCTTGGTAGGCTCTCGGTGAGTAGCGATCGATAAATCCCAACTCTTCAACTCCAGGAAGAAACGCATCCTGATCCTGATCCCGTATTTACAGCGCGACGCTGACGTGCAGATAATTGCAAGCCGTAAATACCAATTCAAACGGGATGCGACTTCGGGAGTCGCTCCAACAAAAATTAAAAATTTCCGTGCACATCCTTTGTCCCGGGACTCGCCTTCCGTAGGGAAGAGTCTGCTCGCAATTAATTTAATTGCAACGCAATAAGGTAAATGCCCAAGACCTGAGAGACGCGGTGCATCACTCTTCTTGTTTTTTCCCCCGGGGGATGATTCACTTACATCCATAACAGCATTTAGTAATTTTGCATTGCAAATATTAAGTTCGCCGAGTTCATTTGCATGGAGAACATCAAATTGCTTTTCATTCTAGTCGAGCTGAAACTACCACCCAACAATTACTTGCCGGGACTTTTGTGATTGTTCCCGAGTTTCCAGAAGTTCGGCGATAATCTTGTTCTTCTGTTGCACATTTCCTAACCGGTTTCGTATTTCCGTTCGGTCGATGCGGATCGATGAGGAAGACGCGTTCGACGATTATACGGTAGAAGTCGAAGGAAAATCGGCGCACGCTAATTCAGTGGTCGGTCGATTCAAAGAAGCAACAGGAAGATGCAGACGCAGGTCAAAATGTTCTGTTTCTAATTTATTTTGGCCTGTGGTAAATGAAAAGAAACGAAGAAAGTCAACAGTTCATTTTCAAAACGCACCCTTATGTCAAAACATTTTTAAAGTATTATACCGGGTAAGCAACAATAACTGTTTCAATTGGCAATAAAAAAATATACATGAAATTGGCAAGACTATGAATTGTACCTAGTTCCGTTGGTTTTATTGATAAAAAATGGTTTTCTCATTGGAACATGACATAAAAGTCACCAGAATTTATTGCCAACTCAAACAGTAATTGTTGCTCACGCGGTACAAACGACCAACAGTTTTAGAAAAAAAATCCCCAAAAATGATAAAACATCCTGTTGTAGACTAGAGTGCACTTTTAAAAAGGAAAAAAAAAATGACAGAAAAAATTATAACACCCCGTTTAAGTAAGCAGTCATTACAGTTCCATGGTTATGTTAAAAAATGGTCAAAAAAAAACTTTCCGTGATTAAAAAAACTCTGATGAACAAATTCTCCTTTTTTAAATTATAAATCTAAGTTATTTTGCTTTTGAAGCGAGGACTGGTCTCTGATAGCATCCCTTAATTTCAACTTACTGAAGGGTGGTTCTGTACTTTTTAATGTAGAGGAGTAGACAGTATCTGAGATCGTAAATTCCCAACCCTTGTCACTAAGGACGGTTGTAATAATAATGATTATTACTCTAGGATAAATTACAGATTTCTACGTCAGTAAAATTTGTTCCGGTCGCATACAAGGAATTAAATTGTGCTTTTTCTCTGAAATATGTTTGCACAGAATGTTCATCTGCAGAAATCGACACCACTGCAGAATTTTCAGGAGGATAATGTCAGTTCATCGGATCTTTTCCCGCGATTCTTGTCTCGATTGCCAACATTTTCTCGACCCTTTCCCGTATCAAATACGATTCTGTTCGCTTTAAAATGTACTAGAACGTGAACGAGGGTGTTGTAGGGGGAAAATAAGGCCGATATTTACTTAGAAATTTAGAAGCAGTGACAACACCGAATGAACACAATTTACGTCGACACACGGAATGACGTATGCGACCTTGTCGCCCTTCGAATTTTCTCTTTAAAAATGTCCCGTTGAAAAATTGTAAATTAATGTCCGTGTGGCAGTAGCGTGCGCCCTTCTTCGTCGCGAAAATTGGCGCCATTAGTCACGCGGCGGTGGGAACCGGGCTTTATTAGATATCGTATAATGGAGCGTTGTTTATGTGAGTCCTGTGTTGCAGGTGCGGTTGGAAGACCGCGGGGTGTACGTGTGCTTCGCCAACAACTCTGCGGGCGAGGAAAGCGTGAGGGTGACATTGGAAATAACGGCACCCTTGTCAGCACATGTTCAACCTCAAGTGCAAGTGGTCGATGTCGGCAAGGAGGCGAGCTTCCAGTGCATTGTCAACGGCTATCCAGTCTCGCAAGTTACTTGGCTGCACAACGGTTAGTCGCGCCGCCCCCGAGCGGCGGATTTATGTAATGCAGCCAACTTTGACGATTTACACCGGGGCGGGGGAGCTCGATCGCTTCATGATGGCCTCCCCCGGCTTGTTTGCGAAGCGCGGTTTTAGGAATTAATTAACGATGTTGACGGCAGATGGAAAGATCTCGAGGGTTGCCAAAAGAACTTGTTTTTGCTTTGTAGTTTTTGTCTCCACGAGTGTTCGATTGGACTCGGCTCCGGCGACCACGCGGATTAATTTTTGTTTGTGACAGGCAAGCCGGTGGCGCCGGACAACAGAGTGGAGGTGATGGCCGAGCCCCCACGCCTCACCATCCGTCAGCTGTCGAAGGACGACAGGGGGATGTACCAGTGCATGGTGAGCAACAACTGGGACCAAGCCCAAGCCACCGCCGAGCTGGACATGGGGGACGCGGGCCCCGAGCTGATCTACTGGTTCTCGGAGCAGACCCTCCAGCCGGGCCCCATGGTCTCGCTGAAGTGCGTGGCGTCGGGGAACCCCCCGCCGCAGTTCACCTGGACCCTAGACGGTTTCCCCATCCCCGACCACTCCCGCTTCCTGGTGGGACAATACGTCACGATCCAGGACGACGTGATCAGCCACGTGAACATCACGAACATCAAAGCTGAGGATGGGGGAGAATACACTTGTACGGCTCACAACAGCGTGGGGAAGATTTCGCACAGCGCAAGGTAGGCGGGAGAGGGGTGAAACCGACGTCTCGTGTTTACCCGCGCGACAAAAACCACCGAAAAAAGTTCACCGCAAAGGCTACAAGTTGAAAAACAGAAACGTAAATATTTTGAGGCGGTTAACAGCGCGGCAAGTGTTTTCGCAATTCGACACCCCCGATAAAACTGTGCGTCTGCCCCCAGGGTGAACGTGTACGGCCTGCCGTACATAAGAGAGATGCCGAAAATCACCGGCGTGGCCGGGAGCAGCCTGGTGATCAAGTGTCCCGTGGCGGGGTACCCCATCGAGACCATCACCTGGGAGCGCGAGGGCCAAGTGCTGCCGGTGAATCGCCGCCAGAGGGTCTACGCTAACGGCACTCTGGTGGTGGAGCAGACCCAACGGGAGGAAGACGCCGGCACGTACACGTGCCAAGCGCAGAACAGGCAGAGGAACTCGGACAGGAGGAACGTCGAAGTGCAAGTGATAGGCAAGTCCCATGCGCATTCACGGCCACGCTTCCGAATGAATAAGAAGAAATCGCGTGGGGCTTTTCAACCGCCTCACGGACGGAGGGTTATAGAGTCGCGCATAAAAGAACCTCTTGCAGAATTGAACACCGCCATCGGTTATCAAATTTTCATGTCCCGCTGTTTTCGCCAACGCGGAGCTCGTAAAAATATTCGCGCGGACATGACGCCGCTATTTGTCAACGTGGCGAGGACACGTTCCCGATTTATAGTGTAGGGCTCTAATTTCGGGGGATTTTTCGGGCCTAATAGGCGAAAGCGCTCGCCGAACGACCACCGACCGGTCTGACCCTACCGTGAGATAGGGACATCTTGGGAGCGAGCACTTCCGTTATTTGCAAACTTTCTCAAAACAGAAGAAAATTTACGTTTATGCGGTTCAGTCGGTTGGTGAATTTCATGTTCGCAGAGCGCCAACTAGCCCTTTCAGCAATAAACCTCAACAGCCAAGCGAGTTTAGCTACCAAGTCGGTAATTAGGTATACGAAACAGAAAAGGGTGACTATAAACACAGTCTGCAAAGCCTCAACAATTTGTAAAGGTTTGAAGGGTTGTCATTTGGGGAGATAACTTGAAACATAAAGCAAACGGCACATGTGGCAATAACGGCAAATCTCCGCCTCGATTAAATACACCAAAGCAAACCTAAGACTGTGTAGACGGAGTGACGTTAAAACATGTATATTTACTTTATTTAAACCTCAAAACAAGGTACGTTCAAGTTTCCCGGCTGCTGAAGGAGGAGACGTAATGTTTCTTTGTATGTTTGTACACCTTTGTGGCCTTAAGTACTGAACCGATTTGGACGGGAGTTTCACTGGTGGATAGCCCATTTATCCAGGAGTGTCACGGGATGTATAACATCACGCTATCTTATCAGCGTGTCGGGCAAAATCCAATAAGAAGAGGTAGAGTTGTGAGCACATTTTTCCACATAAACTTGAATCTTGTTTCTGTATGGAATGTTCCATAATAGAGTTTCTTTTTGTAACTGTTTTTTCATGTTTAAGTAAAAAATTGGCAAATCTATCTTTACGTTGAAGTTTTTGTTTGGGTAAATGACAAATAAATATTTCATGTTTTTATTTGCATTTTTCTTTTGTTATTCCACAATTGGGTTATCTCTACTGGGTGTTCTGTTATCGAAGACCGAAAAATAAAAATGCAAAAACGACATTTTTGCGGATATCTCGAAAGCAATAACGATTTTTGACGGCGGGAGCTGCAAAATTTTGATCTAAATTATTTGCCGAAGGAATAAACTCTCTTTTTTCGTGATGAACCCATTTGGGCGTAATTGCGGTCAAGATAGCTCCCCGGAATCGGATCCTGCGGCGTTATCTCCACCCTCCGTCCATAAAAATATTCATCACGGCCGACACGGTCCCATTCTATTTATTATTAACGGGCGGCGTAAATATTTGTCGTCGGTGATGCATTTCCAATTTTCGTGTTTGTCGTTCGCAGCCGATATTTGATGAATGTGAGCGCATTTGATGTTTTCAGTGCCGCCGAAGATCCTGCCCATAAATCCGATGACGGGTCTGCTGAGAGAGGGAATGCGCGCCGCCATAACCTGCCAGATCATGGAGGGCGACCTGCCGATAACGTTCCGATGGGAGAGGAACGGGAAGGCGGTTTCCAATAACGCCGCCCTCGGCACGGTAATAAGACGAATCGACGAGTTCTCGTCGTCTTTAATTATCGAACAGGTGACGTCCGCTCACACCGGAAATTACACTTGCATCGCGAGCAACGTCGCCGGAGCGGAGAAGCACGTCGTGCCTCTGACCGTCAACGGTAAGTCGGCGGGAGCGGTGCCGTCGGGGGCGGCGTTCCGCGCCCGACGCGATGACTTGTCCTCAGTCGGGATTCGTTGCAGTGCCCCCTCGGTGGACCGTCGAGCCTGCCGACTCCAGCGTGGCGGCGGGACAAGAGGCCACCCTCCACTGCCAAGCCGACGGCTACCCCAAGCCCCTCGTCACGTGGAAAAAGGCCGTAGGTGAGTAGAACTCGTCCCCACATCGCTACGCGATCCACAATCATCGATATGATCCCGAAGGCGAGCAACCGGGCGAATACAAAGACTTCCTCTTCGAACCGAACGTGCAGCAATTCCAGAACGGTTCGTTAAACTTCCTCCACATATCAAAAGAAAACGAAGGGCAGTACCTCTGCGAGGGCAAAAACAACATCGGCGCGGGCGTCAGCAAGGTCATCTTCCTTAAAGTGAACGGTAATCCTGCGCCGCCCCGCTCCTTACAGTTGGTAGCATGTCGGATGTTGCAGCGCCGGCTCACTTCCTGCAAAAGTCGAAACAGGTGCAGGTGGTGAAAGGGGAGCAGGCCCACTTGCAGTGCTCGTCGCTGGGGGACACGCCGATGGAGATCCTGTGGAAGATGGGCGGCCAGCACATATCGAGCGACGGCGACCAGAGGTACTCCATCAGGTCGCAGCAGCTGGCCGAGGGGATGGTCTCGGAGCTGAGCATCGAGCGCACCATCCGGCAGGACACGGGGATTTTCACTTGCTCGGCGAGCAACTCGTACGGCAGCGACGACATGAACATCCAGCTGATCGTGCAGGAGATCCCCGAGCCCCCGCGGAACGTGCGGGTGATGGACCAGCTGTCCCGGTCGATAGGCATATCTTGGACGCAGCCCTACGCCGGAAACAGCCCCATCACCAGCTACATCGTCCAGTACAAACCCGGATCAGGTAGTTGCGTCCCTTTCTCGTTGTTGCGGCGATAACATCGCCACCGTTCGCAGAAGCGTGGCCCAACCAGCCGGCCAAAGTGACGGTGCCCGGCTCGCAAACCACCACCACCCTGCACAACCTCCGCCCCGCTCAAGTCTACCATCTCAGGATCTTGGCGGAGAACAGGCTGGGGCTGAGCGACCCGAGTCAGATGGTCCAAGTGAGCACCCTCGAAGAAGGTAATTTGATCCGGGCGCGAATCCGATTACCACGAGCTCGGCCATCTTGTGCCACCGAAAAAGGCTCCGGGGCGTGTTAATCATGTCGGAATTAATAACGGCTTTGCTGTCGTTTAATTGTCGCTTATTTGCGATCATTTCACGACGCACGGGTCAAAGGGAAAGTTGGCCTCGGCGAAAAGTTAGGGGAGCACTCGTTAGGGTAGTCTCGCGGAAAATAATAACGAGGCGGGAAAGTTTCATTTTCATCGTGGAAAGTATCAGAGTATCAGGAAAGTTACGCACTTGGCTGGGAAAAAACACGCTCGGCTCGTAGATTGATTCGCACGACTTTAAACACGTCAAATATTCTTTTGAATTCATCGTAATAATGTTTCACCGAAATCGCCAGTTTTTCCATTTTCGGGATCACGTTCAAAATTTATTTCATTCTAAAATATCACTGACAGCGTGTACTTTTACTTTGTCATATTATTTTGGCAATTATCCTCGTACGAATCAATCTACGAATCGACTTTATTTTTTCAAACTGTGCACATAAAGCTTATCGATAATAAGCGTTGTTTTTGTTAGCACAAAAGTGTATTTTTTTGTTAAATGTCATCAAAAACATAACACTTCCCGATTGCAGCAGGTAAATGTATTAATTCATTTTAATTAAACTGTTGAATGCAATAAATGTAGTCCAAACAACGCAAAATAAACAGACGAAATGGAAATAAAAATGGTGGATTCGCCGGGATAATTATCACTGTATCGATTCGAATTGCGGGTTATGAAATTAAAATTGAGGAAAATATTTGCTCCAAACTGTGCTATTTAGACGTTAACCGATACGATGAAATCATTTTTGGGGTTGAAAGTAATTTTTTGTACCCTACCTGCGGGGCCGCTCCGGTAAAGCGTTTAAGATTTTATTCCCCCGCCTCCCCCAAGCAAACATCTTCCACTCGCTTTTGATTTAATCAACCGAACCGAACCGATTAAATCTTAATTTAGTACCGAGCGGCGCCCCTGTTGATATAAGAGCCGAGGCGAAAAGCTCAACTGAATTGGTGGTCACCTGGGAGCCCCCGAGTCGGGAAACTTGGAACGGCAACCTGCTAGGCTATCACGTCGGCTACCAAGAAGTATCGACGGAAGAGTCGAACAACGTGGCCCAGTCGTACACGTTCAAGAGCGTCGAGGTGCGGCCCCACTTCGGGGGCGAAGCCGTACTGCAGGGCCTCTCCAAGTACACCACCTACGGGATCATCGTGCAGGTAAGAGTTTTACAGGTTGGAGGTTTGCAGCGGCGTCAACTTGTCGGTTGTTCCAAGGCGTACAACAGCCGCGGGTCGGGCCCGGCGAGCGATCCAGTTACGGCCCGAACTCTAGAAGACGCCCCAACTTTGCCACCCCTGAACGTGCAGTGTTCGGTATTAAGTGCTCAAAGTTTACACATATCATGGGAGCCACCCTTGCCGGAGGGTCGCAACGGAATCATCCAAGGCTACAAAGTTACTTACCACTCGGCGGGAGAGTGGTTCGGTAGGGTGGTCGGGTCGGGTTTCTTTAATAGGAGTAATTGTGGGGCTTGCAGACAACGACGACCAACAGACGAAGATCATCAGTCAGCTGCGCACCACCATCTCAGGCTTGAGGAAACACACGAATTATAGCATGACCGTGCTGGCGTTCACCTCCAGCGGGGACGGCGTCAGGTCGGAGCCCACGTACTGCCAAACTGAAGAAGATGGTGAGCGGAAAATCGAGCTCATACATGTTTAAAACGTTTTTGTTTCACGAGAAATTTATTGATAAGTTTTTTATCGAGTCCCATCCGCAAAAACGAGTTGTTTGTGATAAATACGGATCCGTAAAAAAGCTCGAGGGGGATTCATTTTTTACGGAAAAAAATAAAACGTCATAAACATAACCTCACTTACGCAACAACAGACGAACTCCTCGCCACAAACTCCTCGCTTTGTAATTTAAAAACATGTCACTTTTAATTGTCCATTTGTCAAATTTAAACATATTCGTAATTATTAATAATCTCACAACAAATTAAATAACAATTTAAACAATCTTGACGAATGTCAACAAACATTCAAAGTTTCAAACAATGTTGCCAACAATTTTTTTTTTTAGTTTTTTCAGTTTTATTTAGATATATTTCTTTGTACAGTTTGATTTTCGCATAGAAAAATAAACGGTTTAGTTAGTCAGGTTGTTTTAGGTAATTTTAAAAGGTAATGTAATGGTCCAGGTATGAAGAAATGAAATTAGAAAGGAGACTAGAGGCTAGTTTTTTTACGGTTGGCAATATTTAATTAATTACATTGTTGGATGGCTGTCATAAAAAATAATTTTCTGAATAACAAAAAGACTTCACAAGACATATCTACTTACCTCGAGGGATTGGAAATGGCGGTCCCAATTTGACGGTCACCTCTCTGTAATTTGAGGTCGTTATGCCTTCCTCGTAAAGTATCGATCAATTCGTCTCATGAATTTTTTGTTGGTGTAACAGCTTCTTACATTCAATGAAAATTTATAGTGCCATCTGCACCGGCGGAAATTAAGGCCGTCCTAAGCGCCCCCGATAAAATACTAGTATCGTGGTTGCCGCCCAAATTCAGTAATGGCCCATTAGTCGGATACACGTTCTACATGACCCAAATGGAGGACGGGCGGGAAGAGGGTACCCATAAGAGGGTCCTGAGCCCGTCCACCGAAATGCACGAAGTCGAGAGAGTCAAAGAATCATCGACTCTGGAGTTTTGGGTCACCGCCTCGACGAGGGTAAGCCACAAGTCACAATCTGACCCTCGACTAACTGCGAGTCTAGATCGGCGAGGGAGAAAGCACTAGAGTCATCACCGTCAGCCCGTCGAAGACCGTCCCGGCGCGGATCGCGTCCTTCGGCAGAGAAGTGGTAAGCGCGTGGAAGCAAAACGTCTACCTCCACTGCAAAAGAGTGGGATTTCCTTTGCCTAACGCGGTGTGGCGGCTCAACGACCTCCCCTTGGAGGTGGGAGGGCGGCGGACGATTTTTCCCAACGCTACGCTCGTCATCAAGGACATACAGAGCGTGGACCAGGCCAACTACTCCTGCAGCGTCGAGAATCAATACGGGAGGGATGAAATCGGATACAGCTTGAAAGTTCTAGTACCCCCGGACGCGCCTGTCTTGAGTGTCGTCGAGGCCTTTACCGACAGCTTACACTTGAGGTGGGTTCGCGGCGCTTATCCAATCGAAAACATCAAAGAACTTTTCTTTGATGATTACAGATGGAGCGACCAAGGCAACGGAGGCTCTCCCATTCTGGGGTACGTCATTAACTACAAGCGCGACCACGGAGACTGGGAAGAGCTGCAAATTTCCGCACGAACTGACGAGCACATGCTGAGGAATTTGTGGTGCGGAACTCGCTACCTGCTCTACATAACAGCCTTCAACAGGATCGGGACGGGGCTGCCTTGCGACATCGTCACAGCGCACACCAAAGGAACTGGTACTTTGCCCGACTGCACCCACCTCCGCACGGTACCAACAGTCTGATTTCAGTACCGGTGAAACCCAAACAATCGCAAATGCTCACGATGAACGCCACCGTGGTCACGATCTGGCTGGACTCGTGGGGCGACGGCGGCTGCGGCATCCTCTACTTCGTGGTGGAGTTCCGGCCGGGCCGCCACTCCTCCTGGATCATGTCCTCCAACCACGTCAAACCCACCGAACGCATCTACAGCATCGGCGACCTGTGGCCCGCCACCGAGTACCAACTGAAGATCACCGCCCACAACAACGCCGGCGACACCGAAGCCCTCTACAACTTCACAACTCTAACACTACTAGGTGGTAAGGCACTCGTGGTGCCGTTAGAATAGTACTGAAATTTGTATGTGCCAGCTGTTCCAGAACTAGCCCCTCCGGTGTCCCACTCCGGGGACCACCCCTTCTACACCAACGCGCGAGTCCTGGTCCCCATCATCCTGTCGATTCTGGTGCTGGTGGCGCTGATAGCGACGCTCTTCTGGAGAAAGAGTGAGTACCGGAGCGCCGTCGGGCCGTCGTAATTTTGCCGATTCCAGAAGTGAGGAGCGAGCGGGAGGGGCAGAATCGGCCGATGGGCGAGTCCCCGTCGATGGCTCAGATACAGAACAAGCAGAACAGAGACCAGCAGTACCTCGCTGTGCGGGTGGGGCGCGGCCAGCAGCCCCTGGCGATCGATTCGGACACTTACAAGGCCGAATCGGCGGATTACATCGAGGATATCTGTCCCTACGCCACCTTTCAGCTGTCCAAACCCGCCTACAGCGAGAGCTCTTACAGCGGGAACGTTTATAGCGGGCCGTACCATTCGGTACGGGGTTCTTTTGTTTATCATGATGTTAAACCACCACCTATTGATAAGTTTAAGTTAGGACATGTAAGTTTCATTTCTTTTGTTTCGTCTACTGATTATGATTATTTGTGCTTCGTACTTTGTTACTTTTATTCAAACAACAGCTACACAAAGACCGACGGAGGGTAAAGGATCCCAAATGTCACACCAGTACACCTGATGCAAAGAAAAAGAAATATTCATTTATCTAGTTCTAGGAACTTATGTATTCGTTCAAATCTGATTCTTTTAGTGACTTTTTGTGTGTGATACAGGTTTTTACATCGAATTTTTACTTGTAAATTTTTTTATAGGTTATGTCATTTGACACTTGAAATTTCTTTCTTGACCTAGACACTTGACACTTGACAACTGACATATTTGAAGTGACGTTTGGGTCGTTTATCCATCTGTGGATGGTCCAGTTCTGTACTTGTTAATTCGTTTCTCGTTTCCAGAACAAAGAACCCGAATATACGAAAGTCCGGAGAAAAGGGGGAAGACTGAGGGACCCACATTCAGAGAGTCAAGGTAACCAACCGTGTGCTAGATTTTGTTATTTTGCGTTTGCACTTGGCCCGTTTGAAGTCACATTATTACCCTCTTGCAACGGGGTGAAACACGTGAAGGTCCCAATTCATCTCCCCATCATTCATTTGTCAGTAGCAGATTCCTCCGATTTTCGGTTTGTTGGTAACACTGGTTAAGTGTTAAATGTGTTTGTGTTAAATGGCGAGAATTGTGTGCATGCAGAGTGAGGCCGGCAAACCGTCGGTTGACCGGTTCGGTTCGCCGCCCCCGATGTAGCGTTAGTAAATCGCTTCCGACCCGTTCACTCTTTGTGAGTAGTCCAGTAGTTGATTTGGGGCCACTGCTGCTCACTTGTTCGTGAAAGCACGACACTCGAGGCACGCTAACGACAGCAACGGTTCATTGTATTTCAGAGTCTGATAACCTGGGCAGCACTGACTCAGAAGTGAAGAAGATACTAACTCTGCACCTGCCTATTTCAGAGTACGACACTCTCGGCTCGGACTCGGAGGGCGACGGTCGCGCCACCAGCCAAGAACTCATGTCATTTAGTCATAGAATGCGTGGTAAACCATACTGATTATCGTAGTCCTAACGGTGGCATTTCTGCTAATTGTGGGTCTGTTAGGGGGCGCCGAGGGCTCGTCGTCGTCGTCGGAGACGTCGCCGCCGTCGGGCAGCGTCGGCCGCAAGCCGTACCCCTCGCGCAAGGGCAAGGCGAAGGCCGGCGCTCTCAACAAGAGACACGTCAGGAGCAGCAGCGGCTATTCGAGTCACAACGACGAGACCACCTTCAGCATCTCGCACGCCCCCAGCTTCAACGAACGCATACACCCCCCGAGCAGGTTTTCCGACTTGAACCCCAGAGAGCTGAGCGAGGGCGAGTTCGACAAGGGACACAAACCGAGAGGAATGTCCAAACTGACACGAGAAGCTTTCCAAATCAATGTTTAGAGGGCGCAGGATGAGAGACTTTGTTTTTTATTTTTGTATCGGAGGAGCGAACTAGTGTGTTGGCTGGTGCCTTCAGAGGGAGACAACGCGCTTCCCTAACTTCCGCGTGGGTGTGCCAAATACGAATTGATAATAAAGTGTATAGAGCAGTGTATGTTATAGATTTTATAGATTGTTATATAATGTTAACATGAGAAGGATCAGTGGTTTCCACACTCTAGTCTATTTGTGTTAAGACACGGTCACACCATTATTCATTGTATCATAAAACAAATGCAAAATTTACCCTCTTCCGCTAAATTCAAACAACTGTCATTTTTGGATATACCTTTTTATTGTAAGAATGTCAAATGTAACAAACTAATAATAAAATGTTGTGTTAAGTCACGCCCCCTCATTCGTAAAATCGAACGGTTCGAAATCGGTTCGCAGTCTTTGAACCAGCACCTTCTCGTCCTCCTTACCCAAGATGCAATCCTTCCAGTCGGATCTTTCCGGACAGTTCAAAATCGGACCCCCGACCAGAACCTCCCTCGCGAAGTTGAGCGGAAAGTTGCCTTTGATTTTCGTGTACAGCAAAGTACCGTCAGGGAGTTCCACCGTGAAGTACGGCACGTTCGGCTGAAGAACTTGATCCAGTCGGTTGTGCGAATCCAAAACTTCCAACTTCAAACCGTGACCTTCGGCCTCCTCCTAACAATTTTCACAACTTATCATTATTGAACTGCTGTCGCACAAATACGTACTATAAAAATCTCCTTCAACTCTTTCGTCGCTCGTTTCAGAATGGGCACCGCTTGCAACTGCATGTGCGACGTCTTGTAATTCCTCTCGAAAAACACCGCAACTTTGCCATTCCTGTCGTAAAACTTGCGCAACGCCTCCTTGAACTGATTCATTTCTTGCGTGACGTCTTCAGGTTGTCCCAAACTGTTCTGGTAGTGCTCAATCGGGCAAATCAAGAAGTGCTCTTCCACGACGGGTCCTAGAAGAATCGGTATTAACCCCAGAGGGCGCTGTCGCATCTACACTCATACCTTTCGCCAAGGCCAAATATGTACTGTTGGCAACAGTGACGATCAAATGTTTCTCAACTGACGGACTAGCGAGGCAAAACCAACATTTACTTTGATCAAACTCGACTTTTTGTCTCTTTTTCCTGTATTTCATGTCGTTGTTTTCTTCGGGTGCGTTGGTGTCATAAAAATATTGGTTAAACCCGACCGACTTTCTTTTGGTGTTAAAAACTACAAAGTAACAATGCACAAATACAAGATGTGGACGACGAATCAAGCTCAGACGTGCCAAAGCACACTTACTCTTCTGGTCGAGCTCTGTAAAGTTGAAGGGACACTCGGTTTCGTCCGTGGTCTTCTGCAACAACTCCCCAATCTTCATTTTGTCCAAAGGAGTCAAATTCAGGGCGTACAACCACTTTTGCTTGTCGGAATTGGCCACTCTCGCCAACCCCAAAAATCGCGTGACGAGATTCAGCGTCGTGTCGTGGTCCCCTAGATTGGGGGCCCGGAACGGCGAACGCTCGTAGTAGACACCTTCAAGGCCGCTGATGTGATACCGCGGCTTCAGTTTCACCACTAACCAACTAGGCAAGTCGCTCGTTTTGTTTATCGCCAAATTAATCTACAATCGCACATGTGAGAAATTTATTTATTGTCATTTCACTCCATACTTGTTTGGAGTCATGTCTCATGGCGTCAGTCGGCCATTGCGACGTCAAAAGTACGTCGACGCCTCTAAACGACGCGTTCCCTCGAACACAAGCGTTGTATAATTCCATCACGTCTTTACTAGAATACTCAAAATCGCTGGATTCTTTGCTCGCTATCCCGCTAACGTACGCGATTCTTAACCCCTTGCTGTCCGTGTACACCCCCCTTTTACCTAAAACCCGAAATTGAAGGTCGACTTTCCAGAATAGAACAGCTCAAACCTAGACAATACACATTTTCACAGAGTTCCATTGAATCATCTTCAGGGTACAGCTTGACGTGGTCCGCGCAATTGGGGCCCAAAATGTACGTCGCGATGGGGACTAAAACGGCGTTAAGACAGTCAATGCGAAAGCAATTCTAATACAAGCACCTTTCTTGTCTCCGCGTTTGTAGGCATCGAACTCCTTGTTGTTGATGCCAAAAAAATTGCCCACACAGAATAGGCAGTCGAAGGGACCTGATTTCTTATCAATAGTCGACACTCTGTTAAAAAGAGAGTTGAACTTTCCCTCCACGTCCCCACACAGCAGTCTAGAAAATAATTAGCGCGATGAGCAATTCCGCGATTTAAATCTAGCCCACTCGAGAAATAATTGAAAGTTGGTTGGTGTCTCGGCTAAACAGCGTGACGCTTTTTTCGTTTTGTGCGAGTTTTAGTGCGAATTATTTCATTTCAAGGTAAATATACTCACATTTTTCGTTTTTGCTCCATCATTTACATGTTTTTATTCGATTCCACCGAGAAATACTACAATTGCTATTTCCGGATCTCGTAATTGTCACTTTCACCTCCACAAATTCCAAAAAAAAACTATCCGTGCACGTTATTTAGTGTACTGGTGTTCATCACACGCAATTATCTTTGAAAATACTCGCTAATTTCTCACAATGTAAGAACGAAAATCCCACTGTAATGCTAGGTTATGTTTTGGTGTAGTGGGGGCGCAAACCCTTCAAAGCGGTACCGTTGGAATGAAGTTGTACAGTGGCGCCCAAACTGTCAATGTCAACACAAATATCCCAAAATAGAAATTATTTTATTTATTTAAAATATTATCTTTTAGATACAATGCCAAGAACTTCCAGTATTTATAACGCACCCGAACAACAATAAAACACTTAGTTGCGGTTATGCAGTCTACTGGAAGCTCTTTTTAAGTTTCTCCCAGTTGGTTAAATCTGAAAAGGCCCCGTTCTCGCAAATATTCCCATTAAAAACAAACTCCGCCGGACAATAAATCGGAATCGCCACGTCACTGTTGATACAATAATAAAATTTGTTGCAGTCGAATTTATCGCTCAAGTACAACTCGCCTTGTTTGCACTCGTAAACCGGCGAACTGCATTTCCCCTCCTGACACTTTTTCTTCTTTTGGTCGAACACCATCGGCGACTGACACGTCTTAACATCCAACTTGACAGTACCATTTGTACCCTTGCGACAGTCATAGTATTTATGACAATCATTCGGAACGAAAAACTTCCCAACACCCGTGCAAACATTCTTCGGGAAGCTGTACGAATAAGTGCACTCCGGCACGTTTTCGGGGAGGTCGCACCGCATTTTCGCAGCGTTAAATTTCAGACATTTCGGACACGTCTGGATTTTCGACGGCAGGAATTTCGCGCATTTCCGATCGAATTCGCAACGGTAGAACCGCGTGCAGGAGCGCTTCACCCGGAAATAGCCGGGTCTGGCACACCGAGGGCCGCGTGACGAACAATTTGCCGGTCCGGTGTCTTCCAGTTGCGTCGCGTTTCGTTTAAATTTTCTTGTCCCGGTCGCAATGAAAGTGCCGTTGGGGGCTAGTTTGAAAAGAATTACTTTTCTGTCATTTATCTTGAACAGGTTTCGAAATGGACGAAACGTAGAAGAGGAGACTGGGGGTGTGTTTCGATTTTGAGTTTTTGTCGGGGTGGTTTCGTACACCGCATATGTTGCCACACTTGTAGAAATTTCTTCTGTAGTTGTCCCAGCAATTTCTTCAAACTCACGGTGCGATTCTTCAGTGGTTCCTGTTTCGTCAATTAATGAAAATTCTTCACCGGTTGTCGAAATATATTTTTCGCTGTTTGCGTCAGTTTCAAATCTCACTTCTTCATCTTCTGTACTTTCTTCAAACAGTGCAGAAGTTGTTGACGTATATTCCTCTTTACTTGCGTCACGTGTTTCTTCATCGTTAGTTGTCATTTCTTCATCGTTAGTCGTCATTTCTTCATTGTTAGTCGTCATTTCTTCATCGTTAGTCGTCATTTCTTCATTCGCAATTGTCGATTCTTCATTATTACTAAACGCTGTGACTTCTTCGTTGATTTGAGTTGTCGTAGCAATCTCAGTTACCTTTTCTTCTTTTTCTTCTTCGCCAGACTGACTAATTGAAGATTGCGGATTATTCTGTGAAGATCCTGTCGAGCTCAAGGCAGTTATGTTTTGCTCCCGAAATAATTTAAATACTTCAAGACCTGTAAGTTTTTTGTTTGTTTTGAATATGAATACCCTTTTTTCTTTTAGAATCTTCTCTTTACTGGCAGTAATCTCTTCTCGTTTTTCTTCTGCCTTGATATTATCTTCAAAATTTGCAACTGTAGTTATTTCTTTTGCTTCGTCTTCCGCAGTACTTCCAAAATCGGGCTAAAAGTGTTTTTATTTAATATATCCTATCTCTAGCCACAGTACTTTTACCTTATTTGGGATAAACGAACTGATTCTGTCGTGTCTGTTATTATTTCCTCCATGATCCTCACATCTTGTCAAAACTAACATAATTGTCCAGATAAAATAAAGTTTGAATGCGTTTTTCATCATGTTCTAAGGATTGACCCTTTACCCTGCTTTTCACTTCACTTATTTATGGCAAACTCTAGAGCAAAAACTACGAAAATTTCGCGGTAATTCTAGATTGTCGTTTTTCATTTATCTCACGTTCGTTATTGTAAATAAGTACGCATGAAATTTAAAAAAATACTTCGTCGGAGTTTTCTCTTCACTGAGAAGGTAATTTGAATAAAAGACGATGATTTTTTTGTTATTTTATTGCATATCTATTTACATAAAAAAATGATTGAATTTAAATAGTTTTTCGTTTTTTTTGTAAAATCAAAAACGAACAATACAAAGACCTAATTTATTAATTTTAAACCTAATTTGTTACTTAACCAATAGAAGTGCAACTAGCAGGTGTTGAAATTCGACGAACTTAACTTAAAGGGGTGCTGGGGGTGCCGGAGAAAGTGTGAAGTTAGCCTTCATATGGCAGCGACCATAGGCAGGTTACATAGGTACGATAAAAATCGCGCAAATCCGTGTAGTACCCTACACTCACGCTGCGATCACAATTGTTTTGACATGAGCGGCATTTGGAGCTGGTTTCGGCAGTGAATTTGATATTGCAACACAAGTATTAAAAAAAAATAATGCACGACGGACAGTACTTAACAGCTAGAACTACCTGACCTAACCTAGTACAAGTCGGTGTCCGGGGCGGCCTCAAGATCTTGGGTGCTCTTTAATAAATACAAGAATTACCCTAACCTAGTTGGTGGAAGTGTGGCAGACTCGTTGGCCGCCTCGGACACGTTTCCTAATTTTCATTAATTATTTAAACCTATTGGTTCTGAGGTCCTGGCGATTTCCGTCTCTTTTGCGAGACCGCGATGCTCCTCAGGCTCCGCGACCGTTCGAAAAGCGACGGGTCGGTGTAGATGGGTTCGCTGGGGTCTTCGAAGGGACCCCCCGGGGCCGGTCCTGGGCATTCGACGTCGTCTTTGGGGAGGGTGGGGAAGTTGCGGCGGCCGAAACCGCCGAACTGCTTCTGGAGGCCGGCGCCGAAGATCGAGATTCCGGAGGAGAGGCCGCTGCTGCGGGTGTTGCGGTAAGAAGACGAGATGTTGGAGGAGGCGCGGTCCACCAGGATGTTTTTCCGCATGACCAACCAGTACTTGCGATAGGCCAGGCCCGACACCAGAGAGACGGTCAAGAGGATGGCGACCAGAGCGAAGACGGCGCTGACCAAGCCGTGGTACTCTCCTGGTGAGAGGCAGACGGTTTCTGGGGCTGGTTCGGCACGTCTAGCTTCCTGTTGGAGCTCTTCTCTCGAGTCGAACACCTGAAACGTGGGAGTTAGCGTCTTGGTGGTTCAATCTGGGGGAGTACCTCGATCATCTCGCGAACAAACTCTGGGTTTTCTGGTTCTTTGTCTTCGGGGGAGTCGTCAATGTCGTCGATTCTGTTCGGTTCAGGGAACGACACGGTTGTCTCGTTGCTGTCGTTCATGTCCTCCTCGGAGATGGTGTTGTTCGATTCGAGCAAGAGAGTGTCGTTGATGGATCGTCTTCTTCGTCCGAACGACGGTTCAGATCTTCCGCTTGTGGAGGGACAGTAGGCGGGTTGACAACCGTCTCTGCAGGTGCGCACCGTGGCCTCGAAGACGAGGAAGTTGGATTCGGGGATCTTGAACGCGTTGAATCGAGCCTCGAGACTGTCACCGCTGCGGCCGCGATCCAGTTCAGGGAAGACGAAACTGTCAACTGGACATCTTTGGCACAACCATTATAACTCTGTCGTTTTGGAAAAAAAGGGAAATCTCTTACCCTATTCGATCGATCAGCTGGACCGACCTTCCAGAGTATGGATCTCTGGCGACGACGTTAGTTGCGAAGATGTCGGTGACGTAATTGTAGCCGTCTTGAGCTTCCAGTCGGAACGTTAGAGGGTCTCCTACGGCGATGGTAGTTGTTGGTCTTCCTTGGTACAAAATCATCAGACGCACTTTGGAACTGAGGGTGTTCTCAGCTGGGAGGTACTCGATGGGGATGGGGCTTCCAGATCTGGAAAGTCTCCGTGAGATCGGGTTTCGACAAAGGGTTGCATTACCCTGCTCCGATGAATCCTGACGAGACGACAGCCTCCCCGGGTCCTCGGAACAAGCAAGTGAGATTGAAGCGCTTGTCTTTGCCGGTTTGGACGTAGTCGCTGAATTGCACCACGACGATGTTGGTCATGGTGTCGCCGTATCTCTGGGTGCCACACTCCGGATATCCTTGGGCCCCGCTGATGCGGAGGACGTTGACGGTGCCGCCGTTCCCTCGGAAGAAGCACCGGTCGTAGAAACCGTAAGTGTATATCCGTCCGTAGAAGCCTTCAGGGGTTCTCAGCGTGAACTCCATGCCGTCTTCGTTGCACACTTGACTGACTACGTGAGAAATAAAAAAAGTGGTACCGGTCAAATGTTTTTATTGAGAAGAATCTACATGTCGTCATTTACCATCGAGGCAGTCGCCGTCCAGGCCCTGTCGGCTGATCGAGCGTTCGTAAAAGTCGAAGTTGCCGTTGTTGTCGAAGAATCGTCGGCTGGTCATGTCCAGGTCTCTGGACTCGCGGTCGCTCAGTTCGCAGTTATCGCGTTCGCCTTCCAGTGCAGCTTTGGCGTCTCTGGAAAGAAGCGTCATTCGGGAGTTCCTTCTGGATCGTGGAGTTACCTGTAGTTGAAGGATCTGCAGATGAAGTCTCTACTTTCCGAACATTCCCTTTGGCATTGGTTCAGCGACGGCACGTTCATGAACTTCTTGACGAACTCGCGACGGAGACGTTGACGATTGCCGACTTGGTTGAACTGGTCGTTGTCGTCGCACCTCGAACTGTACGGTCTGTTGGGTCCGATTCCTCCGAAGTTGTCGTAAATGGGTCCGTCTGGGCCGGGGGAGATGGGCCGGCGGTTGGGCCTCTCACCGTAGGGGCGACCGTCGAAAGGGGGTCTCGGTTCGTACTGGGGTTTCCCGTCGATCGGACGTCCAGGTCTGCGGTCCGGTCGGAAGAACCATCTGCTGCCGCCGTCTCTTTCGTCTCCGTAGTAGCTGCTAGAGTGGCCTCCGTATCGATTGCCGTAGCGGTCGTCGTATCTGTTACCGCCTCCGTATTTGTCTCCGCCGCCACCGTATCTGTCCCCGCCGCCGCCGTATCTGTCTCCACCGATGCCGTATCTATCTCCCCCACCGTATCTGTCTCCACCGCCGTATCTGTGGCCTCCACTTCCGTATCTGTCGTCGCCGCCTCCGTAGCGGTCGCCTCCACTCTCTCCGTATCGGCCGCCTCCACTCTCTCCGTATCGGCCGCCTCCACTCTCTCCGTATCGGCCGCCTCCACTTCCTCCGTATCGGCCGCCTCCTCCATACTTGGAGCCGTGGTAATAGTCGGTCTCACCATATCTTCCGTTGAAATCGCCGTATCTGTCTCCGTAGCGGTCTCCGTATCTGCCGCCCCCAGATGACGGGTAGCGTCCTCCAGGGTATCTGCTGGGGTAGCTTCCGCTCGAAGACGGAGGATAGGCCGGGTATCGATCACGGTCACCTGGAGGGTATCTCCCAGGGTATCTGCCGCTACCGGGAGGACCAATGGGGTAGCGAGTTCCTGAATCTGGATAGTTGTCGATCGGTCTGTAGGGGTATCTGTCGTGACCCGAAGGATATAGATCTCCCCCTGGAGGATATCGATCGCCACCAGGAGGATATCTGTCACCCGAAGGATATCTGTCACCTGAAGGATATCTGTCGGCCGGAGGTCTATATCTGTCGTCGGGATAGCGATCAGTTGGTCTCCCTGGACGGTCGTACCAGTCGCTTCCTCCACTACTAGGAGGATATCGTCCAGGGGGGCGTCGACCCCCACCTGGAGGATAATACCCTCCTCCGGGATGTCTGTCGTAGTCATCACCACCAGGCCGTTGAGCGTCGTCGCCTCCAACTGTCGAGAACGATTAGTGGCGGGGTTCGAACAAAGGGTGTTGACTTACGCATCAGATTTTCGTAGTAGTCGTAGTCGGCGTCGTAGATGATCCTCATTCCGTCCTTTTGACTGAACTTGGTCAAGCGACAGATGCGATGTCGCTCGCTGTATTCTGCCGACTTGCACTGGAAGCTAGGCTGGCGCAAGCACTCGTCCAGACACTCGCTCAAAGAGCGACCGGAAATCTCCGAGTGATGCTCCCCGCCGAGTCTGCTGTTTCTGTACCTCTGGAATGCCGTGTCGGGTTTTTTGCCACTGAAGAGGTGAGAAGTGGCGTGGTTGTCTGGATATTCGGAGCCGCGAGCTGATAGGTGCGGATCTGAATTAGGTGGATCCCAAGAACGGGACAGAAGTGAAAACTCACGGCTGTCCAGACAGGCGAAGTCGTAGAAGTGGTGGGTCGAACTGCTGGCGGTCCCGATGTCTTCCTTCTGGGAGACGGAGTCCTCCTCGGATAGGGTGCACAGTTTGGTCATCTCGTCGTACTCTATGGACCTGCAAAAGTACTTTTCCGCGTGTACGCACATCGACTGGCACTCTTCCAGAGTCAGGTTGCTGAAGAGATCGACCTCGAAGGGGCCACCCAGGCGTTTCTTCTCCTCCTTGATGAAGACGGCCAAGCCGTCGCATCTTCTGTCGGCTGGAATCACACAGAACTGGATCTTGTTCGCGCTCGAGACCAAGAAGTTTACCGTTGAGACAAGTATTTTCCAGATAGTCGGAATCAGGGTGGTCCTTCAACAGCTCCGGATGGGTCCTTCTCGTGAATCTGCTCAAGGTGCAGGTGCGCATCTGGGCGTCGAAAGTCGCAGAGCGACACACGAAACTGAACTCGTTGAGGCATTTATCCTCGCATTCGCTCCTGTTGGTGGCCATCATCTCCTTGATGTCGGTGCTCGGCAGTTCCAACTTCTTCCGGGGATGTCTCTCGAAGATGTAGCGCCGGTTTGGGCAGTCCCTCTCGAGCCTGTTTGCTAAATCGAGAGATTATCCTGCGATCAGGTTACGCAAGAGCGACTTACAAGTCAAGCAGACTTCGGTGAAGTGGACACTGTTGGGTACCAACATCAAGTTTCCAATTCCTTCAGGTCTGGCTTGCTCCGGTGTTAGATAACAAGTCGACTCTTCGTACTCTGGTCCTCCGTTAAATGTCGCTATTCTGCTTCCCGGTTGGAAATCGAAAGAGCCGCAACCTCGGACCAGGTTGGCGGTGTTCCTGTCTCGAAGACAGAGATCTTCGCACTTTTCCAAAACGCTGAAAGGGGGCGACGTGTCTCTGACGACGTCGTCGTCGAATCCTTGAAGCTGTATGTTGGGCAGCCTCTCGTACATCACCCTTCCGTTCACCGACCCCGAGCCGCAAGAGGTTTGGGCTGAAAGATTCGCATGAGTACCAGTACTGGAGTACCAAGTGGGGCAGTACCTTTAGTCATCATTTTCAAAACCGTGAGAACTGTAATCGCGTGCACCATGCTGGGAACGTACGGATAACTTTTCATTTTGAGCTTCTATGGGAATTCGGTGTTAACTATCTGGACATACTTCTCTTTCTGTGGACAGATCAACGGTTGATTGTGTTATTGATTGGGATGATTTTTGGTGGGGATCAATGGAACCGGACGCAATGGAACAACGGAAAACGATCAGTTCGGACAATGAGAAATTGGATGCACCGAGTTCGTCCTTCCGGATTCCCACGTCCCAAACGGGGTCAGTGCGGTGGGAAGATGACGAATTGGTCCGAAGATTTTTTGGACGAGGCGACATGTGCGAAAGTTTCGCGTGCGGTACCAACACGTTCGGACACAAAGGAGCAGGAAGTTGACATCCTGGACAAAATAGACTCATGGTGTATGGTCTATCTCGCCATCGGTCACGGTGGAACCAACCGGAACAAGCAATGACACATTCCGAGCGAATTGGCGCGCTGGTTGATGTCTCAAAGGAGTCGCAGGAGGAGTCGATGTGACCCCTTCCACCTCTCGACTCTCAACCATTGAGACAGTCGAAAACGGGACAAGTTGTACTATTGAGACTCGACATCGACGGAAAGCACTTCTTGGGGCCCAAATCGTGCAGGGTGTCTTCACGCCCTTGCTCATTGCCTCCATTATGTCACGTTAAGTGCTGCGACCTTGCATGTGCACCAACCGTGGCGTGTTTATCATGTCAAACGGTCAGCTAATTACCGAATGCAATCGATTATTATACATTTTATGGCATAATTCGGTCGGACGTTAAGGCCAAATTTGCGAAAAAGGTTATTCCTCTGCATAACGGTAGCACAGCGCAGAGACGGCAGGATGGAGTGATTTTTGTTTTGTTCGAATGGCATTGAATCTAAATTTGCATTGTATGGGACAATGACGAAATATTCTAACGTTTTACCTTTTTTTTTTCGCAGATGTCTCTGTCCAAAACTGTCGGTGGTCGACTTTTGAGACAGCTCTCAAAAACTCTGAGTGTCAAGAATCGCAACATAAGTTTTCGCATACACGATGATGATCTCACCTGCAGGTAAGATATCGACGGGTGGGGGGACGATTCTATACAATTTATTATTATCAAGACGAAGAACTAGTTTTGTTCTGGTTGGCGTCTCAATTGAAGACTAAACGCTAAAACTGAATTCTGATCTCTCAGTAGGTCGAGATGGACGAGTTTTCGATTCAAACTTGATTCTGTCTAGTCGATTTGTATGGAAATGTCTTTGGACTTTGTATGTTGGAATAATTAAATCTCAGGATGGGAAAGCTTAACTCGATTGACAACATCTCGTGGTTGTTGTTTTGTTGCAATTAATTGATGTGATTATAAGATTAAAATGAATTGGTTTATATTGGTTAAATATTTCCTGAAGGTTGAGGCTCTGATAGAAATAACTAAAGTACCAATGGTCGGCGAAAGCAATGATAATATTTACTTGAATTCCATTTTTACACCACCAGGAAGCTTTTTCGTGTTTTATTTTGTGAGTTTTTGCCAATTGTCACCTAGTTAAGTCATTGCTAAAGTAAAGTGCCGTAGAGTCTGTTTTCAATTCCGCGCTCCTTTCCATTTTTAAAAAGATATTTATTTGATATCATCAAACAAGGATAATAATAAACATCTTGGAACAATATAAATTGTTATTTTGACACATTTTAAATGGGAATAAAAATGAAACATACATTGATAACGGAGTTGTCAATGTTTTGAAATGTTATTTTACGTCATGAGAATCAGACCGGACGATTATCAAAGCAATCTGAACTCTGAAGGTAATAACGAGCGCTTATCTTTGATGTGACAGTTTTGGTTTTGTCGGAAGCGACGTTAAATTTAAAATAAATACGCATTAGTAAATATTGCTCGACTGTAGATGAAAGTTGTTTATGAGAGAAAAGTTAAAAAATGTCTAAAAACGTAACGCTTTATTTTTTCAATCGTTTTTTTTTTGCGACAATAAGAAATTTGAAGAATTTAAACTATTAGAAAATAATTTTTCTACGACCATTAAATAATAAATTATTATACTCGTACATACTCGTATAAATGCATATTACGGTCAAATAATGCTATTTATAACCCACGGCCGTGAGTAATGACTGAATTTCGGCACGGGTTATGACCAATCGTAAAATTCCACTTGCAAATCGTAGGGTAGACTGTAAAGTTGCTACCACAGAACGTAATGTTCATTTGTCATAATTATCATAATTATTTTTAAATGTCTCAAATCACAGCAGTTGAAACAACATTTATTTGAAACTTTATCAAACGCAAGGATAAAATAAACATCTTGCGACAATATAAGCTATCATTTTGACATATTTTAAATGGCAATAAAAATGAAACATACCAGTACATTGATAACGTAGTTGTTAATGTTTTGAAATCTTAATTTTGTCACGAAAGAAATGTATAGGGTGATTCTCAAAACAATCCCACTTTTATTTTACGAATCCTTGATTTTGTCAGAAGTGACCTTAAGTTTTTAAACGAAAAATATAACCAAAAAATGGTCGACTCTGGAGATGGAACACATATTTGTGTCAGAGAAGTTAAAAAAGTGTTTAATTTTTTATATATTTTTTTAAACCAAAATAAGAAGTAGAAATTGGATTGCAAGAAAAATACGTAAATACATGAACCTATTGTATTTCTTGACGACTTGACGACAGATTTTTTCCATAAATTTCCTTATGTGAAAATTTGACCGGAGTATACCCTTTGGGAAATGTGTTAGACACTCCAGAGGTCGTTTTGGGAACCTCTGGTCTAAACGTAATCAATACAAAGTACATTATCAATTTCTATTCATAGTCGTAGAAAAATTATAGTATTCTCTTCGCGCTCGGATGCATTATGCCACTCGCCTGCGGCTCATGACACAAAGTCATCCTCACGAGTAATAGCCATAATTATCCGCTCATTGAATAATATACTACATATTATCTTAGTAGATTCTTCAAGTTTCATTTTTCTGTCAAATTTAAAAAAATACAGTGGACCAATTTCTGCTCCGTATAAAAAGATAAAGTTTAGTTGCTGTCCGATGAAACCAACAAGGCCAAAGATAACTTCCACAGTCTTGCAGAACTTTTGTCATCTGTTTGTATCTCTTACAAGATAACTTGTAAAAAAACATCTTTCCAAACATTTACGATTTAGAACCGGGAGATTATCTCGCTGTGATCACTTTTGTGTGCGTAAGTCTTAATCGTTGATAACCCCTTTTGCGAAACACGTATCCCGATGTCCCGTCAGACACGCGAATAAGAGCCAACAAAGAAACAACTCGTGCTTTTTAATTTTTATTTCAATATTTACACTAATTAATAAATCAAGCAAGTTGGTATTAGCATTTTTCCGACTGACTGTTTACATTAAACAGAATTCATTTAACTGTTGTGTCAGACTTTACAACGTTGACGAAGAGATAATGACCATGTAAAAACAGATTTGTTAAATTGTTGCTAGAGGTACTTCAGCGTAAATTCAGCAAAAGTGTTTTTATCCGAAACAATGAGAGGATCGGTGCCGAATTTTTCAAAAGGAAAAAATCAAGAAAAACAAAATTCTTATATTGAGTGTCGGTTGTCAATTACGCGCACCTAGATAAGAGGATTTAACTTGACTCGTATCAGTTTTGACCATAACAGATTGTGACGCGACCATTTGCTCCCACGAGAAATTTGTTTTGGTGATAAGATCGAAATGTGTGAAAAATCTCTGTTAACGCGAGATCAACCCTTAAGTGATCAAACAAACAAAATTCGAGGTGCTAATGTTAATATCAACTGTCTGTATCAAACGGTACCAATAAATAAGTTACGTCACGATTGACGCACTCGATCGAACACAAATCTGGCATTAATTTTATTTGCTGGATAAATTAATGAATGTTATTAAAATTTCGTTATTCATTATCGCCTTTAATCTTCTGTGTGTTTAGGTGAATTTGCGCGTCCCATCAGCGCTCCGATAAAGTAAATAACGCAGTCTAAAAATAACCGGCGATAAGTTTGTTATTGTCGATTTCCCTATCTCTTCCGATTCTTTTTAAGAAACACGCGTCGAGCCGACCTCGTTCCGAATTAACATTTTTCGATCAAAGCGACGATGTTTTCGATGAACAAAACAAACGGTGGGCGGCGTTCCGGTTGCTCAACGAGCACAAAGGACGAATTTTGCAGAGAGTCGAGGGACACGTCAAGCGACGTCGCAACCGTTTCACCCCATCCGTTGTCTTGCAGGTACGAGTGCTTCTTCAACCGCGAAGATATCGACGGTTGGGACATCCGCCAAGGGATGAACGACTTGTTGGGGTACGACGCCGTACCGGAGCCCCCGGTGATCATAGCGGCCCTGCAGGCGTGCAGAAGGATGAACGACTACGCGATGACCGTGCGCTTTCTGGAAGCGGTCAAGAACAAGTGCGGCAACAGAGTCAACCAGATCTACCCCTACATTGTGCAAGAGATCGCCCCCACGCTGTGCGAGTTGGGGTGCGACCTGCCCGAGACGCTCTGCTACCACAAGCCGGAGTTGTTCTTGAAGTCGGTCTTCGAGTATTGAAATCTGAAGGGGTGGAGTTGGTTTCGTGTTTGTTCCAGTTGGTTCTTAAAGACGCAATAAAAAAGACAAAAAGTTGTGGACAAGACTTCGTTTTTAGAATCTTGTGATTTTGAATCGAAAGTAGATGCAACACATTCGACGAAGAATCTTTTGGGTGTTGAAGCATTATGTAGTACTGTTTTTCTTGTTGTTTGGTTGTAGTCGGCAAAGACGAAATAAAAAAAGACAAAAATTGCGCACAAGAGTTTGAACAACAAATCACGTTGTTCGTTTTTAGAGTCTTGTGCTTTGGAATCACAACTTGATGCAACGAATTTGAAGAAAGAGCCTTTTGGGTGTTTAAGAGCAAAGTGGTACTTCTTTTGGTGGTGCATAAAGAACCAGCAAAAATCTGTTCTTTTGCGCTTGGTGCTCAAGCAGTCCTTTTGGAGCACTTGGTACTTTGCAGGGGTGTTTTGGGTCGCGCTAGTGATGGGGTTGGGGTGACTTACTAGTATCTCCTTGGTTAGTTGTAATCACTGGCACCTGCACTCACCGACTGATGTTTCGATGGGGGCAGCCACCGATGAGGCTATGGGGCCTTGGTGTCCGCGCCATCCGGATGTGCCTTTGTCCCAGCTTCCGGGAAAGCATCAAATGTTCGGGTCACTGGATGGTCATTGCTCACTACCAAACACTCACACTTGTGCAATTCGAACCGCTGATTTTACATACTTTATGGATTTGTGATTGCGTGGCCTGTTCACGGACGAAACAATTAAATTGGGCTCCCAACAAAACGACACACTTGTCTTGTCTTGTTCTTTCCAAAAATGCAAATTCATTTCAACTTTCAACTTGCATAATAATATTCCGTAATGGGGGAATCCCCTGCAGTATATTCACGTTAATAATAATAATAATGATTAAAAGAGAACTGAGAGCTGGATGTCGAGTAAAGAAATAGGTGTATAGAAAAATAAATTGTTCTTTCAAAGAAATTGTCATTACTTGATTGAAATATCCACAATGATCAAGTCCGGCCTCGATACCGTGCCGCCTTTTTTACAAGGACAGTAAAATCACGCCAGGAGAAGATTTAAAGGAAGAGAATTTATCTGAGGCGAAAACTAATCTCAAGATGAGTTTCTCTTGCGGTGCTCGACCGCGCGAGATCACAGAAATGGCGGAGTCGCCGGTTTAGTCCCTGCGGAGTGTATAAATTTTACGCTCTGAATGGATTGTCCTTGTTTCGCCCGTAAAATCGTCACATGCTAATTTTGAACATGTTGATGAACTAATTCCGACTGATGACATCGAATTTCCATCTTTGTTCTATTTTTTTCCTGGAGTTCAGATTTTGGGGTCACAGCGAAACAGGCATTTCGGCGAATCTGCACCAGACTGGAAATTATTGTCGGGATCGATTATCTGATTTTCGGGTTTAATTGAATCGCGGTGATTAGCGGGAAAAGTGATTTTTCGTGTTTGTTTAAAATGCGAAGAGTCAGGCAAGTGTGAAAACCTCGAGTTGACAAGTTACCAAATTTTACCTTGAAATGGTTGAACTAGCGTGTTATTACGGTGTGTAATCAATATGTCGGGATATGTCAATTGTTGTAAAACTGGATAATTGGGGGTCGGGTTAACGACGCTGTTTCAGGACTGTTTCAAAACTAACACTTCCAGGGACTTTGAGCAGCGAGTTTTTGGTGTGTGTAATTTTAAGAGACGTGTTCGTCCTGATTTATTTTATTACGAAATTACACAATTTTTCGCTGTATGGTTAGTTTTCCTTGCTTACAACAACACCTGTTGCGTGTTTCCATCTGCAAAAGAAGCAACATGTCCGTTTATAAAATTCATTTTTGGTGGGAAATTAATCGTAGAAAAATCACCCAATAAAGAGAAACCACACAATCGGGCAATTCTAGTTTTCTTGTATCTTCGAGTTTCACTTCTCTAAGAATGACTTGCGTTGATGTAGAAGGTAGAAAAATTCGAGAAGTGATTTCAGCAAGATGGAACTGCTAACCACACCGCGTCAAAAGCAAATTTTCGAATAATTTTGTGAAGAGATGCAATGGACTTGACGACTTTCAACTGGTTTCTAGAAGATCATAGAATCTTGGAAAATGTTAATAAACAAGTGTAACGGCGAAAATGGAAGGCATTTATGGAGTTTTTCATAAATACTGTAAAAAATTTCGAATTGATATTTTTAATTACATTATAAAAATAAATTGAGAACATTGATTACCAAGAAAATGCTTAATTAAAATTTTAATTTGTATTTAATCATGCATACATAAGATGCAGCCAGAGTAAAATGCGTCGGATGCCCTGTTGAAAATATTATGACAAAGTAATATCTGTAGATTCTAGATTGTCAATAGTAACAAGATAATGACTCGGTATTGATCTACACTTTTTAAAAATTTGTTTAGAACGGAAATAATAGATACGGCCTTTACATACTCCAGATTTAAACCTGACAGAAAATGTGTGGGATCATATCGATTAATTATATTAACTCAAAGCTCTTACATCATTTTAGAGTAGAGAGAAGCATGTTTAGAAAGTGATTGATTAATTTTCTGTTGATAAAGAACATGATTAGGTGTGTGCTGAAATGTTGCCGATGTTATTAGGACCAAAGATTGTTGCACTAAATACTATTGTAGTTATGTTTTACGTAGGTTCCACAAATAGTTTATGTGATGTAATGAAACTTTGAGGTATGTGGTTGATAAGAAAAGATTAGTGGGCATAAACGAAATTCTAATTTATTTCTGTGAATAACAGGAAATGAAAATTTTAATAGAGAAGAAAATGAGAGCCGTTTATGTGTCTAGCACTTACGGCCGGTTTCATAATGTATTTTAAAAGCGGTTTTAAATTTAAAACCACCTTTAACTAAAAATTGTGTTTCATATTCATTAAAGGCGTCTTTAAATCCTTAAAACCCCCTTTAACTTTAAAAGCTCGTTGTCGGCCTTTTATCTCGTTAAAGGTGGATTTAAATGGGGAACATAACCTCAATTACATGACAAGTGACATTTCGCTAGGCTAGTGCATTGCCACAAATTGCTGTTTTTTTTTTTGTGAATTAGTAGGTACTTACCGAATAATTAAATCAACATTTCGGAAACTTATAGGTATTCAGAAAATAAAGATATTCCATGAATTCATTAGTTTTTATTGCTCAATTGTTTTCTTGCTAATTCAATCTAAGTCTAATAGGTAACAGTTTTTTCCTTTCATGTTCTTCTCTTTCCTCTCTTCTCTTTAAGTGTAGGATCTTATTTTATACAAGTTTTGTTTTAGATTTATAAAATTGCTCCTTCACTTGAAAGGTTGGATTTGGCATTTTTGGTCCCAATCTTTTATTAATCGGATGTTTTAATTTGGCGCTGCTCCACTAGCAAAATGTAAAATGCAGAATGTAAACAAAAATTAAAATACCTACTCGAAATACAATTCAAAGTCCGAGGGAAACAGTTGCGAGTTACCAAAACTTTCAAACGTTTACTGTAAAATTCCCTAGAATTCCCTAGGAAAATGACTACGTACACACGGTGAATGATTCGTTTTCGAACTAATGCAAATTTTAACTAATGTTTCGATAGTCCGTGTTTATGAAATGCAGTCTCCTTTATTTTAGATTTAAAGTCGCATTTACCTTAAAGGCGCATTTTATTAAAGGAGTCTTTAGGGTCGGATTATGAAACCGGCCGTTATTTTGCTTACAAGCTTAATTGTGATTTTATTTGTTAAAAAAAATGTGGATATTGTCTCAAAACATTAATCAAGTTGAACACAAAAGACAAAAAGGTTTTTTTATTTATTTATTATTTATTTAAAAAATCCCCAAAAAGTAGAAAACATCCTGTTCTAGTTTAAATTACCCACTAAAGCATCTCTCGTTAACTGTAAATAATTCTCGAATGAAGTATTTTGATTTTTGTATTTCAAATTTACCACTCTTTCTGAGTTAGTTTAGAAACAAGATTTTAAAATTTCAACGCAGGAAAAGAAGTCACAAGGTGTCAAATCGGGCTATAAAAGGGGTATTCTAGTAATTTTTTTCCTGTGACCTTCAAAAATGCATTGCTTGCACGTCATACATCACGATTCCAAACACTGCTATCCTTAACGTTATTATTTTTTATCTGCATTTTGCATATTACGCGCATAGGCATGAGTCACTGGATAATGTCGTTGATATCACTTTTGGATTGCAGACGCCACAAATACATTTGTCTCTATCTATATGACCCCAACCATACTTTTACCACTTACCTCCTCCGAAAGAAATAGTTTTCATAATTTTTTATTTCCGATTCAGGGATAAGCGCCAGTTACTAAGCAAATATTTTTATCTGTTGTCTATTTAAACAAATCATTTTCCAGTCGCGATAGCTTAATTCATTTAATGTTCACAATCCTGCAGTATTTTTCACACAAACAACATTTAAGACCTCTGTTGACATATTTCCTTAGTTGGTAATAAATAATTAATATTAATTTTTTGACGGTCTCGCAGAACAAATACGTAATTTGTTGTAAACAATCAACAACTAAAATGTAAAAATAATATGTGCACGAGATTTGTCTTTGTTTATTTGTCACGCATTTAATTGCAATTAATTGGCATATTTTCGAAAATTAGCAATCAGTTGCACTCCGAAATTATCTTCTGAAGCCAAAAGCCTTCCTCGCCTCCCTTCTTCCACTTCACTTGGTTCCTTCCTTACAAGTCTATTTACTCAGCATAATAAATTCGCAACATCTGTTGCGTTTCTTTTAATCTCGAGTGAATTTTCTCGAAAGATGACGCTTCACATGTGGAGTAATGGCGAGATGTTTGTCCTTGACAATATTGATAACGTAAACAACATTCCTTTATCGTACATTTTTCATTGTTTCCTTCCTTTGATGGCAATTCTACTTGTTTGTAAAACTACTTCTCCAGCGTTGCGACACCGATGGTACCACTCTGACAATCAACCTGCGATTTTTATTTTTATTTTTATTTTATCACTTTGTACATACATTTGTCCTAATTGGTTTATCATCGCATTTTCAGTATCGAATTTTTAAAGCTGCACTCTGTTGCGTAATCGAGCGATTGCGGTAATTGTGCGATAAATCCATTAAAAAAGTTTGATCTGTGTCAAAAATTTTCCACGTTTTGGGGAACAATAAATTGATTTGGCTGCAGGTGATAAAAAAATTCGCTCGGGTACATTATCGGCTGTGATAAATTGTTGCGGAGGCGGGGACGGCGCCGGTTTTGCACGGGCAACAGCTGCAACGTAGTCTCTTTGACAAATCAGCAATAACACCTAGACCGAAAAATTATTTGCGCTCAGCACAGTACAGAAATTTAATCGATTTGATAATGATGGTGGTGGAACGGTACAGCAATTAAAAAAAAAGAAAGATAAATAGATCCGGCCTGGATACCGTGCCACCTTTTGTAATAATAAGAACAAGGAGTTGATGCAATAGTTTGTTAGGAGATAAGGATTTTTTAATAATTTTTCAATAAAAAATTCTATTTATCTAAACGATGTAAAATATTTCCTTATCGCTTATACCTACATATACTGGGTGCTTCTTGAACTACTATCATCGTTCCTCATATCGCATAATTGTCTCAAACTAATGATGACATTTTGTACCGTCACTGTAGACTAGTAGGTATGTTACAAAAAAGATTTTTTTCTATTGCAACACTCGGTATATTTGTCCATATTTTGGGTGGAGGAAATTTAATATCTCGTTTAATTTCACCTTAACATTTTGACCTTCTCAACATACAATATTTTGCAGTGATCAGCACGTGTATGGTGGCTGATGGGTATTTATAGAAAATTTAATAAAAAACTAAATAAAACACGTTGGTAACACTTATTTCCGAACATTTTTCCAAGCTTACGAATGGTTTTGTCGTGGAAATATGCACGAATCCCGAATGAAGTTTTTGGAATGGTAAAAAATTTCTGGGGATTTTTGTTGTTGCCATGGCGATGGCTGAATTTTCAAACAATTTCTACAAATTAAAAGATTACAGGAAAATTAGAGTAAAATACAATTTTCTTGTAATTTATAGTATTTTATTTCTGAATTTTCTACATTTGTACAAGAAAAACTGGAGCAAGAAAAGAAGACTTGAAAAAATTACAAACAATTTTAATTTAATTTTTTTATGATCTACCTTGTTTGTTAATAAAATGCAGATAAATAGGACGAGAAAGGGGATTAAGACCCCATCGAAAGGATGATGCGGCTAGGCCTACGTGAGTAGACGCAGGTAGTGCTCTAGAAGAATTAATGGACTTTGTGGTTGACATGATGAAGAAATAAGATTTTATTTCTATTTACCATTTTACTAAGTATCCACATTTTACTTACTTTGTACATTTCTTGAAATAAATTAGAAAAAAGAAACTGGAGATAGTCAAGCCTTGATTTATTAAATCAATTAGAATGATTAACTTTATTTACACTCGGACACTCAAAAAAAAAACAGAAATAGTAATTTATATAACGACGTTAAAACGGTACTTTTTTTTTTTAATTGCCATTCCCGTTTTTAGCCATACGGCTTTTTAGGGTACCTTTCGGTCGGCCATTTTTTCCATTCCAATTTCCTTTGCCTTCTCAGGTGATGCGACGGGGCTCCGGGGCACTTTCCCCGGCCACCCACGCCCATTCCACCTCACATTCACAGACATACACAACAACATATTTTTTGTTATACATAATTAACGATTAACTTACTCAACTTTGTTTTCCTAACAACAAAATGTTGTCACTTTGATATTTTTGATAAACCAAATCGAAAAATCAAAGTTGCACAGTTTTTGAGATAATGTATGTGAGACGCATGTTCTACTTTTCATTTATTTTATATTTTCATGTATAATATACCAAGGGACAGATATATTGCCGGAAATTTTTTCGAGCAGTCCTCACACACGAGTATTTGTAGCAAGAAAATTACACGAGGGCGCCGGCCCGAGGGTAATTTTGAGCGACAAACAGGAGTGTTGGACTGCAAGAAAAAATTTCTGGCAATATATATCTGTCCCGAGGTATATTCGGAAGAGAATCGCCCGAAAAAACGTTTCCCTGGGTAAATTATATCGGAAATTTTCCCTAGGGAAAATTTCCGCTTAATTAAATTGTGATTGGTTGCTATTCAAATAATTCGGATTTGTGATTTGTCAATATAAATCATGTGACATTTGAGGACGATTCTCAGTGGAATTAAAATCTATTCACACTACCTTTGACTTTATAATACAGATGTCCCCAAAAAAAAAGACGAGTCCATAACTCCCTTATTTATCGGAGGATTTTAATTATATATACACCAAATTAAATGGTTTTTAATAGGCTACAAAACGGCTTAATAAATTGACGTATAGTTCCAAGGGCTTCAAGACTAAACTGTCAAAATTTTTTTTTTCAAATGGGATTACATACTTTTTTTTAGTAATTCTGATAGAGATTTTAATTCTAAAAACAACAATGTATCACAAGTATAACTTGACATAAAAAAAAATAACACTAACTTTTGAAACAAATGACGAGCACCAAGCGAAAAGCTATCAAAATGCATTGCGTTACAATGTAATAACCAAATTAAGGTAGTTAGAAAAACAAATGACAAATAATAATATGTGGGATTGCGCAGATATGCCCCCAATGTTTAGCGCAAAATGGAGCATAGACCATAGTAGCGTTATTTTATATTTTTTTTGTGAATTTTTGGTATTTAAGTGTATACTTGTGATACACTGTTATTTTCAGAATAAAAATCTCTATCAGAATTACTAAAAAAAATATGTAATCCCATTTGAAAAATTTTTTTTTGACAGTTTACCCTTGAAGTCCATGGGGCTATACTTGAATTTATTAGGCCATTTTGTAGCCTATTAACAATCATTTAATTTGGTGTGCAGGTAATTAAAATCTTCCGGTAAATAACGGAGTTATGGACTCGTCTTCTTTTTTGGGGACACCCTGTATAAAATCAAAGTTTGGCATGGGAGGCCATGATTTATTTTTTTTAATGTTGGACACACTGTCTGATTTGCATCACTAAAGCGCCTAACATGCGGACCTATCAAAATGAACATAACACGTTGCTAAATTTCCCGTGATGTATTCTTCTATTACAAACTAGTAAAACTGACAACAATGCACTAGACACTAGAGATTAACGCTGTTTATAATCTCAAATTTAGAGTAACATAACCTAATCCAACAGACAGCTTTACTACAAAATTAAATGCAAAATTTCCATGACCTCCCATTATGCCAAAACAACGTGAATGCATTTTATATGTGCCTGTTCAAGATCAAGACAATTTGATTTTTAGGTCTAAAATTAATAAATTTTATAATTATTACAATCTGATGGAAATGGTGCCTTTCGATATTAAAATGGAATGTTATACTTTTTTAAAAAGAAGGATGACAAAGCGATTTCATACGAATATGATGAATTTTTAAATGTGTTAATAAAAGCTGGTCCATTTGATTTTAGTACTTTCAATGCGTGTGTTTTATTCTCGATCTAGTGATCTAGAACAAGTAGAACAGTTTAACCAATAAAACGTTTTGTAGGTATATGAGAGTGGATATGACCAAGACAAGTTGGCGCTGAAATTTAAATATTAAAAAAGAGAAAAAAAAAATACCCCGTGATCATAACAACCTTTAACAAATTAATTGTGACGATGAGTCCCTTTGTGCCATCTTGCATTTCAATCAAAATACCACATTACTGATTTTAATAATTATGAAAAGTATTAATTTTGTGTCTAAAAAATAATTTAATTATGAATCATCAAAAATTAAAGCCTTTTTATGACTTCAAACTGCTACTGTCAAACGACTCAAACGTATTTACTTTGTCACAACAGTTTACTAAGCATGACGCAATAAAAATTGCAATTTTTCACACATCGCGCTATCACGACATGTTGATTACACAAGAACAAAAATTAATTGATTTTTAATCACATTTCTAACCTGTACCGAACAAAAACGAATCTGAGCAAGGAGCCGTAACCGTATGACAGTTATTATGTAAATGTTAATTTCACAGTTGCCTCTACTGCAATCTTGAAAAAACTTTCAATTTGTTGCTAAGCAATCTGCTACAAACGTGTTTTACAAACTCTCCAGAACTGCACCATTCACAGTTGCAGCAATATCAAATCTGACACTAACGCAACCAGCGGTCCCCAAATTTTTGGGTCAGTGGTACTTCAAATTTGTAATTATGCAAGTGAGATCCTATCTATAGACAAAATGATTATTTCAATCGCACGCTGCCCCACTGATAACACGAAACCAGTTCTGGTGACAGTTGCGAAAATGTCAATTGTGATATTTGACACAACTAACCGTCTTCAAATTTGTTATCCCGGCATCTTGATTGTGGCAGTTGCATCAGCGGCACTCAAAGGTGTGTTGTTTATAGATCGTCGATTGTCGCGTCAAAATACCATGATAGTAAATGTCAGTCGCCTCTACTGCGACCAGGAAAACTTTTGGACATTTGTCGCTATGCGACAATTCATTGGAAATTAACATTTTTTCCAAATTTCAGAGTGTCAACGTTGACATTTAACACAATCAGCAGTCCCCAAATTTGTTATCCTGCCATCTTGATTGTCGCAGTTGTCGGTACATCAAGGTGTGTTGTTTGTCGATCGTCGATTGTCGCGCAAAATAGTTTTGTTAGTGAGTCGCAATTTCACAGTCGCCTCCGCTGCGATCAGGAAAACTTTTGGATGTTCGTTGCTAAGCGACAGTTTGTCAGAAATATTTTTTCCAAATTCCAAAACGTCAATCTTGACATTTGACAGAAGCAGCAGTCCTGCAATTTGTCTTCGACAGCGATTTCAGCGGCGATGCTCAGAAACGCGTTACGCAAGCGAGTCCTCGTCGAGTTTTCCTTGAGGGTGTCGCAAGCGCCCCATTTCGATCGAAACTGAAAAAGCGCTCCTCCGCCGTGTGACTCCGTGCACGTACCACCCGGCCCCCACAGAAGACAGACGGTCATTCCCTACCCACGTGGTCTCACGCACTCGTGCAAGAGCGAGAGCCGGCGCTCCTATCGCTTGTTTTCTCCTCATCTCTGTCTTCCCCGTTTATATTGGAAGCGCACCTTCTTGCAAAACAGTCTCGTCGAAACCGTCGTCGAGTGTCGTATCTCCAGTGAAGTGCATCATGTTCCCCTCGATCAGGTCGATCAATCGCACCAGCCGCGAATTGCTGAGAGAATGCAGGAGACAGATCAGCAAAACATCAACGGCGACCAACAGCGACGCCATAACACGCCAACAAGCCACAGAGCTCAACCAAAACACGCCGAACAAATGGATGCGAATGAACAGGCACAACAACAACAGGTAAGAAATTTACGAAATTTGCCCCGGGAGGTCGTTGACACGTCTTCGATCCAGCTGGAGACTTCAACATGTGGCTACGTGACTGCGAGCGCGTCGCACGCGGAGCCCTTCGTTGACCTCTTTTTCGATCTTCGTTTGTTTACGGCGACCCAGAAATGGCAGTTGTGACCTTCAGAGTGACCGGCGTTTTGCGACGTTGTTTACCATCGCGGCCGGCGTGGCTAGGAACCAAAACAAGTTACACAGAGGTGTTACAGATTCACGCGTTACGTAACAACTTTCTCCCAGGTGTTACAGATTCACGAGTTACACCAAGGTGTTACAGATGCACCAGTTTTACCAAAGTGTTACAGATTCACGAGTTATACCAAGGTGTTACAGATTGACGAGTTATACCAAGGTGTTACAGATTTCCGAGTTACACGCGTTACGTAACAACGCCTTAATTGTTGTTGACAGTGTTCGACAATTAATTGGTGTTGTCCGACCGGGACTGATGAAAACATGACACGCGTGACATTTTACAATTAAAGTGCAAATGTCACTTTCAATCTGAGTCAAGTTCGGACGTGACGCCGACTCATCACAGTTCCCGGAACGAAAAATTCGCGATTATTCAGGTGCATATGGGCGATTGTTTTATCGCCACTTCGGTTTATTGTTGCATTGTTGAGTTATTCTTAGAAGTAATTATTTGCGCGATGCACCGGTTGCATTGCATTCGAGCGTATCGATTTCGACGTCTCGTACCTGATGATCGCCTAGGCGAGGCTCGAAACGTGCTCGTCAACTTGAAAAACTGAGGTCGAGGTGAAATTACAGGTTTTAATGTGAACGAGGAATGTAATTGGTGCGTTTTGTGTGATTCTTTTTGATCATCATGTAGTAAAAGGGAGTGGATTGTTTATCAATAATTTCATATTTATCATTTTATCGCTAAGTAAATAAACATTCACGGTTTACACGAGTTATGCGTAAAACACGATTTTGATGTTTGTCATTGAAGTTATGTAACGTCACAAGTTGTAAATGCAAACTGGGGTGCATAATTATTCTGCAAGTGTGATCAGGTAATTTATTAGAGACAATTTATTTAATTTTAAAAGACCATCTTGATTTTCTTGAAATGAAGAATTGTTTGAGTTCTCAAAGATTCTGTCTTTTGCTAGAGAAAGTGTATGTGCAAAGTGATTTTCCCAATAAGTGCAAATTATCATTGACAATCTTTATTGGACTCAAGGTGGAATACAGCAGCATTTTTATAACTCGTACTAATTGTATACTGATCATCCATGCCACCTAGATCTACCGATTTCACACCGCTTGACATTTTGTGGTGACGGCATTTAAAAAAACGCCCCTTACTCTCAACGTAGGCACAGGAGATCTTAATATCAATCAAATAGAAAAAGTTCTTTTATGCAGTATCGATTTTTTTTAAATCAACTACCGCGGATCGGAAAGTTTGGGAACCTCTGCTTACAGCATTAATCCGTTACAAATGGTCTACGATGTTGTATACAAGTCTTCGGTTTCTCTGGAATCGATGTAATCTTATTTTTTACATGGAGCACTCTCCAGTTTTTTTATTTCTTCATTTTCTTCATTATTCGATTGATAAATAAAAAAACTAGTTTTTAGATATTTGTGTCTTGTGGATTGCGATCTTCACCTAAAATACCAAACATACATTCGTAAAAAAAATTATGTATAGTGAATTCCAAAAACTTCCGAACTATCAAAATTCCGTCAAGTTGTCACACTGATATTGACAAAGCTGTTCTAGTACTTTTCAATGTACTTGGTTGACCACCCTGTAGCAATACAAACCCCGCCAAATTTTTATGACACAGTGTCAATTACAATTTGTCAACGATGGGAAAAAAGTGGAAAAACAAAAGATAACTACTTAAAGCCAAAGAAAAGCAAGCAATTGACTGTTCTACTGAGATTTTCTGGTCTTTCTATTCAATGTTTCATATCTTTTTTAAATTTAAACAACCCAACAACAGCCAAAATCAATTTTCATGTGACCGAAATTTGACAGAAACATCCAAATCATACATAACCTCACAAAAAATAAAGCATGGTACATTTTCAATCAAAAGTTGTGTTTCAACTTTCAGCGTGGTACATTGCGAATAGTAAATTTTCACAAATTGTGACACTTGACAGCACGGATGTTTTTCGAATCCACTATATTATGTGAGTGATTATAGAAACATGCGTCAGAATCTAACTGCCAACATAAAATTATAAAAGTGTTTGTTAACGACTTGGAATATTAACATTTTCTGTCATTACAGTAATTAAATATTTAGTCTGGAAAATATATGAACAACTTTTCATAAATCATTATTAGATTTTTGTAAAATTGCGTTGACGTCAAGCACGCCAGATTTATTTTAATTTATAAGATAATAACGGTCTATTTCACTCCCAAGGCCTACCAAATTTTCTGCAAATCAATTAAATCAAGATGGCTTTGACGCTTTGCAAGAAAAAATATGTAAACATTAAAAAAACGCGATTTAGGCGGAAATGGCAGTGGTTTTTGTAACCATAAATGTCTTTGAAGGCAAGTATACAAAATCATGTCAGCTTAATTGTCAGTTAAGCGTGCGGTACAGTCACAAAAAGTGTTTAATAGAGCAAAATTATAATAAATACTGGTTTCAGTTGCGTCAAAAATTGGTTTTAATTTTTTAGCCGACGGCTAGTTTGTGTACACGGTTTTGAAAGAAAAGAGCACGATGGACTGTGGGAATTGAACGTACAGACATGTACATCTGACACGTGCACATGTACATAGGCTAATTAGTTTGGATTATTGTAGAGCCGGTAGACTCAAGTGTTAAGCTTACTTTTAATGAGTCAAGGATTGTGATAATTGTGTTTAAAAAAAAAACAAGATGTTATCAGTCAGATAAGACCGAAATTAGAAAGATTGCGATTACGAAATGTCACGTGAGATTTGTTCGATCCGGAAACGCTCGAAAATCGGTGCAGACCGATGATTGATTTTTTTCCCCCACAGAAAAATCGTCTGACATTGAAATTTAACTGTATCGGACGACCTTGCTCTCACAAAGACCAAAACCGAAAAATAGTTTTCCCGTTTCGGGTGCACAATCGACGTTCCGTCAAAGAGCGGAAGTTCAACGTCCCGCGATCCTTCTGTGCGGCGCAACCGCATCATTATCGTGTCTTGTTAATTGAGGCATTGTTGAAATCACTCTAGTTATCGGAATAATGATACCGTTAGGCACGATTTAATTCGACATCAATCGGACGAATTAGCGACGGTGAATTAGCACGTCGACGTGCGATATTCAGTCTGGACGCATTGTCCTGACAGGAAGAAAACAAACAAGCGGATGAGTCACTCGTTTCCATTGTTGCAGGGCCCTGTCCACCATCCAGACCAAAGCTAAACCCCAGCCGGGGGCGTACAACCTCGTCACTAAAGACGAGAGTCGCGAATTCATGGCCGTCTTTCCGGACATAGTCCGGGATCTGACCGACGCCGGGAGGCAGACGGACATTCCGGAGGTGACGAAGAGGTACGCCAAAGTGCTGCACTACAACGTGCCCAACGGCAAGAAGAACAGGGGGCTGGCGACGGTCGTCTCATACAAGATGCTGGAGAAGGAGGAGAATCTCACCCCCGAGACCATCAGGCTGGCCAACATAATGGGGTGGTGCGTCGAACTAGTAAGTATGAAGTGGTGGTATTTCCAAATTTGGAAGTTTCCAGTTTGATCCCAAAACTGGAAATTCCCGTTTTGAGGGGATCCACCCTTGAACTTGAACCAGATCGGAGACGGTTACGGAACTTTCCATTTTTGGCACAACTAATCGACCCATTGTGTTCGCAACTTTTGCAATTCTTTTACTCCTCCAAGAACCTAATTTGCAACGCTCTCACCGCTCGCCACAATTGATGGTTTCAGCTTGGAAAAACAATTGCGTAACACTTGAGCCCAGTTCTGGTTGCGTTATCTCCTCGAGCCTCGTCTTGATTGTTTAACTATTTACAGAACTGTATTAGCTATTCGTGCCACTAAAAATAGACTCGCCACAATGAATAATGCATAAGTAAATACTTGGACAAACACGCTTTTGTATTTTGCTAATCTCGTACTGAATAGAATTGTGAGCAGAGATTTTTTAAGAGTGGTTCAAGTGGGGTTATCACAGATTTTCTTGCCCGTGTCGGTTGTTACTATAGCTACAAGAGTTATCGCTTTTCGTATCAGGGAAATGCGAAAACGTAAAGGTTTGTCACCTTTGACATTAACGGATCACGCCGGCGTTTCGTGTTATTTTTTAATTGGAAGAACAGGCACGTGGACTCTGTTTTCATTCGTTAATTGGAGCGCAAATATTTCGCAGCGATGCCGTCACCAATAAAGTGCACTTCCTGGGATAATTGGGCTTGGTAAAAATGTCGATCTGGAGGTTCGGTGCTGGTTTTCGTACGATTTGGGCTCTTATCAGTTCAGCCTTGAACCTGCACCTGTAAAATTATTTTTAGAGAAAGCAGGTTTAGTGCAAATTGGATGCAGAAATAAAATCTGTTGATAGCAAAGATCCGCCACCTGTTGCTGGATGAAGGAAAACATTCCTATAATCCCGTATACAATTTGATTGGTAAATGTTTAATATTCATAGGGATTAATGTGGAGTAGGAATGCAATAAAAATTTATTCTTCCATTTTGGCGTTTTCTTTTACTTTTGACAATCTTATCAAGAAAAAAAGAGAAAGAATGAACTGTCACTTGTCAGTTGTGACATTTAGGTGAAGTTTATTCAGAAAAGAAATTTCGCGAAATGTGAACAGCAGAATCATATTTTCTAAATTGGAACGAACAAAATGGTGGCATCGAGTTAATACGATTTGTATAAGAATCCAAATTTTACAGCGTTGCCACATGTGGGGATATCTGGACAGACTGAATGGAATTTTTTCGTATTGCAAGTTGATAGGAATTATTTTCTTTTATTGTATTTTTTATTGCCGGAGATTATGAAACAGACGACATAAAAGATGCAAATTATAGCACCTTTGGAACTCAAGTATCGAGCGTTCAAACATTTTCGAGGTCAAATGGTTTTCTTTCTCTATTGCAACGAAATGTTTTTAGCTGCTATGTTTTGACATTTCCTTCAGGTACATAACCTCACTTAGATCATTATACAGCACTAAGAACAAGGAAAACCCTCTAAAAAAGAACTGTATTTGCAAATTTTTTGAACACTCTTTCTTTTTCAATTTATTTTTACTGTGTAGTTATCTGTTATTAAAAGCGAGAATAAATATGTGTTACGAGCGTTAAAATATCTTCCTAGATTAGATACATTTTACTTTTATGGTGCCTCGTTATGAACTAAAATTCTGTCCTAAGCTGTCTACTGCCAGGTGTAAAAATAATATTATTTTAACGTCCGTCAAAAAAAGTTTTTTCATTCGTTTGCGTTCATAGAATATGTGATTTTTGAATCGGTCAAGAGGCGTTAAAAAAAGTGCCATGGCGGTTCATTTTTGCACGCATTTTGCGTTAAAAAAATGCCGTGGCGAGTCATTTTTTAAGGCAATTACATATAAAAAATTGTATTCATAATTAGTAGTTTTTTTAACGAGTTCGTATGTAAATTGGGATTTTTTGGCATAAGTAGGCCACTTTAAAAAGCAAGTAAAACGAACGTTTTAAAGATGCACGGGTTCACACAGGAGAAAATTTTCAAATTTTGAATGTCGAAAAAATTGTTATCTAAACTTACGGGCGCCAAAATTTTTTGTATGCAACTCGTTAGTAAAGTATCTTTTTTGTACTCTGCAGATTTGCGCACTCACTGCGCTCGTGCGGCAATTTTTCCTTCTCGTAAAAAAAGTATTACTTTACTCACTTGTTGCATAAGTAACTATTACTGGAGCTATACATTTTTAAAGATTCCAAATTTGTTTTCTTTCTTAAAATTGACACTCGTTATTTCAACATTTTTATTTTTTTGCATGCATTTACAATGACTAAATGACTAAATCTATAAGTACAGCGTTACACAGAAATCGCCTATACAGCAGTCACAAGAAAACTAGATTAATTATGTATAACCGTCCAGTCCAGTTTTTTCTTGGTCCTGGAACCTGTACGGGTTGTTCGAGTGTCATTAAAATCAAGCTTTACCATAACTAAATAAACAAGAAAATATTCAACCGAACAAAGCTGCACCACTTCTGGCAGAACCACCAACAAAAGGAAGTTGCTTAAGCGCTATTTTTTGTTTTTGTTTTTTTGTGTTTTGCTATTTTTTTGGTGATTTTCCGTTTATTCGATTCCGTCCTTGCTGAGGCGGAACCTGGCGAAGTCCTCGAAGACGATGTTGTCGTCGTCGTCGTTCTCGTACGAGTTTCCGTAGCGACTCTTCTCCATCGAGCGCATCTTCTTGAAGGTCATGGGTTTCTCCTTGTCGAAAGCTCCAGGTGCAGGGTTGAGGAGTTTGAGGGGCACGTCGGTGACGAGCTCCCCGCCGAGGGTGCCGCAGTTCAGCTTGACCCTCAGCGAGTAGGAGATGACGATACCGATGGCGTCTATGGGGCACTTGCCTTCGGGGACCAGAGTCGAGCTGGCGAGGTTGGCGTCGTCGTCGCGGAGGCGGCCGTCGAGGGCCACCCCGCGGCGGTCTTTGTTGGTGGAGGCGAGCGGCACCAGGTAGACGGTTTTGGTGAAGCTGGTCCCGGGGGTGATGGGGCAGCCCTCGCGGGTCTCCAAGCTCGCCACGTACTTGGAGAACTGCGCGTTGACCATCGTCACTTCGCAGTGCTGCACCGCGTAGACCTTCATGTTTCGGACGGCTTTGCGGGAGTTGTTGCTGATGGTGATGCTGGCACCGATCTGCTCGCCGTGGTAGTAGATCTCGCGGTCGAGGGTCACCTCGAGGTTGATCTTGCCGGTGGAGAAGGTGAAGCCTTTGGAGACGATGGAGCTAGGAAGTCGGGTCACAGCTCTGGGGCGCGACATAATCTGGAGCTTCTTGATGGCGAGGGTGACGGTGCTGCGCTTGTGGCCTTTGTCCTCCTCGTTGGCCGCTACGTAGATCTTCAGGTAGTACTCGACGCCCAGAGGCTTGCCTTGGTCGTCTTCGCCGGGTTGGAGGGTGACGGAGCTGGGGGCCATCTCCGGGAAGCGGAAAATGAAGGGGTAGGCCACCGCTCCCATCTTCTTGGTCAGTTTCTCTTGCACGGAGGTCAGATCGGGGGACTTCTTCGGAGGGACGATCTGGTCGTAGGCGATCACCATCTCCTTGCTGAACTTCACCCCCATGACCTCGTCCTCCTCGCGACCGTAGCGGTAGGTGGTGACCACCTGACCGTACACTTTGCGGCCCTGCAGGTAGCCATCCTCGACGACCACGACGCCATCGATGGGGTCGACGTGGTCCAAGTGGTCGATGAAGTCGCGCTTGCTTAAGTAGACGGTGACTTTACCATTAGGTGTGGTCTTCTTGAATACTTTTACGGCAACAACCATTTGTTTCGAACTGACGAGAGTGTTTCGATTGGTACTTCCACCAGAAGTGGCGACAAAGTATCCCGGCCCCTCTTTATACCCCAGCGTGGGGCTTCCCTAATCCATTTAGATTAATAAGATTGACTCGAGTCTTGTACGACTTCTACAAAGAATATTTTTTTCTTTACAGTTGCAAGGCTACTTCATCGTTAACGATGACATCATGGATCGGTCAGAGATGCGAAGAGGCGCCCCCTGCTGGTACAAGAAAGAGGACGTCGGTCTGGCCGCTATCAACGACGCAATCCTTATCAAAGAGGCCATTTACACTTTACTCAAGAGGCATTTCAGCAATCATCATTGTTATGTGCCAACGATGGAGCTGTTTCACGACGTGGCCTTGAAAACCACAATGGGACAAGCCCTAGACTGCATGTTCACGCAAGGTGGAAAACCCAATCTGGAGCTCTTCACCATGAACAAATACAACTCCATCGTTAAATATAAGACTGCCTATTACACTTTCCAATTGCCGATGGCTTTGGCCATGTACATGGCGAATCTATACGATCCAGAAATGCACAGGCAGGCCAAGACTATTCTCATGGAAATGGGGCAGTTCTTCCAAATACAGGTACGTAGTGTTATTAAAAATGTAATCTTTAATTTACACTCGAACGTCGAATAAAGCATTTGAATTGACATAACCTCAAATTTTCTAAATTAAACTATAACGTTCAAGAATTACTGTTTTAAATTGCTCAAATGAAAGCTAGTTGTTTGTTTTGCGATCCTTGTAAGCATCCAACTTCGCCAGTGCGCGGAACTTTGTTTTTTGATAAAATAGAACACAACATAACCTCAAAGTGTGTAATTATTCGAATGAGAAATATTGTTAAATTTCTTTCTTCTGTTCCGCAGGACGACTTCTTGGACTGCTTCGGCGACCCGGCCGTGACGGGCAAGCGGGGCAACGACATCCGCGAGGGCAAATGCTCCTGGTTGGCGGTGGTGGCGCTCCAGAGGGCGACCCCCGCTCAGAGGAAGATCATGGAGGAGAACTACGGACGTCCCGACCCCGAGGCTGAAAAAATAATCCGGAATCTGTACGAGGAGCTGAGTTTGCCCAACACGTACTCCATCTATGAGGAAGAGAGCTTCAACATAATCCGCACTCACATCCACCAGATTTCCAAGGGACTGCCTCACAAGTTGTTCTTCAAAATGATGGAAAAGATCTACAGGAGGGACTGTTGATTTTTCTGCCATTCCTTCAGTATTGAAAATTTTGCAAGATGATACTTCTGTTATTTTAAGGCGATTATTTAGGGATGCTTTTGATACTTTTATAAGTTTATAATTTACGGAATGAGAGTTTGTTTCTATCGTGAGCTTTAATCTTGGTAGGTATTCGGAGAGTTGTCTTGTAAATTTTCGAGTCTTCTGTGTGATATGCATGCAGGCTGGGTTAGTCGATTGTTTTAGGCCAGTCGGCATTAGTTTAGGTTTTATTTATAAGATTTTTTGTTATGTACAAGTTTACGTATTCATTATATTGGGATATTCTATTCGTGTCTGATTGTCTTTCCTTTTTTTTTGGTAAGTTTTGTTACCAGTTTTAGAATTGGAATTATTTTTTCTAGGTGTTTGTCTTTATCACGTGTATCATACCGTTAATAAATTTTTTGCAAAATTCCTAGTCTAATTTTATGTTAATCGCACCGGAACAAAGTAGAAACTATTTTTCATCAAATATCGCAGCACTAGCTGTTTCGCGAAATCGATTACATACCAAGAGAAAAACATTTTACAATTAAAATGCACTACGAAACAACAAGAAAACTTTGCCCCAACTCCCCGGGAGCGTCGTTTTGTGTGAACATACGATTATTTCACCAACCAGAGCGTCGAGATGTTATTTAACCCAAATAGTAAAATAGGCGAGGACGCCTACCGACGCCTATCAGTGACGCCTATGTTTATGTCAACAATCACATTAAAAACCAGAATAACCAACAATAATATTACCAACATATGAAAAAAAGTCACAATCATTTAAAATCACCCGGTATAATTAAAATTTTTCAATAAACATTTGTCAAAAGATTGTCATGTTGGTATGAGCAAACAGTGATTTTCATCATAATACGATTAGTCACACTGAGTGTCAACATTTTTTTAATATAACTGAGCCTGCGCCCTAACGAGCGAGAATTTATTTTAAATTCGAAAAAGATTTCTGCTAAATTCTCATTCAATTTGTTTTGCAAATGAATTCGCGAAAGAAAGGTACGGGAAGTGAAATGAACATAACGTTAACTATGATTTGGTGTCAAATTGTTATACAGCTGGTCCATATGAGCACATTTTAGGGTGGTACAGCGTGGTTTTTTACTTAATTTTGACATTGACAATTGTTTATTAAAAAAAATTCACTTATAAGTAGGTAGGCGGTTTTTTTCTACGATTGGGGATCCTGCCAATTGAGTTGCTGTGTAAATCAGAAGTTATGTAAACATTTTGACGTTTACGGGTCTCATGTTCAATTGTTTTAATTTAAAAGAAATGAAGGACTAGAAAATAATAGGTACAGTTGTGAAAATGTGCAAGCGTTCTCCTCCGGCTTGAATATGTAGTACAATTGTTAACTCATCGTTTCATATTGTTACCACTGGCCCTCTGGAGCGGTCGCACTGTCGAATCCATCTTCGGGGCCGGTGTCAATTTGTGGAGCGATGCCTCTTCCAGGCCGAAGTAACTCTGGAAAGAGCCGGTTGGGTCCCGTCTCTCGAGACGCAGGTCGTCTCGAAGAAGAGCATCGTCTGTTTGTCCAACTCGCTTTTACGGATCCGCAGTCTTTTTTGAAGAAGGAGAGGTGTGAACGAAACGAACACGTGAGCGAAAGTGGGCCGAATTTCGGCTGAAGAGGCGTCACGTATTTATGGGAAAGTTGAGACAAAAGGCGGAACGAACGCAGCCCACTCATTGCTCGACCAATGAGCGTGCAGAGTGCCCAGAACAAAACAAGGACGCAAATGGCGCCCGGGTGACAATATTTTGTATTGACTTTTGGAGCGTCACTTTGACAATTCAAATCAAACGTCAAGCTAATGTAAAAGTCATAGCCCACTTTGATTATAAATTTAAATGATCTCACGGTATTAGAGGTATTTTCATATTTGGTGGTGGAAACAAAAGGCTGAGAAATGTCACAAAAATGTACTGTCAGTGTTAAATTTCTCATGAACGCCGTAAAAAGGAATGTCTAGGTAAATTTAAATTTTCGCTAAATAGATTGAAAAAACAAATTCTAAGGAAACCAATTTTTGTCAGTGCATCAAAAGGAAAAGTTATTCTCATATAATCAAACGTATATCAAATTATTTCTCTAGTTCGACGATGAATAACTTTCTTATTGTCAATTTGCTGCATTTCTGTCGAAATCACGAACGTCTTTGACAAATTTGACACTGACAATACAAATTTGTGACATTTCTCAGTCTTTTGTTTCCGCCATCAAATATGAAAATATCTCTATCTGCCTGTGTCATACTCTCTGCTCTGACTGTTTCCAAATGCAAATTTTGCGGCGGTTTTCAAAATTTTCTAAACCGCTGTAATTGTGATATATTATAGGTGATTAATTATTGTTGATTAAAGAGTTTCAATCAAGTCTTTAATGACGTCAAAAAGCATGTTCATTAATTCACAAGTTTCTTCTTTTGATATTAGAGTTATCATTTCATAGTCGAGAAACTAACGGGTCCAAATAAAAATTACCAAACACATTTGAGCACGATTAAATACAAAAATGTTGTCAAATTTTATCCTTTACAACTTTCATTTGAACATTTTTCTCATAGGTATAATGAACGGTTATCCAGTTATTCTGAGATAATGCAACGACCATTTTTATTCACCGCTGACTGGACTATAAATGTTAGTTGTGACAAATAAAATTATTGGAAGCAAAACCATCATCGATTCATAATTTCATTTTAAAACAATACGATATTAAAAATAGCCACGTTAACTTTGGAAATGTATTGTGGGTTGCATTTTCAATTCCGCCAGGCTCATTATCACTCGTGAAATATCCTGTATAGCAGTCACAAAAACAAGTTTTGTAACGAATGCGAATAACTTACCAATTTTTATTATTGTAGAAATTCAATGCTTTCATTAGTCACTCAATTTTTGCTCGTGACGCAGCTTTACGTAGGTAAAGTGTTTGTGACGTTTTTGATAAGACAATTCGTTAATGTTTGATTGAAGTGGGTATTATTCGGATTAAAGTCGAATTTAACACTAGGTACATACTTGTAAAACAATTAAGGTTAGATCATTTACGGTATTAAAAACTAGTGGAAATTGATATGTTATCATCGCCAGTACCTACGTGATGTTGATAGTATGTATCTTGGAATTTTATATTCTATATTTTTAATAAAGGCAGTTTTTTTTTTGCAAAAATAATTGATAACCGGTGTTAGAAAATGGTTCGTTCAACAGGAGAAAAGCCATTTGTAAATTACAAGTGTTACAAGTCGCAGGTACGTTGAAAGTTCAAACAAATTTGAGATCAAGTACCTACTCGTAGTTTAGTGCTTGCACTGCTTGCTTTTCTTTTCATTACTTGACGTATATTGGTATCCGTCAAGCGTCCGAACAAGCGAGTTAGTAGTTGTGTGAATAATTTCTTTTATCTTTTGTAAAAACTAAAAACACATCATTTTAGAACTGACCAACTGTAAATTTTTGGTTCCTTGGTGTCACATGATGTTTTACCTTAAGTCAAGCTTTTAATTAACAATAAAGTGATATCAACTTAAAAATTATCCACGTTCGTACAAGACAGAAAACCACGCCCTACTTAGCCAAAAAATTTGAACGCGTCTGAAATTGCTCAACTTATTAAACTACGCATTCAAAATATACAGAGAGCTTTTTTTAACTCTGAACATAGCCCAAACTTAGTCCCTATGTTCAGTTTTAAAAAACGTGTATGTATGTTCAGAGTTAAAACGAGCCGCCTGTATATCTAACAATATACATATAAACTTCTATGATTTAGTATTATTTTTTTGACATAAGAAAAGATAAAACATTTCCATTTCAATCTTATTTCCCTCGCTTTTTTATATAATTATTGCTTTAAAACTCACAAAAATTGCATGATAATTTTTCATTTTAGAAGTTCTGTCGCTGAATATTAAAAGGACTGGGACCTAACAAGTTTTTTTTGAGTCATGGCACTTCACCTTGAAGGATTGCTCCTAATTTAAAATGTTCTTTACGGCCTTTGTGTACAGAACTTTTTAAATTTGAAGCCGTCGTTTACATTTACTCCACACTAATCCGTCTTGAAGATTTGAGTAAAGAAGGAAATCCCTATACTGATGGTGGAGAACGCAACTGACACCCTTTTCTACTTTTTTTCTTTGAAATAGGTACCCTAATAGTGCACGCTATAAAATAATTCTCACAGAGTTACAAATACAAGGGTGTGAAAACCATAATAAATGTGCAGAATTAATGGAATGGGAAAAAACGGTAGGTAACTGTAAATGTTGGATTTTTTTAGTTGTGATTTTACGTGCTTGACATATCTAACACAAACCTAGATGAAAATGTGATGTGTGTATTTTGATGCAATATAAAAGCAAATTTGTCAGGTGTCGTCATCATAAACCACATTTTCAAATAAATAAACTGGTTAGTGGTTATGTAAGGTTTAGGAGACCAGTCATATGAAACTATCTTTGGTAAGTTATGGTGGTATTGATTTTTTTTTATCTTCTGCTTCATACAGTCTTGACACATTTCTAATGTTGTCCAGGTTTTTTCAGATCGAGTAGTCAAAGATTGTCGAATATTTTTGTGGTGGTATCACGAATGGTCATTTGCGTTATGAACACCATGAGTGCGCAGCACGAATGCTGTTCGCAAGCGTAATGACCATGAGTGATACCATCGGAAAAATATTCTACATACTATCTTTGACTACGAATTGTATTCAATAGGATATTCAATGAACCAAATCAATGATTAAAATCAAATATTTCAAAAGGTAAATAGTTCGCAAATCTGCGTTACACATGATTTCATTGTTCATTTAATTTTGTAAGAAAGTAATAATTTCGTTGAATAAAAATAATATTTAAGTTATAGTTGATTTCATATAAATGTTCATCAAGTGAGCTGTGCATGTGTAAAAGCACCTTTAATTTAGTTACATTACAAAAGTCACATTTGTGACAAATCCATTATAGGTTATGACCTATGACCAATTAATCTTTACTTAGAAAAAAAAAATAGACAAAAACAAATAGCAATTACTTTAATTTAATCAATAAAAAAATGTAACATTGCTTTTGATATCAGCAGTGTTAACGGACAACAAAACTAAAAAATTGTAATCAAGGTTCGCACAGGGCAAGCAACTTTGAAAGTCAAAGTTACTAGTTATAGCTTCAATACCAACAGAAAATCAGATTTTCATGGGTTCCTTAGATGCACATTTATATGAAATTGAGTTTTTTTAAATAATATTTATTAGGTTATTTTATAATTTATTATATTATTTATATCATATTTTATTATTATTTATCTATAATTTTAATTTTAATTGTTTAAAATAGTCAATGCAGCCACTAGTGGAATACCCAGTCATATTTTCACTAGTGGAATATTCTGTAATAATATCTCAAGAGAGTGAGAATAAATTGAAAATAATTCCACAGATTTTGGAAAACTTGTTGCCAGGCAATAGACACGAGAGCCCGGAGGGCTCATGTGACTATTGCCATCTGGCAACAAATTTAAGAAAGAATCTGGAGAATTATTTTCAATTTATTGTCACTCTCGAGGGGTATTCGTAGGATTATTTTTTCATGAGTACAAAATCAAAAATACAAAAAAAAATATATATTATCGCACTGAATCGTTTTTCGTTCATTTTCAATAATTGATGACACTTACTGTCAAATTGAAAAATACGTTGTCACTAAAGAAAAATTAAAACAAGATACGAACTATAATTATTCTCACTTGGATAATGTACTTAGATTATTCTCACTATAATAATGATACAATTGGACAGATTTGAACATGTGATCAAAAATGCTGATGAACTATTGGAAGTTATAAACATGAAAAAATAATCGCTGGAATTTGCTGTTGCTAGACTACGAAAGTAAATATCTGCTAATTTATGGGTTAATATGTATTTGAAAAATGACAGGTGAATTAAATAGTCGGTATAAAAGATTATCGGATTTTAATAGTTATTTATGTGACGAGCTTAGTAAATTAATCTTTACGGGCGCGCTGGCACTTGTTGGACGAGTGACGTAAGGAACGAGTCTCCATAAGCCATTAAGCCCAGTAAAGATTAATTGCTAAGCGAGTTGCATACAAACTTTTATTTCCACCTTCAGTCTTTAAATTTCGTTTTTTAATTGTTATTTATGTTTATAAAAATTTTGTAATGAAAGGTGGTGGCGCAATTATACCTACGTCGTCATGGTGTTGAGATAAACAACGAAAATACTGTCAGAAGTTTTGTGAAATTTGTTGCAAAAAGAAAGAAAAGAAAGAATGGCTTTAATGCCCGATGAAGACTTTGGCGATTTTTTTGAAATGCAAGAAAATAACCACGGAATAATAAAAATTTGGGAATGACGATTTTGACTGAATGATCTTGAAATGTCTTTTTTTCATTAATTGTGATTAACTGTGATCGCTTCTTAGTTGGAGATATTATAGTTTAATCAAGGACTCAATTGATGTACTAAATTAACTGTTACTTTACCTTCGATTCAAATTTGTGCGATTCCACAAAAACCACGCCGTCACAGTGCGGGGATGTCAGTGGTATCCGATTGGATTCTTCGGTAAAGGATAACAGCGGGACCATTTAATTTACCTACAATTTACCCAAGTGTTACCATTTATGTATTTCCAAGAACAGAACTTACTCCACACAATTTAGTAAACGTTATCCTGCGGAATGGACGAATAATAATAACAAGGTAAGTAATGGCTCGCTTGAAAATGGATAGAGCAATAGAGGTCCACACGAGGTTTCCTCAGGACGAAGAATTATTGCTAAAAAATAATTTTTTGCGATTCTCTTGAAAACTACCAAGATTAGTCTAAACGTTTTGACCTGAAAAAACGACACTGAAGAAAGAATTCCAGATTTTAAAATGAACTGTTTTTTGCAAGAAAAGTAATTCGCATAACTGCTCGTTCACTAAATAAGTAACGTTGCCACATCTATGATATGATAGTCGATGAAGCTACACCATACGTTATCGGAAATAATAAACAAAACCCGACCTTGATTTTTATGTAGAGCAGGCCCTGAAAAGATAAAAAAATGTGTTACAAGTTCATGTAGTAAATATGTAAATTGTAACGAAAGTTCAAGCAAATTTGAGATCAAGTAGTTTAGTGCTTGCTTTTCTTTCCATTAGCGAACAAGCAGTGGTGTGCATTATGTATTTGTTTTTAAAAAACACATCGTTTTAAAACTAAGCAATTATAATTTTCGGTTTTCCTTGTGCTAGAAAATGATACACGTACCATCGAATAGCAAAAAAAACTGGTACAATATGTTACTATAGACACTTCCAAAACTTCAACTTTTGACTGAGTTTTGGAAGTGTCTAAAGCAACACCTCGTACAATGAGGGACATGGAATCCTGGGCAGTCTGCTATTGTCATTTCAAAAAGTGTCAATGTAAATGCACCTTTACTGTCATTATGATTGATATTTTCAAAAAAACTGTCAAATTAACTTAAGCTTGGTTATGAGTAGCTAAGGTATGGTTTAGAAATTTTGACAACTGAATGACACATCTGCCCAGTTTTCCGTGTCCCCAATAGTACAAGTTTTTTTTGCTATCCGATTGTACGTATACGCAGCATGTATATTATGCAGGTATTGATTTTTTGTTTTGTTTTCTGCTTTATACAGTCTTGACACATTTATAATATTCGTTATCTAGGTTGACAGCGAATAAAGCAACAGAAACGTTATCGGAAATTTATTGATAACACCGGACCCGACTCAGTAAATCCTGTTCCATATAGAAATGAAGGTTGAGGGCGTATCCGAGTTCCTTCCGGCGGTCACTTGTTTACCTGCATAAGTCTTATCAACAGACCAGTTCCTCCGGAGGTTATCGGAGATTACCGGGGCAGGTCTTCGACAGGTGGTGGCCGAATTGGATTATAATTATTTTTCTTAAATACCTGAGAATTGGTAATAAACACACCGATGAGAGGAGAAATAATTTTATTTACAATATTTACAAGGATAAATTATAATAACATGCCGCATTTACAAATTGTAGTCTATTTATGTGTACGTTTTTAAAACGTGCAATTAGATTAGGTATGCAAAGAATCTTGTTTTTTTCTGTATGTTGGATCTAACAATTTTTCTACCATTATGTATGCTCTTTATTTACAAATACATGTATGTACGAGTATACCGGGACATTTTTTTAACTCTGAACATAGTCCATACTTATTCCCTATGTTCAATTTTAAAAAACACAGATCAATGCATTGTCAGTTGCTATGTAACCAACTATACCGAATACCAGAGATTTTGAAACTATGTTAAAAATTGTTCCGATTGATGGAATTGGTGTATCATGTGTTGCATTGGAAATGTCACGCACATTTCTAATGCTCTGATTGGCATAGAATAAACTGCATTATGTGTATTTCTTCTTCAAACAACTTGAGCATTTTATTAAACTGTCAAGTACTTATTTTAGTTACCTTGGTTACGTGATTACATACATGCATTGACCTGTGTTTTTTAAAACTGAACATAGGGAATAAGTATGGGCTATGTTCAATGTTAAAAAAATGTCCCAGTATGTATAAATAGAAGAAATTAAAAATTTTAGTTTGGTGTGGGCCTATTATTAAGTTGGATTTACCCCGGCACCCACCAGATAAGAGAGGATTTTAATCATTGGGTGCAGGAAGTCTGTTTGTGACATCCATATACATAATTACCAAGAAATCTTAAAATTTAATATTTTAGGCAATATCATTCCTAATTACCAGATTCTTATCTCCACCGCTAATTCCTCTTATTTTTCACTATCCCTGTATTGTCACCGATGAGCTTTTTCATCAGTGAATGTATCGGGTGTTTTTTTTAAATTTCACCTCAAAGTTGGCATTGAAGAGTCGATTGTGAACGCATCACTCGTGTAACAACGTAAGATTTAAAGAGCTGATCCGTGATCTGTAACACGTATAGTGTATAATATAATATATATAAATAAGACTAAACAAACCCCAAAAAAATTTTTTTTGACCGCCGATGGGAAACGGGCTGCGCCCGATCAGGGCGTTGTGCCTGCATGATAAGATTTAGCAATGTGTTCCAGATCGCAGGTACGTAGAAATATGTACATATATTATGAAAATACTAGGGAAGATCTAAGCAAATTTGAGAGATAAAGTAGTATAGTGCTTGCTTTTCTTTCCATTATCGTATGGTTTTGCTTCACCAGCTGTCAAGCGTCATTTATTTAGCAGTGTTGTGCATTATTTATTTTATTTCAAATGTGTCAAATACTTTACGTCATCAATTTGAGTCCGGGAAAACGCAAAAAACGGCCTAACGCCAGTTAAGTGTTGCTATTGAAAATCTCAATAACAATCATTCAGGTTTAAGAAATGTTTTATTCAAAATTACATCTACATACATACAAATTAAGAATTAAACTTAAATATTAATATTTCGGCCACAAAGAAGATGCACTTACTTTCTCAGACTAAAAACGTTAGTTCAGAAATGAAATTATTGTATAAAGCATTTAAACCAAATATAAAAAATAGGCCAGCCAGCGTAACCTCTTCACATTATTTTCTGCTTTCCATTCACAAAAAAGGCCGAATTGTTTTTGATACCTTTCACCAGATTTGGTAGGTATTAATTTAGCACACCCCACGCTTCTTCAAATTTTCTTACAATTTCTGTATAATTTGCATTAGAGGTCATTTTGACGCACCAAAATGTAACTTGATTTGGAGCATTTGTTAAATTATTTTAAAATTGATTTTAATATTTCTTTAAAATGAAATTTGATGAAGGATGAAATAAAATACATAACGACATTCGTCCGTAAACTCTTTCTACAGTACTCGTTTCGAGTTTCAAGACTCGGCTCCTTCGTCGCCTCGTCCTTAAACGTCTCACTCGTACTGTAAACTATGAGTTCCCGCACTTATAACGTTAATTACTATTATTTCGTTCTATTCGTAAAACCACTCCCTACTTGGCCAAAAAATTTTGAACGCATCTTAAGTTGTTCAAATTATTAAAACACGCATTACAACAAATATAAAAATATATGAACTTCTATGATTTAGTATTACTGTGTGCATTTATTTAAAGTCTGTTAAAAAATACCTATGTATTCACTGAATTTTCATAACATTTTTATTTTTCAAGTGGAAATGTATTTTCAATTATACTAAGGTTGCCGTTTTCAGTTACTTGTATATTATTTCTTTGTGTGGACCGCCACCTCATTAATCGGCGCAGAAGAAAATGGTAAGAAATTATTTTCATTTTGACATAAGAAAAGATAAAACATTTCAATCACATTTCCCCTGATTTTTTTATTTAATTCTTGCTTTAAAACTAATTTTACATTTTAGAATTTCTGTCGCTTAATATTGAGGACTGGGACCTAACAAGTTTTTTTGACTATGGAACTTTACCTTTAACAACAGCCGTAAAAAACATTTTAAATTTAAATATGTCGTTCACTTTTATTCCAAAGTATACCGTCTTGAAGACAGATTTGAGTAAAGAAGAAAGTGTGTATATAATGGTGGAGAACGCAACTGACGCCGCTTTCTATTTTTTTCCTTCAAAATACCCCAATAGTGCACATTATAAAATGGTTCCCACAGAGTTACAAATACAAGGGTGTGAAAACCACAATAAATGTGAAGAAGTAATGGAATGCGAAAGAGCGGTAACTATAACATGTTGGGGAAATAATTCAAGTTCTTATAATTGTGATTTTAGGTTGTTGACATATCTGATACAAACCTGGATGAAAATGTAATATTCATATCTTGGAAACAATTCGAAACAGAAACTTTGGTTATTTTGATGCAATATAAAAACAAATTTATCAAGTGTCGTCATCATAAACTACATTTCCAAATACAAAAACTGGTTATGTACAGTTCTCAAGTGCAGTCATTTGGAATTATCGATGGTAAGTTATGCTGGTATTGGATTTCTTTTTCTCCTCTGCTTTATGAAGTCTTGAGACATTTCTAATATTGTTTATCCAGGTTTTTTCAGATCGACTACACAAGAGAATAATCATCTAAAACTCAACCGAACGTTTAATTTACAAGTAAATCAAAGTGTTTCTCTGAATACATTTCAGTGTTTACAGTGTAATACAAGTATAACGTTGACATGTGACAATTTACAAAAGATCGTCAACGTATCTAGCGCTCAAGGATCCAAATTGGTCAGTGTGTACGTTTGTTCATCATTAAAATGTAACAATCATTTTTAAAAGATTTTCAGTGACAGCCTTTTAGTCAACGGGTGGAAAGAATTTTCTTTGTCGAACTGTGATACGCAAGAGTTTAGTAACTGTAATTTGACAATTCAGACATTGCTTCAGTCACCCAATGGTCACGTGAATCACATTTGGATTATTGCTCAAGGTAAGTTTTATCATGTAAGACTTGATTTTTGCCCAAGGGCGTTATCCCTCAATATTTGATAATTAACCGATCAGACTCATCGGTACACATTAAATTAGACAATCTCAGCTACAGTCATACGATAATCTACAATCGGACTCACCTCCACCTCATTCAGTCATTCAAAGGGTAAAGCACAGGTCCGGACTCGGGTTTGCTCAATGGGACGGTACAAACATGTAAATGATAAACACCTGACACATCTGTCGCGAATCAAGGTCATACAGTGACTCACCCGGGGGATTCCTCCCCCTAGCTTCTAACATGATGAGGGGCTCGAACCACTGGCGTCGTCTTCAGAGCGCTACGTTCCGGGATTGCGTTGGATGTTCTAGTAGTACCTGTAACAGCCCCGTGTGCAGTTTGGGATGCACGACCCGCCCGCGGTCTCCACAGAAGAAGACCGCCACGGCCAGCGTGTGAGCCTACAACCCACTTCCATACGATACTGTGCTCCCTCAGTACAGGAGAGCCGGGGTTACCTCCCAACCGTTAATCAAGCACGTATGATCTGTTACATTTGGTTGTCACCACTGGCCGTCTCGACAAGACGCGCCCAGTCAACGGCCGAGCCGTGTCATGAGCCAAAGATGCCTCACCCGGACATCCGGTGCTCAGGAATTATACCATGGTATCTGCCAGAGGTTTTAGCGCATTGGTGGTACTGACATCATAGCCCAGGTTGCACAAACCTGCTATCACCCAGTTACCGACACACCTGGTAACTGTATCACCGGCTAGCACAAGCCTAATTCACTGCACCACTCCCGGGTCACAGACTATTCACCTGCCGTCACTCTCGTACTCGTACCTTGGACAGCCCGTCGGTTCCAGCTGCCAAAGCTACACTGTCCCTGTCTCGCCTGTGGGACTCGTAAAAATCACCCCCGAGTCAAGGACCTTTCAGAACATAATTTATGAGCCACATGTTTGGGGTGGAAGAGGTAGTTTTTCTGTTGCGTTTTAAAAATTCTCTTACAATCAAATTTTATATTTCGCGTCTTTAAGTGTGCAGTCCATTTTTTTTATGAATTCTTTTGTTATTGTAACTACTGTAGCGGCGTTGTACTGCAGGTAAAGAATTGTTGGTTTTTAAATATTTAGGGCCGGTTGCACCAACGTGAGTTAAATTTAACTACAGATTAAAATATACGAAAACATTGTTATAGCAATAGGTATATATAACTAAAGTAACGAAGCATTTTAACTTACGGTTAACTTTAACTGGCGTTGGTGCAACCGGTCCTTTAATCACTTCAAAACAATAACATTAATAAAGTATAAATGATTCGATTGTACAAAGAATGGTTATGTCTGTTTGAATTGTCTGATTGATCTGTTGCATCGAAGGAATAGGGATAACTAGAGAGAGCATCTCATATCCAAGCTGACGCGTTTGTTTGAATCCAACTTGTGCGCTAGTTATTCCTACTCCTTGGTTGTATCTGTCTCGTCCTGTGTGATGCCTTATGCGTCTTCCTTTTAAGGGAGGGTGGTGGGATGCGGAGCATACACTTCTTTTCCAACGCGTACCGACCAATGACCGAGGGTGGGTGGAGTTTAATAATGGCGCCAATTTCAAAAAAAATTAATGTAATTTAAAAACGTGAACATTGCTGCTATCACTGACAATTAATAAAAAATAAATTTTTAGATGTTTAAAAAAAATGGGAGTCAGAAAAACACAAATTTCATCACAAACTGTAGTAAAACTTTATATGTAAAACCAAAAAAATGTTAAATATGGTTAATTTATTTTTATTCTTGACTTCATCTGATAAGGGAGTCGGATCTGTCCCTCCACCAACCTTAAATGACCGATCATTTTTGCTCATTATTATACTAGAAATTTAGAAATGAAATATATATCTTCAACAATTTTGCAAAATACTCACTACTCATTTCTTGGATAATACAATTGCTTCTCTATTTTTCTTTTTCTGCATAATTGATTATTATTTGTTTCATTCTCGATATTTTTCTTGCACTCTATTATCATCCCTTCCAATTTATCAAATGCTTCTCCCTCTAGATTCTTCGCCCAATTAACAAAATCTGCTAGTACAATCTGTAAATATATTTTACAGATAAATAACATTACTTCTAGTCCATACACTTTTAACGTACTTCCTTTCTCCTTTCAGAACTTATCAACTCGTTTCCTTTATTTTTAGATGCCTCGTCCAAATACTGGTGTATGTAATTGATTTTACTTGTTGAAGGTTCCTCAATACATAAATCTTCCTCAGAATTTTTTTCTTCTTCTGTATTTAAAATTTTCTTGAATAAAAATCCTTGATTTTTTCCTTCTTTATTCCATTCTTCAACTTTTAATACTGTAGCTACCATATCATCTGCATCTCGTTTCTTATCAATGTTGAATCTTCTTATTCAATTTCTTAGATCTCCTCTTGTAGTTAAATTTAATCGGTCCAGTTGATTGTCACGAATTTTTCTTGCATTCTCTAATATCCTGTCATTTGAAATACCTGCTTGTAACTGCTCGGCTATCAGTGTCTGTTCCTTCTGAGAAAAACGTTTCTTTCTTAATTCATCTTCATGACCCACATGTGTTTTAATAAATTTCACATTTATCGTTCCTTAAAAGTTTAACAGTAACATACATTTAAATTATTAATACTAGAAGACTTATTAAAAGTTGCCATTTCCAGAGATTTTAGCACATATTCTTGATGGGCATATTCCACAAATCCGAATGCTACCACCAGTCTTCATAGCTCTTTTAGTACAATTACTTTTATATCCTAAAATTTTTTTTAATTACTTATTGCCGTTGAAAATTGATAAATCCCAACCTTTTGAGTTACTACGATTTTAATTGTAATATATGTATAGACTTTTCAGCATTAGGACGGTTTACACTTGTAGTATAAGCATAATCCGCTTCTGGAATGGAAGAATTCGAAGCTTGGAGAACACAGGAAGGGTGTTGTCCAAGCTACGAATTCTTCCATATTCCTAAAACTGAAATTATATTGTTCGATACTTACAGTGTGTACCTTCGTTAAATATTGAATAAGGTTATCATGATTTGCTAAAAGTTCCTTTCTCTCTTCAGAGCATATTGGGCACTTAGTGTATTGGGATTTTCTTTCTTCTACTTTCTCATAATGCATTGTCTTCAAATGTCGATTCTTTGTTGAAACGCAAACAAATTTCTTCAGACATATATGGCAAATTAGTTTATTTTCACTGAAACAAAAAATATAATCTTTAAACGCTTCTTTTGTAGATTAAAGTTAAATTCACTTACCTCTCCATGACCCTGCTGTAACATAACCTTAAAACGAATAGGTATTATAAAAGTTATTACAAATCAAATGAAAGTTTGCAATGAAAACTGCATATCAAAATACGTCGTGAAACGTTAGTATGAAGCCAAAAACCAGCAAAATTCTGTATAAAACCGCAAAACACTCTAAGTCAAGGCGCCAAGTAAAATGTCAAACGACAAGTGAATTGTGGTAACGGTTTCTTTCCAACGTTCCTTTCGAAATTCGAATTCCTAAATTGGCGCCATTATTAAACTCCACCCACCCTCGGTCATTGGTCGGTACGCGTTGGAAAAGGAGTGTATACTGGGATGCGGTCCTCCCTAGTCAGGTATGTACCTTAACTAACGGTACAGGTCGGTCCTGTACACCTATGTATCTACATACTTTTTATTTCAGGTGCTGTTACCGTGCAATTAAAAAATAACACTCACAAAATTGATGAAGGTAATTATAATTTTCGTCTGCTTTCTGGAACGTTCCGTGTTAATGTTGTGAAGTTAATTTCAGTACGGTATTTGTGTATAAGACCCTCAAGTAAGAAGCGATGACAGTTAATTTTAGTTAATGAAAAGAAAACGATTTCAAGATCATTCAGTCAAAGTCAAAGTTATCAAGAGGTAATTCCTGTAACTATAGCCTGTTCCGCAACTAATCTGTCATTTTTCCATCTTATCTTACACAATTTCTGAGGTAAACACAAAAACAAGAAACAGCTATTGGTTACTATACTAGTTATAGTAGATATACAATTTTGAACATAATAATAATAATTAAATTAACAACAACTGTATACTAGTGATTTCTTCTTTCTTCTGGGTTCTCTATTGTTCTGGTCAAAAGTGTATATAAAATTGCTTCTGTGTGGCATATTTCGCAGGGATCTCCCTGACTGTATTTTCAGTATGGGTCGGGTTGGGTTGATGGGGTAGATGATGTTGTAAAAGAATCGGTTGGTGTTGGGGCTCTTCTCGACGTGGATGAAGCGTGTGATGTGCCCCTCGACGAGGTTGGTGTGACTTCATGTCTAGAATTTGCGAGAAAGTTTGATAGATTTTAATCATTTGGGTGGTTTATCGTCTGCGACGTTGTTTCACACACTTCAAATGCCCATTTCACAGCATAACACGAACTGCATCTTTTGTCCGTATTGCTTAAATAAAGAGCGATCAAATTAATTTGTAATCGAGTTATCATCCATGAATCCGAAATCGTATGTCGTTACTTGAACTCCACGCTCCAATAAAAACAAATCGCAAAAGACATACGGATTCAAATCCATGGATAACTCGATTACAAATTAATTTGATCGCTCGATATTAGATGATTCGTTGTTCGTCATTATTACCGTTGCGATTAAAATGTGTGAGTGGTTCAAAGCGAATGGAGGGATGAAATTAAAAGGAATAATGAAAGTTATTGTTACTTTATAATTGTATGTACAAATCATTGATCTGACCGTCTATATGTAGCTAGCAAGTGTATTTAAAAAAAAACCGCTACAAATCTACTTACTATTTTAATTGGACAAATTAATTTTTTAGGTGGAGAATCAACCTGTTTAAAACTGGAACATCAAAAAGCAACTGTTGAAGGTGATTCTCTTCTCCTAGTTTTGTTTCCTTCCATTCATTTTTAATCTGGAGAATAGTGCACAACAATTTAAAGTTCCATTTTACAACTAAAATGGTCTACTTTCTCGCTCGAAATCTAGCGGACCCCTCTAATAACCGGACATTTTCGTTTCCACCGACTAAAGCCAATACATTTTAAATGGAATGGAACGGACACTCCTTCACTAGTACACGGACACGAAAATTCACTTAAAATTGAACAAACCCCCTCCGTTAAACGGACAAAATTTAAAATGTCATGCGCAAAATAGCAGCCACAAAATACGACGAGCAAATTTTTCGGAAAAACTACCTTCCCTTATTTACGGTTACGAAGCAAAAAATATGTACACTACAGACGAAACCGGGTTATTCTTTCGCGCTCTACCTGATTAAGATTAAACACTAGTTTTAAAAGGCGAGAATGCTCTGGCGGGAAAATGAGCAAAGAACGACTAACCATTTTGCATTGTGTGAATACGACAGGCGAAAAAGCATTCCTTTTAATCATTGAAATGTCGACTCGACCACAAGCTTCTAAAAAACTTGGAGTAAATCAATGTTTACGAGCAGCGAGAAACCTAAAATGTTTTTCCAAAGAACGTGCAGATTATAAAGGGTGTACGAATTACGAGTAGGCGCAACTTTGGAGAATCACCACGTCAATTTATTATTTGATAGTAAAAACGAAAAACGAACACTTGATGAGTTTTTTGCTAAAATAGTATATTATGTTATGAGGAGCAAAAATGAAGTTTTATGTGCTGCGGCTGGTAGATTGGCTGCCGAACGCAGTGAGGCAGACAAACCAGCCAAAGCACATAAAACCATTTTTGCTCCGAATAACATATACTATTTTTTCTTCAAACCTTCATAACAAATTATTTAAGACATGTTCAGAAACTAGGTAGGAATTTCAAATGATTTAGCTAGTTTACTTTACTGCCGCTCATCAGCGGAGATAATAACTTCACGGACGCCCTCAGCGGAGATAATAACTTTATCTGCCGCTTTCAGCGGAGATAATAACTTTATCTGCCGCTCGTCAGCTCGTTAGATGCCATGACAATGAAATGACACTTTAGCATTATCAATGCAGCAGGATAATGTCATAATTTACGGACGTTTGAAAAAAAAAATATATCATTTCGTTATGAATTATCATTTTACTTTTACATTCCAATAAAAAAATAAAAATAAATGCATTCTGGCATATCCGTTTTTTTTTTTGAAATACTGCGAAATAATAATGGTTTAAAAAAAATTTAAATGTGGAACGTTGAATTAAAAAAAAAAAAAAATTCAAAACTAATGCGATTTTAGGCAGAAAAATGAACTAATTAGAGAAATTCTCCAACAGTGGACTAAATTTTTTATTTTTTGAGAAAACTACTCGTACTCATTTTAACGAAAAACTTTATTTAGGTTTTAAGCTACATTTTTCGTAAGGAATTCACCCTGATTGGTATTTTTTGGGTGCTAAATTTCAAAACTCGAAATTATTTTGGCATTTTCTACTACGCAGACGTTTACCTCAGGTTATCTATGTACGATTGCTCTAATTTTGTTGATTCATGTCGGATTTCTGGAAAATCTGAGCTTTAAACAGTTTAAATTAATTGTCATATACAGTGAGCGGCAAAAGTACGGAATAAATTCATTAAAAATTAAACAAAATTTTTTTTCAAAAAAATCTTTGGACAGGTCAATTTTAGTTTATAAAAATACATATATTAATACAAAATAAAATTCCAAGCAGTCATTTGTTTTCGAGTTATGACATCATCGATAGTTTTTTTAAGTGGAAACCCTCTATTTTTTTTCTTGATTCTGATAGCCCTTTTAATTGTCTAAACGCCAGTATACAAATTTTGTTACCTTACATAAGGAAATTTTTGAGAAAAAAAATAATAAAGTTGGAAAAATTAATTTTATAACGAACAAAAACAAGTCAAAAACTGTGTTAGTAACTACTTAAAATTATGTAATTAAATGTTCGAATTGCCATCCCCCAGCTTGTTGACAAAAAGCAAGTTTATGAAGAAATTCCCCCAGTTTTAGTTTTATCTAGTTTTGTCCCCGCACCCAATCAAAATTAAAATTTCAATACGTTGTGTTTCTGTTAAATGAGTAATTTTCGAAAACGTTTTGTAAAACAAAAAACACATACGAATGAAATTGACAGTAACATTTGACTGTTTGATTTACCTACTTGATTTTTTGACTTGTTTTTGTTCGTTATAAAATTTATTTTTTCCAACTTTATTATTTTTTTTCTCAAAAATTTCCTCATGTAAGATAACAAAATTTTTACACTGTCATTTAGACAATTAAAAGGGCTATCAGAATCAAGAAAAAAAATAGGGGGTTTCCATTTAAAAAAACTATCGATGACGTCATAACTCGAAAACAAATGACTGCTTGGAATTTTCTTTGGTACTAAAACATGTATTTTTATAAACTAAAATTGACCTGTCCAAAGATTTTTTTGAAAAAAATTTTGTTTAATTTTTAATGAATTTATTCCATGCTTTTGCCGCTCACTGTATAATATACCAAGGGACAGATATATTTCCGGAAATTTTTTCGAGCAGTCCTGACACACGAGTGTTTGTAGCAAGAAAATTACACGAGGGCGCCAGCCCGAGGGTAATTTTGAGCGACAAACACGAGTGTTGGACTGTCCCGAGGTATATTCGGAAAAAACTTTTCCCTAGGTAAATTATATCGGAAATTATCCCTAGGGAAAATTTCCGCTTAATTAAATTGTGATTGGTTGCTATTGAAATAATTCGGAGTTGTGATTTGTCAATATAAATCATGTGACATTTGAGGGCGATTCTCGGAATAACAATATGCATGTTAAAATGACAAGAATCGAAAGTGGGGTTACGGTTCCTAAAGGTTTATTTATACTTTACGTGAACGTCAATAGTACATAGTACAATTCTACAGAGTGATCAACAAGGACTGAAGCTGTTGGCAACAATGACAACATGATGAAAATTTCAGTGAAGTTGGTAGCATTACATTTGCAGTTGTCAATTTTGACGGGTAAATTCAAACTTCAAAATCAAGTGTCATTTTGTATCAATTTATTTATTAAAATGGTTTTTACACTAGAGCAAGACATTTTTATTGGTATGGCGTACTTTCGGACTGGAAATTTTGATGCTGCTAACGGTTGGCAGTATTCCACGGAGCACGGACGATGCATTTCACTAATTTCAACAAATGTTCCCCGAACCGGTTGTTACTTTAGTTGCGTTTAGGCAGCATTGCACGAGATTGATGCAACGTTACCGACAAACCGGTGATGTGAAAAAGGCAAAACCTAGTGGTAGGTAGAACATCTACATTTACAGAAGATGTAGTTGAGAATGTTCGAGGTAGAATGGAACGAAACCCTCGAAAGTCAGTGCGAAAACTTTCACTCCAAACAGGCGTGATTCTTATGTAAAACACACGCATCCAAAGTTCTTTGTTGGGCACGTTTAATGCAGGGCCCAATAATTCTTACCATTAAAAATCCCGTCATTCCTTTTCCTTACTTTACAGGCTTGTCATATGGAAGTTGCCTAACCATTTTAAAGAAGAAATTAAAGTTCCACCCTTACAAATTTTCCCGGATCCAATCCCTGCATCATGTTTCTGTTTCTCAGGAGCGGCATGCGGGCACGGCCTGTCGCTTTTATGAATATCGAAACAGTGAGCCATTTAATTAAGTACGGCTAATTGCTTTTTATACTGTTTTTGGTCGTTTTGTACGTATCGTGTTTTAAAACTACCAACTCGTAACATAACCTAAATTTTTTGACATTCACAACTTGCAGCGAATGCCAACACTGACGCACAAATTTTTTTTATACTTTGGGAATATTTTGCTGTCTTTTGCTGCCAACAGCTTCAGTCCTTGTTGATCACGCTGTACTATTCCGGACACGGAATCTTGGCCACAACTAACATTTAACTGACACATATGTGTAAACTGGCCTTTATTGAAATTGAATATAACCAAGGCGATCTTCATTTACCAGGCCCTGACACTGACCAAAAACAGTGTGCTATGGAATGGCCTACCACATTGCTTCACCAACATTTAGTGAAAAAATTCGAAATCCACTAAACCTGTCATTGTAACTATTTGCATTTGTCAAATATGAGTGATCTAATTTTACGACAGTTCAAAAATGCGTTATCGCATTGTAATATATAGTTTCTGTTTTAGATTTTGAGCGAACTCCAACTCCAATAATTACAAGTACATCAGGTAATGTACTGATGATAACTAATCGCATGTATTATATATCCCTGTTCAACTGTTTTTTGTACTATAAATTTTATAATTGTTTCACAGGTGCTAAATTCGAATTGAATCCAAACAATACCCAATCCAATCAAACATTAGCGAATTGTATCAGTAAAATCGAAGACATTTTATGTACAGCTAATACATGGTCACGAAGGGAACCTTGGCTAATAGCAATATTCACTTTTACATTAGCAACTTTAATAATTACTATAATTAATTGCTACAAACAATGGAAAATGGTAAGTTAACGCATCTATTACAAAGCTCGTTGATATTTGTGTTATTATGCTATGGTAGTTTATTTAACGAGTTCGTGTGTAAATTGGGCTTTTTGGGCATGAGTGAGCCAGTTTAAAACGCGAGTGCAACGAGGCCCACGAGTACACCCCAATTACAGAGTACAGCCCAGTTTACACACGAACGAGTTTAATACAAGGTTTTTTTGTTCGACGAGCCCCTTAAAAGCTCCAAATAGCTTAAAATCTTTAAAATTAGCTTGATGTTTCGTTTTGACAAGTTGTGACATTTATCAAAATCCGTTCACACAGGAGAATTCTCAAATTCTGACAGCGTCGAACAAAAAAATAGTTTTTTCATTTATTACTGTTACATTACTAAAAGATGCGTAATTTTGAAACGGACTTATTTAGTCAGATTCGGCCTCTTTTAAACCTTTCATTCATTGTAGTACAATGTACATTGCGTACATAACGCAATTATTGTGTACTATTGCGATCAATTTTTTGTATATGACAGAAAAATGATGTCCAAAATTTATTTATGGCGACTGTACGGTTGGTTTCAAAAAAAAAACGGGAACTGTCAGAAAAAGTTCTGTCAAATTTTATTAAATTTTTATACCTAGTTTGAAACGGTCTTTTAGAATTTAGGTTAAAAAACTACACTTATGTGCCGGAAATGTCAGTTATGCAAATATAAAAACTACTGTCAAACAGACACAACTTGACATAAATTGACTAATTAAATTTCCAATTTACATTAGGTCAAATTTCATTTCCCGTTTTTTTTTTAAACCAACTGTACCAGATAAACTCTTATAGTTATTTATTTTTAACTTTACTACAAGTAACCCGCTGTAGTTATGACCGTCATAATTCCCTTGATAGATAAATAAATACAGGGTGATTTTTAAAATTTCCAAAACGCTGTGACACCTTTATTTATCGACCAATTTCAATAAATAAACTATCAAATAAAATGGCTTCTAAAAGACTATAAACTGCCATATACAGGATGTTTGCGAAGTTGAGGCGTTCCTTTTAACATGCGTTGTTCTAAAAAGTTTTAGCCAAAATCACCTTAGTAAAATGTGTACGGCAATGAAGATACATTAAGTTAATTTTTTTGAAATTTTTGAAACCGGTTCTGTTCAAATTTGCGCTGATTTGTTAGAAATTAGAATTGACAAAAAAAAATGAAATGAGCACGGACCTTAATCAAAAATACTGTCAGAGTTGTCATCTAATTAGTCGGAATGGCTTTATTAATTAATATTAAATTAATAATCAATTCAGTTAATTTTGGACTACTTTTTAATGTTCATGTCTTCTTACAACATTGATTGCTATTAATTAATTAACAATATTCTTGTAGGACAACGGGAAACTGGAAAACGCAACAGTTGGGTACAAAAACTTGCAAATCGGTACGTAGCACAGCCAATTTTTTTTTGTAGAGAGTTACTATTTTCATTATCCCAACACATCAAAGAACAACACTTTTTGTATTAAATTAGTAAAATTTAAACTTGAAAATTGTAGTATATGTAGATAAAATTTACATAATATCGAGGCTTCAACAAATTTTGTGGAGAATCAGCTTTTCTCTTTCCTTTACAAACGCACGTGAGATTTTTGTCCGTATGCTTTGACATTTTCTTCAAACACACAACCTAATATTGAATACTATTTTAATTGTACATAATGTATTTGACTTTTGCAAAACAGGAATATCTTATTAAATGACAAATTATTTAATATAAAAGTGTTGAATATTTGCACCCCCTATTTCAAAACATATTGCTATCCTGCGTTGCAGCACATTTGAAATATAACTATCTTCCTAGGAGCAGCAAAAGAGGAAGGAGAACCTTTCATTGAAAACTCGCTAACCAGTGGCTAGTTCAGCCAGGTTCTTGTAATTGAAGTGCGCCATTTCCATACTCTAAGGACCATTTATAGAAACAGAATTAAATATTTAATTCGAATTAAATTTTAATGCGCGATTAACCCATGAATTTGAAATTTTGATTAGTTCAATCTGATCACGTGTTCAGTTAATCTCGCATTTGATTACGATTAAGTTAATTTTGCTTCTGTAAACTGACCCCTAGTATATCTGGAGTATTAGTTATTTTCATAGAGTAGTGTTGTCAGATCACTTTTCAGGTATGAGGCCGAAATTTGAAGCACGAGGCGTCAGCTAAGTGTTGCAAAGCAGGCCGAATACCTGAAAACTGACAGCGCACGAATATTGAATAACATTTTTCGTGTTCGTTTAGGCAAAGTCTTAAAAAACATTAATTTATTGTAAATTTTGAAATTATCTTTGACAGATGTCAAGTTAGGTATATAACCGGGAAAATTTGTATATTTAGTTATATAGCACTTTCCCGGTTATATATCTCAGGAAACGAACACGAAAAGTATTTTTTAATTATAATTAAAAAAGAATATTGTATTTATTACGGACACTATATTAATAACATAATTACATAACATTTTTGTTTTATAATACAAAAATTTCCGATAATATTGCGGAATCTGGAATGGCAAGGGAAATCCTCTCGAAAAGGAATTTCTTTGATTTTGAATCGCCTGACTCCGCGATAAGTCGGTTTCCGATAACATTAATGGAATCGATGGCTTCTTTGCACCAAGGGCCTAAGGTTTCAAATGCTAAACCTTTAAATACGTAGTTTGACGAAATGATTGAACTATATTTGCTATGGTTGCGTTTGCAAATTTATTTATTTATCATTTTAAATTATTTGTTAAAATTTAATGAGTAAAATGATTTTAATTGTGCTTGTCTAATATCAGAAAATCCTATTTACTCTTTGTTTGTTTTTTATGTTTGAATTTAATAAATGTTAATTAGATATCGTTTTCCTTTTTCTTTACTTGTATTCACTCAATTATTTGATCATTTCGGGAATCAAATTCCCCGGTTGCCCATTGTGAGTGGTCGAAACCTATTGCCTATTCTGATTAGATTAAATTTGCGAATTGTATATTTTATGTATACAGGTGTCCCAAAAATGACGTACAAACTACTTCTGGCCTTGTGATACAATAGTTATTTGGATCACTAGTCCAGAAAATGATATTTTGCGAGTGTGAGTGGTATTACGTAGCCAAGGCGCCTAGCCGAGGCGAGCAACACGAGCACTCGCGAAACATTTTCTGGACGTGTAATCCACAAAATTTTTCATGCTGCCAAATTTAAATCATTTTTAAAAAGTAAAAAATTATTATTAATTAATTCAACCAAAGTAACTTCTATGTCAAACTTTGTTGACATTTAAGAATCAATGCTGCCTGCCCATTCTCTAGCGAATTTTTATCCAAGGTCACTTTTGGAAGTACTAGGCTGGGAATTTAACGTTTCCAGCCGCTTTTTAAGCATACAAAACCGTCGGTAACGGCCGGCAGCATGAAAATAAATATTTGCTTGCCGAGACAGGAAAGTAACATACGTCATATTTCAGTTATTGATCAGGATCACTGTATCCACTGTTCTGATGTAATATCATAAAATAAACAGAGTTTTGTGTAGTACATATTTCCTTATATACATATACAGTGTGGAATAAAATGATTTACATCTAGTTACCTTTGCATTACCCTTGTAAAAATACGAAATGCGGCTCTACAAAAAAAAGAAAGCCTAACCTCAAAATATATATCCAAATTCCAAATGTGATTTATTGAGAAGGGATGATATGAATGCAAAGTTGAGATTGAAATTAAAAAGGAGCTAACAAAAGCAAGTCACAGTTAGTGTTGAAAGTGGCCACCAACGTTTGTTAATTGAATTTAGTAAATTGTAACAATTGTCAATTCGATTGATGACATTTATTAACAGAACTAATAGTTCAGCAATTCGACAAAAAATTTTTGAGGTACAATTTTTTTTAACTGCTTTTAGTCTTCTACGTTGTCTCACAACCTCGTAGGTAAAATTTCGGCACATTTTTAAAATACACCTTGTATATCATATTTTATAAAACGTACACCAATGCGGTTTTCTTGTTTTAAAGCATATTTCCTAGAGGTTACTTCGCATTGGAGTACGTTTTATAAAATATGATATACAGGGTGTATTTTAAAAATATGCCGAAATTTTACCTACGAGGTTGTGAGACAACGTAGAAGGCTAGCACTAAAAGCATTTAAATAAATTGTACCTCAAAAATTAAATGTCAATTTATTTTTTGACATAGAATTTTTTAAATATTTTTTCCGAGTTCTACATGAAGCCAGTAGCTCGCGGTTAAAGTTTGGCCGGACATTTACCGAACAGCCTGTATATATATACCGGGTGATTCAGATTGGTATTCGCGCCCCTATATTTTTTTTATTTTAAGAAAAAAGTATAGCAAACCATATATATTTGTAAATCGCTTATGAAACTACAATAGATGACGTTGTCAAATCTTCTCAACGATGACACACGTCAAAGTTAAGACTGTCAACTTTTTTTTTTAAATAGTACATTATACATTTCTTAGTCTATTCTTGTAAAGCTTTTTTTTCTACATTTGAATATGTAAAAAAAGTTGACACTTGCAATTGGAAAAAATCGAGAAAAAAAATAAAATATGATTTAATTTATTCGAAAGTGTTATTTTCTAAAAAGAGCTAGTTAGCCATGGAGACAATTGAATTTTGACATTAATAGCGTCAATTATTAACGTACCTACATTTAAATAAATAGCTATGTTATAACCTACATTTAAATAAATATCTATGATATAACATCTGGCTTCGAAACCTAACTTCTTCCTGACTATACCGCTTTGAATGCATACAAAAAATGTATGTAGTTGAATTTTGATAGTGCATGAATGACATGATGAGTCTTGGGAATCGTATTCGAATTATTCGAATATTTGAATTGGTGACTATGTAAAATAAAGTAAATTCAGGATGGATCGGGTATTTCACTGTCAAATAATTTTATTTTTTGGCTATGTAATTCTTAAAATAGTGAGATGCAGGGAACCAACATAACGCGAATTTAGCATAGTAAATTCAGTATGGATTTGGTATTTCGTCCGAGTCTCAGTTTTCTGGCCGAGGCGCACCCGAGGCTTGAAAACAAACAAGGTCAAATCATTTTATTTTTTGGCTACGTGGTTGTCTTGTAAATAGTGACATGCAGGGAACCAACATAATGCGAATTTACAAATGTTTGGCTTACTAGCTCTTTTTAGAAAATAACGCTTTCGAATAAATTAAATCATATTTTATTATTTTTCTCAATTTTTTTCTGATGTAAGTGTCAACTTTTTTTACACATTCAAATGTAAAAAAAAGGCTTTACAAGAATAGACTAAGAAATGTATAGTATACTATTTAAAAAAAAAATGTTGGCTGTCTTAACTTTGACATATGTCATCGTAGAGAAGATTTGACAACATCATCTATTGTAGTTTCACAAGCGATTTACAAATATATATGGTTTGCTATACTTTTTTCTTAAAATAAAAAAGATATAGGGGCGCGAATACCAATCTGAATCACCCGGTATAATTACAGAGCATTAGGTAATTGCTTTAGTTCTAGGAAACTATCCTCGAAAAATTCTTGCAGTGTACAGTGCATATGTGTGTCTTTTCCCAGCCAAGCGTAAATTTTTTTCGATAATTAGAAACCGCGTAATCGCCAAAATGGTAAGTGTTGGACCACCCTGTATAGTAGGCTTTAGAAATTAAATCGTTTTTCAGCAGTGTCCTATTGTTTATTTATTGTTTATTTTGTAGATCACGAAATTCAACAGGCAATGTATACAACGGGTGTTTTTTTTTAAATTTGGCGTTGAAGTAGGCGTTGAACTGTCGATTGTGAACGGTTACGGATCACGGATCACGGATCAGCTGTTTAAGGCTCGCGTTTACCTGAGTTTGAAACGGTCGAAAAAGTGGATTTTCGATCACGTTTTTTGAGAAAACAGTACGAGATGAACGTTTTCTATTTTTACTACATAAATTATGAACATTTCTATTAGTGAACTATGAAGAGAAAAATATAATTTTGTTTTGACGAATTTGTTGAAAAACCACAAATAAAATGCTGTGCTTGGAAGCTGTGTAGGCAAAATGAAAAGAGATATCGAAAATATCTCACGTTATTCACTAGATATTGTTATGAATGTGACGCAGACGAAAAGTGGTGTTTGCTACTTGAATATTAGTTGAAAAAAACCAAAAAAAAATTAAGTCATTTCTCAACGTTAAAATTTCACGTTGTAGACAACCAACCCTACATGCTACCTGAGCTAACAGCTTACGGAAAGGGGACTATACAAGGGTACAAATTACATCGGCATATTACCCATTTTAATATTATGCAAATCTCTATCCTTTTTTTTTACGTGCAATAATAATTTCCAGTAATAATACACCATGAAATAAGCACAATTTTTTCCTTTATTTCATGTCAAAATTCACGATTTAAAATATTTTATTTTATACTGTCCGGTAGATGTTCGATTACATTATCCATTTGAGTCCGGTAGGTTAGTTATAACAGTATCAGAGACTGTTTTATTTATACAAATCAAATCTGACATTGAAAAGTGCAAAAGTCGAAAAATATTCACTTGAGTGCTTCGAAATGATCGAGTTGTAATACGAAAGTTGATTAGCAACCACGAATGTCATTTTTTAAAATGGTTGCAAGTTGCTCGTCAGAAGTTGACGACTCATGTTGACATTTGATATAAAAATAAAAAATGTGACACTAGTATTCGCCGTTGTCTTAAAAATTAAAAAAAAAAAAACATTTGAAGGACAATAAAAAATTATCGCTGTAATTCAAAAAATAAAGCCTTACGATTGGTCGAAAATGATGATGAATGAAATAATCACATATTATATCCCAAGTGCAAAATTTTTTATCGGAAATTTTTTTGCTAATGAACGAAAACATCCATAAATGAGGTCAGAAGACCAATTATTAGCAAATAAGAGCACGAGACGAAATCGAGGGCTTTTATTTGATAATAATTGGTCTTCTGACCGAATAATTTATGATGTTTGAGTTCATTAGCCAAAAATTGGCGATTTTAAAATTTTGCACTAGGGGTATACGGCTGATTATTTCCTGAATAGAATGAAAACAAACGCATTATTTCCAATCCTTTTTATTCAAAATAATTAAATTAAAAAAAAAAATCAGGTACCGGCATTTTTTATCAGATTTATTGCACATGTGCATTTTAGAGAAATTTGATCGGGTTTGAGAATTTGTTTCATTCACAATCACATTTCAAATTGAACTAAGTCGTTTGGAAACGCCAGCGACTTTGTATCGCCGAGACGATACAGGGTTATTTTTTGTTTTCTCGTTTTGATTGGTCAATATTTGTCACGCAATTGGTTGCTAAACACATGAAGGAAATACTCATGGTAAAAAACAATAGCAACGGCCATTACCACAGGAAAAAAGATGATGCGATTTTCACAAAATACATAATATGATTTTTTATTTTTGCAGTAAAATTATGATACAGAACAGACTTCTAGTATGAAATAATAGTATACTATTACTATTACATGAGCAAGTACAGAATAAGTAAAGAATAAAAATCGTTACTTGCGAGTACATACATAATATAATCCTATACTTTATCTATAGCAAATTTTTTTGACTAATAAACCGATAATATTCAATTATTCACCGAAGGGACACAAGATGAAACCAACCGTTTCATTGTAATTTTACCTTAAAAATATTTTACCATAAGGGTCATTTTTGTCTCATTCATAATTCTTGACAAATCAGGTAGAAACTCCGAACTAATATTCTTCCCTCATCTGCAGGGAGTAAATGCAGATTTAATCGTAATACTTTGGGAAAATATAACTACACAATGCTGCACCCTGTATTTGGTTAATATTATAGTTTTATTAGTCGGACCTTCAAAGTCAGAAAAATGTCCTATACGATCAAATTGTAGGTATATTATGTACCTACAAAAAAATAATAAAACAAATTCTTAGCTCAATATTTTTAATTTTTTAAAATTTAATGTTCCTTTTGTTAAAAAAAAAAAAAAATGGGAGAATTATAAAGGAAAGTCGGAAAATTAGGACAAACTTCAAAAATTATAATTTTTGTATGCACTCTGGATCATAACTGACGACATATTTAATTGATTTTTTTTGTTCGGTTTGTTCCCGGGATGGAAATAACTCAATTGAAAGAATGTTTTTGGAAAATTTGGAGAAAAATCTGGAAAAACGCATTCCAGCCTAAATTAAAATTACATCCGTTTTTACTTTTCTGTTGTTTCGCGATCTGTCCAACAAATGTAATTATTTTATTTCTATACCAATTTATTTCGCTATCGGATTGTTCACTTGAACATCGATCTTGCAATCGAAATGTATATAAATAAAACACCTTGAGATTCATTGTTATTTCAAATTTAATGGAAGAAAATAAATCATCATCAGTCATCACAAACTAATTTACTGAAATTTGGATTGGACAAGACAACGTCTGTCGGGTCAGCTAATAAATAATAAAATGGAATGAAACAACAGTTTGCAGTGCAGCCAATTCAGATTTGGCATTGTAGGACTTGTCTTTCCAACACAACATTTTATCTCCGTATTTAGGTACGGAACAGGACAGGATCGTAATCCTCTACCCCCTACTGAGCGTCTGTGACTAATTCAAGGTACCTGCGTCTCTCGGTTTGTTTGACCCGTTTGACCAAAACATAAATTTGTAAATAGAGGACCCACTGTACATCAAGTTCGAAATTTCTTTCAGGTAAACGCGAGCCTTAAGGCTGTTGCACAGTAATAAAACTTTTGGGCGAGGTGTAGTTCAAGTTGCAGAAGTATTCAGAATTCTTGGATCGGTCAAACACTGCAGCAGGTACCCTCTCGAGACCCGTCAGTCATAAAATTAGCATTTTACAAGAGCATTAAATCTTCGTATTGTGAACAAATTTGTTGGCAAATTTTAGATTTTCTTATTTCTTGTAGTTTGGATGTATTTATCTGTGCACTTTAGTGGTTGAATCTCTTACTTGCAGAAAATTCTTTTGAAGAAAATAACGGACAATGATTAATACAAATGCAAAGGCTATGACTTTGACAGTGTCAGATTTTTCGTATCTCTGCTATCTTTATAATTGATTTCATATAAATGGTCATCAAGTGAGCTGTGCATTTGTAAAAGCACCTTTAATTTAGTTACATTACAAAAGTCACATTTATGAAGGTCATGTCCAATAAATCTTTACTTGGTAAAAATACAAAGACAAAAACAAATAAGAATTACCTTAATTTAATCAGTAAAAAGACGTAACATTGCTTTTGAAATCAGCAATGTTAAAATGGACAAAAACTAAAAAATTAGTCAAATCGGGTTCGCGCAGAGCAAGCAACTTTGAAAGTTAAAGTCACTAGCTTTAGCTTTACTACCAACAGAAAATCAGATTTTCATGGCTTGCTTAGATGCACATTTATATGAAATTGAGTATAGCTAATAAATGTCAAACAACTGACACTATTAATCAAATTTTAACGCAAAAATAGTTATTAGACTCCAGTTTTTACCCATTTGCGATGACGTCACGATTTCCTTCCTCGCTTTCTCTCTATTGAAACGACAGAAAGGGTAAAAAACAAAATAGCGGTGCAATGGCGGACAAAAAATTTCGTCCACTGTCATTCCACTCACATATGCTATAAAGCGACCTTTAGGAACGAATAACCTCGCTTCACATGTTGACATGTGTCAATCAAATTATGTCTATAATTTATGTTTTTATGGGTGACAGTAATAAATTTCAAATTTTAATTTGCAAACGTCAATCATGATGACAATAAAGCTTAAACTACACCAAATTTTTGTGAAATGATAACATGGGTATGGCTTGCGACTACAATCGTTTTAATACCTAACCTTATAGTTATTTATGATCAATTGAAATTAGTTTCTGATCCTAGCTCAAACATACGTGAAGTTACTAAATAATGACGTCATCGCAAATGGGTAATAATTGGACTCTAGGATCAGAAATAAATTTGGATTGATCAAAAATAACTATCAAATTTCAATTTTGTTGACAATTGCTTCGAAAGTTTACGATTGTAATCAATGTAATAACTAATAAGTGAAAAATAAAAAAATGTCAAATTGACAAGAGCATAAAATAACCACAACTAATCAATAATAAATAAACGCATCGCATTTTTTTGTTTGTTCCTGTTGTTTCAATAAAGAGAAAGCGAGAAAGGAAATCGTGACGTCATCCCAAAAGGGTAAAAATTGGACCATAACTTCAGAGTTCAGAGATTGAATCTTATTTTCCTAATCCTATGGATTATTTAGCGTAAGAAAGGTAGGATTACAATAGCGCCCATTTTCATTACCTGTATGTACAAATCATTTCCATTAAAAAAAACCTGTTATCGGATAATACATACTTACAACTTTTCTCCAATTGCAGAAAAATACTTAGAACTCTGTCAGAATCATTTAGACATTTATTGGAAAAAATTATAGTTTCTGTATAAATTAGTAGGGGTTTTAATATTCTATATTCAGGTAGTTTGGCCCAAACGACCGATACCGGGTTCGATATTGGAATGGATGGGAACAGAAAACTTTATGAATGTATAATTGGGATAAATATTTTCCGTTTTGTGATTGCATTTTGAGTGTCACATTCTGAGATTATATAGTTTTTAGGTTAATAATAATTATACCTATTTTAACTTAGGTTTCTTAATTTAATTTTTTTCAATCCATTTTCATAAAGTAAAACGCCCCAAATTAAATAAACCAAATATCTTTACATCAAAACATTTTCATTAAATTTTAATCACGGATTTTATTTCTCTATGTATTATGGTTTCATACCGTGTATCAAATTTGAACTGCATCGAACAAAATTTAATTTTTAAAGTGATAGTTTTTTGACTGCTGTACCTAGGTAATTAATTTTAACAAAAAAGTAATACCCAATTTTTGTGGCGGTGAAGAGTATTTATGCATCTATAATACTTTCGTATAAATATAATTTAGTTTTAAAGTCATTTTCGTGCTTGTCATAAGTGATGGGACACCCGGTACATAGTTTAAATTTTTATTTCATACTATCCGGTAGATGTTCAATTTCAATGTTCAATTTGAGTCCGGTAAGTAAATTATAATAACAATATCAGAGCCGGAAAGTGTCACTAAGCAACACCTAACGGGCTGTTTTATTTTTATACATCAAATTTGATATTGAAAAGTGAAAAAGACAAAAAATATTTGACAGTTTAACCTTGACGTCGTTAGGGCTTTACGTGAATTTAGTAGGCCATTTTGTAGCCTACTCACAACAAATTAATTTGGTGTATAGATAATTAAAATCGTCCGATAAATAAGGGAGCTATGGACTCGTCTTTTTTTTTTGGACACCTGTATAATTGGTGCTCGATTAAAAAAAGTGTTATATGTAGGTATTAGGTATTTTAATTACTCGCTATTATTAGAATTAGTGATTGGTTTACTTTGTTAAAAAGATAAAAAGGTTATGATACCGCACCGCGGCAATCCGGCCATCTCCTTTCAGGTATATTTTAAAAATGGGATTCATAAGTTGACCATCGCGGCACGCCGGGCCTGCCCCGAGGGTGTTCCCGTGAGCCCAGTGCAAGTATCTTCCCAACAAAAGTTGCATTGCGGACGTTAAGTAGTGATTATGACAACCCGAGTTTACGACCTCCAGGGGCTGCAGGTAGTTGAGAAGTATAGTGGACTGCCTAATAACCGAATTTTACGTGTTTTGTTGAGGCTTTTGTTTATTTTTTTGCTTCCAATCTAATTTGTTTTTCCAAAAACTGAGACAGTAGCCCCATGAGATACGTTCTTCTGAATCCAATGCACTTTTTAAATAGTCTCTAAATAAAAAATTGAGCAAAAATAATTAGAATTACTGAAAAACGTTATTAATTTTTTTAAAAAGAATGAAGCGATTTTTCAAAAAACTGAGACAGTAGCCCGGTGAGATACGTTAATGTTTAACAAAAAATATAGTCACCATAGCTTCAAACATAAAACTGTGGAAAAATAATTAGAATCCGTTTAGCGCGCTTTACCATTGCTTGGCCAACCACTAGGCAACAGCCTTAAATCTTACGCTTTTACACGAGTGGTGCGCTCTCAATCGACTCTCCATCGCCTATTTCGACGGCAAATTTAAAAAAACACCCTTTATTTTTATCACGCACCTTTCAAAACTTTCTCCTGTATCTATTTGTGTTTCTTACTTTTATCAATATACCCATAATATTATAATCTACACATCCACAATATTATAATTATGTAAATACACAAACAGTAAATTAAACAGAATTTTATCTAATACATATTTAAGTACATTTCTGTTCACTGGAAAAGCCTACACTTACATTTTGCTTGTGTATTTTAGATTTACGAGTACAATCGCGGCCATCCAAAAGTGAACGATAGCTTGCGAAAATTTCCGTATTTTTCCTTAGATTAAATCAAGCTGTATTCATTGGCGTTCGTGCAGCAGGCGTTACTATTTTAATAATAAAAAGTTGTAATAAATAATTTTTAATAAAAATGAGACTGAGAAGTAATTAATACATTATTAAAGTGAAAGTAAACTTTAGTAAAGAAACCTTTTCAACACCTATTCGTATTGGCCTCTCAAGCCTGTTTTCTTGCCAACGCCTCTTTATATTGAAGTTGCAAGTCTTACTGCAATGTAATTCTCTGGCCACAGCAGCCAAAGACCAATTTGCTTCTAGCTTTGCAATAGTCCTAGCTGTCTGAATCGGAGTGAGATGTGGCATTTAAAAAAAATAGTTTCAATAATTTTTTTATCGCTAGTGTCACACTTTGACATTTTAGGACGCCTATGATTTAAAGTAAAAGTCAAACTATAAAAAAAAAACGTTCACTTTTGGATGGCCGCGATAGTACCTGATGTCACTCACATTGTCAGTGGCAGATAACTGAAATAATTCGATTTCAGTCGAAGTAAAAGTGTACTTAAGGGCCCCTCAATGAAGGATTATTCTTTATGTTCAAGGTTTATTGTGGGTTCTTTAAGTCTGGTATATTGAAAATTCGTTTGTAAATTCTTACCTGATAACTTAAGATGGGTAAACATGGAAACAAATATCAAGTAAATTTACATAGCCAAAAACTAGCAAAAATCTCTCCCAAGACTTGTATGCTTTTTCCGTGAACAGAAGTGTACATACAGGGTGTAGATTTATCGGTGGCTGTTGGTTTTATTTCTCAATGACATTCAACCATTTTTTTATGCTTGAGTTACTGCTATTATATTTACTTACATGCGTTTATGTAGCTTCCAAAATGGTGGAGACGCAAGGAAATACAGGCTTATTCACGAGAGGGGTACTTCCAATTTTTTTCCCGCAACCAACAATACCACTGGAACTAACAACTAAAATCTGTCTCAATTCTAAATACATACCACCAACACTGCATTCTGCATCGATACAACCGGCAACAACACTATTTGATCAAAAATGCGTCAGGTTGTATTTGTGAGGTTACCATTCTTTGTGTATGTCAATTTTCGTTTTTACAACTCAAGATTTTAGAATAAAAGAAAAGAACTGTGCCAACCTTCGAAGCATTTCATTTCGGCATTTATAGCTTTAATAGTTGAATTAACACAGCGTTAAATGTTACGAGAAACGTAGTATTTCGGACTACACCTCAACTACGTAGTTTACAAAGTTCGGTCCTATTAAAAAAAAGTTGTAGATGACCATTTCTTATGCCCCAAAATGTCCTCTACAAGATAGGATAGGTCTTTGATAAGAATAATAGAGTCATAATTGGAGTCCGATTTTACTCCACTAATAGAGCGCGCCGACACTGAGGGTCTTGTGGTGGGAGTTATTCGCTAGCGCTAGACGTGGCCCAGGATGGTATCTTACCGGAAATCGCTCTGCGTACTCTCTGGACGCCGCAGCTGCATTCTGATAACATGATAACATTGCCCATACATTAGCAACATATCTGTGAGCTCATTATTTTCCTAATTATAAAGCCATTCCGACTAATTAGATGACAACTCTGACATTGAGTACATTTACACGGCCGATAACGCCGGTGTTATTTAAAACTGGTTTAAAATGGGCGTTTACACAAGAGGTGTTGTACAGGCGTTAAAATCTACATCGGTGTTGGCGTGGTGTGAGCTAAAACCTCTTTGCAGTTTGACCAACCGAAATGCTTCGAGATCGGCGTTGGCGGTCGGCGCTTGTTGTTGAGCGGTTGCCAACGACAACTGTGCTTGTGTTGGCAGGCCTGCTTCAAAACCGGTGTTAAGCAAAGGTGGCCATTTATGTACATTTTACACCCGCTTAGTAACGTCACGCCTGTTGGTAAAGTGGTGTAGCGTTAGTAAACCGGTTTTAGTAAAACCGGCGTTGAATCCCATTTACACGTCAATTAACACCGGTGTTAGCAACTCCGGTTTAAATAACACCGGCGTTATCGGTCCGTGTAAATGTACTCAGTATTTTTGATTAACGTCCATGCTCATTTGATTTTTTTTTGTCAATTCTAATTTCTAACGAATCAGCGCAAAATTTTAGCAAGATCGGTTTCACCAATTTCAAAAAAAATAACTTATTGTATCTTCATTGCCGTACACATTTTACCAAGGTGATTTTGGCTAAAACTCTTTAGAACAACGCATACTATCACATGTTAAAAGGAACGCCTCAACTTCGAAAACACCCTGTATAAATGTTGTTAGGAGCATTGCGACCGTAACAGTTTTTTTTTAATTGGATGTGATTCGTGCATTTTGAATAACAGTTGAATGAGTGAGATGATGATTGGGTGCGAGAGTTAGGAAAGGGGATGTATAAATCAGATTTTTAGTTAGTTTTTAGACACTCTTGTTTTGACCTAAGATCTGGTCTGATTTCCAAGAGTCCTTAACATAGTGAATTATGTATTAAGAGGTCTGAGTTTTGTTTTTTGTGAATCCTGAGCAAAAGATTATTCACACCATTTTAAGCAAAAGCTTTTAGCAAAAACTTAAACTACCTAGCAAAAGCTATTGCTAAAACTAAATGCTAAAAGCAGACTTAATTTTTATTCACACTGCCCAGTGTCAACACACCTTTACGCAGCTGACATCTCTTTCTAAGGTATTTCCGTTTCAATATTATAATCCCGCCTCCTTGGTATAACTCCGTACGGTGATAGATTGTACGTTTTTAAATTCTAGTTCCAAAACATAAAGCAATGAAAAATACTATGCGTTATGTAGAAAACCGTTGCAACCTTGCAGATTAATTCCCGCCACACTTGTTTCTGTGTCTGTCTTCTTTCAAAAAACGTGCAATCTATCAGAGTACGGAGTTATATATATATACCTGACAATGCCTGACTCCAACCCCCACTTTTGCAACAAGCGGTAAACATCATCCTTCGAAAATTCTCAAAATGAAAATGTTTCAATTAAAAATATTTCTAAATATCATAATTATTGTAATTTGATAAAGACTGATTTGTTCAAATTAAAGCCAAAAACACAACGAAAACGCAAGGAAACACAACACCACTACTACTCGAAAGTCAGACTGAGAATGAAAATATTTGTCTAATGTTTTTGGGTCGCCCAGTATCTAACGCAGCGAACAAATTTCGCCATTCTGCGCTGGTTCACGAGATAATGGAGGACCTCTATTTTAGTACCCAATGATGATTGAAAAAATTGGGCGTCCGCATATATAAAGTTGGGAAATTAAAATTTCTGGCAGTATTGTCAATGTACGTCATAATTCTCAAACTAAACTCTAAAATAAGCTTTACGTTAATAACCTCATTTTTTACTCTTGTCGTGTTTTTGTCTTTTTAACATTTAAAAATTGTGATTTGTGGCATAATAACGGGTAAGCAACATACAACGTGTCTCAGAAATAAATACATTAATTTTAACTGGTAATAGAACTCGTTAACAGCAACAATATATTTTTTTCCTAAACCTTATAGTTATCCAATTAAAATTATTGAAAGATTTGGCACAAATTTCGTTACCTGCCTATGGGGATTACTTGCTACGCCGTTGCCGATAAGCAAAGAACAAAAAACAAATGCAAGAAAACTTTCACTTGTTTCTTACGAACTTAAGTACAGGGTAATTCAAGTTTTACCGCCCGCACGATTAACCCTATTAAAACTTAAGGGTTACATTCCCTTCATGTAAGGCTTCAAACGTGTGAAATCAATTTTCGGTAATTGTTCACTTTAACTACTTCTGGAATTTTCGCGTTTTTTATGGCTAGACGGCCTCAGGACGTCCTCCTACATAGTTTCCCACCAGTCAAACCTTGTGCAAATGAAAATTTTCCTTACCCTTTAGTTATTGTACTAACACTTGGCGCGACCTTGACGCGACCTTGAAACACAACAAGAGAGAAAAAAGGCATTTGCACAAGGTTTGAATGGTGGGACACGATCTAGGACGCCCTGCGGCTGTGTAGCCAGAAAAAACGCGAAAATTCCAGAAGTTGTTAAAGTGAACAATTACCCAATTTTCCTGTATCACTTCACTCAGAACCATAAAATTTAAAAAAAATTGATTGTGACCAAAATAGTAGTTTATTTGACGAGTTTGTGTGTAAATTGGGCCTTTTTTTGGCACTCGTGGGCCTTTAAAACGCTAAACGAGCGTTTCACAAAATGTTAGAAAACATGACTTGTATCCTTTCTGCAATCAGCGATTCAATTACACTCAGGGTCAGTTTATAGAAAGAGAATTAAGTATTTAATTCGACTTAAATTTTAATGCGCGGTTAACCCATGAATCCGAAACTTCGATTGGTTCAATCTGATTGTGTTTAGTTAATTTCGCATTTGATTACGATTAAAATTTCGCTTCTGTAAATTGCAATTAACTGAAAATTCAAAAAATGACTGCGACTGACACAGAAAACTTTAATTTTTGAATGTTAGTAATGACAGTAAAACGTGGTTTACAGAGATTTTGTGGAAGTGACAGAAAAATACTGCCCGAAATTTTAATTCCGCAACTGTAAATGTGAGGAAAATGTCGAACAACTTGCAGGTAAGTAGAGAAAATATACAGGGTGTTTTCGAAGTTGAGGCGTTCCTTTAACAGGAGGTACTATACATTATTCTTAAGAATTTTAGCCTAAATCTTAGTAAAATGCTTGTATTAACGGAGATAATTGATCGAATATTTTTTTTGTTTTCTAAAATTTTGAGTCCGGTCCTGTTTGTTTCTCCGCTACTAGATTAATAACTGACGTGGCCCAGGATGGTGTCTTTCCGGAAATCGCTTTGCGTACTCTCTGGACTCCACAGCTGTATTCTGGATAACATTGCTCATACTTACATTAGCAACATATGTTTGAGCTCATTATTTTCGTAATGATAAGCCATTTCGACTAAGTATTGGGTGATTCAAAATGATTGTGGCCAAGTATGGCAACTATCTGTGCAACTATGTATGGAAATTTATGTGGCAACTGTGTGGATGAGGCAGAGTTGTCATTTGTATGACATTTCATAAGCGTGCATTTGATTTTTTTGATATCATTACACATTGATTTGACAGTTTTCAAAATTGCGCGACTATGAACTGTCAAAAAAACATCAACTCTACCCTACCTACACAGTTGCCAGATGAATTTTCGTACATAGTTGCCATACTTGGCCACAATCATTTTGAATCACCCAATAGATGACAACTCTGACAGTATTTTTGATTAACGTCCATGCTCATTTGATTTTTTTTTTGTCAATTCTAATTTCTAACAAATCAGCGCAAATTTGAGCAGGACCGGTTTCAAAAATTTCAAAAAAAAAACTTATTGTCTCTTCATTGCCGTACACATTTTACTAAGGTAATTTTGGCTAAAACTCATTAGAACAATGCATACTATCACATGTTAAAAGGAACGCCTCAACTTCGAAAACACCCTGTATAAAATATAGAGGAAGTTTTAAAAAACGAACCACTTTCGAAAAAAAGAGAGAAAAACCACGTGTTACTTAACCAAAAAATGTTTAATGCATCTAAAGTCAGTCAAATCATTAAAACACAATATAAAAGAACTACAAATAAAAAAAAAATACGAATTTTAAACTTCTATGATTTAGTATCGTGCGATCAACAATTATTTAGATCAAACAAGGCTTTGAGATTGTCGACGTAAAGTCTCTTCAAAAAGCAAAAAACCACCACCTGTTGCTTTAGGTTGGTAAAATTTAAAAAACTCTAGGTAGATATTTTTCCATACTATGTTTGTACCTACAGGGTGATTCTGAAATAAGTTAAAAAAAAAATGTGGAGTATCCTTGACATAAAATAATTGTGCGTAAATGACTTTTGGAGGTGAAATCAAAATGAAGGAAATTCCCTATATTCTTGTATTTTCAACGCCGATGAATAGGGAAAATTCGTCTGAATTTGTTCACTTCATTAGCATCCATTGTTACATCAACTTCACAATAAAGTCGTAGGTGCAAGCACACTACTTTGTAAATGTTTCTATGGAAATGATCGAGAGGAGTAAAGTTACATTTGTGACTGACGGGTACCTTTGATTATTATTGTTGCTAAACTACTAAGATAATCAGGTACATAATCACCTTTAACTCAGCAACGTACTAGCAATTTTGATCAAATTTTCAATCATTAGTATCTCGAAAACGAAAAAACTTTCATAAGAAACATTTTTTGTCTATGACTTCTTCTCATCATCACCAATTACCGTTTTTGTTTTCCAAACTTATTTCAGAATCACCCTGTATAAATTATGACATTTATTTGATTCAAAATAAAATTCAATTGCTTTGAATTTCGTTCATATTGTCTTATTAGCAGCACGTTTCATTTATTTATTGATTCTTATTATTTTTTACTTAAACATGCCCAGAAAAAAAGACACTTAATAAACATTTAACCTCAAAATTACAAGTCTCACCAAATTTTACACTAGACCGCGTTGCCGATAGTATTTATCCAGGAAAATGTGTCGTTGGTGGTTTTTTGATTTTTGAATCGACTTTATATCCACAGATGCTCTAGAATGCATGGAAGTATTTTTGGTTGCACACAGCATGTGTCAGGTAAACCAGATCAGTCGTATAAAACAGAAACTATAGTATATTACACTATAAGTGATGAAAGTGCCTGATTTTTCAACGAGCAATACATGATATACTCTCGAGCGCCAGCGAGTGAGGATAGTATTGCGAGTTGAAAAATTGCACTTTGATCACGAATTGTGTATACTATTTTTTCCAACATCGCTTATGAAAATGTGTCTCAATTTTAAATTTCTTTATAATTATTTTAGTACCCTATTTTTTGAATTTTCCGCATCTGGAGTTTCAATTAATGCAAATAACAGTGTTTTAAATTTTTATATTAATAAGTAGGTAGTAGATTGTTAATTTAGTAGATTTACAATGTACCACATTAACAATCTACTACCTACTAATAATATATTGTAAATATTATTATTAGTAGGTAGTAGATTGTTAATGTAGTAGATTGTTAAATAAATTTTCTTCACCAGTGAGTTTACTTTCTCCATTTTCCTCACTAAATTGAGTGATAAAAGTATCATTTTCATAATCGATGTTGGAAAAAAGATTAATTTGAACATTTTTTGTGATAAATTTAATGTATAGTACCCTCTCATTGTATGTATAGTCTTTGCCAAAACCAAATAACCACCAACAAACACTGCATTCTATCCATAAAATCAACCGGCAACGTTGTGTACCTACTCAGATTTGATTGGTCTAGCATTCTAGTAGTATCAAAATTGCCATTCAACTTAATTCAACAGGTGGTGGTTATTTGGGTTTGGCACGCCCTATAGGTATGTTTTTTTAGTGTGATTCTGTGAAATATGATGCGTTCAAATGAAAACCTGAGTCGAGTGGGCGTTGGAAAAAGTAAACCATTTGGAACAGTGCCAAGTTGATATTTCATGTTTAATTGGCACATTATTGAACATGTTTGTTTTCAGCTAAGGGTGCCCTTAGATATTTGTTTCGAAAATAGGAATCGTTAGTTATTCTATTTTTAACGTAAAACAAGCAAAAAAAGAAAAAAACATGATTATTTGTTTACAAACTTTAGGCCAGCTGTCAACATGCTCTAATTGCAACTTGACATTTTAAAAAGGCAAAACAATTGACAGTTTCCAATGCCTTCCCAGCCCAATTTCATAACACCTCATACTAAGATCGAGTGTTTTTTTTTAATTTCGCCTCAAAATTGGCGTTGAAGAGTCGATTGTGAACACACCACTCGTGTAAAAACGTAAAATTTAAACAGCTGATCCGTTATCCGTAATCCGTAGTGCGTTCACAATCGACTCTTCAACGCCAACTTTGAGGTGTAATTTTTTTCTCTTAAATTCTATTAAGGTATTTTATTTCATCGTGTCGACCGCCGTCTTATTATTCTTATTAACTGGCGCAGAAGAAAATGGTAAGAAAGAAGTACATTTCAATCATATTCCCCCGATTTTTTAAATAATTCATGCTTTAAAACTAACCGAATATTGGATGAACTGTTTACTTTTTAGAAGTTCTATCGTTGAATATTGAGAATTGGGACCTAACAAGTTTTTTTGAGTATGGAACTTCACCATTAACAAAGGCCGTGAAGAATATTTTAAATTTGAAGATGTCGTTCACTTTTATTCCACACTACATTGTCGTAAAGCCAGATTTGGCTAAAGAAGGAAGTGTCTACATAATGGTGGAGAACACAACTGACGCCGTTTTTTACTTTTTTCCTTCAAGATACCCCAGTAGTCCACATTATAAAATGGTTCCCACAGAGTTACAAATACAAGGGTGTGAAAACCATAATATATGTGAAGAATTAATGGAATGCGAAAGAGCGGTAACTATAACATGTTGGGGAAATCATTCAAGTTCTTATAATTGTGATTTTAGGTTGTTGACATATCTGATACAAACCTGGATGAAAATGTAATATTCATTTCTTGGAAAAAATTCGAAACGGAAACTTTAGTTATTTTGATGCAATACAAAAACAAATTTGTCAAGTGTCGTTATCATAAACCACATTTCCAAATTCAAAAACTGGTTATGTACGGTTCTCAAGTGCAGTCATTTGGAATTATCGATGGTAAGTTATGTTGGTATTGAATTTTTTTTTTCTTCTCTCCTTTATGCAGTCTTTATGTAACATTTCTTATATTGGTTATTCAGAATTTTTCAGATCAACCACACAAGAGAATAATCATATAAAACTTAATAGGAGTTTCAATTTACAAGTAAATCAAAGTGTTTCTCTGCGTATTTTTCAGTGTCTATATTGTAATACAAGTATAACGTTGACGTGCGACTCTTTGCAAAAGATGGTTAACGTATCGAGCTCACACGGATCTAAATTGGTTAGTGTGTACATTTGTCCATCATTAAAATTTAATAATCAATTTTAAAAGATTTTCAGTGACAGTCATTTAGTTAACGGATGGAAAGAAAGTTCACTGTCGAACTGTGGTACGCAAGTGCTTCGTAACTGTAATTTGACAATTCAGACATTGCTTCACTCAGCCAATCAAGTGAATCAGTTTTGGATTATTGCTCAAGGTAAGTTTTACAAATTCTACATGTACTTATTTCCTTTGTGTAAGTGTCCAGTCTGAAATACATAGTTATTTTTGTATTAAGGGCGCAAAATGACAATGAGTTTTTGGCCGAGACCGTCAGGTCGAGACTTCAAACTCATTCGAATGCGCCAACAAAACAATCATCTTATTTTTTATTATACATGAATCATAATCCCTGTTTTTGACACTAAAATGCATGCGAAAAAGGGCCTTTTTTGTTCGACACTGTCAGAATTTGAGAATTTTCTCCTGTGTGAACGGATTTTGATAAATGTCACAACTTGTCAAAACGAAACGTCAAGCTAATTTTAAAGATTTTAAGCGATTTGGAGCTTTTAAGTGGCTCGTCGAACAAAAAAACATTGTATTCAACTCGTTCGTGTGTAAATTGGGCCTTTTTTGGCACTCGTGGGCCTTTAAAACGCTCGTTTTACTCGCGTTGTAAAATTGCCCATTCGTGCCAAAAAAGGCCCAATTTACGCACGAAGTCATTAAATAAACTACCGGGTGATTTTAAATGATTGTGACTTTTTTTCTTAAGTTGGGAACATTTTTCATAAATTATTTTGGCAAACTTGATACCTTAATCAACACATTGGCGTAAGTACGTCATTTTGACATTTTATGTATTAATAAATTGTGGCAAATAGGCGAGGACGCCTATGTTTATGTCAGCTATCACATTAAAAAGCAGAATAACCAACAACAATATCACCAACCTATGAAAAAAAGTCACAATCATTTAAAATCACCCGGTACTGTTTTTACGGTTTTTACGATGAAAAAAAAAATTACAACATCCAATGAAACTTTTTCACAACTATTTTTGATCTATCAAAAAATGACATACTTTGCGACTTGATAACGATGCATAAATTTCGCGTTTTTCTTGACGGTTGTAGAAAAATGTAATAATTTTTCAAAGTTTAACTAACTACTTTTTATTTCAGGCTCTCTAACACTGTATTTAAAAAATGATAGTAACAAAATTGATGAAGGTATTTATTTAAATTAAGTATTTATTATTATAAAAAAAAATTGTTTCACTTAAGCCATATACTATAGTAATAAAATCGCGTGATTTTCGTATGTTTGCTGAACCATTCAGTGCTAATGTCGTGCAGTTAATATCAAGTGAGAAGCGATGAAGAAAAAGTTTCACAATTAATTAAAAAATGACGATTTTAAGGTCATTGCAGATAAGACAAAATAAGATGCGGAACCTGGTCGGCGAGTAATCACCCAAGGACTACTTGGTACACAGGTGATTGCCATATTGCTTAAGTGAACGAAGTGCAAATGTTTAATGTTTCCTTTTTCGTATAAGAGTATAAGTGAGTTTTTTTGTGCTAAGCCCAGAGATTGAAGACCGAGACGAAGTCGAGGTCGACACCGGCCGAAGCACAAAAAGACCTACAACTCTGAATGATGTATGTATAGGGTGATTCAAGTTTTATCGCCCGAGCGAAAACACACTTCTAATCGATTTAAAATTGTCAAAAAATTTAGCAATGATTGTGTGATGCTGTAGAACATTCTCTAAAAATTTCAAATTTTTTAATGAAATGAGTAAATATTTCGTTTTAATTCAATAACCACTACATTAATTTACATAATTTTTCACACAGAGTCCTTTCAAACATTTGGGAAAAATTTGATGTCATTTAAATCATGAAAACATCACATTTGAAATAAATGAAATTCGATATTAAAGTGCAAAATTTAGTTATGATTTATTATTAAATTGGGCGGTCACTTCAACAATAGAGGTTGACATCAGGTTACTTTTGGTACTAATCCTTTTCTTTTGATGCGAATTTCATAAATGTGTTCTTTGAATTAATTGTGAATTATGAGCGTGCACATTTTTTTTTTTTGGTCAAAATCAATTTTTTTTTTATTTTATGGCTCTGAATGATGTGATACGGGAAAATTGATTGCACACGTTTGAAGCCTTACATGAAGAGAATGTAACCCTAAAGTTTCGTAATTTTTACTAATTTTTTAATAGGGTTAATCGTGCGGCCGGTAAAACTTGAATCACCCTGTACATATACATACTACTTTATTTTCAAACGGATCACAAAAAAAATCGGGCATAAACTAAATTAATGTTTTAGGTGAGGAATCAACCTGTTTAAAACTTTTGGACCAAGACACAACCGTTGTAGGTAATTCTCCTAGTTTAGCTTCCTTCCGCTAAAATTTTAATGTCCAGAAAATACACAACAATTTAAAAATTCTAGAATACACTAAAAATGTCTGTTCTCACTGGGAATGCTTTCGCATGTGTGGAAATGTGGTGTAAAGTGTAGTAGACTCGTAGCAATGAAATATTGTACATACAGGGTATCCCAAAAATGGCGTACTAACGGTGCACTACGGTGTAGAAGAGATTACCGTAAACGCCAGAAAAATGTTAAAAACATTCTATTGGACTTATTTTCTGATTTGGCGGTCTTTGAAAGTGGCACTTAACAGGTTAATTATTTCGAAATAAATGTATTAAACTGTCATGGCAGCTACCTCTCATCGTACATATTATCACAAAGTACAAGATCACTCACTACCAATATCTAATCTTGCATAATAGAGAATTTAAAAGCTTTGGAAATCCAAAAAATTATTTTAAAACCACTACGGTAACATATGAAGGTAATGATGTACGAATATATCTTTGTTTACATTGTATTACCGTTAATAATAATAATTTTTTCCATATTTTTTTCATGTACATTTAAACATCCTCAATAAGGTAGTAAGTAATTTGTACGCAATTTTTGGGACACCTGTATACAGGGTGGTTTACGAGGAATAATGAGCCCGATGGAATAGAAAATGCAACCCGCAATTCATCAGGAGAAAAACCCGGACATTTACCGCTTCGATGTCCGGCTTTTTGTTGCAATGTATTGTGGGTTGCATTTTCTATTCCGTCGGGCTCATTATTCCTCGTAAATCACCCAGTATGTACAATCGCGGCCATCCAAAAGTGAACGACAACTTGCGAAAATTTCCGTATTTTTCATTAGATTAAATCAGGCTGTATTCATTGGCGTTCGTGCAGCAGACATTACTATTTTAATAATAAAAAGTTGTAATAAATAATGTTTAATAAAAATGAGGCTGAGATATAATTAATACATTATTAAAATGAAAGGAAACTTTAGTAAAGAAACCTTTCCAACACCTATTCGTATTGGCCTCTCAAGCCTGTTTTCTTGCCAACAACTCTTTATATTGAAGATGCAAGTCTTACTACAATGTAATTCTCTCGCCACAGCAGCCAACGACCAATTTTCTTCTAGGTTTTCAATAGCCCTAGCTGTCTGAATCGGAGTAAGATGTAGCATTTAAAAAAAAATGTTTCAATAATTTTTTTAACGCTAGTGTCAAACTTTGACATTTTAGGACGCCTATGATTTAAAGTAAAAATGAAACTATAAATAAACGTTCACTTTTGGATGGCCGCGATAGTATATTGAAAAATTCTACAGTCTGTAAAATATTTTTGTCCTACTATGTTCTAGAAAGTTTCGTTTACGGTCCTAGCAACACACTTGTATCTTGCGTGTGGTTGCAGCCACGTAAGTACAATACTTACGTGACTAGAAGATTGTTTACGGGACGAGGGGGATTTATTTTATTTTGTGACAATTTTGAATCAAGTACCCAAATCATCAAATGGAAAACAGCAACACATTTTATAATAGTTTAATTAATCAAATTAAAAACATAAAAAAAATAATATACAGTATGTCCCCGGATTGAGTTTACAAGAGGAAAAAGAAATTTATTTTTGATTTTACGTAAAAACTTCAGAGGAATAACATTTTTTACTTCATCTTTTAATCATCATTTAATTATCTTCTCGAGCGTGACTAACGTCTCGACGCTAAAAAATGCCCTCGAAGATAAAATACAATTTCATTGTCTTGTAATAATAAATAACTATTAAAACACTTACCTACTGTTTTAGATTTTGAGCAGACGACAACTCCAATAACGACAAGTACATCAGGTAATGTACTGACGATAATTAATCACATGTTGATCCCTCTCTAACTGTTTTTAATACTGTAAATGATCTAATCTTATATTTGTTTTACAGGTACTAAATTCGAATTTAACGCAAATAATACACAATGCAATCAAACATTAGCGAATTATCTCATCAAATACCTCAGAAACTGTTTACATACAGATGACATATTGTCACGAATGGAATTTTGGTTAATAGCAATATTCAGTTTAATATTTGGAACTTTCGTAATCTGTGCAATTAATTTCTACAGACAATGGAAATTTGTAAGTTATTCGTATTTGTTACAAAACTTGCTTTTGTTACTGTTAAGTTACTTTAAAATCAGTAGTTTTCAGTTATTATTATAGTCCATTTTTTAATTATAGTCCGATGTATCAATTAAAAAGCAGAGCAACTGTCATATTGCTATCTCTTTTCAACATAATGTAAACAAACTATTGAATTCTTGTACGTATTGTATTAAGCGTGTCCCACTATGCATCTCGCTTTAGCATGTGCGATTAGAGCAAGACGCGAATTGTACGTTTATTCCACTAGCGACGTCAAATTTTTAGGTTACGTTTTAACCACGTTATTTGTGATAATTTTGTTTAATTTTGCTTGAAATGTCCTCCGTCTTTTGCCAACGAAAAGCATGTGGACAGATCCTTTTACCGAATTTGTAAATTGCAAAAATTATATTGGAATTGCGCGGAAACTTGCAAGACTGGAAGTTAACAGGTAAGGGGGTGAACTAATTCCTAGAGAGTTGTTTTGTGTTCATGGCGTTGCCGAAACAAAATCTAGGAAGAAAGAAAGACAGTCTAAACGTGGTTGTTTAGTGTTGTTTTCAACAATTTTTAATATATCTGACCTATTAGTTGATCAAAAGCGTTCTGAAGGGAGCGGTTTTTTGAAAAATAAAATTAAAACGGAGGAATGAATTTGCAGAAACACCAAGAAAGCACGAAAGAACACAATATCTGTCTCATGTTGCCTAAATAAATTTTCAAATATTGGTAGAACCATGCACTGCTGTCAAATGTCGAAAGCAGACGCAGGTCATGTCGACTTCTTGATTCGGACTAAGCTCATCGGACTATAATAAAAAAATGGACTATATTTCAAAATAAATTTATTTCGTCAGTTTCTTTTCTTTTTAAATTTCTACATATTTGGCATTTTACAAAGTTAGAGTCTATTTTTATTATTTGTTTATCTATAATATTTCAATTAAATTTTACGTACTTTTTAATGTACACGTTTTCTCGCTACATTTATTGCTATTAGTGCTATTACATATATAAATATGAACATTCTTGTAGGACAACAAATCGAATAGACTGGAACAAGCGATAATGAAATATAAAGTCTTGCGAGCCGGTAGGTAGCCCAGTCAGATTTTTTTTAATGGAAGTTACCATTTCCATAATCCCAACACATCCTCCACGAGCAACATCTTTTGTATTAAATGAGTAACATTTAAACTTGAATAATGTACAGGGTTATTCTAAATGATTGTACTTAGTCGAAGTAGGCGTGAAAACTGAATGTATTTATGGTTGCCGTTCCACATAAAAAAAACATCAAAATGATGTGAATAAGTGAGTACCTACACACCCTTCACACACGGGAGTTAAATTGGGTGCAAAACAACTCAATATTTCTGGATTCAATCGTTAATTTAACAAAAAATAAATAAAAATCTCATCACAGCACTTTTCACCTAAAAAATAACAGTGATAGCGACACAACTTAGTTCACATGAAAGCGGCAAAAATGTAATAACATGGGCATGGGCTACTTCGACTACAATCACTTAAAGTTGACTCAAGTTGCAAAAAACCATTTTGCATTTGCAACAGCACTTTTATGGCATTAGTCATTTGAAATTACTTTTCTTCCAATTTTACAAACGGAAGTTGTTTTTTTTTAGTTGGTATGCTTTGATATTTCCTTCAAACACATTACCTCACACTGAAAACCATTTTAATCATACATCGTATTAACTTTTTGCAAAACAAGCATATCTAATAACAAATGAAAATTTATATTAATAACATAATAAGGCAGAATATAGCCTAAGGGAGTCCGTTTCGGCTCAGGGACGCGAGGGTCGCGGGTTCAATTCCGACCCAGGGCGAAATTAAAAAAAAAGGCTATATTCTATCTCGTGATTCGGAAGTCACGTTAAGCCATTGGTCCCTGTCTATTGAGTTGGTCATCATGCCCCTCATAGATTTGTAAACCAGTCCTAGACTGTGTAACAAATTTTACCACATTACATTTATAAACCAGAAAGTTGTTTAGAAAATGACAATTACAAATTATATTTTGATCGGACAGTTTTAACTGACATTCACATTCAGCATAACAGACCAGACATTATTATTTTAAATAAACAACAAAAGCAAGCATATCTTTTAGATATAGCTGTTCCAAATTCACACAATATAACACAGACATATAATACAAAAATTAATAAATATTTAGAACTCTCCGTTGCTATGAGAAATCTTTAGTGTTTAGAAAAAATTTCGATTTTACCATTTATAATTTCAGCAACAGGAATAGTACCCCAATCTCTTTTTAAAAATTTAAAAATTTTGGACTTAGAGAACACATTGGTGGTTGAAATTCAAAAAGGTATATTATTATACTCATGTCACATCGTGAGGAAATTCCTTAACATTGACACAGAACATAAAACACAAAAAAGTCAAAATGCGGAGGCGAGACGCCGGTAATTATGTTGATAAGCACTGCACTATTACTTGATAGTATTATCCGTAATAGTGTATGTACTCCGGCAAAATTGCCGTGCCGCCGGGTGGAGGTGGGATAGTGTACATAATTACATAACATTTTTGGTTTATAATACAAAAATTTCCGATAATAACAAATTATTTATTTGAATATGTGCATCCCCTATTTTAAAACATGTTGCTATTCTAGCCGAAGAAAAAGAGGAAGGAGAACATTTCCTTGAAAACTTGCCATCTGATTCTTGAGTTCGACCACCGGCCGCCACCAAAGAGATTAAAGGATCCCACAAACCAACGCGGTGGCGGCTGCGGTGGCGGTAGCGGCCGCGGTGGCGATCAGATGTTACAATACACTTGTAGTGTTCCTGTTCAGACAGGAGCGATCTGGCGATAACTTCAGCGGTAATTTGCAGCGTTCACAATCGCGGTGGCGTTCAAACGCGTCCTGTTACATTTGACCGCTGCACGCGCTGATTGTTTTCGTGATTATTGCACAAAAATGTCGATCACAACCGAAAAACTTATTGAAAATGTAAAAAATTATAAAATTCTATATGATCTTTCTCATCCAGAATATAAAAATAATCGAAGAAAAAATAAAACGTGGGATGAAATAGGAGCCCTGTTAAACACTGACGGTGAGTACCTATTCATTACTAATAAAATGTACAATAGGTATTTTATATTTATTTTTGGAGATGCAAGTAATTATCTACAATTCAATGCGAAGTGTTAACACGAATTAGCAATTATTATTGTCTATTGAAGTAATTAGTAAATCTTTCGCGAACTTCAAAAGCGAAATTCGTTGCTCTTCGTCCATCAATTGGTAAGGGAGCAAAACCGTCCACTATTGGTTCATACGGGTCTAACAAGTGAAGAAAATGCTGATCAGATTTTTTGACTCGTAAATAGTTGTGTAGAACACATGCTGCATTTACAATCTGTTTTGTAGTCTCCACCTTAACTTCAATAGGCCTAAAAAATACTCTCCATTTCTGAGTTAAAATTCCAAAAGCATTTTCCACTACACGTCTAGCACGACATAATCCCTTGTTGAAGTTCTCCTTTCTGTTGTCATGTCGTACTTGTCTATATGGATATGGACGCATCAAATATAGAGATAGTGTAAAGGCTTCGTCACCGACAAGTACACAAGGGGTAGCTTCATTCTGCCCTGCTAGTGGTCGACTTGGTGGAAGATCAAATGTGCCACTAGCAAACCTTTGCCCCATTTTTGACACCTCGAAAATTCCTCCATCACTATTTTTACCATACGCACCGACATCGATACAACTGAATTTATAATCTGGGTCCACAATAGCGAGTAAAACGATAGAAAATTTATGTAAGTAGCAAAAATGATTTGAGCCAGTTTTGTTAGGGCATTTTATGGTTACATGTTTGCCATCAATGCTTCCGATACAGTTTGGAAAGTGCCACTTTTCTTGAAATCCAGATATTGCTTTCTCCCATATTTCTGCAGTAGGTTGAGGGTTGAGGCATGTATGTAGGTTGAAGCCTTTGCCAGATTACATCACATACTTCGGCAACAATGCTACTTACTGTGGAAAAACCCATGCGAAAACTATGACCGATAGTGCTAAAAGAATCCCCTGTGGCCAGAAACCTGAAAAACAAAAACATACGTATAGGTACTAATTTAAATTGAAGATCATTCCCTTGAATTAGGTATTAGTAGTTCATTAATTTCTCCATTAGCAGAAACACAGAAATAAAACACACCGGTCGACTTAATAAAACATTTCTGGGTCCCTACCCTATTGGATACATTAATCAACTAGGTACTTATAGGTACTAATTTATTTTCAGGTGATACTTTGAAGAAAAAATGGAAAAATTTGCGCCAAACACTTACGATCAGAAGTTGTTACTCACACTGGTCAAGAACGAAAAATCCTCGATCGCTACAAAACATGGCCGTGGGCGAAGCAAATGGAAATATTTAAGCCTTTTTTGCAATTTGCTAGTACAAATACTAATGTAGCTAACGCACCAGGTGGATATGAGACAATCCCGTTGCAAAGTGAGGGAGAAGAAGTTCTACGATCTGACAATGCAGGCGCCGATACAGTTTCCCAAAACGAAGACGACCTTTTTCATGGGGGACCACTATCGCCAAACGCTTCCATAATAACTAATGCTCCAGTAACTAGCACACAAACTGTAGTCACTCAAACAACTAACACATCAGACACTGCTAGAACAAAAACTCCAGTCACTCCTAGAACCAACACTTCTCAAAGAAACAGTACTACTCGAAAGAGGCGATTGGAGGAGCAAACCCAGACGCCAACCTCAATTGATAAAGTTATAGCATATTTCGACAAAAAACCTTGCAACAATACACAAGCGGCGTATGATGACGTAGATCTAATATTTTTAAGTTACGCAAAAACTTTGAAAAAATTTTCGCCAAGACGTCAAACTATGACAAAGTTTAAAATAGCCCAATTGCTCATGGAAGAAGAACTAAATCAACAAGCGGAAGACGGATACACCACCACTACAGTCAGTGTACGGTCTACGGAGACATCTGCTATGACTATAAACTCTCCTGTCTCAGAATCAGATTATACTCAAATGACATACTCGTCCAGCGACACCAATGATCATACTACTCAAGGTGTGGCTACTAGTGCCTCCTTCTACGAGGGATTTTCAGAGTCTCTTCATTATTAATCCAATTAATGTATTGTTTAACCCGACTAATTAATAAATAAGTTGCATTAATCTAAGAATATATTACGACTACAAAATGATTTTCTACCTTAGTGTGACTGTCAGACGTTCCACTGGTTCGATGGGTTCCCGATAATTAGTGCACTGCTTTTGTATATCATCTTTGATAAGATTTAAAAGTTCATCAAAACATTCGAAGTTCATTCGAAAATATAAGAAAAATCTTTCCTCATCATTTCGAAGGAGTGGGTATAATGTGTGAAATTCACCTTCCTTCCGGCGGACCATATTAATTTCATGCACCCATTTCCTTGTTTTCCTGAATTTAATTAAAACAACAAAATAATTACATCGTACAATACTTTTGCTTCGGTACTTACCTTATATTTTCGGCGTCTTCTAAGAGTACAGTCAAAACTAGAAACTCTTCAGATTCACATTCACAGGAAGCCATATTGATATCAACACTAAAAAAAAAACAAATGCGACTGCGATCCAGCGAACAAATCGCTTTGGTTTGAATGCTACTGATCGCGATCGCAATCGCCACCGCGGCCGCTACCGCCACCGCAGCCGCCACCGCGTTGGTTTGTGGGATCCTTAAAATCTTCCAGGGGAATTTTAATCCCGGGGGGGTCGGGTGGTTAACCGTCGACCGACGAAATGCCGGTCGACGATTGACAAGGAATCAAGGATGGTCCCCGAATGTGATTCTGATCAACAGCATATGCAGGTATTGTATCATCCATTTTCTAGATTTTCACCTTCTACACGTGTATACGCCATAAAGGTCTAATTTTATTAGGAGTAATATTGGATAAAATAATTCACTGTCACACCGATTTTTTTTTCGTGTCAATAAACCCATGGCAACAAAAAATCACACTCAGCGACTCGACAATCATTTGTGATTAGTGACACAAGCTTCGGACTTCATTTTAAAAAAATACACTCAAATTGAAGAGGTTTATTAGTGTAAAATTGAATAAATAGTTGTATTATACTCGCGGGCTAAATGAATGTTTAACTTGCGATGTTAACGCGCTTGCGGCTTCGCCGCTCGCGCTGTTAAACGCATTGCTCGATAAACATTCATTTAACCCGCTTGTATAATAATAGTTATTTAAGATATAAGTGTAAAAAGTTATCCTTTATTGCACGAACGGGTTTAAAATACGACCGAGGTACGAGGGAGTATTTTAAAAGATGTGAGTGCAACAAAGGAACTTTTTACACGTATGTCTTACAACATTTTATCTATGATCGTGAGATCATCACACCGGTTTCAACATAAATTTGTATAAAATAATTCATTGGTTCAATATTTCAAGATTAACCAAAGTCGTTTGAGAACCACGTCGTTTAGCAACCTAAACAATGTTTCCAACAAATTCGATTGTTGTATTCTTGACAGTTCTGTGCCATAAAAGCGAAAAATCGTGCTCTAAAACTTTTAGAGAACGATTCCGTCAGTTTCTCTAAACGTCAACTTTGACAACGATTTTTAGTGCAAAAAGTGCCTACTTTTTACGCGATCGTAGATAAATAACTATAATTGCCTGTTCCCAGGTAATCTAAAATAGTATATTATGTTATTTGAAGCAAAAATGAAGTTTTATGTGCTGCGGCTGGTAGATTGGCTGCCGAACGCAGTGAGGCAGACAAACCAGCCAAAACTATCAATTTCTAAATAACTTGCCCTCACATATGGCACAAGATGAATTTCTTCGTTTATACATTTTAAGAAATGACTCATCGTTTAATTTTGATACTATGCAGCTGCTTTAATACTGTGAAAATGTAAGTTAGCATGCAATTATAAAATGACCCCCCACTACCTACCTCAATGTTTACATGAATGAAAACACAATGACCCCTTCAGAAAAATAAAGATAATGCTGCATATTTGCATGAATCAAAAACTATGTTTTGCACAGAGCACAAAAATATGAAACTTCCATTACCTTCCTCTGCAATGCACTGACTCAAAAACTATGTTTTGACTAAACTACAAACGCAAATTAAAACTGGCGTTTTGACCGAGACATGACTGATACTGTTGAAGGTCACGCAAAACACATGATTCTGAAATTAGCGTTTTGAAGAGATCACGCAAAACACATTATTCAAAAACGTGATTTTTGAGTGAGCCAGAACCAGCACTACATAACTACTGTTATCGAACTGCTGTATATAAAACTGTAATAGTTTTAGTTTCGATTCATTCTGTAACACACCGCCGAAAAATAAGGAGCTGATTTTGGAGTCTAAAGTTTTAATTCCCTAGTTAGTGGCCACAGCGAGCAGTTGTGTGAATTAGGTACTTCTTCTGCAACAAAAGTCAAAACATTACATTTTAGAACCTGCAATCTGATTCAATCTCATTCAATCTGATTCAATCTGATACATCATGGGTATAGTGAAAAGAAACATAAATATAAGAAAAAGAAGCCGTAAGATATGTGACAAAAATATATAAATTATGGACAGAGTGTAATAGTTATTTGTACAACTATGTAGTTATGAAAGTCATCCTTTTTTTCACAAATTTGCAGATTGATTAACGAGAGCCTAGCCCGAGTTAATCAAGCAAATAAGTGAAAAAAAGAGACTTTCATAACGTGTTATACACACTATTTTTTTGCATATCGATGTAAGTTGAGATATTTGGTCCAAAAGGATTTATGAAAAATTACAACAAAAAATATGTATGGTTTGATAATCATCTCCAAGAAAATGAAATAAAATGATGCAAAAAAGTACTACTTTCATTACGATATGCAAAAAAATATATTTAAATATGTACCAATATTATACGTATAAGTAAACGAGACGTGCTCTCTTATCAACGTATGACTCTAAACTAAAAACTAGATTCCTTTGCACCCTCAACGCGGCGTACTAAAAACAAAACGAGGTAATAAATGCGGGATCAGGCGGGGGTGGCGTATGGGTTCCCACGTTAATTCCCGAAACCATGACGCCAACCGAGAGATTGCGAGACTTTAAATTGTGGGATTGTAACACAATACATACTACAAAATTTACTAAAATACATTAATTAGAGCATAATTTCAGGGCAAAAATGTTACTACTAGGTACTACTTTCTCTGCGTAGAATTTAGTGATTTTTATGTCAACCAATCTCTCGCTGGACAAACTATACTACCGTTTTCTTCTAAATGGTTATTGTACGTTCCGTTTTGATATTCATTACACCATATACACATCGTTACGTCCGTCACGTAATCAATGTGTACCAGATGCGCTTTTAAATAATTAAGTTGTCAGAAATAGAATTCAAGTTTTGCATCATTTGTTCTATTTGTCATTTTACAAAGTTAGAGTGTACTCGTATTTCTAATATATGTTGATCTATTATAATTAATTTTTTTGTGTACTTTTTAATACTCACGTCTTCTTACAACATTAATTGGTATTATATAAATATGAACATTCTTGTAGGACAACAAGAAAAAGAAATTGGATAGACTGGAACAAGCAACAGTTGGATGTAAAGACTTGCAAGTCGGTAGGTAGCTCAGTCAATTTTTTTTTTTTTTTTTTAATTGAAGTTACCATTTTCATAATCTCAACACATCAGAGAGCAACATTTTTTGTATTAAATAAGAAACATTTAAAGTTGAATATTGCAGTGTAGATAAAATTTGCATAATATCGAGGTTTCAAAAAAATTTGTAAACAACCAGACCGTGGTTAATCGTGCATCGTATTGACTTTTTGCAAAACCAAAATATTTTATTAATGACAAATTATTTAATATAAAATGTGTTCAATACGTGCACCCCCTACTTCAAAACATGTTGCTATTCTGCATGCCAGCACATTTGAAATATAACTATTTTTTAGCAGAAGAAAGAGAGGAAGGAGAAAACTTCTTACAAACCTTGCCAACCAGAGGATAGTTCAGCCAGTTTTTCATAATAAAAGTTACTAAATATTTGCATAATCTCAAATTTCCTGACGTTTTTCATTTTTTCCTCTCCTTCTCGTTGATTCCCGTCAGCTTCGTCTTCAAAAAAAGTCTATTTAATAATAATAATAATAGAGTTTATTTCTCACGAAAAAAAAACAAAGATAATATATAACAAAATAAAAAAGTATCCTATTAAATGGTGAGAATTAGGAGGCGGAGTCTAGCTATAGCTATACTCCACTCAACCTCCATAATAAAAAGACAAGGAAAAGCAGACTACATATAGACATAATTATACTTATGTACTAAGATATTTAAAAGACATAATATTAAGGAAGAAAAAGAAAGTGCAAGTTAAATTCAGATAACAATTAAAGGCCACGACATAATGAATAAGAAAATTAAACAGATGAATGTACATTACTGCTTAAGAGTTGATAAATCTACTAAATGGGCCTTATATTTTATCTTGAATTTCTTTTGATGCAGAGATCTCAGATCTCTGGCAACATCGTTGTATAACAATATGGCATTATAGCTAAAAGACCTCTCAAACATGGTTGTCGAATGAATCGGAATTTGTTAAGGCAGATTTGCGTCTGATATTGACATTATGAACTTCAAAACGTCTTATGAAATTGCAATTTAAAACCAATAAGTCGAAAAAGACACACAGTGCTCAAATTTGAACATGAACTTTGAGTGAGTGTTTTTATTTTTATAAAATAAAATATCCTTGGATCTCTACCACGATGCAAGCTACCTATATAAATGCAGCTTTCTCGACCGGCATTAGAGATAGGTAGTGTTGTAATTTGTTTGCATTTCTTTTGTCATAATTAAACATATAAAACACCATTCGCTTATTTGATCTATCAAAATACATTACTGATTAATAGAACAGACAACGGAACGTGCTCATCACATTACGACCAACTTTGTGTAAAGTGGTCTTTCTTGTGAAAATTATTTCTTTAAGCCGATTCTAGAGACATTGATGGGCCGTATCACGACACCGTTATTAAAGTGGCCGTTAACTACAGTCGTGATTAAAGTAAACATAAAACGATGTATGTACGGGGTGATCAAGAAGGACTGTTTAAGTTGGTAACACTGGATCGTATTTTAAATCGTATAACAGGTGTAACTTCCGGTTGTTGGTGGCTTGTCGTTGTTAATGCTATACCTATATCAGATATTTGTCACATAAACCAACAAAACATATCCAGTTGCAGTGTTATAAATAACCGAATTAAAAATTTTTCTCAATTGTACTGCCAACTTAAACAGTCCTTCTTGATCACCCGGTAGATTTATGCAATTATAACCTGCCAGAAAGAGATGAAATCGTCACCAAGGTAATTAGAGTCATGATTAAATTTAATAAGGGTGTCATGATACGACCCATTATGCCGGGGGCATAAGAAAATGTTCGGTAACATCCCCCAGCAGAATAAATGCTAAACTAGGGGGAGCACGTAACGACAACTTATATTTTATTTTTGTTGCATGTTCAATCGTGCGCAAATATATTTAGTAATTTTTATTTGGAGTTTGGACTCATTAATTTCACGACTATGGAATGATACTCAAGAAGAAACTTGTGAATTGGTTAACATACTCCTTGACATCTTCAATGATTTGACTAAAACTGTTTAATCAATCAATCAGAGCCAAGAAACTTTGAGGTCCTACAACGATAGCGGCTTAGAAAATTCTTGGCCTGGATCTACGAATTTGTGAACCCTCTTCGCATTTTAAATACATATTTAAATGAATGGATAAAAAAAAAAGAAAAAGAAAAACGATGTCTGTAATTAACATGAAAAACAAAACAAAAATTAAAAAAGGAGATTCTGATATTGGAGTATTAAAATGAGGGAAAATCCCGCACAATATGAGACGTAGGGTATGGTCACTTTAAAGCACAGCCCGCGAGACAGAGCCGTAACTGTTGTCGGATGTTTAGCTTCTTCTTCCCAAAATTCGTTTCACAGTCATCGTATTTCCAAAAAACTTTAAACTTTATTTGCATATTTTATAATTCCCAAATTATTTTCGCTTGTTACGAAAAACCGTCTACACGATGGAAAATATTCCCAGTTTCTTTTTAACCGTTAATATAAAAAATGAAATTCAAATTAAAAAGCAGCTATTGAATTTATTTCGTATCTCATATTATCTCCATCAAGTGATGAGTCCACACAAATCAATCAACTGCAGCTTGTCATCATCAACCAACAATTGTTAAAAAAAAAGACAAAAAGTAAACCGTTAAACCAAAAAAAGCAAAATTTTCAATTGGAAATAGTTAAAGAGCACGACACAGTCTAAGATCCCACTGCATGATTTCTACGTTCATCTGTTTTTTAATCAAAATACCATTATTATACCGAGCGATCATTAAAAAAAAATCGATTTTGCTTTGGAGCCTATGCTATAGCATGGGTTGCCATCGGTAACACGCCGACTCGATTTATTTTTTAATTGATCGCACCGTAGATAATTATGAATAGAGAAATATGTTTCTGCAGGGTTGCCTATCAAAATATGGCCGCAAGTATTTTTTAATTAAAATTAAATTAATTAATTTTTTCCAAACAGTTTCGTTCACTTGTTTTTTACATAAATTATAATTCATTTCAAAGAGAGATGTGTAAAGAACTTGAAAAGTTTGGGTTGCCATTTCTCAGTTGGCCGCAACCCCTTGGCAACCGGGTGTAAACATGCACCTCTCTGTTTAATTTATAACTTCATAACGTATCCTCATAAATTATACAGGGTGTTAGGGAATGGTCTCCCATGAATGTCAGGGTGAGTTTCTGAGGGAAAATATGGTCGAAAACATTAATACCATTTTTTCCCAACATGAATGGTTTTCTCAAAGAAAAAAATTTTAATTTTTAAATGGTGCCCCACTGTTTGGGAGCTTTTGCACAATTTTATTGTTGTAATAATTAAATAAATAGTTATAGTTCTGAAATGAAAGTTAATTGCTTAGCAACTAAAAGACAACAATGCCTTTATGTCAGATTTTATCGAATACCTACTGTCACAATAACGTTTCGGTTTTGAATACTTCCTTTGGATAATATCTCTCATCAAAAACTACCAGGATTGCATTTTTTTAAGGTCAAAATCAATAATTCATTCGAAATATTTATCTAGATTCACTGCAACCTTGAAGTAAGTCCCCTTTTATTGCTGCAATAAACTGAAATTATTTCTGCAGCTTTATTTGTGATACCACATCTCGATTAATCTCTAAAGGGATTTGAAATCGAGCACTAATACTACTAATAAGATTCGTTAAATTTGTATTGAAAAAAATCATAATAAATGTTCAAAATGTTCTCCGTTTGCCCTAATACAAGCATTAGCATACCTTCGGACAGCAGCAGTAGCTTTTCCGCTATATTCCCCATACACAAAATACATATCTGCATACTTCTCGATAGAATATTCGGGCACTGTAAACGATTGTAGTCTTCGCAGGCGACGGATAAAAGATAGATCAAATTAAAAAGTAAACTTTGACAGTAGTAAATTTCGAATCGTTACCAAACAATCATTTTTAAGTCGAAACATATAAGATTTTTTTTTCGTGCACAAAGCAATATTTCAGCAGTCCCAAAACAGCAGGGAACAATTTTATTTTCAGAAAACGGTTTAATTGATCCAAAAATGGTATAAAGGTTTTCGACCACATTTTCCCTGATAAACTCACCCTGAAATTCTTGGGAGACCATTCCCTAACACCCTGTATATCAAATTAAAGCTAATTTTTTTCTCTACACGATGGAATACGGTTGCTTATGGAAAAGTGGCCGCAAATAGGGGTAACTGTTAAAGATAGATAAGAGCGAAAGAGAGTTAGCGCACCACACCGTGCATCAGGTAAGGATGCATTGTGCATTAAAATAAAAATGACGCTATCTAATTGAGCAAAAATGACGTGAAGTTGGCAACTGAGAAATGGCAACCAAAACTTTTCAAGTTCTTTACACATCTCTCTTTGAAATGAATTATAATTTATCTTAAAAACAAGTGAACGAAACTGTTTAATTACTGTTTTAATTAAAAAATACTTGCGGCCATATTTTGATAGGCAACCCGGCAGAAACGTATTTCTCTACTCATAATTATCTATAAAAATTGTATTTTGATTAAAAAACAGATGAACGTAGAAATCATGCAGTGGGATCTCATACTAACAGCAGATCATGACATAATGATTACACTATCAGTAAATAAATAAAATTAAACCCCATTAATCCCTATTGTTAGATAATCTTTCCAGATGCCAACCATCTCTAGAACTTTTTGAGAATAATTTGCTGTTTCTCTTGTCTCCTGAAATCGCGAAGGAACAGTTTCCATGGAAATGACACATCAATGTCAAAAGATTCTCGGTACTTGTGACATTATCCTTGATTTTTCAATTGAATCGCTGATTGCAGAAAGGGTATAAGTCAGTGAACAGAAATTTTGAGAGACACGCAAAAAAATTGCTTTTTTTTGGGACTTGCGTATAATAATTGATAGAACTTCAATCAAAAATCAAATACATATTGAAACACTATCTTTTTCAGCAGTTTTTCAAAATATGTGTTGTACTCGCTTAAGACTTCAAGTAATAATTACAAAATGCTAGAAAACATGACGTGTATCCTTTCTGCAATCAGCGATTCAATTATTCCTATTACTAATATGTAATTGAAAATTGAATAATTGAAAAGACGAAAGGTCATCCTTATTGGCACCCAAGAACTGCCAAGAAGAGATGTGAGCTTGAACGCTGTAAATGATACAGTTCTTTGGAAAATATTGGTTTCAAATTAACTGAAAAATACTTTTAAAATTATCATTACAATGTATAGAAAGTAGGTACTCTGTTGCATCGGGTGTTCATTTAGAATTCTCCTCAAAGTTGGTGTTGAAGAGTCGATTGTGATTTTGTGAACCCACCACTCGTCAGTCTGTACATTTAAAACACAAACAACGCAAAAAGTGAGGTTAGATTTAAACAGCAGATCTGTGATCTACTGGGTGCCCCAAAATTCGCGGAACAACTTAGCAGTACGTTGTTAAGTAGTAATTAAAATATCAGGTAAATCTTCGTTTTTGTCGAAGATATGGACCTATTCGTTACACTAAATGTGGCAACATTTATAGTGCTATTCTCTAAAATTTCACTACATAATGTAAAAAGTTACAGTATGTAGCTAACAGAGCTATGTAAGTAACGTCCTTACAGAGATACATAAAATTCGTATTCTCTAAATACCTCTGTAAGCATTTGCCTTACAGAGCTATTTAATACATTTGAAAATTAGTGGAGCAAGCTTTTCCCAAGTGAACAATGCAAATTTCGTACCTTTCAAAAATGGAAAGTGTCAAAATGAACAATTACAAAACGAAAAAGGTGTCAAAATACAATTTGCGAGCAGTACGAAGAATATTCGAACTTAATGGAAACTGATGATATTTTTCGTTCTGGCGAATTAAATCCAAACATTTCCTCAAATTACATTTGGAAGTTGTTCAGGCCGTTAGCCTTACCACTGGTGGGGGTTACTACCCCCCAATTCAAACTCAAACTAGTTAAAAGTTGTCCAAGAAATAAAATGCAATTGGTACTGGCCCCGTTTTATCGCCAAAAAAATGGGCGTTGTTCATGTTTACCTTTGTGATAGTGAGTCGGTATAATCGGTAGAACCAGGCAGAATTAACATGAAACCAAACGTCAAGATTACATGTACTGACATTTATGATGAATTGATGACTTACAGAGGCTTTACAGTGCTTATGGTGACGATTTGTCTCACCATAAATTTACAGCGACTATACGCTATAGAATGTATGTTACAGAGACAACTTCCCTTAGAGAATACCATTTTGTGTTACAGACTGTAGCTTATAGAGTTATAGAGTTACAGAGGGCGACTTTTGCTTAGAGAATAGCACCATTAAAAACATTCTATGTATCCCAATAGTCCGCAAATATTTCATTTTTGTTGTATCCATGGAAATGGGAGAGAAAAATCAAAGCCATGTTGCCGTACGTTATTTTAGACAATAAAATTACTATTTGGAAATACTGGAAGTAATGAAGAAAATAATTGCAAACCTGATCACAATCGTTCAAAATTATTATGCCAATGGCTAGGAAAAGACAAATAATGAAAATCTTTTTTAATATTTAAAATAAATGAGATTAAAACTGCACCTTTTGAGGTATAGAATTTTTTAATTATTTTTCTCATTATTTTCTAACATGAGTTGACATTGCCCCATTGAGTTGTTCCGCGAATTTTGGGGCACCCAGTATAATCCGTGATTTGTTAACAATCGAGTCTTCAAGGCCAACTTTGAGGAGACATTTAAATGAACACCTGATACCAGCTAAAGAGGTAGCGGATGATACAGCTTTGAAAATTTATTTTTTCTATAAGTGTTTCAAAAAATTGGTATTCACGCACAGTTACTCTCGTGTCAAAAATAAATTACTCCCTAGAATTCGAACTTTTAGGGAAATAACGTTTTTCATGTTGTGTAACTAGAACTTTCAAAAGTCATTTTGAATGCTTAAAGTTGGTTACTATGAATTGAGGGATTAGGTAAATCCAACTAAATATGCCGCCAGAAACCAAAATTAATTGTGAAACGAAAAAACATCCATCACTTAGCGAGAAATAGAGCCATATGCAACTGTTACAAGGAATTCGCTAACTTACGGTTACGATATCTTTTGTTTGTCACCAGAACCACATAGCCTCCAACCTAACCAAATTTATGGCAATCTAGTAACAAATATCCCTAAATCATAGGGAGTTTTTTTTACACTGTTGTAAGATTGAAATTATATTTCTGTTTTTCATTTCACTCACAGTTTTCTATTAGTTACACTCACTTCACGCGCTTCATTATAAAAATAACTATTACCTGAAAACACAAAACATTCATGACAGAATCTTATTTTTGAAATGAAAACAAAGAAAATGCTGACTAGATTTACCATACACAATTCTTTGTTGAAGTTTCGGCATAACCTCTTTTGATCGCGGTTATTGTAGGTAGAACTGAAGAGCTACGCCGACCGTTTTCAAAAGTTTTGTTTTCCATTGTCGTCCCTTATCCTTTTTTTTTTGTTGATCACGCTGTATTGTATTAATAGCACATCACATACGATCCTAGGCAATTAAAAAATGTAAAGATGTGTGGGAATCAACTAGCATTAGCACTTTTTTAAGTTAAAATATTCACTCATTTACCCAATCATTTTAAAAACATAACCAATCCAAACGTTTTCAAAATGGAAGTTAAGGTTTAGTTGGTCGATCCTGCACTTTACTCTTTAAAAGAGTATCTTAAATTGTGTTTCATATTCATTAAAGGCGTCTTTAAATCCTTAAAACCCCCTTTAACTTTAAAAGCTCGTTGTCGGCCTTTTATCTCGTTAAAGGTGGATTTAAATGGGGTACGTAACCTCAATTACATGACAAGTGACATTTCGCTAGTACTATTCCGGACACGGAATCTTGGCCAACATTTTTTTGACATTTCTAAAAAAAATGATGTAAACCAATCATTAGCGTCATTAATAAATGACAATTATTAAAAATCACTTTGAGGTTTTTATTCTGACATCAAAAAAGCAAGGAAATGGCATTATCGGGTCAAAAGTTGGGTTATATTCAATAAAGGCCAGTTCACACATATTTGTCAGTTAAATGTCAGTTATGGCCAAGATTCCGTGTCCGGAATAGTATGTACATTGCCACAAATTGCTACTTTTTTTGTGAATTAGTAGGTACTTACCGAATAATTCAATCAACCTTTCGGAAACTTATAGGTATTTAGAAAATAAAGATATTCCATGAATTCATTAGTTTTTATTGCTCAATTGTTTTCTTGCTAATTCAATCTAAGTCTACTAGGTAACAGTTTTTTCCTTTCATGTTCTTCTCTTTCCTCTCTTCTCTTTAAGTGCAGGATCTTATTTTATACAAGTTTTGTTTTAGATTTATAAAATTTCTCCTTCACTTGAAAGGTTGGATTTGGCATTTTTGGTCGCAATCTTTTATTAATCGGATGTTTTAATTTGGCGCTGCTCCACTAGCAACATGCAAAATGCAGAATGTAAACAAAAATTAAAATACCTATACTCGAAATACAATTCAAAGTCCGAGGGAAACAGTTGCGAGTTACCAAAACTTTCAAACGTTTACTGTAAAATTCCCTAGAATTCCCTAGGAAAATGACTACGTACACACGGTGGATGATTCGTTTTCGAACTAATGCAAATTTTAACTAAGGTTTCGATAGTCCGTGTTTATGAAATGCAGTCTCCTTTATTTTAGATTTAAAGTCGCATTTACCTTAAAGGCGCATTTTATTAAAGGAGACTTTAGGGTCGGATTATGAAACCGGCCGTTACCGATAGATTGTGATTTTATGGACCAAATTGTAATTATATCTATGATTAATAAAGTACAATTATCAATTATTATCTTAAATACCTATCTCGAAAAAGCATAGAGGTAAAGTAGCTATAGAGACGGTATAAGTACGCGTGAAGCATCTTATACTACTACTATTACTTATAGCTGCAAGTGACACAAGAAAATGGTAAGTAATAACCTTTTAGATTGTTTTTTTTACCATAAGAATAGTAGTTTATTTGACGAGTTTGTGTGTAAATTGGGCCTTTTTTTGGCACGAGTGAGCCATTTTAAAACGCGAGTGAAACGAGCGTTTTAAAGGCCCACGAGTGCGAAAAAACCAATTTACACACGAACGAGTTGAATACAACGTTTTTTTGTTCGACGAGCCCCTTAAAGGCTCCAAATCGCTTAAAACCTTTAAAATTAGCTGACGTTTCGTTTTGAGAAGTTGTGACATTTATCAAAAAAAAGCTTTTTTTGTTCGACACTGTCAGAATTTGAGAATTTTCTCCTATGTGAACGGATTTTGACAAATTTGACAACTTGTCAAAACGAAACGTCAAGCTAATTTTAAAGATTTTTAGCGATTTGGAGCCTTTAAGGGGCTCGTCGAACAAAAAAATGTTGTATTCAACTCGTTCTTGTGTAATTTGGGCTTTTTTGGCACTCGTGGACCTTTAAAACTCGAGTGAAACGAGAGTTATAAACTGGTCCACTCATGCCAAAAAAGCCAAAATTACATGCGAACTCGTTAAATAAATAACTATTTTATAATACTCGTATTTAAAATCAACTACATAGATGAAATTTCATAATTTTAATTTTATGTTAAAAATGGAAAATAAAAATTTTAGGTGTACTCTTTCACAATTTGGGTTGCAATATTCTTAGCTACAGGTTTGGCTGAAAAAAATGGTATGGGAAATTTTTTTTTGGTAATGAGTAGTTTTCATTTAACGAATTTATATTTTAGAGAGTCAGTTACTGTTTATTGGGGACGGGGAGTGGAAGCAAACACATTTTTTTAAATATGGAGCTCCACCTTTAACAACCGCCTTAAAAAACATTTTGAGTTTGAACACGCCGTACCGGTCTACACCTAAGTATGAGGTATTGAAGACAAATTTCAGTAAAGAAGAAAGTGTGTATATAATGGTGGAGAACCTAACTGACGTACTTTTCAACTTTGTTCCTGTAACACACCCCAATACTTCAAATTATACAATGGTTCCCACACAGTTACAAATACAAGCGTGTGAAAATAATAAATGTGAACAATTAAAGGAATGCGACAGAGCAGTAACTATAACATGTTGAAAACCATTCAAATTTTTATTATTATGATTTTAGGTGGTTGACGTATCTGACACAAACCTGGATGAAAATGTGATATTTCTATCATGGAAACTATCCGAAGCAGAATCTTTGATTATTTTAATGCAATATAAAAACAAATTTATCAAATGTCATCGTAAACCACATTTTCAAATAAATAAACTTGTTATGACTGGTTCTGAAAGCCAGTTATATGGAACTATCGATGGTAAGTTATGGTGGTAATGATTTTTTCGTTCTTTTGCTTTATGCAGTCTTGACACATTTCTAATATTGGTTATCCAGGTTTTTTCAAATCGACTACTAAAGAGAATAATCATATAAATCTTGATAGGAATTTTAATTTACAAGTAAATCAAAGTGTTTCTCTGCATACATTCCAGTGTTTAGATTGTAATACAATTATAACGTTGACATGCGACTCCTTGCAAAAGACCGTTAACGTATCTAACTCTCAAGGATCCAAAATGGTTAGTGTCTATACTCTATACATTTGTCCATCATTAAAATTTAAAAAAATCAATTTTAAAAGATTTTCAGTGACAATCGTATACTCAACGGATGGAAAGAAAGTTCCTTGTCGAATTGTGGTACGCAAGAACTTAGTAACTGTAATTTGACACTGCAGACATTGCTTCTTCAGTCAGTCCATCAAGTGAATAACATGTGGATTATTGTTCAAGGTAAGTCTTATCAGTCTTATTACATTTTATCTTAACTTATGTATATATTTTTTAATTATTTTTTATGACTGTTTTCATTGTATGTACTTTTTACTCCAGGTGCTGCTTTTGTAAATTTAAGAAATGAAAATGACAAAATTGATTCAGGTATTAGTTACTATCAAAAACTTGGTTCATTTAAACTATATAGTAATCACGTGATTTATGCTTGGTTTTGTTCTAAAAGGTCAAGGCTCCAGTACGTTCGTTTCAGTAAACATTTTTGGTGCCAGTGTCGTGTCAGTCATAATGAAATTATCTCGAGTTGAGATGAGGCCACGAAGTAGTTGAACAATTATTAATCAAAAGAAAGCAATTTCTAAAGCAGTCAATAAAGATTTTATCCCCATATTTCCATTAAGTGGAAGGGCTGCGTGATGCACACGTGGTTACTACATTGCTTATGTGAATCGCCTATAGGTTTCTGGCATGTTTTATTACAGTACCACAAAAATCTATTATTACTACACGTATATATTATTTTTTAGGTCAGGAATCAATATGTTTAAAACTTGAAAACGATACAACTGTTGCAGGTAATTTTCCCAATTTTGCTTTCTTTCCCTTTATTTTTAATCTGGAGAAGAGTGCACAACAATTTTAAAAATTCCAGTTTACCATAAAATTGTTTGCTCTCGGTGGAAATCTAACTGTATTGTAAGAATCATGATTTTTCATTATTCGTGACGTAGTCGTAAACGAAGAAGTCCGATTGGTTCAATTCTTTTGTTGTAGACTCGTAACAGAGAAATATGAAAAAGAAGTGTTACTTCTAATTTTTTAGTCGTAAAATATTTTTCCCTGGTGATAATTAATATTATAAGAAACACACTTTGTGTTACACTTAGTTAAGTGACAAACACTCGGCATTCGCTGTTGATTTGCGGCTCGTTGCGAAAATAGCTTTCTGTCATAAATAACAAATGCCTTTTGTCCTGTTGAACGAACCATTTTGTAGTACGGGTTATCAATTAGTTAATAAAACGCGTTTTCGTTAAAAATAGAGCATAAAAAAAACCAAAGATACTTTCGCGTATTTAGCCTTCATTTCATTTAAAATATTTACTGTTTTAGATTTTGAGCAATTTGAGCAGACCCCAACTCCAATAATTACAAGTACTCGTACATCAGATAATGTGCAGTCGCGAGCAATAAATTTTGGTCGTCAAGGTCATTCTTTGACGCAATTGAAAATGTTCCATTGTAAAACAGTCGCAAATATCATAACCTATGACATTAATTGTCATTTTTTTCTCAATTTTTTGACACTTTGTTGACGTGGGCATAATCAGTCAGGGAAATTTTTTAAATTAGTGACAATCTAACCAAATTTTGAAATGACATTGACGACCAAAATTTATTGCTCGCGACAGTACTGGCGATAAATTAATCACACGTTGATCCCTTTCCAACTGTTTTTAATACTGTAAATGATCTAATCTTATAATTGGTTTACAGGTACTAAACTCGAAATTAACACAAACAGTGCCCAATCCAGGCGCGTAGCCAGGGAAGGGCCTAGGTGGGCCTGGCCCACCCCAAAATTTGCCGGCCCACCTGTGTGCCCACGTTAAGGAAACTAAGAAAATATTTTTGAATTAAATAAATGTTAAAAAAAAAAAAAATTTAGAACAAGAAATATAAGTACCTAATCTGAAAAGTAACAATATCCTTTACATACCTAAACATTTTTGCCCATAAAAATACTTGAGTCATTAAATCAGACCTGCCCGTCCAAGCTATCGACAACGTTATCATTATCAACTGCTTAGTCGTCAAAAAACAATCATATAGGTTAATTCCCGGTTCAGCTTTCAGTTTCTTTCTTTCGTCTTTACCGTCTGGTTTTATAATTGACATTTTATTTTGTGGACTGTGGTACTGTGTTACTGATTAAAATGAGTGGTAAAAGAACAATACAAGATACAAGATTTTTTTTCGTCACCTAAGAAGCAAAAAAAAAGTGAAGAATCGTCAGAGGAACCATCAACAAGTACAAAAGTTACTGAAAATCAGCCTCCTGGCTTTGAAATACTGGTTGAAAGCGCCGAAACTGAAGTTGCCCTTGTGTCCAGTCCTCAATGTACACCAGATCTTCAACTTGAAAGTGACGTCTTATCAGACTCAGAGTCCGACCCTGGTGGAGATGATGAAAAATCTCCCGAATTTAACGAATGATTGTTGGACAAAAATAAGCAAAGTGAAAAAGAAAAGCCATCGATTCACAAACAACCTCCAGGACCAGGAGATATTTCACAAAATGTTACTGATGGACCCACGCAACCAATCTTGAAATTATTTCCGAGAACCAAATTTAATGATAAATTTAGACAATTTAATAGTTCATGGTATAAACTCTACCCTAGCTGGTTGGAATATAGTGTATTAAATGACGGTGCGTTTTGTTTTGTGTGCCGACATTTTTCAGTAAATCCTAGTCAAGTGTTTACTAGTGTTGGTTTTAAAAATTGGAAAAGAGCTTTAGAGAAAGAATCTGGATTTAAACAGCATGAAACTAGCTCCGAGCACAGAAACTGTCATCTAAAATGGATTAACTATAGTCAGGTAAAGTCAAATCCAAGAATATCTGTGGCCAGTCAGATTAATGAAGCTCATTTGGCTCTAGTAAAAGAGAATCGTGAATATTTAGGAATCGTCATTGATATTTTAATGTATACTGCCACACAAAATATTGCACAAAGGGGACATCGTGAAAATGAACAGAGTTCTAACCGGGGAAACTTTTTGGAATTATTATAACTTTTTTCGAAATACAATCCCATTATTAAAAAAAAAATAGATGAGGATCTACCCCAAAACGCAAAGTATACAAGCCCGCAAATTCAAAATGAAATTTTATATATATGTTCTAAAATGATTTTAGACCAAATAAGTGCTGAAGTTAATCAGGCTACATGCTTCGCTGTAGTGTGTGACGAAACAAAAGACATTTCCAAAACAGAACAAATTTCGGTAGTGTTACGTTATTATTTAAAAGGAACTATTTATGAACGATTTATAGGATACAAAGCCGCTAAAGATTTGAACGCTCAAGCACTGCTAACTTATCTTAAAGAACTATTAATTCGATGTAAAATAGATTTACAAAATTGTGTTGCTCAAACATATGATGGAGCAAATGTGATGAGTGGTCGCTTAAATGGGGTTCAAAAACTTTTCCGTGATGAAGTTCTAAAAGCTGTGTATGTGCATTGTTTCAATCATCGTATAAATTTAATTACTGTGGATATTTGCAAAAGCCTAGCCCACGGAAAGACATTTTTTGATCTCTTAGAAGCAGTTTACGTTTTCATATCTGGCTCTGCAGTTCATTCCAAATTTATAGAAACCCAAGTGCTTTTAAATCCCAAAAGAAAACCTATTGAATTAAAAAAAATGGAAAATTGTAAGTTATTCGTATTCGTTTCAAAACCTGTTTTTGTTACTGTTACATTACTTTAAAATATGTAATTTTGAGTTACTATGACTAGATATTTAAAAATGAATTTATTTCGTCAGTGGACCTTTACATTTATAAAAGATGGAAAATATGCGCGTGAGATCTGCGCATTGTGAGAGAACAGTTGAAGGCTACACTTACTTCCATTGGTTTAACTCGTCGAAGTTATTTTACATTTTACCTAACGGTCAACATCTTTGTTGTCTCACAGGACGCAGAATTCCTTTGCGCAGTTACGTCACTGTGCGACAAAGAGCATTCTTATTTGTAAAGGTCCGTTTCTTGCCTGTTTAAATTTTTCTCTCGTTTAACTATACTTCGTCCAGCGAGAGATTGCGAGTCTTTAAATTGTGGAATTGTAACCCAACACCGCAAAATGCACTAAAATACATTAATCAGAGCATAATTTCGGGGCAAAAATGATACTGCTAGGTACTACTTTCTCTACGTAGAATTTAGTGATTTTTACGTCAACCAATCTCTCGCTGGACAAACTATACTACCGTTTTCTTTTAAATGGTTATTGTACGTTCCGTTTTGATATTCATGACACCATATACATACACATCGTTACGTCCGTCACGTAATCAATATGTACCAGATGCACTTTTAAATACAAATTAAGTTGTCAGAAATAGAATTCAAGTTTTGCATCATTTGTTCCATTTGTCATTTTACAAAGTTAGAGTCTATTTGTAATATTGTTTATCTATGTATTATATTTCAATTATTAAATTTTGTGTACTTTTTAATGCTCACGTCTTCTCTTGCGATTCTTATAAGAAGACCTGAACATTTAAGAGTACAAGAATTCTTCTTGCTATTATATAAATATCAATATTCTTGTAGGGCAAGAAAAAAGAATCGGATAGACCGGAACAAACATCAGTGAGATACACCGTCGTGCAAAGGGGTAGGTAGCTCAGCCTTTTTTTTTCTTTCTTTTTTTTTTATAGAAGTTATACTTCGTCCAGCGAGAAATTGGGAGATTTTAAATTATAGCCTTGTAACCCAACACTGCAAAATGCACTAGAATACATTAATTACAGCATAATTTCAGGGCAAAAATGTTACTGCTTGAAGGATATATTTCAAATTTTGCGTGCACTAGGTACATACTACGTACTTTCTCTACGTAGAATTTAGTGATTTTTATGTCAACCAATCTCGCTGGACAAACTACCATTTCCATAGTCTCATAACATCAGAGAGCAACATTTTTTTGTATTACATTAGAAAAATTACATACTTGGATATTGTAGTATAGATAAAATTTGCATAATATAGAGGCTTCAAAATTTTTTATGAACAACCAGATTTTCTCATTCTTTTACAAACGGAAGTAGTCTTCTTACGGGTAGATTCACGAAACTTAGATAATTTGCAAATCGTTAACGAAACGGCAAATACAATGCTTCAACAATGTCAGTTGTCATGGTTTTGTTTTTGCAATGTCTTATCGAGCCTTATCGGGTCTCGTAAATGACCCCCTGAGTCGGTATTATGCTTTAACATTTCCTTCAACCATATAACCTCACATTGAACACCATTTTAATCGTAAATATTTGACTTTTTGCAAAACAAGGATATCTTAGATATTAAATAACATATTATTTATTACAAAAGGTGTTGAATACGTGCACCCCACATTTCAAAACATGTTGGTATTCTGCGTCTCAGCGCATTTGAAATATAACTATGTATGTATTTTTCTAGCAGAAGAAAACGAGGAAGGAGAACCCTTCATTGAAAACTCGCCAACCGGTAGCTAGTTCAGCCAGGTTTTTGTAATGGACGTTACCATTTTGATAATCCCAGTATATCAGAAACCAACATCCTTTACATTAAATTAGTAACATTATAGTACGCATAAATTCTACAAGTAATTCTTACACAAGAATAGAGAAAATTGGCACAAATCCCATGATGTTTTTAATTTTTCTCTGCTTTTCGCATATACAGGGTGTTTTCGAAGTTGAGGAGTTCCTTTTTACATGTGATAATATGCGTTGTTCTAAAGAGTTTTAGCCAAAATCACCTTAGTAAAATGTGTACGGCAATGAATACAATAAATTAATTTTTTTGAAATTTTTGAAACCGGTCCTGCTCAAATTTGCGCTGATTTGTTAGAAATTAGAATTGACAAAAAAAAATAAATAAAATGAGCATGGACGTTAATCAAAAATACTGTCACTGTTGTCATCTAATTAGTCGGAATGGCTTTATCATTACAAAAATAATGAGCTCTCAGTGTATGTTGCTAATGTATGGGCAATGTTATCACGTTATCAGAATGCAGCTGCGGCATCCATTGAGTACGCAGAGCGATTTCCAGAAAGACACGATCCTGGGCCACGTCAATTATTAATCTAGTACAGCGGAGAAATAGACAGGACCGGACTCAAAATTTTAGAAAACAATAAAAATATACAATCAATTATTTCCGATAATACAAACATTTTACTAAGAAGATTTAGGCTAAAATTCTTAAGAATAATGTATAGTACCCCATGTTACAAGGAACGCCTCAACTTCGAAAACACCCTGTATAATAAAATAAAAAAGTATCCTATTAAATGGTGAGAATTAGGAGGCGGAGTCTAGCTATAGCTACTCCACTCAACCTCCATAATAAAAAGACAAGGAAAAGTAGGCTACATATACCGGGTGATTCAGTTTGGTATTCGCGGCCCTACATCTTTTTTGTTTTAAGAAAAAAGTATAGCAACCCATATATATTTGTAAATCGCTTGTAAAACTACAATAGATGATGTTGTCAAATCTTCTCTACGATGACATATGTCAAAGTTAAGACAGTCAACTTTTTTTTTTAAATAGTACACTATACATTTCTTAGCCTATTCTTGTAAAGCTTTTTTTTCTACATTTGAATGTGTAAAAAAAGTTGACACTTACATCAGAAAAAAATCGAGAAAAATAATAAAATATGATTTAATTTATTCGAAAGTGTTATTTTCTAAAAAGAGCTAGTAAGCCAAACATTTGTAAATTCGCATTATGTTGGTTCCCTGCATGTCACTATTTACAAGACAACCACGTAGCCAAAAAATAAAATGATTTGACCTTGTTTGTTTTCAAGCCTCGGGTGCGCCTCGGCCAGAAAACTGAGACTCGGACGAAATACCAAATCCATACTGAAATTACTATGCTAAATTCGCGTTATGTTGGTTCCCTGCATCTCACTATTTTAAGAATTACATAGCCAAAAAATAAAATTATTTGACAGTGAAATACCCGATCCATCCTGAATTTACTTTATTCGAATATTAGAATTTAGACTTATTCGAATTTTACATAGTCACCTATTCAAATATTCGAATACGATTCCCAAGACTCATCATGTCATTCATGCACTATCAAAATTCAACTACATATTTTCATCGTGTATGCATTCAAAACGGTATAGTCAGGAACAAGTTAGGTTTCGAAGCCAGATGTTATATCATAGTTATTTATTTAAATATAGGTTATAACATAGCTATTTATTTAAATGTAGGTAAAGTTGACTCAAGTTGCAAAAAGCATTTTTCTCATAGTTTTGAACCAAATAAAGGCACAAAGGGGCCAGAAAATCATAGTTTGGGTTGAATACTTTCCGTATTAGTACAGTTTTAAAGTAATTTCAAATGACTAATGCCATAAAAACGCTGTTGCAAATGCAAAATGGTTTTTTGCAACTTGAGTCAACTTTACGTTAATAATTGACGCTATTAATGTCAAAATTCAATTGTCTCCATGGCTAACTAGCTCTTTTTAGAAAATAACATAAATAATAAAATAAATTAAATCATATTTTATTTTTTTTTCTCGATTTTTTCCTATTGCAAGTGTCAACTTTTTTACACATTCAAATGTAGAAAAAAAAGCTTTACAAGAATAGACTAAGGAATGTATAATGTACTATTTAAAAAAAAAAGTTGACTGTCTTAACTTTGACATATGTCATCGTAGAGAAGATTTGACAACGTCATCTATTGTAGTTTCATAAGCGATTGACAAATATATAGGGTTTGCTATACTTTTTTCTTAAAATAAAAAAGATATAGGGGCGCGAATACCAATCTGAATCACCCGGTATACATAATTAATTATACTTATCTACTAAGATATTTAAAAGACATAATATTAAGGAAGAAAAAGAAAGTGCAAGTTAAATTCAGATAACAATTAAAGGCCACGACATATGAATAATAAAATTAAACAGATGAATGTACATTACTGCTTAAGAGTTGATAAATCTAGTAAATGGGCCTTATATTTTATCTTGAATTTCTTTTGATGCAGAGATCTCAGATCTCTGGGAACATCGTTGTATAACAATATGGCGTTATAGCTAAAAGACCTCTCAAACAGGCAGATTTGCGTCTGATATTGACATTATGAACTTCAAAACGTCTTATGAAATTGCAATTTAAAACCAATAATTCGAAAAAGACGCACAGTGCTCAAATTTGAACATGAACTTTGAGTGAGTGTTTTTATTTTTATAAAATAAAATATCCTTGGATCTCTACCACGATGCAAGCTATATAAATGCAGCTTTCTCGACCGACATTAGAGATAGGTAGTGTTGTAATTTTTTTGCATTTCTTTTGTCATAATTAAACATATAAAATACCATTCGCAAATTTGATCTATCAAAATACATTACTGATTAATAGAACAGACAACGGAACGTGCTCATCACATTACGACCAACTTTGTGTAAAGTGGTCTTTCTTGTGAAAATTATTTCTTTAACCCGATTCTAGAGACGTTGGGCCGTATCACGACACCGTTATTAAAGTGGTCGTTAACTACAGTCGTGATTAAAGTAAACATAAAACGATGTATGTAGATTTATGCAATTATAACCTGCCAGAAAGAGATGAAATCGTCACCAAGGTAATTAGAGTCATGATTAAATTTAATAAGGGTGTCATGATACGACCCATTATGCCGGGGGCATAAGAAAATGTTCGGTAACATCCCCCAGCAGAATAGATGGTAAACTAGGGGGTAGCAGGTAAGGACAACTTATATTTTATTTTTGTTGCATGTTCAATCCTGGGCAAATATATTTAGTAATTTTTATTTGGAGTTTGGACTCATTAATTTCTCGACTATGGAATGATAATCAAGAAGAAACTTGTAAATTGGTTAACATGCTCCTTGACATCGTCAATGATTTGACTAAAAATGTTTAATCAATCAATCAGAGCCAAGAAACTTTGAGGTCCTACAACGATAGCGGCTTGGCCTGGATCTACGAATTTGTGAACCCTCTTCGCATTTTAAATACATATTTAAATGAATGGATAAAAAATAAAGAGAGAGAAAAACGATGTCTGTAATTAACATTTATTAAATTAACATGAAAAACAAAACAAAAATTAAAAAGGAGATTCTGATATTGGAGTATTAAAATGAGGGGAAATCCCGCACAATATGAGACGTAGGGTATGGTCACTTTAAAGCACAGCCCGCGAGACAGAGCCGTAACTGTTGTCGGATGTTTAGCTTCTTCTTCCCAAAATTCGTTTCACATTCATCGTATTTCCAAAAAACTTTAAACTTTATTTGCATATTTTATAATTCCCAAATTATTTTCGCTTGTTACGAAAAACCGTCTACACGATAGAAAATATTCCCGGTTTCTTTTTAACCGTTAATATAAAAAATGAAATTCAAATTAAAAAGTAGCTATTGAATTTATTTCGTATCTCATAGTCATATCTCTATCAAGTGATGAGTCCACATAAATCAATCAACTGCGGCTTGTCATCATCAACCAACAATTGTTCAAAAAAAATGACGAAAGAAGCAAGTTTGGAAGTGTGCCTCTCGAGATAATTACCGAAAAGACAGCAAAAAGTAAACCGTCAAACCAAAAAAAGCAAAATTTTCAGTTGGAAATAGTTAAAGACCACGACACAGCAGATCATGACATAATGATTACACTATCAGTAAATAAATAAAATTAAACTCCATTAATCCCTATTGTTAGATAACACAGGCCTGCAAAACAAAACTTTTTAATCGATGTTTTGATTTTGATAACTGATTTTGTATAACATTGGAGCCCTGATTAGAAAAATACAATTCATTTTTTTGTATCACGTCAGGTTTTTTCACAATAAACCAAAAAAAATTAAGCAAATTATTTAGGAAAATAAAATGTTTATAATAATTCTTGGTTAATAATCTAACTAATTTTTTTATTCCTTATGAGAATGGCATCTTTAACGCTTTGTGAGGAAACTTCTTTTAATTGATTGCCTGCTGTATATTTTTTTTGGGTACATCGCGCTGTAACATCCAGCAAAAGTCTACCATCATTGATACGCTCCATCTTCCTTGATATCACCTCTCCATTTGTTTTATATCTTGGTCAAGACGTTCCCCTTGTTCCTCGCTGACAGCACCAAGATTTTTAGGAAAAAGATTTAAGTGCGAAAAGAGGAAATTCACTTTCAAACTCATATTACATCCCAAGATGTGAAAATTTTTAAACATGATTCTTACAATATTTTCGTAGTCTTCATCTTTGTGATTTCCAAGCAATTTTTCTATGACGTTCTTAAATGCCGTCCAGGCATTCCTTTCAACAACATTCATAGAATTTTGAAAATCATTACCTTTGTATGTACAAAGATCTTATTTGAGGTCCTAACCGCTTTTCATTTGGCATTGGAGAGATCTGGTAACTTTGTACATTAATACTTGAAACATTGTCCATTTTTATCAAGAGGCTTTACAAATTGCTTCATCAAACAAAGTTTGATATGCATTGGTGGTACCTAATACTACTTTTTTAGGATACAACTAAATTATTTTTTATTATTGCTTCCCGGTACAAGTCTAGTTCTTAAAGGCCACTTCTTTTGAGTCCAATGCTTGTCTCGTGCCCGGCAGTCCCACTCGCAAATAAAACAAGGAAATTTAGAATATCCATATTGTTGTCCGATATTACAGTATCGAAATTTTGAAATAATTCATTCATTCTAGGTGAACATTTCAATTTTAAGAAAAAACGATTTGTGACAAAACTAGACGTGATAGCGCAAAACCAAAATCATTTTCGTAATCAGGGGGTCGAAATTGTTCAAAAACTGTCAATTTTATGCAAACATCGAAATCAGTGCAGGCTTGTGTAATCTTTCCAGATGCCACTCACCTCTAGAACTTTTTGAGAATAATTTGCTGTTTCTCTTGTCTCCTGAAATCGCGAAGAAACAGTTTCCATGGAAATGACACATCAATATCAAAAGATTCTCGGTACTTGTGGCCTTATCCTTGATTTTTCAATTGAATCGCTGATTGCAGAAAGGGTACAAGTCAGTGAACAGAAATTTTGAATGACACGAAAAAAAAATGCTTTTTTTTGGGACTTGCGTATGATAATTGATGGAACTTCAATCAAAAATCAAATACATATTGAAACACTATCTTTTTCAGCAGTATTTCAAAATATTTGTTTTACTCGCTTAAGACTTAGTGATTTTTCAAGTAATAATTACAAAATGCTAGAAAACATGACGTGTATCCTTTCTGTAATCAGCAATTCAATTATTCCTATTACTAATAATTGAAAACTGAATAATTGAAAAGACGAAAGGTCATCCTTATTGGCACCCAAGAACTGCCAAGAAGAGATGTGAGCTTGAACGCTGTAAATGATACAGTTCTTTAGAAAATATAGATTTCAAATTAACTGAAAAAAACTTTTAAAATTATCATTACAATGTATAGAAAGTACTCTGTTGCATCGGGTGTTCATTTAGAATTCTCCTCAAAGTTGGTGTTGAAGAGTCCATTGTGATTTTGTGAACCCACCACTCGTCAGTCTGTACATTTAAAACACAAACAACGCAAAAAGTGAGGTTATATTTAAACGGCAGATCTGTGATCTACTGGGTGCCCCAAAATTCGCGGAACAACTTAGCAGTACGTTGTTAAGTAGTAATTAAAATATCAGGTAAAAATGTTTAAAAAAATCAATCTTCGTTTTTGTCGAAGATATGGACCTATTCGTTACACTAAATGTGGCAACATTTAAAAACATTCTATGTATCCCAATAGTCTGCAACACGACCTGCTAGATAGTCAGAGTGTCTATAGCGGCCTGGGCGTAGATCGAAAAATCCTATTGTTCTCATGATTCTGACATTTGGGGTTGTTTTCGGGGGTTGCTGTTAGTAACTAACTGTCATGCTATCACATCTGTGACAACGTCATGTGCATCGTGACAATTTAGACATGCAGTCCACACTCCACACACATGTATCTGCATGATGCAAGCAGTCATGCGTAGTTGTCCAGTGATAAATGATACTTTACTTTAATTTAATTTAATTCAATTCTAATTACAGTTTGCATATTCTAAATTGGCAGAAGCAAGATGTTGCGCACTGGTTCGGTTGCGCGGAAGGGACAAAGTTTCGGCGCTGCGTTTTTTGAAAATATCTTGGTCAGTGGCGAGTGCAAATTCATAGAATAATAATTTGTCCCAAATTATATAATTACATTCAAAACTGTACAAAACTTAAAGTATACTTTCCACTCATTTCCACCAAGAATGGCACGGATTAATTAGGCAAAAATAATAATTGTTTTGTTATGGACCCATCTTTATCTGAAATGACCCGCTTAGGAAATAATGTACCTACTGCCAATCCAAGATTGAGATTATAATTTTAATATTATTCCAGAAGTAGGTTTACAACTAACGGAACTTTTTGTTGCTGCATTTACCGCAATATCAGTTCTAATATAATAAAAAAACCAGTTCATAAACACTAACAGCAGAATACTAAAAACCAGAAACACCAAACAGAACTAGCATCAACTAAATTAATAACATTTTTGTTATTAAAGTCACTTTTAAACTGTGAGACTCTTGACATTGCACTTTGACAACTTCACTGAATTCATTACATTTGTTTGGAAGGTTATGATTATTTAGTGACATTCCCCCCTAAAGTGGCGCCGTGGAGATCACAGGCATTAAACCTTCGCCCAGGCAGATGTATAGTGAAATATGTCAATCATCAAGACGGCGGTGGTCTGCAAATATTTCATTTTTGTTGTATCCATGGAAATGGGGGAGAAAAATCAAAGCCATGTTGCCGTACGTTATTTTAGATAAAACGGACATAAAATTACTATTTGGAAATGCTGGAAGTAATGAAGAAAATAATTGCAATCCTGATCACAATCGTTCAAAATTATTATGCCAATGGTTAGGAAAAGACAAATAATGAAAATCTTTTTTAATATTTAAAATAAATGAGATCAAAGCTGCACCTTTTGAGGTATAGAATTTTTTTTATGATTTTTCTCATTATTTTCTAACATGAGTTGACATTGCCCCATTGAGTTGTTCCGCGAATTTTGGGGCACCCAGTATAATCCGTGATTTGTTAACAATCGAGTCTTCAAGGCCAACTTTGAGGAGACATTTAAATGAACACCTGATACCAACTAAAGAGCTTTGAAAATTTATTTTTTCTATAAGTGATTCAAAAAACTGATATTCACGCACAGTTACTCTCGTGTAAAAAATAAGCGCTTTCCTTTTGCACCAAAACTCAGATATTTTTGCTCAGATCAGTTTTGTTCACTTATGTACGCGTTCCTTTTGCTTTTGGCTCAGACAAATAAAGTGAGATTTTTACTTCCCCCCTTCCCGATGCTGCACCACCTCGACAGCAGATGCAGATAACTGAGAATTAACTCACTTTGTGACATCGGTAGTGGGAGAAAAATACGGGGAAAAAGTAAAGCGAGCCATCGCGTAGTTTTGGGTTGTGTTTTGTATAAAGTGTTTGGCACAAATATAGAAATATAATTATAAAAAAATAGTAAGATATACAAGCTGCAGAGAACAAAAAATAAGTGGATCATCACTTATTTTATACCTTAGTTTTATAATCCACAGATTAGGTAAGTCCAACTAAATATGCCGCCAGAAACCAAAATTAATTGTGGAACGAAAAAACATCCATCACTTAGCGAGAAATAGAGCCATATGCAACTACAAGGAATTCGCTGCCTTACTGTTACGATATCTTTTGTTTGGCACCAGAACCACATAGTCTCCAACCTAACCAAATTTATGGCAACCTAGTAACGAATATCTCTAAATCATAGGGATTTTTTTTTACACTGTTGTAAGATTGAAACTATATTTCTGTTTTTCATTTCACACACAGTTTTCTATTAGTTACACTCACTTCACACACTTAATATAAAAAGAACTATTACCTGAAAACACAAAACATTCAGACAGAATCTTATTTTTGAAATGAAAACAAAGAAAATGCTGACTAGATTTACCATACACAATTCTTTGTTGAAGTTTCGGCAGAACCTCTTTTGATCGCGGTTATTGTAGGTAGAACTGAAGAGCTAGGCCGACCGTTTTCAAAAGTTTTCTTTTCCATTGTCGTCCCTTATCCTTTTTTTGTTGATCACGCTGTATTGTATTAATAGCACATCACATACGATCCTAGGCAATTAAAAAATGTAAAGATGTGTGGGTATCAACTAGCATTGGGACAACATAGCACATTTTAACTCAGTTAAAATATTCACTCTATCCAATCATTTTAAAAACATAACCAATCCAAACGTTTTCAAAATGGAAGTTAAGGTTTAGTTGGTCGATCCTGCACTTTACTCTTTAAAAGAGTATCTTACCGATAGATTGTGATTGTATGGACCAAATTGTAATTATATCTATGATTAATAAAGTACAATTATTATCAATTATTATCTTAAATACTTATCTCGAAAAAGCATAGAGGTAAAGGACCTATAGAGACGGTATAAGTACCCGTGAAGCATCTTATACTACTACTATTACTTATAGCTGCAAGTGACACAAGAAAATGGTAAGTAATAACCTTTTAGATTGTTTTTTTTTTTACCATAAGAATAGTAGTTTTTAGAATCTGCGTCTCTAATAGGTCTATTGTTGTATTCAATTTGGAGTCGTTTATGGGTATCTCTTAAAGCACTCGTAGTTTAATAGATTTCTAAGAAAATTTTTATCAATATTTCAGTGTATTATTGTCATTTACACCAAAAAATTTCCAATATTAATGTTCAAACTCTACTTTTTAACATATGTTGCAGATGTAGTTGCATCTGTTACCTTGAATTACCAATTAATACAAAATTCCCTAGAATTTGAAAATTTAATTTTTTTATTTAAAAATTAAAACAAGGGTGCAAATTCTAAAAAATAACATAAAAAACTTGTTGTATAAGGGCATTGGCGCACTCGTTCCATACAAAACTCCCCTACGGGTCGTTTTCTACACCTGGAACTCGTGCGCCAAATCAACCCTTATAAAACTCGTTCTTTAATATACTATTATTTGACGAGTTTGTGTGTAAATTGGGTCTTTTTTGGCACGAGTGAGCCATTTTAAAACGCGAGTGAAACGAGCGTTTTAAAGGCCCACGAGTGCCAAAAAACCAATTTACACACGAACGAGTTGAATACAACGTTTTTTTGTTCGACGAGCCCCTTAAAGGCTCCAAATCGCTTAAAACCTTTAAAATTAGCTGACGTTTCGTTTTGACAAGCTGTGACATTTATCAAAAAAAAAGCTTTTTTTGTTCGACACTGTCAGAATTTGAGAATTTTCTCCTATGTGAACGGATTTTGACAAATTTGACAACTTGTCAAAACGAAACGTCAAGCTAATTTTAAAGATTTTTAGCCATTTGGAGCCTTTAAGGGGCTCGTCGAACAAAAAAATGTTGTATTCAACTCGTTCTTGTGTAATTTGGGCTTTTTTTGGCATTCGTGGACCTTTAAAACTCGAGTGAAACGAGAGTTTTAAGCTGGTCCATTCATGCCAAAAAAAGCCAAAATTACATGCCAACTCGTTAAATAAATAACTATTTTATAATACTCGTATTTAAAATCAACTATGTACATAGATGAAATTTCATAATTTTAATTTTATGTTAAAAATGGAAAATAAAAATTTTAGGTGTACTCTTTCACAATTTGGGTTGCAATATTCTTAGCTACAGGTTTGGCTGAAAAAAATGGTATGGGAAATTTTTTTTTGGTAATGAGTAGTTTTCATTTAACGAATTTATATTTTAGAGAGTCAGTTACTGTTTATTGGGGACGGGGAGTGGAAGCAAACACATTTTTTTAAATATGGAGCTCCACCTTTAACAACCGCCTTAAAAAACATTTTGAGTTTGAACACGCCGTACCGGTCTACACCTAAGTATGAGGTATTGAAGACAAATTTCAGTAAAGAAGAAAGTGTGTATATAATGGTGGAGAACCTAACTGACGTACTTTTCAACTTTGTTCCTGTAACACACCCCAATACTTCAAATTATACAATGGTTCCCACAAAGTTACAAATACAAGCGTGTGAAAATAATAAATGTGAACAATTAAAGGAATGCGACAGAGCAGTAACTATAACATGTTGAAAACCATTCAAATTTTTATTATTATGATTTTAGGTGGTTGACGTATCTGACACAAACCTGGATGAAAATGTGATATTTCTATCATGGAAACTATCCGAAGCAGAATCTTTGATTATTTTAATGCAATATAAAAACAAATTTATCAAATGTCATCGTAAACCACATTTTCAAATAAATAAACTTGTTATGACTGGTTCTGAAAGGCAGTTATATGGAACTATCGATGGTAAGTTATGGTGGTAATGATTTTTAATGATTTTTCGTTCTTTTGCTTTATGCAGTCTTGACACATTTCTAATATTGGTTATCCAGGTTTTTTCAAATCGACTACTAAAGAGAATAATCATATAAATCTTGATAGGAATTTTAATTTACAAGTAAATGAAAGTGTTTCTCTGCATACATTTCAGTGTTTAGATTGTAATACAATTATAACGTTGACATGCGACTCCTTGCAAAAGACCGTTAACGTATCTAACTCTCAAGGATCCAAAATGGTTAGTGTCTATACTCTATACATTTGTCCATCATTAAAATTTAAAAAAATCAATTTTAAAAGATTTTCAGTGACAATCGTATACTCAACGGATGGAAAGAAAGTTCCTTGTTGAATTGTGGTACGCAAGAACTTAGTAACTGTAATTTGACACTGCAGACATTACTTCTTCAGTCAGCCCATCAAGTGAATCACATGTGGATTATTGTTCAAGGTAAGTCTTATCAGTCTTACTACATTTTATCTTACCTTATGTATTTTTCAATTATTTTTTGAGATTGTTTTCATTGTACTTTGTATTCCAGGTGCTCCTTTTGTGAATTTAAGAAATGAAACTAACAAAATTGATTCAGGTATTAATTACCATCAAAAACTTGGTTCATTTAAACTATATAGTAATCACGTGATTTATGCTTGGCTTTGTTCTAAAAGGATCAAAGCTCCAGTACGTTCATTTCAGTAAACATTTTTGGTGCCAGTGTCGTGTCAGTCATAATGAAATTATCTCGAGTTGAGATGAGGCCACGAAGTAATTGAACAATTATTAATCAAAAGAAAGCAATTTCTAAAGCAGTCAATAAAGATTTTATCCCCATATTTCCATTAAGTGCGTGATGCACACGTGGTTACTACATAGCTTATGTGAATCGCGTATAGATTTCTGGCATGTTTTATTACAGTACCACAAAAATCTATTATTACTACACGTATATATTATTTTTTAGGTCATGAATCAATATGTTTAAAACTTGAAAACGATACAACTGTTGCAGGTAATTTTCCCAATTTTGCTTTCTTTCCGTTTATTTTTAATCAGGAGAACAATTTTAAAAATTCCAGTTTACCATAAAATTGTTTGCTCTCGGTGGAAATCTAACTGTATCGTAAGAATCATGATTTTTCATGATTCGTGACGTAGTCGTAAACGAAGAAGTCCGATTGGTTCAATTGTTTTGTTGTAGACTCGTAACAGAGAAATATGAAAAAGTAGTGTTGCTTCTAATTTTTTGTACTCATAGTCTTGAAAGCAACGCTTCCAACATCCAACGCTCGCTCCGAAACGAGTGCTTCCCGGTCGACTCGAATGTAAAAATTGCAAAAAACACTGGCCCTCTGAGGCATTCAAAAAAAAATCTGTCTTGATAATAATAAAATTTAGTTAATAAAATACAACTTCCCTGGATTTTCCTCCATTAAAAAATTACGGAAAGATTTATAATCGTTGAAAATTGTTCCTACAAAATTCACAAATTATTGCAAAAATTGAAATATCAAGTGGAGCAATTGTTTCCAATAACCAAAGATCACTGCCTACTTGGTTTTATGTTCGTTTATGTTTAATGTATTAAAACAAAAAAAATTAATTTAATTTTCGTACAAAAAATATTGTACGAACCACTTGCGTGAAGACATCTTCCGTTCATTCGCGCATTAATTAAAGGCACTCGCTCCTTCGTCGCTCGTGCTTTAAAAAATGCGCTCATGCGGGAACATCGTCTTCCCGCACTTGGTTCGTAAATAACTATTTTAGAGTTGTAAAATATAAATATAATAAAATAAGAAACACACTTTGTGCTTCGAAAAATTCTACCAAGGCACGACAGCATTATGTGTTACACTTAGTTAAGTGACAAACACTCGGCATTCGCTGTTGATTTTCGGCTTGTTGCGAAAATAGCTTTCTGTCATAAATCACAAATGCCTTTTGTCCTGTTGAACGAACCATTTTGTAATACGGGTTATCAATTAGTTTACAAAACAAGTGTTTTCGTTAAAAATAGAGCAGAAAAAAAAACAAAGATACTTTCGCGTATTTAGCCTTCATTTCATTTAAAATATTTACTGTTTTAGATTTTGAGCAATTTGAGCAGACCCCAACTCCAATAATTACAAGTACTCGTACATCAGGTAATGTACAGTCGCGAGCAATAAATTTTGGTCGTCAAGGTCATTCTTTGACGCAATTGAAAATGTTCCATTGTAAAACAGTCGCAAATATCATTCATAACCTATGACATTAATTGTCATTTTTTTCTCAATTTTTTGACACTTTGTTGACATGGGCATAATCAGTCAGGGAATTTTTTTAAATTAGTGACAATCTAACCAAATTTTGAAATGACATTGACGACCAAAATTTATTGCTCGCGACAGTACTGGCGATAAATTAATCACACGTTGATCCCTTTCCAACTGTTTTTAATACTGTAAATGATCTAATCTTATAATTGGTTTACAGGTACTAAATCCGAATTTAACACAAACAGTGCCCAATCTAATCAAATCCAATATATCAAGGACACATCGTCACGAATGGAATCTTGGTTAATAGCAATATTCATTTTAATATTCGTAACATTCGTAATGAGTGCATTTAATTTCTACAAACAATGGCAAATTGTAAGTTATTCGTATTCGTCCCAAAACCTGTTTTTGTTACTGTTACCTACATTACTTTAAAATATGTAATTTTGAGTTACTACGACTAGATATTTAAAAATGAATTTATTTCGTCAGTTTCTTGCCTGTTAAAATTTTTCTCTGGTTTAACTATACTTCGTCCAGCGAGAGATTGGGAGACTTTAAATTGTGGGATTGTAACCCAACACTACAAAATGCACTAAAATACATTAATTAGAGCATAATTTCAGGGCAAAAATGTTACTGCTAGGTACCTACTACTTTCTCTACGTAGAAGTTAGTGATTTTTATGTCAACCAATCTCTCGCTGGACAAACTGTACTACCGTTTTCTTTTAAATGGTTATTGTACGTTCCGTTTTGATATTCATGACACCATATACCGAGCGATCATTTAAAAAATAAATCGAGTTTACTTTTAATTTTTTATTTATTTTTTAATTGATCGCACCGTACACATCGTTACGTCCGTCACGTAATCAATGTGTACCAGATGCACTTTTAAATAATTAAGTTGTCAGAAATAGAATTAAAGTTTTGCATCATTTGTTCTATTTGTCATTTTACAAAGTTAGAGTCTATTTGTAATATTTGTTGATCTTATTATATTTCAATTAAATTTTGTGTACCTACTTTTTAATGCTCACGTCTTCTCACAACATTTATTGCTGTTATATAAATATGAACATTCTTGTAGGCCAACAAGAAAAAGGAATCGAATAGACTGGAACAAGAAACATTTAGATATAACAACTTGCAAGTCGGTATGTAGCTCAGTCAGATTTTTTTTTAATTGAAGTTACCATTTTCATAATCTCAACACATCAGAGAGCAACATTTTTTGTACTAAATAAGAAACATTTAAAGTTGAATATTGCAGTGTAGATAAAATTTGCATAATATCGAGGTTTCAAAAAAATTTGTAAACAACCAGGCCGTGGTTAATCGGGCATCGTATTGAGTTTTTGCAAAACAGAAATATCTTATTAATGACAAATTATTTAATATAAAATGTGTTCAATACATGCACCCCCTACTTGTTGCTACATGTTGCTATTCTGATTGCCACCACATTTGAAATATAACTATTTTTTAGCAGAAGAAAGAGGGGAAGGAGAAAATTTCCTATAAACCTTGCCAGCCAGTTTTTCATAATAAAAGTTACTAAATATTTGCATAATCTCAAATTTCCTGACGTTTTTAATTTTTTCCTCTCCTAGTTGATTCCCGTCTGCTTCGTCTTCAAAAAAAGTTAATTTAATAATATAATAATAATAATAGACGACTTTATTTCTAAGGAAAAAAAAACAAAGATAATATATGTATAACAAAATAAAAAAGTATCCTATTAAATGGTGAGAATTAGGAGGCGGAGTATATAGCTATAGCTACTCCACTCAACATCCATAATAAAAAGACAAGGAAAAGTAGACTACATACAGGGTGGTCCCGATATAACCTGCCAGAAGAAATCCAGTAATAGGTGACGATGAGTAGAACTCATACACAAAAAATGTTTCTAATAAAAGTCTTTTCGTTTTCGAGATAAAAATAATTGAAAATTTGGTCAAAATTTGCTGTACGCTAATGAGTTAATCGGTTTTAAAAAGGTAATTCTGGTTACTTGGCTGCAATTTCTTTAGCAACGGTACCTGTAACACCTATGACATTTGTCAAGTTTAATTTTAAATTTGCGAATCCTTCAAAAAGTTATGAAATTCACAAAACAAGAATACGCCGATTTGCATTTACTCTATGGCGAAATACGTGGTAATTCAAGACCGGCAACGCGACCATACGGCGAACGTTTTCTTGAAGGAGTCCTTCCGTCCCGTTGTACTTTTGTGGAGCTACATCTGCATTTATGTGAGGTTGGTTCTGACTGATTCCAATACGATGGCGTCCCCGATCCTCCATTTAACTCCTCTGGATTTTAATTTTTGGGGCCACACGAAAGATTTGGTATACGAAGTTGAAATAAATCCAAAAGGCCAACTCCAGAAACGCGTAACAGACGCCGCGAACCACATTCGTAAAAACCCAGAAATGCTGAATTCTGTTTATGAAAATTGGTACCGGCGTACTCAAATGTGCTTAAATGCCAACGGAAGGCACACAGAACATTTATTATAAAATCATTTTTCTAGTCTAGTTTACCTTTCATTAGTTAGTAGATATTCTCAGTTAGAGTTGAAAGTACGAATATGTAAAGTGTAAATAAATTTATTCAATACATTATTTTGGCTATTTAACCACAATTAAGACGATACTCTTATTACACAGTTCTTCCACAATTTTGCACACACTACCTCTACATTTATTTACACATTGAAGAACACCACTTTATTTATTACTCATTCATCTCAGTCTTCAGCTTTTGCACCTAAATAAGCTGGTGAATTAACGCACACAGTGTACAGCGTTTTTAATAAATGTCATTAATTTGATTTAGTTTGTCAAATTTGAGATTTGTCATAAACGATTCAGGTACCTATGTTGCTTAGATACTGTCATCCTTACAAACACCAACAATTAATTCCTGAGTAGGTACGTATTTTTGTCGTCAGCAGCGTCGAATGGGTATGGATAGGGGTTAATTTATCCCCATCGTTTTGGACCTAATGAAAAGGGTTTTTTTGGAGTTGTTAGATCCTTCTAATGACCCAGAATTTTTTTGGCAGCTTATATCGGGACCACCCTGTATATACATAACTATACTTATCTACTTAGATATTTAAAAGACATAATATTAAGGAAGAAAAAGAAAGTGCAAGTTAAATTCAGATAACAATTAAAGGCCAGGACATATGAATAATAAAATTAAACAGATGAATGTACATTACTGCTTAAGAGTTAATAAATCTAGTAAATGGGCCTTATATTTTGTCTTGAATTTCTTTTGATGCAGAGATCTCAGATCTCTGGGAACATCGTTGTATAACAATATGGCGTTATAGCTAAAAGACCTCTCAAACATGGTTGTCGAATGAATCGGAATTGTTAAGGCAGATTTGCGTCTGACATTGACATTAGGAACTTCAAAACGTCTTATGAAATTGCAATTTAAAACCAATAATTCGTAAGAGACACACAGTGCTCAAATTTGAACATGAACTTTGAGTGAGTGTTTTTATTTTTATAAAATAAAATATCCTTGGATCTCTACCACGATGCAAGCTTATAAATGCAGCTTTCTCGACCGGCATTAAAGATAGGTAGTGTTGTAATTTTTTTGCATTTCTTTTGTCATAATTAAACATATAAAACACCATTCGCAAATTTGATCTATCAAAATACATTACTGATTAATAGAACAGACAACGGAACGTGCTCATCACATTACGACCAACTTTGTGTAAAGTGGTCTTTCTTGTGAAAATTATTTCTTCTTATCACGACACCGTTATTAAAGTGGCCGTTAACTACAGTCGTGATTAAAGTAAACATAAAACGATGTATGTATATGCCATTCACGATGTTTTGGCATAAGGGGAGGCCATGGAAAAAGTGCATTTAAGTTGGCAGTAAAGCTGTCTGTTGAATTAGGTTATGTTTTTCAAAATTTGAGGTTATAAACTGCGTCATTGTCTAGTGCATTGTTGTCAGTTCTACTAGTTTGCAATAGAACAATACTCACACATTTTTAATCCAATTTAACAAAACAGGAAACTGATTTGAACAGACTACAGAATAGTATGGACGTAGAAGTTAGTGATTTTTATGTCAACCAATCTCTCGCTGGACAAACTGTACTACCGTTTTCTTTTAAATGGTTATTGTACGTTCCGTTTTGATATTCATGACACCATATACACATCGTTACGTCCGTCACGTTACGTAATCAATGTGTACTAGATGCACTTTTAAATAATTAAGTTGTCAGAAATAGAATTAAAGTTTTGCATCATTTGTTCTATTTGTCATTTTACAAAGTCAGAGTCTATTTGTAATATTTTTTGATCTATTATAATTCAATTAATTTTTTTGTGTACTTTTTAATGCTCACGTCTTCTCACAACATTTATTGCTATTATATAAATATGAACATTCTTGTAGGACAACAAGAAAAAGAAATCGAATAGACTGCAAGTCGGTAAATAGCTCAGTCAATTTTTTCTTTAATAGAAGTTACCATTTTCATAACCTCAACACATCAGAGAGCAACAATTTTTGTATTAAATAAAAAAACATTTAAAGTTGAATATTGCAGTATAGATAAAATTTGCATAATATCGAGGCTTCAAAAAATTTTGTAGACAAGCAAGCCGTGGTTTCTCCAAATTTTACAACCGGATGTAGTCCTTTTGGTCGGTACACACACACATAATTTCACATTGAACACCATTTTAATCGAGCATCGTATTGACTTTTTACAAAACAGAAATATCTTGTTATAGTATTGCCGTCATAACTTTTTATCTGCTCCGCCCACTAAAATTGACCAATCAGAATCAAAGCCAGATTCAATCTGTACAACTTTTCATCACATTTGCTACGTAAAAAAGTTAAGGTTAGAATTTTGCTGTCAAGTCCACAATTATTGTTTTAGGTTCTAAAAAATAAAATGTCATTAAGACAATTCGAATGTCAGAAATTTTTACTGTGTAAATCAGATCGTCTTAACAACCTGTTTGATTGGTAACTAAGAAAATGAAATGGGCGGGGCAGATAAAATGTTACGTTGTCCTTATAGTATAATGACAAATTATTTAATATAAAATGTGTTGAATACTTGCACCCTCTACTTCAAAACATGTTATTCTGCATGCCAGCACATTTGAAATATAACTATTTTTTTAGGAGAAGAAAGAAAGGAAGGAGGAGGACTCCTAGAAATGCATAATCGCAATACACGAAAAGTATTCTAAATATTAAGTATTCTAATAATGAAAATTAGCTCAAATTTCCTGACGTTTTTAATTTTTTCCTCTCCTAGTTGATTCCCGTCTGCTTCGTCTTCAAAAAAAGTCAGTTTAAAACCAATACCTAATTCGAAACAGACACAGTGCTCAAATTTGAACATGAACCTTGAATGAGTGTTTTTATTTTTATAAAATAAAATATCCTTGGATTTCTACCACGATGCTCATTCTGTGGAATAATTGCTTAATTTAACAATATTTAGTCGTATGACATGTATTGGTGGTTGCATCACAAATTCTGTTGCGCTCATTATTGCTGAGGTATCACCTGTATTTCAGTTTTTTTCCATGTTTTATCGCGTTCAACGTTCAAATATATTTAGTAATTTTTATTTAGATTCGTTAGTTTCTCGACAACCCTTGCCACGTTTCTAGGGATGACGTTCTAATGTCCAAAGGAGAAAGTTGTGAATTTGTGAATTTGCTCCCTAATCTCATCAAAGATTTGACTGGAATCGAGAAACTGTCGCATATTTCAGAAAGAAACAGTCATATCAGATTTAAACAGCTGATCCATGATCTGTAATCCGTGGTCCGTTCATAATCGACTCTTCAACGCCAACTTATAGAAAAACATTGTACTATTGCGGGCAAAAAAAGTGGGACATCAATGTCATTGTCTTGACTTTTAATGTGAAATAACCCTTATCTCATTCTAACCCTACTTCGAATTGATTGACGTTGTCATTAAGTATTGCAGGTTGTAGGGAATGATTGTAAGTAAGCACATAGTGAATATTTATTTAAAATGCAAAGTCCCAATAATCAAAATCTACCTTTATCAAAAGAAGAGGGCATTTGGAAAAGGAAAATAGGAGTATAAAATAAATTTTTAAACTGTCAGCTAGAATAGTGTCAAAAAAATGACAATAAAGCTTGAACTACATCGTATTTTTCAAAACTGACAGAAATTTGATGTCCCACTTTTTTTGCCCGCAATAGTACATGGTCCTGAGACCAAATATGAAGAACCTTGCTGACACAAGAAGGAAGACGTCGGACTAGATGCTGCCAACGACACAATCCTTAAGATATTACTCAAAAAAGACTCACTATGGCTACTTACCAACAACAAAACTTTTCTTTCAAGTTGCCTTGATCAACTTGATGCGAAAAGTTATGTAGTTATGTAAAACAAAGGTGAAATAATCAATGATTAGGTACTCTCGTGTCAAAAATGGATTACTCCCTAGAATTCGAACTTTTAGGGAAATAACGTTTTTCATGTTGTGTGTAACTAGAATTTTCAAACGTTATTTTGAATGTCTAAGGTTGGTTACTTTGAATTGAGAGATTAAATCCAAATAAATATGCCGCCAGTAACCAAAATTGATTGTGAAATGAAAAATCATCTATCACTTAGCCAGAAATTAGTCATTTGCAACTGTTACAATTAATTTGCTGTCTTACATTTTTGGGATATATTTTGTTCGTCACCAGAAACCACATAGCCTCCAACCTAACCAAATTTATGGCAACCTAGTAACGAATATCCCTAAATCCTAGGGAGTAATCCATTTTTGACACGAGAGTAACACTTGAAACGACCAGTGATTCGGCAACACATCATACATGTTTTTACAGCGCACTGCGCAGTGACAACATCTGATGAACCTATTTAATTGAGACAGCTGAACTGACAGCTTGTCGATGCTCGAATCTTCCGTATTTGCCTATTCGCCTCTTGCATTCTTCTCGTCCAGATTTTTTTTGACATTTTGAGTTGTTACCTTCAGCGTGGTAAACAAAACACCACTGATGTTTATGTAAAAAACACAATCGATGATACACTGTCACTTTCGGCAGTTGGCGTGGCATTGGTAGTCCATCTGGCGGTCGGTGAGCGAAGCGATCGCAATGACAGCTGACATTTCTCGAAAGAGAACCATCTTGACAGTTATGGTGGTAATGGCGGAGCGAAATTGGACAATAACATACACTTTGTCAAATCTACGCCTTTATTTTGTATAGCGAGAGGTTTTTCCAGTGCTCGCAATCCAGCCAACAATTGTGCATTCTTCAACAAGTGGTCTCAATCGTCTAGTTCAAACGGCAACAGTGCATTTAAATCTCGAGTGTTTATGATGTTATTTGTATTTTTTGTGCTGATAATTTAATGTAAGGATTGTGGCGAAGAAACGAGCGATTTTTTCATTGTCCGACCGTAATTCCGTTATGCTAAAAGGTGGCTCACCTCGCACCAGATAGCTATGGCGAATTTGAACTTTACAAGGAACATAGGAGGTAGCAGCCTCGGAAGATCCAGTGTTAGTTTTGGAAGTAACTCTATGTCTGGTCATGTTACCCCTGTTTTCGGGCAAAGAGCGCCTTCCGACAGGAGGGGGATTCCTGCCATGGGGTAACTACCGCTAAATACCGCCTAAACCCTGTGCACCCCCCACGAACCAACTCTGACGCTGATCAGGTCGCGACGAACGCGACGTCGCTTGCTAGAGTTTGTTTGTGTCAAACCCTGTTATAACCTAAGTGTCATTACTCAAATGGCAACATTTCAGTTACCCGAAAGTAATAATCTGTTCTGTTGTAGAAATAGTAGCCAAATGGGTAACATGAACTCATTGGGAGGTTATAGTTCCTTTAATTCTGTGTTTGGCTCAGGAGACACTAACACCCCGTCATTACTGGATCTTAGTGAATTTCCTTCGTTAACGAATCGAAGTTCAGGAGATAACGTACCCCAACCTAGCCCTATGCCCGGTGCTAAACCCTATGTAGGAATGGTAAAACAACCGACGTCCGAATCGAGCGAATTTACTATGTCCTCTGAAGACTTCCCCGCCTTGCCTGGAACGCAAAATCGAGAAGGCGTCTCGCCTGGCGGTAGCACGTCAGGGGACAAAACCAACTCTGGGGGCGGCGGAGACGGCTCGTCCGGCTCCAGGGAGAACGGGAAGAACAGTGCAAAAACAGGTACTCATCTTACAAACGACACAACGTTATTGGACGTCGTTGCACCGATATCGCTATCTTATTCGCTAAATATAACTTGATTCGTTGATAAAATGAATGAAGTCCGCCTAATCAGAATTAACCGGCTCGACCAGATATTTACTCCACAAACGTAATACATACGTACGCAACACAACAAAAACAAGTTACACATGAGTGTGTCCACAAATTTTTTCTTCTTATCCAAGTAACAAACGAACGATTTCTTTTGCAATGTTGACGAGAGATTAGCGGCGATTATCGTCTCAGGTATTATTTCGCTTGTGCAATAAAATTTGCAAGTCTAACTTAAATAGGACTGTTGGGAAACGTTCGCTATCGCAATTGCGTGCTGCATTTTTTTTTCGGGGCAAAAAGCACAATTTGTGTTTCTGAAACGTAGGTTTTGCTATTTTTCTCGTAGAGAAATTCTTTCGGTTCTTTGTGAACGAAAAAAATTGTGTAGGTAATTTTTTCGTGTAACAGTTTTTTGGATCTGTTTTTTTATCAAAGAGAAAAGAAAGTGAAAATGAGAAAATTAAAATCCGTAAATATTTTACTTTTCAACATGTTGAATTTTTTTGGTACATTTTTAACATAGAAATTGTTAGAGGTCAATTATACAGGGTGTTATGGAAGTCCACGTAATAAATTTAATCGCCAATAGAACTCTTTAAAATAGACATTTTTTGCATATTGATCTTTTTTTAATCGAATATTTTTTTGCATTTTTCTAGCCCCTTATTTGACATTTCGCTTATGGGATAATCATTAATTGAATCGAAAGAGTGAGTGAAAATGTTTTTGTGTGGTCAAAACAGTTTTTTGAAGAAAGAACGATCGCTGTTCCAATACTAACAGTTTTTACTGTTTTTCATTCGAGTATTTTAATCTAGTAATTCTTTTTTCGTGCTTCGTTACCAATGGATGTGTAAAGACATGAGCGGGTATGAATTTTAGGGGTCAAATTATATTTAATTTTAACCCTGTTTGGAAGAATATGCGGAAAAAATGTTAAATCAAAAAAATGTTTGTTTTAACAAGTCCTATTGGTGGTTAAATTTATTAGGTGAACTTCCATTACACCCTGTATAAATACAGGCTGTTTGAAAATTGCTAGTACAAAAAAAAACTGGTAATTGGTGATGGTGAGTTGAAGTCATCGGCAAAAGAAAATTCTAATAAAAATCCTCTAGTTTTCGAGATAAAAATTACTAAAAATTGGGTTAAAATTGTTAGTGCACCACTGAGTTAAGGTTTTAAAAAGACACTTCACGTTGTTAAGCAATAACGAGATAAAAAATTGTATGTTCTTAAACTGTCAATCTGTGGTTGCCAAGATTTTGCAAAAAAATATAAATTTTTCATATTGTTGTATAGTCCTTCGTTATCACGCTTGGTTACCAAGGTTTAAAAAATATTGCCCCGCCTGAGGCGTAGAATATGCAGGGATAGGGTTACTTTATCCATTTTGTTTTAAAAAATTAAAAATTGGTTTCTTGGATTTCTTAGGGCTTCCAGATGCCACAGTTTTTTTTTGTACTAGCAATTTTCAAACACCCTGTATATATTTTTTGGGGATTACTAGTTAACATTTTTCGACTTTCTCCATTTCATTAAAAAAAAAGAGGAAACTTTGGCAAACCTTAATTATCGAAAAATCCAGATAAATAATTAAGGGGGGATCCTAGCCTAGAAATTTGAAAAAAAAAACACAAATAGATCTTTCTTGAAGAATATGTTGGCAAAAATGTGTCTCTAAAAGCCAATTCGAAAATTACCAAAACTGACGGAAGTGTTAAAAAATCCGTATTATAATGAAACAACTTTAAAAAGTGTTTTTCTCGAAATTATGCTTTTTAAAATGGCCGCCAAAATTTCTCAAGATTACGATTTATTTGAAATTTGGTGTATATCTTCACTATCGCCAATACCAGAATTGAGTCAATATTGTCTTTTTCAAATTTTTTGAACCGCGAGAGAAAAACATTCAAAATGGCCCCCATTCCCTTCATTTTGGATATATTTTTTTCCTTTTGGTACCATCTGTAATGATTAAAAAACTTATTCGTTTCTTCTTTTGGGATGAGTAGAACTGCTGAAATCATCGCTTAGTTGTAACAAGCTTAATTGTGGTTTTGTTTGTTTGAAAAAAATTGTATTTTAACGAGAAAACGTGATCAATAAAAAGTTTCATAGTTTTATAAAAATACCTAAAAAGACTAAAACGTCTTATTCCAGGCTAGAAAACCTCCTTAACACATGGTAATTACATTTAAGAAATTTTCACTGTTTAGTTTGTTTTCACTTCATTTACACTAATTAAATATTGAATGACATTTAAATTACCACAAACAACCTATCGTGTTCATATTGTTAAGAACAGTATATTATTATACGTGATTTATAAGACGCTTGATTGTTACACCAGTTGATTAGGGCACGACGAACGCAGTGAGGAGTGCTCCAACAGAACGGGGGTCACAGTGCGTCTTACAAACGAGTGTAATATAGGTACTATTTTTTCTACTTTGGTCGCATTAATTTGATAAAAATTCAAAAATCTAATGAAATAATCTAGGGATTTTTGTGTGGCATAAGTTGTGGTGACATTTCTGTGAAATTTATGTCAAATTTCAAATGTTTTAATTGTTAACAGGAGCTATTACAGCAATACCAACGTAATACGTATAAAAAAAAAACCAAAAACAGCTTTAGAAAAAAATCCTTTTTAAAAAACATTTCATAAAACAGTCGAAACCTTCTTGCTGCATCATGCAACGTCTCGAGCGTCAACACCATCAGAATAGCTTAAAACAAGACAAATCCCCAAACTGTCGCTCTATGAACTTTCGAAATATTGAAAAATCGTGCCCGACCTTTTCAAATTCTCCCGTAATGATTGGTGATTGTTTTGAGAGCACCCATCGGAATCTGTTCCATCTATTTTGACTAACTTTTGGCCGTGCGGCAACTTTTATAAATAATCCATCACCAATCAGATTTTCCATATTGTATTTTTATTTATTTATTTTGGTCCGTTCGACGCCGATAATCTCGTTTCCAGTCGACCGCCGCCGTTAGAAAAGGTCTTGTACGAGCTAGATGCAGAAGGGTTTATTTTTAAAACCTGATCACTTGCCATCCGACAGATCTCTTGCACTTCCGTTTGTTTTGCCCGAAACGAAATTATCTCGAAAACATTACGCAAACATGTTCGGATTGCTACTGCGAAATTTGACATGCACCATCCGGTTGCCAAATATTTTTCCGTCTGTTAAAATAATTGCCCGAATGCTAGATATTGCTTTCAAAATATTGCTGCGCTGATCGACCTGTTTGTACAGGTGGATATGCACTTGCGAAGCGGGATCATTTCGCTGTCCGAGCCCACGTGAAGACGTTTCAACTGCGTTCGGGATTAATTAATCCCGAAACAAGGCGTGAACTAGTTCTCATTGTCACCCGGCGGGAAACGTGTCCATTAATATACAACAGGTGTCTTTTTTACGGGCCAGATCTACGGATTCAACTAACCGGTTGCGGAGCGAGAGTAAAGTTGCACAATTCGATCCGATTGATTTTTACCACAGCCAGAACGGACAAGTTTCGTAACGAGATTCGACCAAAAGAAATTATGACCGATGGGATTTGCGAACATTCGAGACTACGACGTCTACGACCTGTCAAGCCGTTTCCGTTCACCACTAGATTCAAATTGCGTCATGGATTGTTCGTAGACGAGGAAAGAACAGTCGTGATCCTTTCAATTCTGATTGGAACCGTTTATTTATGTTGCGAGACGATATTAATTATAAGGGATGAAAATCTGGTAGAGCTTCGTTGCAAAAGTCGTGACTTGCTGGGGGTGGTTTTGTGGAGTCGGAGTCGGGGACGGGTTGCTCGATCAAACTTGAAGGAGTCGTCCTTTGACGTGTGCGGCTGTACGGTCGCAGGATCACGTTTAGTTTGAACGTCGGCCACCGTTGAATTTTGTCGTTGTCGTTGCGCAGTCGACGGCGTTAAATTTCAAAAGTTTGAGGTTATGTCGTGTGAGACTTACCGTCTTTGAGCGAGCGCTCGTTATTCCACCTAGGATCAGATTTCACACGAAATACCAAACAACCACACAAGTACACCATGACACACATGTTCAGTAGTAGAAATCTAGTAAAAAGGAGACGATTCGGATTTGGACGTTGAGAAATGTCAACGTGACGTTTTTCAAAATGTCCGACTCGTAGCCGAGTCGTAGCCGGCTTGGATGTGGACGTTAGAGATGATCGTGAATGCTTGTACCCCTCTAGGAATCCAGACCTCCCCGGACGGCAGAGTGACGAACATCCCCGGGAGCATGGTCAACGATCAGTTCGGCATCGTGGGCCTCCTTACCTTCATCCGAGCGGCGGAAACGGACCCCAACTTGGTTTCGTTGGCGCTAGGGCAGGACCTGACGGCTCTCGGACTGAATCTCAATTCACCAGACAACCTCTACCCCACGTTCGGGGGTCCCTGGGCGGAGTACCCGTGTAGGCCGCAAGACATAGACTTCCACGTTCCTCCCGAGTATCTCATCAACCACGCCATCAGGTAGCGCATCGTCGGCGACGCGACGAACCGAGCTCAGTGTGTCTTTTTTGCAGGGACAAGCTGGCGTCCATGAAGCTCAGCCGGTACAAAGACGACCTCCTGTTCTTCATGTTCTACAACAGCGTCGGTGACGTCCTGCAATTGGCCGCAGCTAGTGAATTGTGGGTAGCAGACGGGTGGGTCGCGATGGTACTGACGCGTGCCGTGTTGCAGGTACAGTAGAGAGTGGCGCTACCACATGGAGGAGAAAGTCTGGATAACGCAAGTCCCCGGGATGATGCTGGCCGAGAAGACTTCCACGTACGAGAGGGGGACTTACTACTTTTTCGACGCGCAGAACTGGAGGAAAGTCCCGAAGGAGTTCCACCTGGACTACAGCAAACTCGAAAGCCGGCCTGTCATCTCCCCAAACGTGCACAACACATCGTGAAACGGTGTTATTCCATGACTTCGACCGACTATGAATAAATGAAAAGTGTATACACTATATGAGTTGTTAGTTTTTAAGGTTAATGCGTCTACTAAATAAGTGACCAGGTCACTTATTTATTAGAATTGGATAAGTATTAATTTTGAAAAAGATTAAAAAAGTTATATACCTATACAGTTTTCATTTTATTTGTAAATTTACTGTACAATATTAATAAATAATAATGATTAACTGATTTTCCACGGATGTGCTCATCATCTGTTGTTATTCGCGGGCCACGAAGAAAAACAAACGACGAGCTTCAAGAAGAACTCACTCTTATCTTAAATAAATGCGCTGTCGACGGACGAATTCGACTCCGACTAGTTTATTTTTGCCAATTAATTATCCTTCCGAGTTTATTTGTGATCGCCAACTATGTAAACTTTTTATTTTTCTAAAATGCGTTACGTAAACATGCATCAACAGACAAACATTTAATTAAATTTCAAAAGCTACAACTTTTCGTTGGCACCATTTCAAAACGATCCGATCATAAATTATGACACCGCTCGCTAAAAACGGACCAACTAAATAATTCCACCGTCATTTTCTCACACTTTTAGACACTTCACAGTTAAATTTAAGCAATTGTTTGTGAATGGACGCATTGTACGTAAGTTGACTATAATTATACGCTTCTCGATTTTATAGCACGCGACTGCGGCTATATTCAGTGAATTATAAACCGCAAGCGGTTCAGCTCGCGGGATGTCCCACGAGTTTTATTTTCTTTTTTCCGCGTTTATCAGTTGAATAATTAACCGATCAGGTAAGAGTCGTGTCGATTCTTAATTAACAACACGCGCAAACAAGTTTGACCTACTCGTTAGTGGAGTGAAGTTGGCCGCTAAAGAGCGTGTTTGCATAATTAGGCAGAGCTGTGCGGGAAGTCCCGCGCCGCACGATACGCCACTGGGTGTAAAATGTCAGTTGGCGCGTGAAGCTATGGGGCTGCTTCGTATCCGGTTAAATAATTTAAAAATTGCGTAAGAACGTGGGATCGATTTTCGTTCGGCACAAAGAAAACCCCACAAATGCACGAGTTTGTCGTGATGAATTAATTAAGTTGGCAGAGCGCCACCTGGTGGCGGTAGCTGAGGACCTAGAAAAGTGCCGTTTGGTCGGCGGGAAAGCAATACTCGGTGGATTAACGGAATTTGTTGAATAATCGGCGCAGATGCGTCGTTATAAATACGACGTTTGCATCACTCGGTGTGGCGGCGCTCACATGATCGATTTTATTTTTCGCCATTGCTATTAATACCGGGGGCTTAGCGTTCTTATCGGTGTCAAGTCGGCAATCCGGGCGAAGTTGCGGTCCGAACAAGTCCGACGAGGGCTCCGGCGCGCCGCCACTGTCTGCCGGTCAAGTAGTTTTCCCGATCGCCGCTAGTTTTCCACCTGTCATCTTTCGAAGTGTCAGTCGATCATTAATCATTGATTATCGCGGCCGAGAGTCGGTTGGTGCACGAGTGACGCCCCAGCGGTGAAAATGCAGTGAGAGGCCCCCTGACCCACGCATCTGGCGGCCGCTTACCGACCGACGTCGTTCCGAGCGAAAACCAGCGATCCGGTTCTGGACAACCTCCATTTTAGCAGCCGCAGCGAAGGGCTTGCCTGGCTGGGAGTTGACAGGTCGCGAGTTCGGTGTGCCGCTTCGATGGTGTCGGTTTAGTTGGTTTCTAGTGATGGTAGACGCGGGAAGAGCGTCCTGAACCAGAGCCGGACACTCGATGGTAGCGCGCTGGGGGCGCGACTGAACGGCACCCAAGCTTCGGGCCGACGTCTTCTGGAAGCACCGCATCGCGGTCGCCGCACTTCAGGTACGAGCGCCCCGCGGTCTCCCAGCCCCCGCGACTCCCACATCCGACACTTTGAGGTTAAGTCGTTCGGGCGCAGAGCAGGCGTGCGGCGGCGGTCTCGCGGACGCCGTATTGACCCCGACGGCCGCGCGGAAACAGGAAATAGCCGTTTAGTGTGGTCACACGTTCCTACAAATTCATTCAGACGGCCATTAAAGGGGTCATCTCAATTGGGACGCGTCGGGGCGAAAAACGACAAGGCTGGGTACCCCGGACGGGGGTCGATACATTGATGCGACCGCGATTGGGGGTTTTCGCACAAAAATGGAAAAGTCGACGGGATGGGGACCCAATTTAAAAGCATTTACGACTGCTTGCTATGCAAATAGCGTTTCTCTGCACTTAAGTTGGAAAATTGAAAAGATCATTCAATATGTAGGTGTCTCGGGGCTCACGGCCGCCTCCGAAATCACTCTCTTTACCGACGACAAAATAATCTAGTGAGTATGGAATGCGAAATGACAGTGTTGCTTTAAATATGGCGTCCACATTCATAAAACTCAAATTTTACCCCATTTTCGAGCTTTTTAAACAATTTTATCCACTGAATAACACACATTTACAGCCCCACTTTCCGTATTACCTTATTTTCCGTAATACATTCGTCGGCAGCAGGTTGGTACTATCTTGACAGAAATGACATTGAGACTGAAATTTGGACCTTTGCTGGAAACGATGTAAAAGGAAAATAAATTGTGGAAATTATTTTACCGTTGTAGAAAGACTACAGAGGGAATAACGAAACAGATGTTACTGTCTCCAATTTACTATTTGGAGAGAGATTTAAAAAGCTTTTAATGTTTACAACAGATTATTCTGGTTTTGTGCTAAGTAACAAATGTGATCCAAAAACTGCTAAAACAGTAGTTCAGGGGTGTTTCCACCAATCAAAATTATCTGGAGAGTCGCAGTGACATTTGAGACACCGACAGGTTAAAAACATGATAATGTTAAAATGTGTGGGGACTGTGACGGTCGAGGTGACGGTATTCTAGTCTAGGAATTTGAAAAATATTTGTTCTCGTTGCTTTAGAAAGAATAGATTTTCGCAAATGCGTCTGAAAATCTGGAAATTTCAAAAATTGATGAATTTACAGTGGTTTGAAAAAATCCTGTAACTGTATTATGCATTCACGATCTTTTTGGGACCGAGTTGGCTATGATTTTTTCTTTTCATGTTGGACTAACTGACTCAGTGATGCAACGGATGCAATTTTTTTTCTGTCAGTGTCTGTTCGACATTTTCTTGCCACCGCATTGCCAGATTTATTATTTTAATCGTAAGAAACCAAATGATTTATTACGTATGTAAAAATAATTTAAATTTCCGTCAAAGGAACAGTCAAAATTGCCAAAATAATTTTATACGATAAAAAATTTCTATTAAACGATTTAATTTAATTTAACCTAACCTAACACAAAAAGTGTCAATTTCCTTTAGGGAACTTAGTTATCACCCAGGTACTGCCAACAAAATCACTAGATGGTCATAGCCAACTCGGTCCCAAAAAGATCGTGAATGACTTATAGGTACGAAAGAACTTTAAATGTGCTTTTTGCAAAACTATGTTTTTAAAACTGGATGCCATAATATCTCAAAATCTACGTAACCTGTTGACTTCAAATTCTCCGATACCAGAAAGAAGTCAAAATTTTGTTTTTTTCTATTTTTGGCTCACAAAAGAAATACAATGAATAATGGTTAATTTACAAAATGTCCCCATTCCCATTATTATTGTTATAATTATTATTTATGAATTTGAAATGTTTATGTTTATTATGTAAAGGGTGTTTTTTTTTTAAATTTGGCGTTGAATAGTCGATTGTGAATGAACCACTCGTCTTAAAAACAAACAACGCAAAAAGTGAGGTTAGATTTAAACAGCGTATCAGAGTTGTAATCCTGTGGTGTGTTCACAATCGACTCTTCAACGCCAACTTCGACGCCACATTTAAAAAAACACCGTTATGTATTTACAGTGACGAATCTAGTTATATTTCAAATTTTTTGTATGATTTTTTTTCTTTTTGGTGCTTGCTGTGTAGACCCACTTACACTGATTAAAAAACTTGTTTTTTATCTTTTTTTAATAAGAGAGAAACTGCTGAAAATATCTTGATATTAATAAAGTTGTACATAGATGAGCGACAGTAAAACGTTTTACAATTGAAAGATTCTCAAAAAGGATAAAACATCCAATTAGACTAGAAAACCTTCTAATCTCTTTAGCTTATTATGGTGTTCTGTCAAATGGCAAATGTGACGTAGAAAATCGGTAAAACAGTAGTTCAGAGGTGTTTCCAGGAATGAAAATTATTTCAAGGGAGTGAATGGGCATGATATTATGTGTATTATGCGTGCGTATTAAAGGTCGCTAGTGTTTTATTTTTTTTTCAAACATATTTGAAAAGTCTGCGTCAGCTTTCCCAATCCGCGGATCGGCTTTCTTTCCCCCGAAAGCGTAATTTCGCTCCGGCGTAAAAATCTGATAATGGATGAGTCTCCTCCTCGGCTTTAATATCATCCTCCAGGCAAACATTTTCCAGTGTCAAGTGATCGACGTTCTTGTCGTCTTGGCCGTTTGACAGTCTTATTTTGAGGCTCGCAAGATGGCGTTTTGATTTTGGCAAGATGGAGCCGAGCCGTGGGTTCGCGACCGCCGATCCAATTAAGGTTAATAATGGCCACGCGAACGACCACGCGGCCCTCATTTAAATCCGTCCGCAAGACGTAATTCGTTTGATATTCAGAGAGACGAATGCATCTCCACACCAATTAAAAACGAACGGTCCGTAACGATTTCGCCGTAAAAGTCTCCCAAGAAAGTCGTTCACGTTACGAAATCTAATAAAGTCCGTTTTGTCGACGATAAATTACGGAGATAATGGCCGAGACGGTGTTTACCGTCGGCAGAAGTGGCACACGTGAAGAGTGCAGGTTGCAGGAGTCGTCCCAGCGGAACGCCCCCGGCCGCTATTAAACGTATCGATTGGGGGTGTCAAGATGACGGTTCGGTGGATTTCAAACGGGCAAAGGGACACTCCAAATTTCGGCCGCCGGATTGATTTTTCCGGCCCGGAACGGAGGCCTCCGGACTATTCGACACCCGAACGCGGCGCGTCCCGTGCGAACTCGTCGGTCGGATCTTCTTCGGTGGTCAAAACTGACGTCAGCAGAAAAACGTTTTCAAATTGCCGGATTACATTAGCATGCACGGTTGCGCACACCACGGCCCCCCCGGAACGACAATCTGTTAATTTAGTGGGTCTTGTTGACACAGCGAACGCATCGCTTAATTAAAACGGACGGTCCTCGAGGATCGAACGATTTTTGACTGTTATCGTCCTTTTCGATTCCAATTCGACAATCCGTCAGTCACGTCGATTTTGACAGGTGGCCGGCGGCGGTTCGATAATTGGCGGCGACGCGCCGTCCCACCGACCCGACAACCGGGTCAGGGACGCCTGCGACCCTTTTTTCTTCCGTTTTTTCGGCAGAACCGCAAGGACTCGTCGCTTTCGCAGCCGCCGCTCGTTTTCTGTTGCGACTGCGAGCGGACTTTGCCACCGCGGCGGCGGCGAAATTAATCGTTCGCCGTAAAAAAACGGTTCCCAGGACGGTTATTATTTATTGCGGTGACGCGGTCAGGTGGATTCTGATCCGGTGCGTTCGTCCAAAGGTTGTTGTGTCAACGGACGTCAGCCATTTCGATTTTCACGTGTTTTTTTCGGTCGATACGCTCCCGATCGATCGACATGCGAATTGTCCTTATCGGGACGTCACAGATTGAATTATTAACGAACAGGATTCCACGAAAAAAATGCGACCTATTTAGTGCCGCTTCCGCTACCAGGAAGAAGAACGTCAAACGAACATGGCTTACACAAGTGGGTTTTTTTTCACCTATTTATAGCCAAGGATTGTGGGGTGGCTCGAACGGCAACAAACAAAGCTAGACCATCAGAGTTTTTATTTAAGAAACGTTTGCAACAAAATGGTTGCAGTACGTTGATGCAGTTAAAGAAATAATTTGGAAAAATATCTGGGACGATGCTGTCATCTGTCAGATCGTGATTGGCAACGGGATACAAATTTCCTAGATTTGCAATCGGGTTGGTAGGACTGGACAAGGCAACGCGACCAAAATTGATATTATTTGTTTTGTTAGGTCTGTAATGGCCAAATAGTTGCTTGTTGGAACGCGTTTGTTGTTGCAAAACGATGTTTTTCGCGAAGAGTGCGTTATCACGGTTAACAAGGAGAAGTCCGGAGCTGAAGAAAGTCTAATGAGCTGTAGGAAGAGGGTGACGTATCTTGACGCAAATGTTTGTTGTTGCGTTGAAAAATAAAGAGTGAAAAAGTGAGAAGAGTCCGGGAATAAAGTGGAAGAGACAATTGGAGACGGTGGGATTGCAACAGAAGACAGGAGCGTTGCAGTGGGAATAGAGTGGCACAATATTGTGTGTTCTAACGTTTTATTTAAAATTTATGAGTCGTATTTTCACGGTGACGCGATAACGTATTAAATGATAATGAGGTGTAACATGCTGGATGCTCTGTTGTAAAAAAATTTTGGACGAAACAATAAACCGATCGGTTTTCTTGTGTTTTCACTTTTGGCGTTATTGTTGTTGGGCGGCTTTCGGCTGTTGGAGGCCGGAGCGACAAACGTCAAAATAGACGTTCCATGACAAGCGCTAGCGGTGACAGTTTCATGTGGTGTTCATATTTTTCCCGTTGTGGCCAGAAGTGTGAAAAATTTTCCGTTTTTGTATCCTCAGGATCCCCTTTTAAAAGACCGTTCCATGTCGGTTGCTCCGACCGCGTCCTGATCCTCGAATAAATCCCAAATTGGTAGATGCCTCACCTCTGCCGTCGGAATTTCGCCGAAACCGTCTCAATGTTTGTTTTTTGGCAGATCCATACGTCGTAGCGTTATCGCCTGTGAGATATGAGTCGAAGCCAAGGACGCATCCAAGTCCCAGATGATCTACGCGAGGTCCTTCTCGAGTTCACCATAAGCTACCTGCTGGAGCAGCCCGGAGACGTCGTCAATTACGCAGCCGATTACTTCACCAGGCTCAGAGAGACCCGCACCACTGCTATAGTGTTCGACCAGGCCGGAACCACAGCATCTTCGCCGGACGAGTCGACCCTATCCAGGGAAGAAGGTCAGTTCGTTGTCGTTTCACCCCCGGTCTCACGCCCTTCGAGCGCCAAAATCCAACTGTTTCTCCATCTCACTTTTCTTTCAGGTGCTCAAGTACATTCGTGCGAACGTGTAGCGTAATTAACGAATGCGTTAGGATGGGATGCAAAATATTATATTCTATGTGTGTGTTGGCCCCGAAATGTCACATTCAGAGAAGTGAGAATAAATGAGATGAGTTGTTTCTAAGTTGAGTTGTTATTCGTTTGCCGAAAGCGGAACTCGAGATTTGGGACTTTGTCGCAGCCCAAGGTGGCCCGTTTGTTCATTTTTACGCAAGGAAAAGGCTTAAATAAATCACAGTCCGTGGGTCAAATGGTCGAAGACCAGATTTTCATTTTATTGTCCACCTAGCAAAACAAAAATCCAATTTACAGACAAGTGACATTTGGTGGCGTGTCCGACTGAGCTGTCAACCGCACGGGTACCAACCGAAATCCGCGTCAGGTTGTTTGAAATGTCAAATTTTTACGCCTACATTTTCGCACGAATGGACTGTTAAAACCCGGCGTAACGATTGTTGTGGTCGATTTTTATTTTGGATTTTGAAGCAGGTCGCTTGGCGGGGTGAAAAATAATGGTGCGGAAGTGGCGCCCCTGGAACACGCGTAAATTAGCGGGAAATTTAAAGCGGCCGCCCCCGCGCTCCCCTAACGAGCTCGGCGCCTGACCCGCCGGCAGCGCGAGCTCGCAGCTTTATTATTAAAAGTGTTATTAAATGAGGAAAACATTTTTCCGTGGAAATTAAATCCGAATCGAATATAAAATTTTACGAGTGCAAAGTTACGTTGCCTGGGCGACGAAGGAACACGGTTGCCCCCGCTACTGCATCGACATGATTTTCCCCGTCATCGCAATTAGCGTTCGAGGAAAACAGACGGAAAAGTAAAAAGTAGCAATAAAGCAAAGACCGCACCGGACGAGTTCGCGTTCGCGACAAGAAGTGCAACGGTGCGAGAATTCGGGAAATGCGCCTGCTGGCGGCGACGATAGACGGGGGCGACGCGGAGCGATCCTTAAACAGCATGACAGGCTCCGCCGAACTGATCGAGGAGCCTGAAGAAGGTACGAGATATTTGCAACGCTCACAACAAAAAATAGAAATTGGAAAAAATCGCACAAACGAGCCAGGCGTGGGCGCGACCACATATTTTTATTTTGTTGTGTGATAGAATGTAAACAGCTGTGAAATTAATTAACCTCGTCGGGGAGGACTGTAGTGTTTTGGATGGGACGTGCAGCTGTACACATAAAATAAAAAACGAGAGAGATACGACCCGGAGCGAGACGGACAAATCTGGAACTGATCAATTACTGCAGGTGGAAGTAGCGCCAGATTGGAGCGCCGAACGCTCCACCACCAGGTCCTTTATTTATTAAAGACATTAAAACATTCACATCTCCCTGGCTGTTCGGATTGCGTCGGATCCGCCGTTTGCCCTTCATCAGGGACGAGGTCCCGTCCGTCGACCGGGTCCTTTTCGTTCCACCCGAGGAGACAAGCGCGGCGGGCGATTGATTAGAAACTTGATAAGCCGGCACGGGCGAGCGGCGATCGTCCTCGAGCCCCCAGCGGCGTGGTGTAATGGAAGCGGCGCGTTTTGTCTTCCGGATTTCGGCCCCCGGGGACGGATGAGGAGGCGTCGGCGACGAGTTTCGGATGGTCGTTTCGGTGACGGGCCACGGGAGTATTCCCCCGGTGCGGACTCGACCCTTTGTAAGAATGTAGGCGGGTAAATGGAGGAAGTGTAATGGAGAACTGGAAGTTGACGCACGTGGGCCGCGAGAGGGGTTCCTCGTGTCGTGTTCGATTTTGACAGATGGCGTCCGGTCGCTCCGTGTCACTCTTTCTTGACGTTTGTTCGCACTTGTTGGTAACACTGATGCTCTGATTAAACGATTCGGCCGCAAGCAGAAGATTTTCATTTCCAAATATCCCCAGTAAAATGAGACCAAGCAAACTATCAGGTTTCAAATATATCGAATTACTGGAACAATAAACGCATATGTCAACAGTGTAAATATTTAGCATATACACATAATATTTGTTCAAGTAATTTGCCGTGATATGGCACCGATATGGCGGCATTTTTATTTACCCTGTTCGAAAATAATACAGATTTTAAAATGCAGTAAACTGTCATTCGATCAAGTTCTAATCGGGTTGCCAACTTGACACTAATTGACTAGTCGTGTTGGTAGTACTGTTTTTGTTCGCATATTTATCATTATTTATTACACGATTATTACCATGTTATTACCTTAATTGCGAGTATATTTATAAATTATCGATAAGTCAGCGGTAGTGTTAACCTTTTTTTAGTTCAACAAGACTTCAAGAAATCTTCTCTCAAAATAAACGAACAAAAAAGACCACAAGTGCACATAACCTAAAAAAGTTTTCATCCGAATTTTGAAAATGTTTTCGTCGAAAGAAGTAAACGAAAAGTATTGATTTCATGTAAGGAACACGGAGAACATAATTCCACATTAGAAATCTTTTTTTTAAAGATTTTCCGACAAAAATATTTCAGATTAGTGTTTTTTGGTAATTGCCCCGTTTCAAATGAAATTTACTGTTTCAGATTATTATAACGGTGCTTGCGGCCAACGTATTTCAAAAACTGGTTTTGTACATTTTCTGTTCGTAGCGTTTGTTTGTCGTTTGAAAAGGGGCATTGAAAATTGAACTTTCGACTTGCGAAGGTAGAAATAAATCCAATAACAATTGTTACCGAAGTGCGACCAGGCAATAGAGGACTTTCGCGACGATAAAACGTAATCAAATTTGAAATGAGCGCGATACGGCGTCTTTTTTTCATTCGTTCAGGGGCGGAAAATTGATAGCGTTGTGGAGGAGCAGCTTTATTGTTTCGAATCCATCGTAATGTACTTTCCTATTTCTAAATCCGGCGCGTTTCACCTCGGCCGCGAGTTTCGCAATCTGGAGAAAAATTCATCTAACGCCCGAGCCGCATTCCGTCCGGTCAATAAATCAACAACTTTAACCGTAAAACGCGCAGTTTTTACCGACAAATTCGATTTATCACAATGTAGATTTAATGCACGTTTTATCGTCGCTTCGTGTCCCCATAAAATATTCAGCCGAAATCCTTCCACTTGCCCGTGCCCTAATCCCGGAGGCACCGATATTAAAATTTCAGGTTAAATAAACCACCTGTACTTCGCGTTTTTGAGGCACGTTCAAGGCCGCCGGTCGTGCTATACCGGGCGATCGATTTAATATGGGCCGTCGTTGCTTGTTCGATAAATAAATGTCGTTTTTGACAGGTGTTGTTTGGAAGCGAGAGAGACGGTCGCCCGTCGAGTCCGAAATGAAGATGTAACAACACACTTTCGTAATAGGTTGAAACTTTTCTAATCTCGACAAGCAAAAAACGCGTCTTAATTGCGAAAGGGATCGAGATGGAATTGTCGCCGTACGACAGTTGACTTTCTCTCGTTGTCCCAATTTGGAGGCAGCGAACTGGACCAAACGAGTTGCCGCCGACCGGATCGTTAATTTCTAGCACAAATAGGGACAAACAACGTTTCCACATTACGTGTAAACCAGTGTTTAAGGAGTAAAGTGTCTGACTTGAGCGATGTGTACGTTTACCAGTACAAATATTTATAATTAAACACTCTTTCAAGGCGAGATAAATCTCTAAACTGGTCTAGTTTCTATTTTAAAAGGCTCCCACTTGTACACAAATGGCAGCCGAGCCTTTCCTCAATGAAATCAGCGTCCTCGATCGAGCGCAATTTTTTTCCAGCGCCCCACAATCGCACCCGGTTGGGATTAACATTTTTCCTCCCCTCGCCCAAATTGTTATTAATCCGCGGACTGTTTTTTCCGTGTTTGTTCGTCAAAGTGATCGATCAATTCGACCCTTTCGAGTTGGGGGTTTGTCTGACGGCGCTTCTGATCGTTGCAGAACCACCCGTCGGTCGATTTTCGGGACGTCGCAAGTCCGTCTTCGCGGAGGCGTACGACCCCGAAGAGGACGAGGACGATGGCAGCAAGGTCATCTTCCCCAAGTCGGACGAACAGCGTCAGAGACTGGCGGAGGCGGTGCGCAACATTCTGTTGTTCCGGGCCCTCGACAAGGAACAGATGCAGGAGGTGCTGGACGCCATGTTCGAGAGAGTCGTCGAGGAAGGGGATCTGGTCATCAAACAGGGCGACGACGGCGATAACTTCTACGTCATACAAAAGTAAGGACGAGAGAACAACAAAAAATTGTGCATGTCGGGGTTTGTTATCTTATCGGTTTTGTTTAGAGTTTGTAGGGGGACCGGAGCGGAGCTAGAGCTAGAAGTGTTGAAAGTGGAATCGCTAAACAAATAGCGTTTTGATTATTGCGATTGATGTCACTCGAAGAGTTAGTGCATTTCTAGGTAAAATCAGAATCAGCTAACGGGATTTTTATTTTTATCGTCGCGCGACGAATTTTTCGCTCGTAAAAGACAGAAAACGTTGTAATAGATGGGGGAAAACATTCGATAGTCCTATTTTTAACTAAATTAATTTTACATATTTGAGCACATCGGCGACGTAACCTGATTTTTTTTTAATGAGTACTTTATAGTTTTATTGTTTTTTTCCATTCCATGTCACGGAATCATTGCATAAGACAAACAGCTCAATACATAATACTGAATTAGAAAAATGTTCCAAACTGCACGATTTATCCTGCGAAATTTACATGAAAACTGTGACAATCTAACCTAACTTTTTTTTTAAAGAAGGGAAAAGGGGTTGGGTACAGATATTTATTTATTTTTGACCATTGCGTTCGAGTAAATTCTAAGATGTCGACAATTTATCAACAAAAGATAATGTACAAAACTTCAAAACTGCATAATTAAACAAAAGGGTTAACATAACCTCATCTTTTTAAAAAAACAAAGTCGATTATCTCTGTTCAAGTCGTAAAAGGTGGATAATTTATATCAACAATTTGCAAATATGACTGCAACGCATTTTTTTTATGAAAAGGGAACGATAGGGCTGACACTCATGGCGTACTCTCACTTTTTGGTGCAAGTGCAAGAAAAAACAGGTTACGTAAAATTCTACTTCAGCAAAATCTTTAGTTACACAAAATACCTACTGAGCATTTAATAACAACGTAGTAAATCCTGCGATGGTGACAATTTATCAACAACAGATTAACTGCATAATTAAAAAGAACATTTATGGTTAACATAACCTCATTTTTTTAAAGAAAAAAAGTAGTTTTTTGTGTTCAATTCGTAAAGGTGGATAATTTATATCAACAATTTGCAAATACGACAACGCAATTTTTTATGAAAAGGGAACGATGGGGCTGACAGTCATGGTTCTCACTTTTTGGTGCAAGAAAAAACAGGTTACGTAAAATTTCTACTTCAGCAAAATCCAAAATCTTCAATTACACAAAATACGGACAATTTAATAACAACATATTGGAAATGTGAGGAAAAAGGGATTTTTTATGAAAAGAAAAATGTTGGGATAGTAAACATTGGTAATCTAACCTAATTTTTTGAAATAAGAATAATAATTCTGTTTTTGTCTTTTTAAGCGATTTTTATGTCACTAAATCATACGAGGCAAAATGTTCAATAATGCTGAATTAGGAAAATTTTGAAAACTCATGATTTTTCGTGGAAAATTTACACGGAAACCATGACAATCTACTCGTAACTTTTTTTAAATTGAAAAGGAAATATGTACAGATATTTATTTTGATTTGATTTTTATTTTGAACCATTGCAGTTGACTACCTCATAAATTGTCCAACATTTAGCAACAATATGAATATGGACAAAATTGCATAATTAAAATAAATAGGGTTAGCCTAACCTCACTTTTTAAAACAAAATGTGACTTGAATTTGAAAGTACGAACACGACATTTTATTTAAACAATGATAGGGCGACACTGATAACACAACCTCGCTTTTTAGTACAAGAGAAAACACAGTAGGTAAAGCATTTTCCAGATTTCCTCAATTAAATTTTGAACATGTAACCAAAATGGCATATTTTTAGTGAGAGGAAAAATTTGTGGTGGTAACACTGGGAACCTAACCCCAATTAAAAAGAAAGAGGAAAAACACATTTTTCGTAATTTCAGCTCTATATTTCGTAGAAAATGAACATTTATGAAATTGAAAACAACGTAATCAGGATTGCAACATTTTTATGTCGCAAAATGAAGTCGTTTTTTTTTTTAAAGGAAAATATTGTTTGCCTCTCAATTAGCGGAGATTGCAGCCCCGCATAGACAACAAAAATAGTCGTACTAGCAAATGATGATTAAAACTGTGCATTAATTTTTATTTTATTGGTCTTTGTTTACACGTTGATGATCCGAGAAATGATATTTTATGTAGAATTTTTTCCGTGAGAGAGATTACGTTCGCATCATGTAAGAACAATGGGTATTAGTGAATAAAAAAACCCGTAATGCTGTCGATGACAAGACAGATAATAACCGAAAACGACCCAACTCTGCCTAATCGACGGCGAGACAACTCTCATTAATGTTTTTACGAATTATCCTGTCAGGATCGGGATTACGTCTGATGAAACGAGAAAAATTGATGTTGGCACGTCTGCACACTCAACCAAACGGGTCATAGGTAATCAGTGGCAATTGTTTCCTGAATAGGACGCTGTAATTACGTGCAAAGTGGGGAGCAGACCAACAACTGTTTCTTTTTCTAGTTCATCCGACAAACGAGATCTTACACAACACGTCATCGCTTGCACATTTTCAACCGTAAACCAATTAATTATTTATTGATGATGATCGAGCACCGATACGGCTTCGGAGATGAGAATTTTCAATAACGAAATTCTGTTTTTTTGTGACGAAATACGTATCGCCGCGCATAACAAATCTCTATTTACGTAAAATAATGCACCGACCAACACGCACACAATAATGGGCGAAACATTTCCGAATTGTAAGCAGTGTTACAACCGTCACTCTCTTGATTGGATTGTTTATGACCGATGTTCTTAGTGTAAATCGAGTGCGGTTACGATCGGTCGAGAGCTTAAATTTAGACGCGACGGTTAATAAAATACATCGCAGAAAGTCAAATCCGCAAGCTATTTTTTTATGAATGTGGAGGACAATACGGACAAATTAGTTCGTTAAGAGACATTATACGCCCACAGACGTCTGAATTGGCTTTTCACCGCTACGGCAACAACGAAATTGTTATAATAAAAAATTAATCGACCACCGAACGATTATTCCCATGTCGGTTCGATGTAATTTTCATACATTACACATTTTTACGACCCTGAGACCATTCTATTGTGTTTTATCCTCAAGTAATAATTTCCGATTGTAATGTTAAGTTGGGTTACGTTTGGCTCACGCGCGAGTTTGCGGTTTCTTTTGGGTCGCGAAAGGCGGCCGAGGCGGGTAAGTGTCGCATCCCTCACGGGGGTATGGTGTAATTATGTCGCACAGCGCGTCGGATTACGAGCACGGAATGCCCCATCGAGCCGGAAATGTCGGAAGTTGGGTCGCAAATTCGGCAAAAATGAGTGTCGTTAACGTCGGCGAACGGATAGGTTTGATAAGTTCGCGCGTGGATGCTCTCTCATGTTGCGATTTGTCGTTTTTCAGCGGCATATTCCACGCCCTGGTCGGCGAGCCCGGCCAAGAGCCGAAGCACATCCACACGTACGAGAACAGCGGCAGCTTCGGCGAACTAGCCCTCCTGTACAACATGCCCCGGGCGGCGACGATCAAGGCCCACACGGACGGCTCCCTCTGGGCGATGGACCGCCAAACCTTCAGACGCATCCTCCTCAAGTCGGCGTTCAAGAAGCGAAAGATGTACGAATCGTTGATCGAAAGCGTTCCTATGTTAAAGACTTTACAGCCGTACGAACGGATGAATCTTGCCGACGCCCTCGTGCCCAAGACGTACACGTCGGGCGACAGGATAATCAAGCAGGGAGACGCCGCCGACGGGATGTACTTCGTCGAGGACGGCGTCGTCATCATCAGCGTGCTGGACGACAGCGGCAAGGAGGTGGAGATCAACCGCCTGGGCAAGGGCGGTTACTTCGGCGAACTCGCCCTGGTCACACACCGACCGAGGGCGGCGTCGGCGTACGCCGAAGCCGAGGTCAAACTGGCATGTGAGTATCGGGAATAAACAGCTGAAAGCGTGGATAATAACCGACGGGATAATTATTGGTGGCGACCACTTTGCCAATTTCCTCGTTTCACATAACGCGCGTTTATTGCGTGTTTACCATCGCCGTAAAAGTGTCGATAATGGGAAATCGGCGAGACTGGAAGGCGGCGCCGACGGGGGCTGCCTCTCCACCGGACCGGACAATTAGCAAAACAAAACAAAAAAATCCACAAACGGAACATGCATCCGATACCGTCCGGATAAAAATTGATGTCGCAACGAACGATACGAAAATTCATTCATTCATTCCATAACATCAACAAAACCTTGTCGGGTTTTTTTCCGCGTCAAGACAACCGAAGAGCTGCGAGTCTGGCTGCGATGATATGCAACCAGTTATACACGCGGAGCGACTCGACATCATAACGTATAATCTATTCATTTTGATTGTGACCACTCCCTAGTAACTTTTCAGTTGCTAGGTTATTGATAGGGAATTTTAGAGAACACTAAATCCAGTCGCAGTTGGCAACTCTCGGAGGCGCCATTTGGACAGAAACATGACAGAAACGTCACGCTCACAGAAGACAGAACGGAGAACGAATTGCGCAAACGTTTATCTATAAAATTGAGTTTTGGTACAAAATTTTACAATTCAAAAAGAAAATACCACGTCGTCTTCTCAAAGTTGGGACTAAACGGTTAATATTGACTTGTTTCGAGACATTTATTGAAGCCAACGGGAAAACAACTCACAAAGACGAACATCACCAATAAAGTTAACTCTATTTGTGGTTTTTTGTTGTACATTTTGGCTAGTAAGTGTTGTAGTTTGATACCTTCTGTCTTTTCATCCCCTGTAAATCATTTTTTTGAACTTTCTGTCTGATTAGTTTTTATCTGAAAATATTTGTATCAATCAATGCTAATTGAAATTTCTGATTACCTACGAGTACCTTTAGTAATCCCCAAGCATTTTTCGCGTTTGTCTTACTGCCAAGTGACCATTTCCTTCGTTCTTCATTAATATCGAGAATTGCATGAGGTGATTTCGAAGTTTTTACGTTAAATAGTCTGTATCTGGATATAACCCCACTTTTCAACAGACGTGATCACAGAATCAGACAGACGTTTTTAGTTTCTCCTACTTCAAATATTGATTTCCGTTATTAATATTGATAAATACATTAAAATCATTGCTTTACTACCATGGTCAAGTTTTGACAATTCTGACATTTTCACATCATGTTCACACCACACAAATATTTAGTGTAAAACGTATGCAGCACACAGCTAAACAGCGCCTACTATGTTTTTCGTTGTGGTCACAATCAAAGTGAATAGATATTAATTAATTCGAGTCTCTCGGCGCTTCGTCGCCCACTCGAACGCCGTCTCAGCTTAATTCGCCGTTTCTATAACAACAATTGTGACAAACGCGCCGGGTATCTTTAATCGGAAACAGAAGTTCAACACACTTTGACCTCCGATTATTTTGATTCGGTCACACTTGCGATTCTAGCAAGCGTCACCGAGTCACGTCCAAATCGAGCGAGCCAAGTGTTCAGTCTGCGGTTCGCTCTAGAGTCGTCGCCGGTTTTGATGATGACGCGTGGGACGACACCTGCAGGGTTGCCCTGAACTTTCGGCTGGCAGATTTGCCGCCTACAAGGCACAGCGTAACGGTACTGTGCCGTTGAAGCTAAGAGTCGATTGGTGTTGTTGCTTGAGGGACAATTTAACTTGAAATGATTCAGACAGATCAAATCGCCAAACAAATTTCGTCTGTCCGATTGATGAAAGTTTTATTGGAAACGGTAAAAACAAACATTGGCATAAAAACAAGCGTATTCGCCGTTACGTTACACACACTTGGTTACTGTCCTTGGTTTATTTTCAAAAGTGTTTTGCCACATTGACCAATATTGCGGCATTCACGTGTAATTTTTTCCTGCAGTTTTTAAAATGTAAAAAGACTTCCACTCTACATCATCCAAATGTTCCAAATTCTTGTGGGTTGTGCTCTAGTCGTTCCTCTAACCCTCAACAGGTCCCTCAGATTCTGGAATCCTTCCAGTTGATTTCCCTTTATTTGCACTTCCAGTTTGAATAAATCTGTTTGTGTCACAACAATCAGACATTACGAAAAATGTATCCCGTTTCTGGGAATAAACCATTTTCATTGTTCTCAAAATAAAAGTGTTTATATTTAGGTGTAAAGAAAATATTTACTACTCATTACAGTAACTAATGTCCTGCACGAGATAGTCACGAACAAAACTTTCCAAGAACACGTTAATTGATACTTCGAAAAATGATCAAAAAGGAAAACTGCACAGTGACAATGACAAGCGTGTGCTGTCAAATGTCAAATTTACAAAATTCTACGTGCGCCGTAAATCACAGCCGACTACAACGGAAGAAACGTTTATAATTATTAGGGATGTACGGTTTAAATGGTTGGTGAACTTGATTAATTAGTTATTAGTCTACAATTCGATATTAATGAATTAATTTAACCGTTAATTTGACTCTTTAACTGGTTCAGCCGTCAGCTAATTAACGAAATGAACTGCTTCAACTGGTAAAACCAGTTAAACCGTGCATTCCTAATAATAACCCTGCAGAATGAATTAAATTGGAGCGTGGAAGAGATGATCAACGTTGTAAAATCATGTAAAAAATAGAGCGAGATGACATTTAATAGAATTGGAAGTCGACGTCGAGTTGTGCATCAATAAAAGTTTATTACTTTAGCAGTACGTCCCGAAAGGTCATGCAGATACTCATCGCGGCGAACTTTTTGTCGGCAGATGCGAATCGAACCGTGTTTGAAAAACTGGATTGACAAATCCACTTTCTCGCTCCGAAGATTCGATTTGGCGCGATCCAGGGAGTCTCGAAATCCGTCGGCCGCGAGTCGGGAAAGTTCCGCGCGATGTTTGTTCGGGGTCGTTTGCGGCATCGAGTTTGTTTGTGTTTTTGTCTGATGGACGGTTTTTGTTGCAGTCTTGGACGTGGAGGCGTTCGAGCGACTCTTGGGCCCGTGCATGCAGCTGATGAAGCGCAACATAAACGACTACGAAGAACAAATGCTCAAGATATTCGGCTCAAAGCATAACATACGCGACATCCGATGAACGGAGCCGAGCTCCCGCCTTCTCTGAACGATAGTCGAATCCCAACCCCCCCAATTTGTATTAATTTCAAATTATTACATGTCGAGTAGTAAACAGTCAACGTGTTTACGTCACAAATAGCTGCGTCACATGCAAAACTTAAAAAAAAGTCATTATTATTGTAAAACGGGGTGCAAAGTTTACTAGTCATGTGTATATAATGTTATGGAAGTCCTCGTGCTTGTTGTTGTGACGGTCCAGGACGGCCTCCTACTGCTGGACGGTGTGCGGCCACACCATTTTTATCACTATTTTAACTACCCCCTCTGATGCCTGCCGTCTCCATTACGCCCAGTCTTGTGTGTGTGTGTGTTGGATGCAAGTTGTACAATTCAAGTCTTCTCGAGTGTCATTTATCCCCCTCCCGCTTATTGTTGAGTGCGAAGCGTCCGGGCGATTACGAGCGTGCTCCAGCAATACGACGAACGTTGTGCCAAAAGTCAGTACAAAACACACGCAATAAATCCATCGGCTACACCACCAGTATTGTCAATTAGATTAGGCAGGTCTAGGGTACCGCACTCCACGTTTTAGTAGATCGTAGATGGCGCGCTTCGTCGCACATTGTTCCACGCACAGAATTACCAGTTGAGAATCTCTGGATCGATCGTGCGGGTGAGGTGGTACGCTCTGTGCGTGGAATCGACCCGCTCGTTCGTATTTTTGTCGGGATACGCCACTGGACTAATCAGATCTGATCAAAATCGATGTACGGATGTGTCGGTCGCGAACCTCGGGTTCAACGACCGCTCCTAATCACCACTGTCAAAAAATCATTCTTTGAGGTTGTTCCCCAAACGTTGACCCGATACGAGCGAGCTGGTGTTATTGACCAGAAATTATTGTTGGACCTGCTCATTATCTCTATTTGCAGTGATAATGAAAACGGATCTCCAATTTGGTCGAGTAAAGTGTATTTATTTATTTCTGCGAATACATATTAATCATTTGGCGCCACTATTTGAATTTGAATAAATGTGAGCAGCGCCATCTGCAGTATTAGTGTCATTTGTCAATTTGAAAATAATTGTGTAAATTGCGTTTTCTGTTCGAAATCGGTGTTTTCGAGGCAGTTTTGCCGTTCAGGTACGTGAATTAGCGATTCGTTAGTAGATGGGATAGGCTTTTGGCACAATCTGTTCGAATCAACGTGCAAAAGCTTGATAACCGCCCCCTTGTACTGTACAAAAATATTGTGACGCGCCCCCTTGTTGGTTTTAATGTTCCGTACTAAATGTGATCGAGGTGTTCTATATTGAGGCTATATATTTTGTTTTTAGTTGTGCGTACGATTGTTTTGTTTATTTAGTTTATGGACACAGGAAGACTAGAAGAGCTCCACGTGAGTCTTTGTTGATAATTGTTAATCGTACAAAATGAGAATGGTTAACACATCTCCTTTATACATACATATACATATTTATTATAGTGTTATATTCGTGTGTGCTGAAATGAATTTTGCCAGATTTTCGAAACAGTTTGATAATTTCCTCGAACAATCAGTTTGTTTGTGGTGTTCGGGGCGGGTCCGCGCGCCCCGGACCTCATCAAACAGCAATAAATAACATTTAAGGCTGAATAAAGTAAATATACACTACTAAATGAAATCACCGATCGCGAGATATTAAAAAGTGAAATGGAGTATTTATTTTGGAAGTATTAGACGTTATATTTGTGTATCGATAAATGGAATTGAGAGCGAGAGAAACCGTTTAATATGCCCTAGTTATAGTAACTTTTTAAGCGAAAGTTACTCATATCACATAAGTTCAGGTGAAAGGTCGAATAAAATAAATAATAGTCCTTATAACAAACGTAAATTTGTAAGTTAATACTACAGACTTTTTTATGTTGTGGGTGGGGTTTGTTAGACTCGATTTATTTTTAAAATTAGGTGCCTCACGTGTTCACGATCGAATCAATCAATCAAACAAAATCAAAACTCGCCGCCGCCACCACCACCAGGACACGGTACATTCTAGACCGGTTGGTTACGAACGCGAAACGATGGTCTATTATGTGCCTTAAACCACCCCCGACTCAGCGACTACCCGGATTCAGGCACGCAGAGATTCAAGACGGATTGTGATTGGTCTAACAAATTCTACCAGCGGAGTAGTTTAGCACAATTCTAATATTTAAATGTGTAGATACATAGCTAGGTGTATTATGTAGTGGCTTGTCAGTTCATATTCACCGTTCCGAGAGAAGGTAGCAACAGGTCGGTTCATCCTATGTGTTATTTGTCAAGTTGAATGTTGATCGTTTATCGTGGTATGTGTTTCTGTCCCGACCATTTCTTCACGAAGTCGACGGGGTCCGATCCCGGCGGGTCCCGCCACGCCGACTTCCACTGTAAGGTGTCTCTACGCACGAATAATGCCTTTTTACTTATCGTACCAAAAATATTAGAATCTCATTAAGTTATTTGTACACAAGAAATTAATTGTAAGTGTTCGCCATGTCACATGCCATATTCTAAACACTCTGAGCTGACTCGCTCGTCCTGTCTGAGATTCCTTAGTCATATGTACTGCTTCCACCATGATGACTAAATGAGCTTATTAAATTTACCAGAGTTTTATTTCGACCGGAACGACCGCTTCCCAAAGTCACGTCCGAGATTGATTCGTACGGTGGTTTCAATTCAATTGTCACGTGGGCAAAATTAACGAGTGCGATTAGCCGAGATAAAGAAAGCGAGACAAAGCGAATCGCAATCTGTTTGCGTGGCCTTTGTGGCTAATCCCCCAATCAAATTCTAGGATCACTTCAATGGTTTATTAGAAAATTCATCTGGTTATCAAATCAACTTTAAAAAAACGTCGACATTAAATCATAATGTAGAACGGGAAATACTTCGATTAAGCAGTCTCGGGCTCCCTGTTGTACGTATCCATGATCTTCTCCATGATTTCCCAGTGCTTGTCCTTCTGGAGGTCCTTGACAAACACGGAGTACCAAGTCTCGTCGTCCTTATCCTCGATCAGCGGGAGCCTGACGCCGTAGCACTGCAGCGCGAGCGAGATGCAAGCGATAGCGACGTGCTGCGGCTGATAATCAAGGATGCTCGGGTCGTGATGAAAGTCCTGTAAAAACGCGGCCGCGGTCCTCGCGATGGGTACCTGGCCCCACTGCTCCTTCCCCAGCCAGCCCTCCATCGACCTGAGATAGTGCAACATGTATTTATGGGGGTGCGTTATGGAAACTTCGAATTTTAACACCCTCATGATGAGCAGTTCGGCTTGGACGATGGCGTCGCGCATGCTCCAATACTCGTCGCCGATCTCGAGGGGGCTGCTGCCGCGATGGAGGGTGTTGTGGGCCACGTTGATTATGTCCCGGATTTTCAAGGGGTCGTCCTTCACTTTGCCGGCGAGGTAGAGAGTCGAGGCGGCGATCAGCTGTAAATCGACGTGTTAACGGACTTTCACGGCCTGGGGCGGCCGACGAGTCTAGACGGATTTTAGTCACGAAACTTACGAAACAATCGTATTTGGACTGCTCCACTTCCTTGAAGAACTTGTGCATCAGGATGGCCGCGGTGGCGAGGGTCAAGGGCTGGCCCTGCAGCTTCATGCCGCATTCGAAGATGAAACGCGCGGGGGTGAAGCCGCCGTTGAAGTCCAGGTTTCTGTAGTCGACAGGGGCGATGCGTTTGTTGCGCTCACGTTGCAGTTCCATTACATCGATGACGTCCTTCATTATCGAAACTAGAATGCAATGCATACATTTTTTTAAACGCACCTAACCTCAATCTCCCTTCCGGTTATGGACGTACCTTGATGTTGCACACTTTTGGAAAACACCCGCCGGCTTTCTGGTCACAATTTAACGCTAGTAATTAAATACTATTTGCCAAATTAGCGCCGGGGGCTACTCCAATCTGGACGTTCACCGAACCGTAAACAAATTTGTGTCAAGTGAAAAATCTGTCACAGAAACTTGTATTTTTATGCGGACTGGTACCGAAATACGCCGCTCGAGGGCGCGTCTTTCGGAGCAACGGAAAAAAACTGGTAATTATGAACAAAATGATCGATTAAAATGGTATTATCACAGCCGTAAACTAATTATGTTATCAAATTTTATTATTCTGTGTAAAACTTCCAGGAAAATGATATTGGAAAGCGTAGAACTCGCCGCTGCGGACATGGGTTGGCAGCAGTGTCTCAGGTTGACAAACGCTCGCCGAAAAAATCACCAGTCCTTCTTCTTCTTGGATACGTCCAGTAACAAGGTAATTTTTACGTTATTCTCGTTTATCCGTAAATCTGGCCACCATCGTGCAGATTTTCACCAAACCAGCTCCCGAACATCAAATTGTCGACTCACTAAAGCAGATATTTTTTCCTCTTTCAGAAAATCAACAGAAATGTCGGACGTCGAAGTGTGAGTACCTAACCTTAATTGTTTACTTGGGCAAATACCGCCTAAAATGATGAGCTGCGGCGGCTCCCTCTTCTGAGAGTTACCCGATAAAAAAAACCTTGCTGAGACGGTCGCCCCTGAGCCCCCGACGTCCATTTCACGTGATAAGTGTGGTCACGGAACCTAACCTGTAAATGTTTTCAGTGATGACACCCCGGTTGCCCCACCGGTGACTGGTGGAGCGATGGACATCAACCAAGCCTTGCAAGAGGTCCTGAAAACCGCACTCATTCACGACGGAATCGTACACGGTCTCCACGAAGCTGCCAAAGCCCTGGACAAGCGACAAGCTGTTTTGTGCGTACTCGCGGAGAATTGTGACGAACCCATGTACAAAAAACTCGTGTCCGCTTTGTGCACAGAACATAATATTCCGCTGATCAAGGTGGATAATAACAAGAAGCTGGGTGAGTGGTCAGGGCTTTGCAAAATTGACAACACCGGAAAAGCGAGGAAAGTCGTCGGGTGCTCGTGCGTCGTGATCAGGGTGAGTGTCAACAATTTGCAATTGTGTTAATTAAGGCCGGTTCTGGCAGATTTTAGAAACTTTGTTTTTATCAGGTTGGTAGCAACAACTTCAGTTTTGTTTTTGTTTTTAGGATTATGGCGAGGAATCACCTGCGCTAGACGTTCTTAAAGAATACCTTAAGAAGTAATCGTTTATTTTATATAAAAAAATAAAATCTTTAATAATTTATTGTGTTTTATTGCAAGCTTCCTTGTGTTGGGGCCAGTGGGTCACTTGACACGAACGTGAGCAATACCAAACTTTCTTGCAATGCGAGCACCGCTGAATCGCGTTTTTGCCGCACTGCTCGCAAGTTGATTTCTTTTTGACTTCGAACTTTTCCAGCAGGTCCGTGTTGTACGCTTCGCTCAAACTAAAATCGATAAAAAAGTGTAAAAAAACTACAAATACGTTGCGCAAGGACTGACGTTTGCGCGGCTTCCATCAGGGTTTTTTGGTCGTTACAAAACACCACCGGCAACTGTTCCTTTGCGATTTTCTTCCATTTACCGCCGGATTGCTGCAGGATCTTTTCCTTAATTTCCAAAACAGTCTCGAGCAAGATCGGCTTGGGGCTCTTGGCCACTTGCTCGGTCACCGACACGTGCGAGAGCCACTGCTTGAGCTCGATCAGGGGCGACAGTTGATCGAGCAACACCGGAGTCAGCAACATCATCAGCTTGAGGAGTTGAGCGCGGCGGGACTCGGTGATGGTGTAATGGTTCTGGCAAGCCGGGTCCAGCAAGAGGTGACGCAGAGTGAGCCAAACCTGGAGAAAGAACAGGAAAAAAACTGGGAGGAGAAAGTCGTGGAAATTGGTACCTGCGCCTCGGCTTGCCCTAACGCCTCCCCGTCCCAGCTCGTCCACTTCCCCGCAGAGTACAGCTTCCCGTCCCGGACCCAAGGCCGCGCCAGCAACAGCTGCACAAACAACATCGGCACGTCGCTGGTGTCGTAAATCCGCGAGCAGACGTTCAACGGAAGCCTCTCCAGAAACTCCGCCACGTAGCGAACGATCGACAGCGACCTGATACCCACGTCGAAAGCCAGATTGTCCCTCTGCCGCAGCAGCTCCTGCGCCCCTGTCTCGCTCGTCCCGCCGTCGCTCTGCGCGACCGAGAGCAACCGCGCGGCGCTGCCGCAAGCGTAATCCAACAGATCCGCGGCCGCGTCGCCCAGACTGTCGCAGCAGTTGGCGTGGTACATCACCAACTCCAACAGCGCCACGCAGACGGCCTCGTGGTACAGGATGCTGTACGCCACGAAGGTGTTCCTGGGGTTGGGATCCAGCTTCAGGAGCTGGGGCAGCACCTTGTGCTTCCAGACGTCGACCAGGACGGCCTCGTGTACCAGAACTGGCGCTTTCCCGAAAGTGACCAAGGACTCCTTGACGTGCTCCTCTCTCGCTTGGGACGCTTCGATCAGCGCCTGCTGGTTGAGCTTCTGGAGCCGCTGGTGCCACTCCAACCAACTAAAAGCACAAACTCTGGATCGATTCGCGACCGTGTTTCGCTTTACTGTTTGGATCCCGCGGCGTGGATGTCTTGGGGGGTCATGGTGCTGACGTAAAACTCGATCTCTGTGGGCAGGAGCACGCCGTCCATCTTTGTGACAGAATCGATCAAACGGGAGTTTCCAGGGCGACGCAAAAACTAGTTTGTACTTTGACACTTTAATTTTTACATCTCATTTTATAAAACTTCACATAAAAAGAAACTACATACATACACCTACTGTTAAAAATGAAAATTTACAACATCGTTACCGTATCTGAGTATTGAGCACGACATCTTGTTCGCGAACAACCTAGGTCTAGCTGCCTGGAACAATTCGCATCTTGCACAACCGTTGCCGTTTTTTCAACATTATAAAGCTGGCAAAATATTTTCAATGCATAAAAATATATTCATTTATCAGTCACAATAATTATTGTTTTATGTACAAGGACGTCATTCTGTTCGTTTAACGGACACGATATAAACATCGGGCAAGATCAATGTAACAACGATAATATCAAAGAAATACATCAGATGTATGTACAGCTATAATATACAGCTGCCTAAATATTTTAAAATAAATGGCACAATTCACAGCAATTAATATAAAATAGACCTAATTACGCGTTTTATCTGATATGTCACTAGATTTCTTCGGGGGCGGGGGTGGGCGCTTCGTCGGCGGGGTGCTGCAGCAGCACCGCCTTCTCCTCTCCGCGGCCGCTCGCGGTCCCGTTGTAGACGCTCTCGTACACGGGGTTGGCAAAATTGCCCGACTGGAAACACGGACGGTCATCAGTTGATGTCGCTGCCAACAGATCGATTACCTTGTCGGCGTCCAGCGTGAAAGGCTCCGCGTCCCTGTCCTGGTACATCGGGTTGTTAAAATCGTTCTCTTGGAGCCTCTCGTGCGAGAACGACCGCCTCTTCCTGTAGAAGTAGTCGAAGGCGAGGAACGCGACCAAGATGGCGATGATAACGACGATCGCCGAGATCACCGGGACCAAGATTCCCCGTCCGGCGTCCTTCCGGGCCACGGCCTCGTCCAGCTCGTTCGAGTATTCGCATTTGATGCCTTGGTGATCCGCGGGACAGCGGCAATAGGGCAGTCCGTCGCTGACGTCGCAGGTGCCCCCGTTCTTGCAGTAGTTCTCGCAGACCGCCAGCTCGCCGCATCGGGGCCCCGTCCAGGTGCTGGTGCACCGGCAGACGGGGTCCTTGTGCGGGGACGGTATCTGGCAGATGCCCCCGTTCATGCACAGCCCCGTGCACATGTCGGAGTTGCCGACGTAAATCTGCAACCGAGAAGATGCGTTATAACGTCACGGGTGCGTTCTGTCCGCGGTCCGCTCACCTCGCAGTCGAGCCCGCCCCACGGCTTGGGGCACTTGCAGACGGGTTTGCCGCTCATGATGACGCAGGTGCCGTTGTTGCCGCACGCGCACCTCTCCGAGCACTCCTTCGGCGCGTCCGGTTCCCTGCACAGATCGACCTCGCAGCGCCGCCCCCCGTACAACTTGGGGCACTTGCACTCGGGCTGCTTCGCCCCCATTCGGCAGATACCGCCGTTCTGGCAGTAGCACCTGTCCTGCTCGCACTTGTCGCCGGCGTACCCCGGCAGACAGCTGCACTTCACCCCCAGAGGGGTGGGCACGGGGGTGCCGTTCTTCCCGCAGATGGAATTCTCGCAGTGGCGCCCCTTGAATCCCACCGCGCACTTGCAGCTCTCCTTCAGATCGTCCCTGACGCACACTCCGCCGTTCTCGCACGTCAGCTGGGCGCAGTTCTGGCACCGCGACCCCGTGAACCCTGACGCGCAATTGCAAAACGGTGTTCCCGGCTTGGGAATGAAACAAGTGCCGCCGTTGTAACATCTGCCGTCGCAGACGTTGACCGGCGTCTCGCACCGTTCGCCCGTCCACTGCGGGGCGCAGTTGCACCGGAGAGGCGGCTGCGAGCCGGGAGAGTGGGGGGCGGCCAGGTCCACGTAACACATTCCTTTGTTTTTGCAGTACTGCGAACACCGGTAGTGTTCGCAACGCGAACCCGCGTACTGCGGGGGACAGAAACATTTGGGGGTCTGGCCCTGGACCAGCTTGCAAGTGCCGGTGTTGCAGTTGAGGGGGCAGTTCGGGGCTCTGCTCGAGATGGCCTTGCAAGTCTGCGCAGAAAAAAAACAACGAAGATTTGGATGAGGACACGACAGTTGAGACTACTCACGAGATTGTCTTTGATCGAACCGTCGGCGCAGGTGCAAGTCGCCGTGTGAGGGCTCAACAAGCAGAACTCCGTGTGGTGGCAGAAGTCTATGCAAGTGTTGTTGATCGATTGCTCTTGTTTCTGCTCGTGCAGGATCAAAATGTCGGAGATTCGGGTCAGTCCTTGGGACAAGTGGGTGATGTTGCCGTTGCCGAATTTGTTGAGGCGAAGGACGTCGTGCTTGTGGTAGGTGGTCACGAAGAGGTACGACTCGAATACCTCGATCTTGTACGGTTTCATCTCTACAAACAATCGAACGAGTCCGGATTAACGTCCATCTTACAAAAAATGCATTCGCGTAATGTCTCATCGGAAGTGCAATTGCCCAAAAAAAAACAAGTCAACCAAAAAAACAAAGGTCGGCTTATGAGCCGACCTTTGTTTTTCCTCATCAAACGAATTGATTTTTTATTAATAGTTTTTGTTTTTAAGTTGGGTAATAATTAATATTATTAATTTAATACTAGTCTCTCAGTATTTGCCGTACCATGACTCACCTTTAGCGAAACGCTTGACCACGTGTCTGTCGGAACCGTCAAATTTGACAGTCTCGACCGTCAAAGTTTTCGGGTCGGACCAATACAATCGTTTGGTGGCGTAGTCGACGGCCAATCCGGTCGGATACAGAATGGACGAACCAATCAAAACCTTCCGCTTGTTGCCGTCCATGTGTGCCGTTTCGATTCGTGGCACGGGCCCCCAGTCGGCCCAGAAGAGGACGCCCTCTCGCGGCGAAACCACGATGTCTCTGGGCTGCTGCATGTCGCCCCTCAACAGAGTGTAAACGTACTGCCCGTCGACCGTCGAGGCCAATATCCTGATGCCGTCCGTGATGTACAACCGCTTCGCCACCCAGTCCACGCTGATCCCCCTCGGCTCGTTCAACCCGCTGAGGATGGTCTTGACCGACTCGGAATCTCTGCGCGTCCTGCTGTCGTTCAGGTGCAGAATGACGCTTTGTATGCGCTTGTTCTGGTGGTCGGTCCAGAACGCCACCGACTCTCGCTTGCCGTACAGGATGTCGACGGCGTCGACTTTGTACCCGGGGGCCGTCGCCAGCGTCTTGCTCCTCAGCTTGTTGCTGTCTCCGGGCTTGTACGGCGACATCAACCTCAGCTCCGCCTCCGAGACCAGCACCAGGTTGGCCCAGTCCCCGTCCGCCAGACAGATTCCGCCTTTGATGTGCGTGTACCCCGGCAGGCACTTGCACACCGTCATGTTCTGCTTCGTCTCGATGCAGATCTGCGAACAGCTGTTCCACCGGCAGGTCGAATTGTGGCAGTTCTCCTCGTCGCTGTTGTCGTCGCAGTCGTTCTCGCCGTCGCACCTGAGCGAGTTCTTGACGCAGTGGCCGTTCTTGCAGGCGAACTGGTCCGGGGGGCAGATGCCGTACCGCCTGCAGATGTGCGGGTCCTCGTCGCTGCCGTCCTCGCACTGGTCGTGGCCGTCGCATACGAAGTTCATCGGCATGCACCTGTGGTTCTTGCAGCGGAACCGCCCCGGCACGCAGACGCTTCCCGAGCAGTTGTGCTCGTCGGAGCCGTCTTCGCAGTCGTTCTGGCCGTCGCACCGCCACTCCTCGTTGATGCAGAGCCCGTTGTGGCACCTGTAGCCGTTGTCCGGACACGTGTCGCTGCAGTTCGCCTCGTCGGAACCGTCGGCGCAGTCGGCCTCCCCGTCGCACTTCCACTCCAGGTAGATGCAGACCTGAGGGTTGGCGCACTGGAACTCGTTCTTCTTGCAGTGGGTGTGGCAGTTGGCCTCGTCGGAGCGGTCGTCGCACTGGAACTCGCCGTCGCATTTTTGCGACCCCCGGATGCACCTTCAAGCAATAAAATACGTTTACGTAAGCACTATAATTTTTTTTTTAATTGTGTTACCTTCCGTCGCCGCATCTGAACTCGGATTCGGAGCAGTTGCGCGGGACGCACCCCGCTTCGTCGGACCCGTCCCCGCAGTCGTTGTCGTAGTCGCACCTCCACCGCCCCGGTATGCATTTGTTGTTCTTGCACTTGAAGTAGGTCGGTTCGCAAGTGTGGAACTCCGCTTGGCTGCAGGAAGCCGGCTCGTCCTCGCTGTTGGCGCAATCCGGATCTCCGTCGCACCGCCACGACATGGGTATGCACCTGCCGGAGCTGCAACGGTAGTGTTGCGGGGAGCAGGTTCGAGAGTGACAATCCTGCTGCTCGTCGGAGCCGTCCCCGCAATCGTTGTCCGTGTCGCAGACCCAGACGGCCGGGATGCACTTGTCGTTGGCGCACTTGAACTGGTTGGGAGGGCACGTCGCCGGTGGGCAGTCGGCCTCGTCCTCGCCCAGCGGACAGTCGACGTTCTTGTTGCAGCGGAACTTGGACGGGATGCACCTCGGCGACACGGTGTCGTTGCCTTGACACCTGAACTGTGTGTTGAGGCAGGTGTAGTGCTCGCAGTCCTTCTCGTCGGAGTCGTCCTCGCAGTCGTCGTTGCCGTTGCAGAGGTCCGACGGGTGGGTGCAGTGGCCGTTGTCGCACTGGTACTGCCCCGGCATGCACTGGAAGGGGCGGCAGTCGCTCGGCTCGTCGCTGCCGTCGCCGCAGTCGTCCTGGGTGTCGCACTTCCACCAGAAGGGTATGCACTTGTAGGTGTACTTGCACTCGAAGTGGGCCGACGTGCAGTTGGCCACGCAGCTCCTGTCGTCGCCGCCCAAGATGTAGTTCTCGGGACAGACGCACTTGTAGAAGGGGGCGTGCGGCGTCAGCAGGCACAGAGCCGAGCAGTTGGCCCTTTCGCAGGGGTTTCTGCTGTGGGGCTGTTTCAACGGGTGGATCACGCGAATGTCCATGGGCCGGTGCACCGTCGACAGGAGGGACTGGCACTGGTTCCCTCGGTACTTGTGACACCTCTCGACCGCTTTCGTCTCCCAGTCCGTCCAATAGATGTAATCTTCCCACAGGTCGATCGCGAACACGTGGTGCAGCTGCAGGCTCGGGTTCTTCTCTCGGCTGGTTATGATGTGCATGTTCTTCCCGTCCAGGTCCGAGACCGCGATGTAGTCCTCGCGAGCGTCCGCCCAGAAGAGCTCCATCGTCTCGTAAGAGATCGTCAGAGCGTTGGGCCAGCCCAGACTGGAGTTGACGATGATTCGCGGCTCGGAACCGTCCATTCCCGCTTTACCGATGTGGGCGTGCGTGCCCCAGTCCGTCCAGTACATGTAGCCCCGCAACGGGTCCAGGGCTATAGCCCGGGGTTCTTCTAGGCCCTTCGACAGCAAGACTCGGCGGTACCGGCCGTCCAACGACGACACTTCCAGCGTATCCAGACCCTTCAAAATAAAAACAAAAACAAATCGAGAAAAGAAAAACTTGTGCGACTCACCTTGTCGCACCAATAGAGATTCCTCCCGATCCAGTCCACCGCTATCCCGTCTGGATTTTGCAAAGTAGGCGAGTGCAACACCTGGATCGTGCTGGAGACGTTCTTGTAATCGCACAGTCGCTTGATCGAACTACCCAACTGGGTGACGTCCGACCAATAGATGCACTTCGAGGTCCAGTCGTAATCGAGCGCCACCGCGTTCGTCAGATTGTGAGCGATCAGCGTGGACCGCCCATCCAAGTCTAGTTCACGGATGTAGTAGCGATTGGCCAGGACCAGGGTGACGGGAATGGAGGAGTTCGCCCCGCAACCCTTCTTGTCGGGGTGGAGGATGTACCCGGGGGCGCAGCTGCAGTGATAAGACCCTCTCACGTTCTTGCACAGTTGGCTGCAAGGCCTCGACAGACACTCGTCGATGTCTTCGCACAAGCGTGCGTCTTTGTGGCTGATCTGGTAGCCGGGGAAGCACCGACACTCGTAGCCGATCGGCTGGTCGATGCAGTTTTGGGAGCAAGGAGAAGGATCGGCTGTGCACTCGTTGATATCTGCAATAAGACGGTGAGTCAACCCGAGATCGCTTTTCGCACGGCTCGAGTACTGACCGCACTTGGTCTCGTCGCTGAAGTCCCCGCAGTTGTTTTCTCCGTTGCACAACAGCGTATCGTTGATGCAGACACCGTTACCGCAGTGAAACCAGCCTTTACCCTTGCAGTAGTCACCCTCGCTGTGACAATCCTTCCCTTCGTCGCTGCCATCCCCGCAGTCGTCGTTTCCGTCGCACTTCAACAAGTTCATGATGCACTTGCCGTTCTTGCAGGCGAACTCTTCGGACGTGCAAGTCTTGTGACACTCTCGCGGCTCGTCGCTGCCGTCGTTGCAGTCGTGGTCGCCGTCGCAATAATACATCTTGTTGATGCAAGCGCCGCTGCTGCACTGGAAGTGCTCCGGCAAGCACACCCCGCAACCCTGGTCTCTGTGCTCGTCGGCGCCGTCCAAGCAGTCGGCCTCGCCGTCGCACAGCCACAATCGAGGGATGCACCTTCCCGTGCTGTTGCACCTGAACTCGCCCTTCTCGCACTCTCTCAGCTGGCAGTGTTTGCTCTCGTCGGATTGGTCGGCGCAGTCCGAGTGGCCGTCGCATTGCCAACTCATGGGGATGCACTCGCCGTTGTCGCACTTGAACTGGTCGCTCCTGCACTGGTATCCTGGAAAAGAAGCGTCAACACGAGAGCGGGGGCGCACCGGAGGAGACTCACGACAATCGTATTCGTCGCTGTGGTCCAGACAGTCGGCGAAACCGTTGCAGTGCCAGGACAACGGGATGCAGATGGAGTCGTCGCACATGAACTGGTCGCTGGGGCAGTGGCCTTGCAGCACGACTCCTATAAATTTGAAGTGTTTTAGTGCGGGAGGAAACGCTTGACGATTGCAAATTTAAAGAGATCTAGTTGGTAACTGTCAAATTATCTGTCGACGATTGGCATTCACAGAAAAATAAAACAAAACCTCCCTAGAATTGGTAATTTTCATTTAGGAATCTAGTTGGCCGTGGAAAACAAAAGTCGATTTCTAGCTGTCAAAGTGTTTTGACAATTTTTTCGGATCGTATTTACTTACTGCAATTTTCCTCGTCCGAGCTCAAGCCCCCGCTGATCTTCGCATCGTGGCAGTCGTCCCGCCCGTCGCACCTCGCCTCCAGATTGATGCAAGAGCCGTTAGAACACTGAAACTCGTTGATGTAACACCTCTTCTTGTGTTCCGGGCAATTCTTCTCGTCGGACATGTCCCAACAGTCGTTTTCGCTGTCGCAAAACCAGTCCTTGTGGATGCACGCCGTGGTGTTGACGCAATTGATCATATCGATGAGGCTGCAGTTGCGATTCTCTGCAACAGAAACGATAATCCGCGAACTTGACGCTTCTTCGTCGACTCACCGCAGCCCATCTCGTCGCTGGCGTCTTCGCAATCCGGATCGTTGTCGCATCGGAACTTCATGAGGATGCACGCTCCGCTGGTGCACCTGAAGTGCTCGGCGTCCGAGCAGGAACAGTTCTGTTCGTCGGTGGAGTCGCCGCAGTCGTCCACGCTGTTGCACCTCTCTTCGGCCTTGACGCACCTCTTGTTGTTGCACTGGAACCAGCCGTTGGGGCAAGTGCGGTGGCCGCAGTAGCCCGGCTCTTCGTCGGACTTGTCGGTGCAATGCGCTATGCCGTCGCAGGTGACTCTGAACGGGACGCACCCGCCGTCCGAGCACCGGAAGCTGTCGTCGTGCTCGCAAGCTTTGGAGTTGCTGTAGCACCGCTTCCCGTCTTCGGCGAGAGCGTGACCGTCCGAACACGAGCACTGCACGACCGCCGAAGCGGTCAGCGTGCAGATCTCCTCGCATCCGCCGTTCAAGATGGCGCAGGGGTTGAAAAAGCAGTCGTCGGTGTCGTTGGCGATCGTCACTATCCCCATGGGCCTGGCGACGTCGCGACGCAACCAGACGACGTTCTGGCCCGTCAGCTTGTCGGCCCGGAGCACCGCGTGCAGCATCCAGTCCGTCCAGTAAATAAAGTCGCCGTAGACGGCCAACGCGAACGGATGCTGCGGGGTGACCTTCGCCAAAACCACCCTGTTGGAACCATCATACTCGCACCGCTCGATCTTGTCCAATCTGGCGTCGCCCCAGTACAGTTTCTGCGCTTTGTGGTCGAGGGTGAGCGCGTTGGGCATGCGTATGTCAGTCTTGACGATCGCCTCGCGACCGTACCCCGTCAGGAACACCCTCTCGATGCTGGGCTGGTGCGAATTCCAGTTGGTCCAAAAGACGCGACTGCCGCAACTGTCCACCGCTATGCCCCTGGGCTTGTCTTGCCCGCGCAAGGTCACCACTTGCTCGACGTGGCTGGAATTCGTCATCTGGTCCGTCAAGTTGACCCGGTTGATGGTGGCGTGGTTGTTGCACGTCCAGTACAACATCTTGTGCACTTGTTCGTACGCCAAACCCTCCACCGATCCTTGACCTTCCACGATGATCTTGTGATCCGTCCCATTGTAATAAACCGCGTTGATCGAGCCCTTCTGTATGTCCGAATAAAACAGTCTTTGGTGTTTGTAACTGAAAGCGAGTCCGATCGCGTTTTTTAACAGCGTGTTGTTCTTGATCGTCGGGTGGGGCGCGTTTTGCAGATTCTCGTCGTCGAGGATTTGGATGGAGTCGATGCTGACGACGCGAGAGTACATGACGAAGCTCTTGAAGGCTAAAACAGGACCGTTAAAAAGGGACAACTGACCAGTGGCGGCTGGCGTTATTTTTACACAGGGGGCACAGCAAGAATATAATTATTCCGGTGGTGTCCGGAAATCAGGCGTACGGCCCTGCGAACTAAACAAATAGAGTCTCGACCATACATCTCGCATCTCCCGACCCGTCAAAATGTGATCGGGAGCAGCATAATTTGACAGTATGACGACACCATCGTCACAAAACAATTGGTTCGTGACGGTGGCTCGCATTTGTCACCTGTCTATCGTGTTCCTAAGAAAAAAATATTGATAAACTGGCTACACGCAAGCACGGTGTCGGATAGCTTAAGGAAATAAATTTCGAGGCTTGTGACATAATAGTTATTTATGTAACAAGTGAGTAAAGTAATACTTTTTTTTACGAGAAGGAAAATTTGTTACACGAGCGAAGCGAGTGCGCAAATCCGCCGAGTAAAAAAAGATACTTTACTAACGAGTTGCATACAAATTTTTTTTGGCGCCCGTAAGTTTAAATAACCAATTATGAATGAAAAATGTTATAATTGCTTTAAAAAATGACACGCTACGGCATTTTTTTAACGCAAATGCGTGAAAAAATGAACCGCTATGGCACTTTTTTTAACGCTTCTGGACCGATTCAAAAATCACATATTTTATGAACGCAAATGAATGAAAAATCTTGCACTTTTTTTGACGGACATGAAAAAAATAATTTTTCTTGTTGCCAGACACAACGAACATTTATTTTCAATTATTATGCTTAATTTGCTGGTGTTGCAGTTTGGAAGGGACGTGGTTCTGCGCCCCCCGGCACCAGCCGCCACTGCAACAGATGGTCGAACTACCTTCGCATGTTTTCCCGTCAGATGAAATTTTTCCGTGGGAACAAACGCACACAGGGTGTGTACCATTAAACAAGCAGAGTTGTTGACAACCTCCGTTGTTTTTGGCACAAGCGTTGGTGCCCATTTGTTTCCGGCTGGAAAATATCTGGATGTCTTTCAGGGAATCCCCCACGTCTCGCAACAGCACTTTGTAATCCGACAGGTTGCTCAACGGCGCTTCCAACACGCTGCCTTTTTCAAATGTCCTAAGAAAAACAAATTTTATTTACTTCACGTGATGGAGTATTAAGTATTTATGATTTATAGCGATTTGAAAAAAATAATAATAAAAACTGTTGGTTAGGAAAAACTGTAAACGCTTTTTTCTCAAAACTATCTTTTAAAACGATTACGTAACTTTTCGTTTCGTTTTCCAATCGAATAAACCTACGAAAAAACGTTTCCACTTACGTATCGACCCAGTACAAGTTGTCTCCTAAAATGGTCAACGCAGTCGGATTCTCCAGCGAAGTGTTGAGCAGCACTTCGTGTCCGCTCCCGTCGTAACCGATCACCTCGATCGTGTTCTTGCTGGAGTCGCAGAAGTAGACCTTCCGGTTGTCCGAATCCAAGGTAATATCGAATATCGCGATCGAATTGTTGACCAACAACTTCCTGTTGTGCCCGTCCATGGTGGCCGCCTCCATCCTGGGCCCTCCCGCCCACACCAGCACGCCTCTGATCGGATCCACCACGATCGACGTCGGCTTCCCTATCTCGTTCGAGAGCAAAACGTGCTGTTTCGTCCCGTCCAACCTGGCGACCTCGATGACTCCGCGTTTAGAGTCGCACCAGTACATGTTGCCCGCGATCCAGTCGATCGCCAGGCCCGTCAACCAATCCACGGGCACGCTGTCCATCGCCTCCGTCGGCTCTATGATGTACTTCCTCTCCGTGCCGTCCCGCCTGATGCTGGTGATCGATCCGTGGTCGCTGTCCGCCCAGAACAACAGGTCCTTCTCGGCGACGAAGTCGATGGCGGTGGCCATGGATACGCGCGAGATGGGCCCCAAAACTGGAGTCTGATTGTTCCCGTCGAGCGACAACCCCCGGATCTCCCAGTTGACCGAGTAGAAGATGAATTCTTCGACGCCGACGCACTTCGCGGGGTTCTGCGGGTCGGAGTGGTACCCGGTGGCGCAGCGACAGGTGTAGTTGGTGGGCGAGGTCGGCAAGCAGAGGTCGGAGCACTCGGCGGTGGAGCAGGGGTGGCTCCCTTTCTGCTCGACCGGGTCGTAAATGCGCAACGCCAACACGCTTCCGGTGTTGTTTCGCAAGATGGTGTCGTTCTGGCCCGTGGTTTTGTCCGCCAGGTGGATCGAGTGGTCGTCGTCGTCGGCGTAGTACACGTGATCCAGGTACACGGTGGCGGCGCTGACCGACACCTGCGACGGCAGATTCAACTTGGTGACGTTGCCGCCGTCCAGATCGCTGAAATAGATCGAGAATTCGCTGACCCAATACAACTTGTCCGCGTGCAAATCGACGCACAAACTCTTCGAGTTCGGTTTGAGATCTGACACGATGGTCTTGCGAGAACTGCCGTCCATGGCGCTGCTCTCGATGTACGTCTCGTTGGTCGACGCTATCCAAAAGAGGCGGCCCTGGCGCGGATCGACCGCGACCGACAACACCCCCAGATTGTCGATGAGAGTGGTCGTGTACTCCGCGTCAAGATTCGAAACCGTGATCCCTTGCGGCGACGCCACGAACATCAGATTCGACAACCAATCGATCGCCATCCCTGAAGGATTCTTCAGTCCCGTGTCGATCAGAACTTGCGTGGGTCCCGTGGTCAAACCGGACCTCTTCACCTCGCTGCTTTGAGAATCCGCCCAGTAGAGCGTGTTGTTCCTGGCGAGGTACTCCAACTGGACCGGATTCAATACCTGCGGAACGCTGATGGTCGGGATCGTGTGGTAGTAGGGCTGCAGAATGTCGACACCGCGGATTTCGCTACCTCTGGCTATGAGCAGCACTCGTTCGTTGACTGAAACTGCGGAGTTATCCACACGACGACCCGGTGCAAAACTACTCACCGACGCAAGTCTTGTTGTCGCTGCTGAGCCTCATGACGTGCGGACAGTCGCACCGGAAGGTGTGATTCGTGTGGAGAAGACACAAGTGCGAACAACCCCCGTTGTTCTCGCCGCAGGGGTTGGGACCGTCTCTCGGTTGCCTCGACGGGTGCAGAATCTGGATGTCGAAGGGTTGGGTGAGCGTCCTTTGTATGACCGAGACGTCGCCGCCCGTGAACTTGCTGGCTCTGACCACGCTGTTGGTGCGCCAGTCCGTCCAGTAGACGTAGTTCTCGAAGAGGGTGATGGCGAACGGGTGGGCCAGAGTCTCGTGGTTCTTCATCACTTCGTGGTGCTCGGTGCCGTCGTATTTGGTGGTGTGGATGGAGTCGGAGCGCGCGTCGATCCAGTAGATCCGCCTCATGTCGTAGTCGAGGGTCAGGCCGTTGGGCCAGCCCCCGTCGGTGATCTGGTCCACCTTCACGACTATCTCCCGGTCCAGGCCCGCCAACGAGCAACGCTCGATTCTGGGGGCGTTGTTGTCCCAGTCCGTCCAGAACAAATATCCGTCGCGCGGGTCCACGGCTACCGCCCGGGGACTCTCCATCTCGCCGGCCACCAGAGTGCGCCTGAATCGCCCGTCCAGCTTGGCCACCTCGATCTGATCCAGATTACTCTCGACCTACGCAAAAACAAAAAACGCTTCACTGCAAAGTACCCCCAGAGATTTTTCTCGCTACAAACCCAGTACAAATTTTCACCGATCCAGTCGACCGCCAATCCTTCCGCAGTCGACAGTCCCGTCTGCACCACCACCTCTATGTTGCTGAGCGACCCGCCGACCACCGTCCCCCTGTAGATCTTGTCGTCGATGACGTCAGTCCAGAACACCATATCGGCATTCTTCGTGTGGTAAAAATCCAAAGCAATCGTATTCTTGAGGCTCGAAATGAACGACTTCACGTTGAAAGTGTGCAAATCGACGGCCTTCAGCTCGTGCCGATTGCTGAAGATGACGTACGGGGTGGCCCCGCTCGTGCTCTTGCACGAGAACCTGTCCTGCTCCAGCACGTACCCTCGATGACAAGCGCACTTGTATCGCGAACCCACGGCGACGCACTTCTGCGAGCACACCCCCCACGCCTCGCAGGGGTGGGTGCTGAGACAGTGGGTCCTGTCGGGCTGCAGATGTAAATGCTCTGGACAGTAACAGACCAGCCCCTCGGGGGCGTTGTGACAATAGTGCGAACACACGATGCTGTGGTCGCACAACAGATCGGAACAGCGGGACCCCTCGTCGGAACCGTCCTTGCAATCGGCGACGTCGTCGCACAGCTGCTTCACAGAGACGCATCTGGTGTTGTTGTCGCACATACGTGAGGGGTAGTCGCAGGTGGGGGCCAAGTCGGCGGGTTTGCTCGTCGTGTTCTTCATCGTGTTCGGGTCGCAGTGCTCCTCGTCGGTGCCGTCGAAACAGTCCAAGTTGGAATCACAGATGAACGCCTGAAACAAAACTCTTAAAACTGGCAAGAGGAGACGGAATCCAATCACCATCGGTATGCACTCAAACTCTTTCGTGCACTTGAACTCGTTGTCTTTGCACGTGAGGATGCTGCTGTTGGTGCAGTCGTACTCGTCGAATCCTCCGACGCAGTCGATGGTGCCGTCGCATCGTTTCGTGTTCGAAATGCACGTCAACGAACTCGGACAGAGGAACTCTTTGGTCGAGTCGCATTCGGTGCAGTTGATCTCGTCGGAGCTGTCTTTGCAGTCGTCGAAACCGTCGCAGTACATCAGGGGCGAGATGCAGCGCCCATTTTTGCAAGTGAATTCGTTCACTTCGCACGGTTTTGTCACTGTTAAATCAATAAATCACGATTGCGACACGTTACAAACAATCATTCTGCACGCAAAACAAGGAAAACGAGAATTCATCGGTACGGCCAAGAACTCATAATTCCAAAAAAATTACAACTCGAAAGTACCACATAATTAATAAGATTTGGGACGCAGAGATAAGTTAACAATTACACCTTTCAAGGGTTTCAAGTGACTGCAAGAATTTCCTTCATCCTTTTGAGCCTTTGAGGTTATGTCACATCAGTCATCACACGTAGGCAGAGATAACGTACGTAGGTCAGGTTAGGTCAAAATCTGACACGTCAGCGCACTAGACGCACGGCGCTTTGCCCCCCGTGCACCCTAGCACTACAAAAAACTAGTTTTTAGCAAATATTTTCCTCACTCCTACTCTACCGGCAAAATTAAAATTTGACATTTATTTTGACATTAATCCCCATCCGTCAATTTTGTCTTTTATTTTTCATGGCCAACTAACTTCCTAATTTGACACGATCTGTCAAATGTCTTTAGTTTCTACACAAATTACCAAAAACCCCTCTGATGAGCAATTCCTCTCTCGAAGTACTATACCACATAATTAATAAGATTTGGGATCCAGAGATAAGTTAACAATGACACCTTTCAAGGGTTTCAAGTGACTGCAAGAATTTTCACCGGCATTTCCTTCATCCTTTTGAGGTTATGTCACGACACGGCAGAGATAACGCACGTAGGTCAGGTTAGGTCAAAATCTGACACGTCAGCGCACTAGACGCATGGCGATTTGCCCCCCGTGCACCCCAGCACTACAAAAAACTAGTTTTTAGCAATATTTTCCTCACTCCTACTCTACCGACAAAATTAAAATTTGACATTTATTTCGACATTAGTCCCCATCCGTCAATTTTGTCTTTTATTTTTCATGGCCAACTAGCTCCCTAATTTGACACGATCTGTCAAATGTCTTTAGTTTCTGCACAAATTACCAAAAACCCCTCTGATGAGCAATTTCGCTCCAGATCCCTAAAGACTTTCTCTCCCGCCCCGCGTCAGGCAACCGATAACTTCTCCCATAACCTCGGCAACAACTTTTCGCATTAACCAAACGGCCCCCTCATCACAGCCGACTGCTCAAGTAAACGACCCGAACCATCAACTCACCGCAATCTGCTTCGTCGCTGATGTCATCCGGGCCGCAATCAGGAACCGAATCGCATTTCCACACCGAAGGGATGCATCGTTTCGAGACGGCACACTTGAACTGTGCCGCGGAGCAAACTTCCTTGCAGTGCTTCTCGTCTTCGTCGGTGCCGTCGAGGCAGTCTTGTTCGCCGTCGCAGACCCAGTACCGCGAGATGCAGGTGTTGTTGTCGCACTTCATCTGGTTGGCGCCGCAGACGACGTCCTTGCAGGTCCCCTCGGGGCCAGCGTCTTCGTCGGAGTGGTCCCCGCAGTTGTCCACGCCGTCGCACACCTGCCCGCGAGGGATGCAGTAGAAGTTTTTGCACTGGAACTTGTCGGAAGGACACACTCTGACCACGTCGGTGTGGTTCGCCCGCTTGACGCAGGCGTTGTCGACCAACTGGTACCCGTTGGAACACTGGCAGACCGCGCCGGAGGGCGTGGGGAGACACAGCTCGGGGCACCGCTTCAAGTTCTTGCTGCACTCGTTGTCGCCGACTTGCGAAGCGGCGTCGTAGAGTTTGATGTCGAAGATGGGGGCGTTGCTCTGGTCCAACTCCTTGAATCCGGTCTTGTTGCTGTACGAAACCACGGTGCCTTTGACGAACTCGGTGAAGAAGAAGGTCTTGCCGGGGCCGAGAGCCAGCCCGAACGGATTCTCTATCACCTTGGCCAGCTCCACTCTCCTGTTGGCCCCGTTGAAGTCGATGCTTTCGATTCTTCGCAGGTGGCGGTCGCACCAGTACAACCTCTTCTCGGCGAAGTCCAGGGTGAGGCCGCTGGGCCAGTCTATGTTGACCTCGACGAAGTCTTTCAGGTTGCTCCCGTCCATGTTGACCACGTGGATGCGCCCCTTGTTGGGGAAAATGTTGGACCAGTCGGCCCAATACATCACGCCTCTGGTGGGGTCCACCGCGATCGACACCGGGTTGTAAAACGGGTTCTGGATCAGGGTGCGACTTTGCGACGAGTTGGACAGCTTCATCACGCTGACGCTCCCGATCTCTTGGTCGGTCCAGTAGAGATTCCTCGACATCCAGTCGACGGCGAGTCCGTCGCACCTGCGCACGTTCTTCTGCAAGACGTTCTTGCGCGAAGAGTCGTTGATTTTGGCGCTCTCGATCACCATCCGGTGGCTGTCCGAGTAGACGACGGTGCCGGTGCGCGCGTCGTAATCTATCGCCGTGGGTTGGGTGATCCCGGTGATAGGGATCATGGTCTCGTTGTTGCCGTCCAGCTCGATACCCTTGATGGACGCCGGCTTGCTCTTCGCCAACAGCAAAAAAGTCTTGCCGGTCTTCACCACGCACTGGTTCTTCTCGTTCATTCTGTACCCCGCGGCGCAGACGCACTTCTTCACCGCCACTTCTCCTTCCCACTTGGATATGCAAAGGTGGTCGCATTTGGACTGGCCGTTGCAAGGGTGCGGAACTGAAATCACAACTTTGACCAACCACCTGGACTTACTCACTCGCACTTACCAACTGGTTGTCTTTGTCTGTGGTAGATGTGGACGTTGAAAGGTCTGCTGATGTTCTTGATCACGGTTCTCTCGTTCATCGTGAACTTGTCCAGCTCCAGGATGTCGTTGCTGTACCAGGACGACATGTACAGCTTGCTCTCGAAGACGCTGATCCCGTAGAGATTTTGCACCTTGAGGCCTCTCAACACCGTCTTCCTGTTCCTGCCGTCGTAATCCACTCTCTCGACGAAGTCCAGGTAAGTGTCCACCCAGTATATCTGTTTGGTGGGAAAGTCCACGGTGACTCCGTAAGGGTAGACGATTTTTTGGTTGACGATCGCTTTCCTCTCGCTGCCGTCCATCTTGCAGCGTTCCAACATGGGCGGGGAGTGTCCCCACTTGGTGAAAAACATGAACCCTCGAGTGGGGTCGAGTGCCAGAGCTCTGGGTTTGCTCAGGTCGTGCTCGATCAGAATGTTGCACCACTCCAACCGTTCCGAGCACACCAGGAAGATCTCCCTCTGGTCGTCCAAGAAGTACCAGTTGCGCGAGACCCAGTCCATCGCCATCTGCTGGACGGATTCGATCTCCAGCAGGGTCGACTGGGTCTTCAGCTCGGTCTTGCGCCTGAAGTCGTCCACGTCGACGCAAACCAGCGCGGCTTTGGTCAGGTTGTGGTGGACGTAGCAGATGGAGTGGTTGTTGAAGACGAACTCCAAGGCGGTGCTGTTCAGGTGGTCGAGCGACGAGTTCGAGGGCCAGGAGCTGCCGTCGAGCCTCAAGCGGCGGATTTCCGCCTGAGTCGAGAAGACGAGCGAGGCCTCCACGCCCCTGGGAACTGAAACCAGCGCGATTTTACAAGACAATCTGGGCCGCATCGGGTGTACTCACCGTTGAGGGCGACGCACTTGGTGCCGTTCTTCTCGTACCCCGAGACGCACGAGCACTCGAAAGACCCCACGGTGTTGGTGCAGAGCTGGGCGCAGGCGTTGTCCAGCTCGCACTCGTCCGCGTCCACGCACTTGCTCCCGTCGGGCCGCTTCCCGTCGGGGCAGAAGCACATGGGTCCGTCCCTGGTGGGCTTGCACCCGTAAGTACACCGCAAGCGGTCGCAGCCGTCGGTGGAGTTGCGACAGAAGTCCCACTCGTCCCCGTTGTCGGGGCAGTCGCCGTGGTCGTCGCAGAACTTGCTCAAGGGGACGCAGCGCAGGCCGTCCCCGCACGGCGCCTCGTTCCACGGGCACTTCACCTCCTTGGGGCACTGGGCGCGGTCCTCGTCGGACGTGTCGACCCCCAGCTCGCTGGAGGTGCCGCAGTCTTGGTCCTCGTCGCACACCCAGCCCAACGGCAGGCACTTTCGAGTGAGGGCACATTGGAATTGCTCTGGACGGCAGGTTTGGTTCTGGATGCATTCGAACGGTTCGTCGCTGGCGTCTTTGCAGTCGCGCTGGGCGTCGCAACGCCAGTGGGACGGGATGCACTCGCCGCTGTTGCACTGGAACTGGTCGTTGCTGCAGGTGGCTGCACGCAAAAAAAATACATTCAACATCTTCATATCCGAGCAGATACGTTTGTCTGTTTGTCTAGAGATGCTAACGAGCCTTCAAATAAATTTATATTTAGATCAACCTATGGAAATTCAATTGTTTGCAACATTTTTCCAGGGGAGAAAATGACACAAGAAACATCTGACATTTTAACGAAATAAAATTAGGTTAGAAAATATTTTTAATTTTTGTAGTGCATTCTCCCTATTCCCGTTCCACGGAATATGACAATATGAAATTGGGAAAAAGCTTACTATGTAACCTGTGTAACTCCGGGGAATAATTGGTTACCTACAAAAATTACTTTACACTGTTAACAGAATTAGAATGTCGCCTACGCCTACTCTAAATATATATTTATTTGAAGGCCCGATATTATTTGATTGACAAACAGACCGCCAGACGATAGACTCGTCGAAAATATTTGTTTTTCTACGCCCTTGTTTGTCCAATTTGCTAATGTATCAGCTGGTTCGAAAATAACCGGAAATATTGTCGCGGTTTTCGCAGTTCTCCACGAGTTTTGAGCGGTTTATTATCTCGGGTGGAACACACAGTGAGCGGTTAAATTCGTAAGTCGTAAAGCCTCGACTGTAATGCGCTATAAAATTATTAACTTCTGCACAAGATTGTTTGTCGGATTTTATCGCTTTGTCGGCTGCGATGTGTTTGCGGCTTCGACAAACAATGCAATATTGCATTGTTAAACAGTTAAATCATCCTTTTGCGGCTTCGACAGATTAAAGAAATATCGATATCGTTCGTTTTCTCTGCTTCTGGTTTAGATAACCCCTCCAGAAGTCGATAAATTCTTTAAATATAAAAGTTCAACTACCACAACAGTAGATATGTTAATACCAGTTCTGGTTCGTACGGAAAAACGTGCAGGATTTTCTGAAAAATCTCAATATTTAGCCATATTTTAACAAATTTTATTTTATTTTATCGATCCTTTTAAGAATACTAAATTTTAGGTTGATTTCAATTGAGTTTTCATCATTTTGTGGCATTCTCAATTGTCTAGATAGCACAATTATAAGAGTTATTTGTGTATCAAGGACAAAAAGTGCAGCTTTTTCTTCCGAGTCTGAGATTTCTGGCCGAGGCGCAGCCGAGGCTTGAAAACAAGCGTTGACAAAAGGCACTTTTTGGCAGAGGTAAACATTAAATTTTTTAGGCGACCACACCAGTGGAAACATTACAAATTTATTTTGTATCTAGCTTTTTCAAATGCATAGATAATTTTTTATAGTGTTTGTCAGCTTGCCAACAAAACTAGAAATTCACTTTCTGCAATACAATTACTTATTTACATAATTTATGATGATGGGACAATTATCGGTTTTGTCGGTTTCGTTGCTAACTTATTGAACAGACCAACAGATGGCGCCACAGTCAGCGTCCGAAAAAGAGTTACTTTTCGTCCGCTTGTGAGAACGTAAAATTACCGTTTTCATTATGGGTGCCTAAGAAATAATTTATTTTTGCACATTTGTTTGATTTTTAAAGAATGTAAATATGTATATCAGACCTACTGTTATTTTGGTTCATTTTTCAAGAATATCGAAGTAATCAGGATTTTCTTGCATAAGTTTGTAAAAAGTTTTAGATTCTAAACCAAACGGATAAATCAAAGAATCTGAATCGATTTAAAGCAGTTTTATTTTAACATCATATTCTTTTTTAATTATATCATAATGAAAGTCGTACATTCATAATATTTTTTTGTCCAATATAAATGGCTTGTTGAAGAATTTATATTTTATATTTGTGAATTACTTAATACAAAATACTCACTGATTACAGTAGTCTTTTTAAATGTTACTTTATTTTATAGCTTTTCTTCACTCGAGTATTGGTTAACATTCTCTCTATCTCTAAGATTTTTTGTAGACTTTCCATAATTGCATTTGACATTAATTTCCAAAAATCTCTCTATCTCTAAGATTTTTTGTAGACTTTCCATAATTGCATTTGACATTAATTTCCAAAAATCTCTTTCAGATTTATTTTTCACTTTTCGTTTTTGCTCGATGTTAAATTGAATAAACCAAGCTATAAATGTTGATTACGTAAATTTAATAACTGTGCGTTTTAGCTATTTTCATTTCCAAGTTTTAACGTTTTATGATGATTATGCAATTCTTCTTCTCACAAATAAGTTGTTCACTTTTCCATCAGGAGGAAACTTTGTTTCTGGAGCTAAAGGAAGATCATTCAATTAATCATCTACTTCTTCAGGAAATGATAAATCGAAAATTTTATTTTCCATTCCACATATTTTTCTTAATATCTAAGTTAGTAGCAATTTTTTGAAGCTCTTTCATCTAATTTTCAGATATTTCACCCTTTTTCTTCTAGGCTTTTTAAGTAATTATTAATTTTCCAAGAGCGTTATATTTTTTCTATTGTCTTGTTTTTTTTTCTAAACGAAAACACTTAATTATTTTGTCATTACTTGTCACTTTAATCCATTTCGATTGTCGATAGAATTGTAATGCGGAAATGATTTACAATACAAAAAGATTTATTAGATAAATTTTTTATCTATTTATTTGTTAAAAAAAGTTCCTGTATTTAATTTAAGTATCTTATCATCATATTCGGCAATCAATAACGCAAATATCTCGTGAAGTATCGAAAAACCTGGAACAAAGATTCTATTTGACAAAAGTTTTTATTTGTTATAAATTATTTCGTATCGCGGCGCGCTTTTCAACACCTCTCACAATATTACGGCTGTCGTTTATTGCTAAAAGGTTCTGTACAATTGTGATGTATCTGCTGTAGTTTTAGATACGCATTCAAAATTGATGACAAGGGACTAAAGTGCATCCTTTCATTCCAAATATATTATTATTATTATATTAATTATTACAAGAGGGCAGCGAGGGCAATAATTACACGAGCGATGAGAAAATGCACTTTAATCCAGTAGTGCACAAGCCATTTTTTTCGTAGCAATCTCCTGTTGAAGAAATGGCTGCAGAACCAGAAGAGAAACGTAGACAAGACGTTATTACTTGTCCAACGAGAACCATCTGCTTAGGGCACTTCTTAGAATTCCACTAGCGACTTGCTCCTCATCTATTTCACCTCATAAGGAGGGGACAAATGTTTCGCAGCATCGTCGACGCAAATATCTCGTTCTTGAGGGAAACCAAGCCATCAGAAAGCTTCTCTTTTGTAACAATCTCAAAAACAAATTAACCCCAATCAAGACGCCGTTCCACTTGAGTAGGCATCCTAACAGAACGGCTCCAATTACATCTGAATATTTCCTCATTTCAGCAAGATCACGCGCGCCTCCACACGGCGACTCGCTTCGTACGAAACAAATTAGGCGCCCCACGGAGTGATTTACGCCGCCCAGCTAAAACCTTCGAAAACACGTTTCAAAATTGCATTCGGGTGCACGAGATCAAAGGCGAAACGTTAACGCTCCGTTAACAATTTGATAACACTGCCAAAAGCGCATTTATTTTTAACCTTTCGCGACACGCGATGAAAATTCAGTAGCGCACATTCGCCCAGAATGCACAAGACCTTATTAAAATAAACTGCGTCTACGGCATGGGCTCGTTTCCTAGAGTTTCTGCTTCCTCGATACAACGCGGTCCGCGTGTAATGTTTATTTTTATTTTCGCAGCCGCACGTTAGTCACACTGCAGTTGCAATCGCTATTTAAAACAGCGATTTCTTTGTTCGCGCGGCCAAATCGAAATTTCCAATTTCCCTTCGCGCAACGAATTTCCTTCTCGCGATTTCCTGGCAACTGTCCGTTTTCGCGCGGAGCGTTCAACGAACTGGGCGCGGATCAATCGACGCCAAATTTCCACTTGGAAAAATAAACAAACAGTCGTAAGCGGCGGCACGTGCGGTCGGGGGCGGCGGCAGTACCGCTCGCTGACGTCGTACGCGAATTGGCGGAGTGCGACGTTGCGGCCTTGAACCCGCCGGATAATCCGACCGAACTCGATTTGATCGCAGCATTCCTCATTAAACCTAGTTTACTTTCATTAAACACCTCCTTTGGTTGCGGATCGCTTCCTTCTTTTATCTTGGCAGGGTTAATTTCGTGGCATTTTCGAGGCGATAATGACGACTAGACGTCACGCTGCGGCGCAACAAAAGGGACGTGCGTCAGAGTCTTCGATTTCGGGGGCCCCAACTGCAGACGAGATGGTCGCTGCAGATACGAGATGCCGAACTTCCACCTTGAAGACGAGCGATACTCGTCCGGTTTAGAACAAATATTAACATTGTGGGGTGGAGTTACGCGCTGTTGAATTTTTACTCTCTTTTATCTCGTTGCGCGACAAAAATGGATGTAACAAAACCGCACACCCGCATTTCGCGTAACAGCAATCTACGACGGCACCCATGTAACTAACCATTCGCATTAAATCAAGTACAAAGAAATATGGGACTGGTACAAATCGGTTTGCATTTGCACCGGAGGAAATGCTCCCCCTATTGTTCAAATATGTAATGTATAACAGTTTTTTTTGAAAATAGTAGATTATATCATTAAGAGTAGAAGTGAGTCTTTTTGTGCTAAGCCACCGAGACGAAGTCGAGGCCGCGACAACTGTGCTGACAATATGTCGTTAGCTTTTCTGTAGTTGCACTGTACAAAAAAAAAGTTTTGTACAATTTGCTCCATCTGCTCTAGTTTTCGATGCCGTAACGAATGAACACCCAAAATAGTATATTAAGTTGCAGAAGGCATCTATTTATTCAAGCCCGAATTTGAAATTCCGAAACGAGCCGAGTAGCGGCGAGTTGAGGAACAAATGGGTGCTTGAAGGACCTTCTGCAACGAATCTTTTATACTATTTTTTCTATTTTGCCGCTTTATACCATTTTATAAATAAAAAAATAAAAGTTTTAAATGTAGGGAATTTTGCGGTGGTTGGTGACATTTTTTTATGTGGCACAATTTTAGCCGGCTGTGAAAAAAATTAATTTAAAACGTCACATTTTTTTTATTTTCGCATTTGATGTTTGAAAATGAATGCTGAAGAAAGTTTATCACTAACGCCGCCGCAAATTAGGCAAATTGCACAAAAGACGTTAGAAAATTTAGTGCCAGAGAAGTCCAAATCCCAGAATGAAAATTAAACGTTTTGTTCATTGTTATTTATTAATTTGGTTTGTTCTCTGCGAGATTTATTTTTTGACGTCTGTCAGTTGACACTTCAGGCTACCAACATCAATACAGTAAATTTTACTAGTCTATTCTAAGCTTGTTTGACACGATGCTAAATTTCGTAGTAAATTTGTTAGAAAATGAGAGAGACCCTCGACAGGACCAATGAACGATCAGGATCATAGTCTGTCTTTGTCAGATCCTGATCGTTCATTGGTCCTCTCTCATTTACTAGTAAATTTTCTCAAAAATTTAGTATCGTGTCAAACAAGCTTAACACGGCAACGACCTATTAAAACACTCAAATGACGTCATTTGGGTACTAGAATAGACTCATTCTAAACGCAAAATAGAAAAACGTAATTTTCAAAACTGTAACAATTTTTACGAATTATTTAAACAATTACCTACGCATTCTCCTCCGGTGCAAATTGAATCCACACCCGTTAATTTTTTTCTACTGTCACAATTAGAACAGATGCAGTAAAATTTTAATCAGGCTGCATTATAAAATCATTTTGAGAATCGTCCCAACCTCTTTATCCTTGTCACGCGCTTGCACTTCCTTCTGGTGGCATTGAAAACTTCTCGTGTCCCTCGTTCATTTAATAAAATGTTAAGACTCAATTACTTTAAATTATCTGAGTGCACCGTATCGATGACTCCTCGGTCATCGTGATTGTTTTTAATGGGCTGTTTACAGCAACCGTTTCGCTTTTGCTGAATTCATAAGTCTTCTAGGCGAACGCGATTCCTTTCGATTAATTTCGCTAATTATTGCGCTCGTTCGAAAAAGCGAAAGGCTCCTGCCTTATCTCTTCGCCTCTGCGGAGGTTATCTCGCGTTCGGATTTTCGTGCAAAGAAATCACTTTGCGATAATCCCATCCGGCATCTTAATTATCTCGGCACGACATGTTTTTGCTCGATATCATAATTGCCGTCGTGAATCGATCGGAAAATAGCTTTTAAGTGAAACTTGAATCGAACCGGTCGTTTTGTGCCAGGTCCTTACCCCAGAGGCGTTCGCAGAACCTGGCGAAAAAAATTCCAGCCACGACAGTTGCGGTTTCTCGATCGTTGATAATCAGATTAACACTTTTTAACTTGTTGAAGTTTTGTTGAAGGGTCAACGGTTCCGTCCGTCCGTGATTGTTTCGTTTCGCAGGTCTGGGATTAATTCCAGGGTTTCCTCCAAGTGTTTATCGTGATCGTGAAGGGCGCGAGGTCGCGTTTTCTTAATTGGCTCTCGGCGCGATGGTCCTTGAGTGCCCTTTTCATCATGAATGTTAATGAGGCCGGGCGAGCAGAAAAATCTCCCGCTTTCCCTCTCACAGAAAATTTCCCTTCGCTGGCAAGTTTTCCGGCGACCTGTTTGTTCTTGGTGGCGAATGTGCCAGGTGGTTCATCATTATTGCGCTGGTATGCTCGACGGACACGTGGACGGAGGCGGAAATAATTGCACGGTATGGCTTCCAAGAAGCTGAATACCACCGACGTTGCACCACCATTTTAGGAACCAAAAGGAAAATTTAAAAGGACAGAAATTTCACATTAGTCGACCTCGCAAGCTCCAAAATCGATTGAAAATTTTCTCTTTCGTAAAACTGAAAACACGATGACGCACTCAGGTACACGTTCAAGAACCTTGTACGCAAATTGCCTGTAATTAAAGAAATTAATTCAATTACGGAACAAAGTTGAATAAAAGACGAAGCGGTAGGCGTTTAAAACATATTTTCCATTTCACGGCGTCACAGTTTTTTCACCTTTAATTAGATACCTATTTGTGGAAAAAATTCCGAAGCTAATTGACCCAAGAATCTGACAAATTGCATTTTTCCTTTCACTCATTTAGTCATTTGAAATTCGTTGTAATTATCGATGAATAGATAAATCACTCGTAAAGATATCCCGGAGAGTTTCCTGGTAATAAATTATGCAATTCAAACAATCCCACGTGTTCTGTATACAGGGTGCGAAACAAATGAATATTGACGTACCCTTCGAAACGATATTTCGCACGACAGTGGCCTCGCGATCTCTCGTTTCCTCTTTGGCAGCAATTCAAATTTTTATTGCCTTCATGTCTTACCGCCATTGCATCCTTATTACACCATTTGTTCTTGAGAATGTTTGCGAAATTTTTGTTAATGTAGAAAATGCTTTTGACACAATGTGGGGCGCGTTTCCTCTAAATAAGTAAATAAGTCGGCGATGTAAGAATGCGACCGAACCACTAAAACGATGTTTATTTGCTTCAGAATTTAAGTGTCGGTTCGATCTCTTTCGGTTTAAACAAATTACAAGAGCGAAACCTTAAAACATCAAATAAATCGTTACAATCTCCAATTTGAGCAACATAACGTGTAATTCGGGAAGCTGTTTCTCGAGTCTGAACAAGTTACAAAGCCAGAAAAGCTATGAGCCGATAAATCACTGAAAACGTTTGTTCTAGCTACGAGTTAGAACAGTCGGAAAATTTCTCTCCGACACAAAGTTAAAAAACCTGGAAGCAGTGGCGTAGTGACATAAATTTGCACCCAGGAAAATATGTGATAAATAACGAGCGTTCAAAAAAATGCGTGGTCAAGCAAGCCGTCGTTTTCAGTTTTTGACAGTTCCTTCGCCTTGCTCATCAGTTTAAAGTAAATAAATCGTTAATTTAAAGGAAGCTAAATTAGGAAAACTCTCGTTGGTTAGTTATAAGAACACCCATTTTTGCAAAAGAAATAATTCATATCACCGCTGAATAAGCGACATTTGACATCTACGGTTTGTCAGTCGATGAAGTTGCGTCACACGTCAACGGAAACAAAAGCAAGCACCAGAGCATCTGGGAGCAAATTTTTTCAACACCCGTTACTCGTCTTGGGTAGAAATCATTGGAAAAACATCAAGGAAAACAACAGGGTTGTAGATTTCGGTTAAAACTGAATAAACAAAAATATAATTAAATTTGAGTTTTCTTTCACAATAAACCCGAAAAATTCCAAAATTCCAGTGATGTTCGTTTCTTCTTTGAGATTTTGATCTCTCCAGCTTTCAAACATGTGATTTAGATTTTGTTTCAGTTATTATCACGACAAAACACTTTATAGCAAAAACAAAATAAACTTAGTTTTGTCTTTAAAATTTTCTCGCTATTTGGTAAAGCTAAAAAACCTATCCACCCTTTGGTCATTCTCTAAATAAATTTTACCTACGACTGTGAGATACACAACGTATCTCAGAAATACATTAATTTTAACAAGTGACAGATCTCGTCAACAACAAAATTGTTATGTACAATTTTTTCGAAATATAATTTTCATTTCGGTATTTTACCCCCCTAAATTACCAATCTGTCTATTTACTCGTATTATCTAATTATTTGACCCAATAACAGTGACCGTGAAATAATAGTTTTTGTAAAATCAGCGCAAAACATTGTGTTCTTATAATAAAGTTTTTTCGCTCTGCTGCCGAGGTAGACGTAAGAGGATTAAATTTTTAGTTAGTTTTATGCGACTCCAAGAGGCAGGCGTTTACGTGCTGGTTCTGTGAGATTTAAACTGAAATGTTGTGCAAATGACACGTTTATTTTAATATTGAATACATAGTTATTGTGTTGGTGTATGGTGAAGTGTCCGGGAGTGCTTCTTGAGCCCGAAGAGTTTCCGTCCGACTTCTTCATGTGGGGGTACATGAAAGACTTGGTATATTCGATCTCAACTGATACAATTGAATTTTGAAGAGAACAAGTGGAAAATGCTGCCACAACAATTCGCAATACAGAGGTATGTTGGAAAGGGTGGAAGAATTATTTCGTCGGCCCCTTCATTATTATATTAACAATAACGGCGGTCACTTTGAACACTTCTTGTAGTGATTAATAATTAATTGATTACTGATTACTCTAATTACTTCACGAGAATTTTTACGGATTATTTCCTTCATGTGTCTAGCAACCAATTGCGTGACAAATATTGACCAATCAAAACGAGAAAACAAAAAATAACCTGATAAAATTTCTCTAAAATTCACACTGTGCAATAATCTGATAAAAAATGTCGTATTCTAGCTGAATTTTTTTAAAATTATTTTGAATAAAAAGGATTGGAAATATGTAATGCGTTTGGTTTCATTCTATTCAGGAAATAATCAGCCGTATACCCCTCGTGCAAAATTTTAATATCGGCAATTTTTTTGCTAATGAACTCAAACATCCATAAATTATTCGGTCAGAAGACCAATTATTATCAAATAAAAGCCCTCGACTTCGTCTCGTGCTCTTATTTGATAATTGGTCTTCTGACCTCATTTATGGATGTTTTCGTTCATTAGCAAAAAAATTTCCGATAAAAAATTTTGCACTTGGGATATTATGTAATATGTGATTACATAATACACTAATTTTAGGAGACATTTTGTCATTGTCTTAGGTATGGGTGATTCATTGGGGGCAGTTTAAAATAGTTAAATTAACGTTGGAAAAAAAAAGTTACGTGTTATATTTGCATTTTTCATTTGGTCGTAGAAAAAGTATAGTGTGCAACTCGTTTACAAACTTCTCTAGACACTCGTTTATTAAACACTCGCTCCGCTCATGCCTAATAAAACTCGTGTCTAAAGTTCCGTTTATAAATCTTGTTGCATAATATACTATGAATATATTGTTTCTATTTACGAGTTCTACAGGGTGTCTCAGCTAAGACTTTCCAGCCTAATATCTCGGTTATTTGCTAACGGATTTTGATTTCAAATACAGATATTTTAGACGGTCAAGTTTCAATTAGTAACTGCGAATTTAATTCGGCCCAAGGCCTTGTTGTGCAAACTTCACATGCGCACGATAATAACATCTATATCCCACTTGTGGCGTAAATAACTATGTACATATATATTACTGTTGCCTTCATTACGTTAATCAAAAATATTTTCAATTCTCATTTTCTTCAGTTGAAATATCTTCCTGACAGATTTCTTGTGCTTTCGGTGGGTTGTTGTTTGCGTTATCTGTTGTTTCGTTGTCAACATCGACTTGAACGACTTGATTCATATTGCTTTTACTTTGCAATACGTAATTGAAATTGATCAAACGATAAACAAGTTTTTATTTCTCTGTAGAAAAAAAAACTGACTACGTACGAATTTCCAAAAAAAAAAAATATAATAATAGGATCAAAGGAATATTAATTAATACCAGTCCACGCCACTGCTTTGAACCAACGAGTAAACTGCCAAAACCAACACAAGGAATATGAGAACGTAAAAGCAACAAATTCTAACAATCACCGACAGATCCGGAGGATTCAGATTTATCTAACTCACGTCTGGTACTATTTACAAAATGTTTTATTCTCGACGGTTCAAGTAACTCGTAATTTTTTTTCTATTCCTACTTAATTGCGCCTTTCCCAGTATTTTATCGCTACTTAAAATCCACAAACACAAAGTTCAACGAAAGCTTCAGCTGGAATTGACTTTGACGACAACTTATCATTAATCTCTAATTCCAATTAAATCAGAGTGTTTATAAATTACTAATTTACTTTATCATGACGTTACGAAGTAGAGAGAGACAATTCCTACTAAAACTTGCAACAAACTATACATTACAAATATTGGAAATTTACAAATCAACAAAATACTGCAATTTGGTTATTTTTAGTAATTCGGTTGAAATTTTATCTCTTCGCCGAAACCACTTTCCTGGAAGCTAAACAAAGCGAAAAGTGGAAAGCGGCACTAACAATGCAACTTTGTGTTTGTAAAAGTATCATTTTACATTGCACTCTACTCATAAATAGAAACAAACAACACAAAACGACCCATTCCAGTTTAATTAAAACTGCACAAACATCGATTGAAAGTCTGTTTCTGAAAGCTATTTGAAAGCTGCAGATTCCGGATACAATTGCGTTTCTTCGAGTATTTGTCAAAGTTGGAGTGCGATGCACACTCGTGCGCTAAACATGCACACTCGTGCGCTAAACTTGCACGCACAAAATCGGATTGTGCAACACACACCTCTGACAAGCAAAGAAATGAAATTGGTCCTTTGTTCCGGCCTTATCGAACCGCAAACGCCCATTTTATCTCGACTCTTTACGCAAGAGTGGATCCTGTTATCGGAAATGAAGACAAGCAACCAGCCAGGTTAATGCCTCCTTTACATTATCCCACACGACACACTTGTTGCACCGTCGCATTTAATTTGTCCGCCGCTGTACCCGTTGTAAATTCTAATTTTAATAAAGCCTCGTTTCTCCTTTATTTTTACGGCGAGCGACCCATTTCCGCCCCCGATTCAGCGAAAATCACACATTTCCCATTTTATTTGGAATTCGTAAATTCGCGCAAACATTTGCGCCATATCAATAAACCCATCAAACGGTCGTAAAGGGGGATTACGGATTTTCGACTAATTTACAACGCCCGCATGACCGAACGAACCATCTGTGAATCACTGGACGTACAGGATGTTGTAAATCTGTTAACGGTGCAATGAACAACGTGAAAGTTGGGAATTGACGCACGGCCTCCGGAGGGTGAAACGCTGGTGGCTCCGTGGAATTAAATTTAAGTTTGGATATTATTTTTCCTTTTTTGCGGTTTTGTACTTTTGTTCAAGGTGTGCCATAAAAAACTATCCGGGTGTCAAAGTCGACAAGTAAAATGTAATGTGCCAAGTTATGGCGTCACCCCCGAGTCATTATTTGTGACACTGAAACAAAAAAAAGACCATCTGATGATTTTAACAAGTGGGAAAGTTTGTGTGTTGCGAGAGATTTATAACGAGTGGGATTAAAGTATGTAGTAAGAATTACTGTTATCATTGGAGACTCGTAAAACTAAAAACATTATTGTTACTTTGACAGATGAAGTGGTTTTATTCGGGACAAGTTCACACTGTTGTGGTCAAATTATTTTAATTTTGTTTAGTATAAGTATTTGCGTGAATTTGTCTTGGTTGAAAAGAAAGAAATCGGTCCAAGTCGAGTGATCAAAAACTGGAAACGGGTAAAGTACAACAAAAAAAAATGAACTGAAAAAAGTGTGTAAATGTAAATTCGTCGTGAGCTGTAGGGTTTCTGGAGGCTGGATGTGAAGCGTAATGAAGAGAAGTAGTACTCCAAAATGTAGCAACAAAAACAAATTCTAAAGCATACATACAAACAACTTCTTTTACGAAGGATAACATGTCTGCAAACGATGTTTACCGCAGTTGTAATGAATGTAGCGTACGTGGAGTGTCAGATTTCAACGTAACAAGAAATTTGAGAAGGGAATCTGGTTTGAATCCTTTGTCGTTTCAGAAAATTTTATCTCACAATCAGTATTAAGAGACAAAGCAGTCCATTTGGTGCAGAGCTCGGATTTAGGACCCCTAAAATTTCTTGTAATATTTTTCGTATGCGTCGAAAGAAAAAGAACAGTGTCGCAAGTCGCAAGTCCATCAAATCTGCTTCAAAACTTTAAATTTAAATCGAACTTGAGTATCAGAGTAAGCACACTTGCCGTTACCAAGCTTGCGCCTTACAAACAGTTGATGTTATTAATAAATATGTGTGTATATTATTTAATGGGATTTTTTGAGGAATTTGAGTAAAATAATTTTTCGGCTTCCCTCACAGTAAAACACACATTTACCTTTGGTTTAGGTTAAAAGGCTGCGACATCAAATTTCTGGGGGAGTGCGGTAGGACGCACGGTTAATTTACTTTTTTTTACAATTACTTTAAAAAGTGTTCACACGTTACTTTAATTTAGTGTAAAAAAACATTATTTTTATTGACTCGGCTTCGCCTCGTGTCTGTAGTAGAAAAAATCAAAAATCGCTGTAGGATGCGTCTGGAAAAACTGAATAAAGTGATATTTACGGTACGGAAAGGTCATTTCTCGTAAATTGTAAAAGAATTTGGAAAAAGAGAAAAAAAATTTTTATGAACGTATTTCAGTTTATTAATTATTATTTGACGTAAAGAACTGTAAAATAATGTATTTAGATATTACATTTTTAAAAGTTTGACGACAATTTTCATTGCTACGTGTTTTAACAAAAATGACATCAAACAAACTCGATTTTCTAGTGCTCATGTACTTTATAAAATTTTCAACTCAGTTAATGGAGTCCCCGATGTGTAAATGGCCGAGCACGAATTCACCTCTGAGACCGTGGCTGCATGTCAAGCTGTCCCTGTGGAAATATACGAAAAAGAGAGTTCACGTAATGGTAATAATTTTATACGAAAATATCGTTTCAGTAGAAATTATGGATTTTGGTTTAAATTGGAATACTTTCTCAACTCCAACAGTTGACAAAACAACAATAGAATTTATCCTGCATGCTGTCCACGATATCGTGAAAATTGACAGAAAACTTTTTAATCAATAAAAAAATATATACATTTTTTTGACGAGTCGCCTAGTGCGTTGAGGAATATCTGCTCAACAGATGGGTTCAGAAATAATTTCCACTTTAAAGTTCATTGGTAAAAAAAATCGTGCATGATCTCATCAAATGACACTTTTAATCGTATTCATGATAATAAGTTTTATTCCACGACGTGTGAGGACAAGTGAACTTGAAAAAAATCATCTGATAAAGCACAAGTAGCAAATAATGTTTTATTTCATAAATTATTACCAAGAAAATAGGTGTCTCAAAAAAATGAACAAATAACGAGCGTTCAAAAAAAAAGCTTTGACATTTCCTTCAAATCTGTACGCTCATTTTGTTCACCATTTTAAACTGCATTGCATCATAAATTTAAAGTAAATTATTATATCACGCCTTTTCCTATTACGATACGCAAAACAGTATCGTAATAGCATCAGTACGAACGCAAAGTAGAAAAAAGTTTATTATTAAATCAACTGCAAAAGTACTAACAATGTAGTTTCAAGAATTTTTTCCGGTGTGTTTCACAAAATCATTCACATCGAGTTGTATTTTCCTCGACCAAAGCTTATTTATTCCGGTTGAATAAAACAAAACACTTTGTTCTCATAATTATGGCATTGTCATTGTTTAAATTGATTTTACAAATCCAGAACCACTTTGAACATCAGCCAATCAAGCGCGTGCTTTGACTTAAAAATTAGCTTCCTGATTACGGTACATCTTTCAAAGGCTACTGAGAACCATAAAAAACACAAACAATGGAAGTGCATGGTCTTTTTGCAAAATGATTATTCAAAATATCCAGTCGTAGAATTGTTTATTATAACAATTAGAACGACTGTGTTAATTAATGGCGATTGTTACCATTTCCACTAATTTTTTTGGAGCGGATCCTGATCAAAACAAAAATGGAAAAAACTGTTAACTGTTAACATTCAACCGATTTTGATTATTTTTTATAGCCTGTGCACATATCCAAAAACCACTATCTGTCAAATTATGTTAGTTAAACAGTAAATATCCCTGTATTGTAACTAAGACCATCCAAGTTAGCACAACTGAAACGACAGTTTAATTTTGTCAAATTTGACACGTGAGCTTTAACAAATTTAAATTCAATTTGCTCAACAAAAAATTAACAATTGCTTTAATACATGTGGGAGCATTAAGCAAAATATATCTAATTTTGATTTTCCCCTAGATCGAAATTCAACAGCGTTGCCGCATTTATTTTTGATAAAAATAGGCTACATTTACGAAGCAAACAAAGAAAATTCTTCACACAGGAAGAAATAAATATTCTACACCCAGCAACACATTCAAAACAATTTACTGCACACTAAAAAAACTGGTAAAGAATTAATTTGATCGAAAAAAATGATTTCCAATTAAAATATCGAATCGAAGCATCAACTCTGTCACGTTCACGTCGACAATTAATATTCATAAATTAATTATTCAATACCCGTACTTGAAATCGTCCGTTTCGTTTGAATTTATTTCACAAATCATTTTTATTGGACACATTTATTACCATACATTTTACTACGTTAAGCTTTTATGTGATTTGCTGTTTCGCAGACACAAAGCCGATAGGTAGATTAGCAAGCAAAATTGAAACAATTGTATCAAAAATGAATAATAAACAGCTGAATAAATGATTATCGAGCACTTATAAAACATCACTGGATCATTGTCACCAGTGAAACGATTTAACGGGGATCCACGTTAATTATTTGGAAGCATCCAGTGTGCGAGCACTTAACTGTCACTTCCAGCGCTCACTTTGTTTGAAACTTCGTGTCAGGGAAGAAGAGAAATCGTGCAAAAAAATCAAGTGGTACTTTACTGACCCGGATTATCAATTCATAACCGAAAACGATAAATCTGCGTTTGACAAGAAATATACGAAAATATGTTTTGGCCACGCCACTGTCAGGTCCGACCGAAATCTAATCGAATTCGATTGTGGGGAAAATGTTATCACGTGTTAAAGTTCACGGGGTAACGTTCACAGATAATTGATAGAAACAATGACTTTTGTGCAGAGAAAAAGATGCGTTTTTGGGGAAAAAAAATTTAGGAGTCCGATGCGGTGCGTGCAAATTTATTTTTGCAATGTTTCCGGTCTGCAGTGGTGTTGTTTTTGAAGTGGTGACAGCCTACTAGACCCGCACAATTTACCAATTTGACAACTACGCATCAAGCGGCGAACTTTCGCACCCTCGCCGCCGCCTTTGCCGCACGCCGCACACCTTCACCTTCGGAACGGCGCAAAAAATTAAGCACGGCAATATTAGTGAAGAATGTCGGCGGTTAAACGACCGCCGCACCAATTGATCACCACGCCGGCCAATTAGGCCGATTACGGACCTGTTCCGGTGGCCCACCACCCCACTCACCTGTTTTGGTCGAGGGGACGTCGGTGACACCCCCGAGGACCCTTCTCTGGCCCCAACAGGCGAGCATCAGCAGCCCCAGCAGAAGATCGCGCTTCATTGTGCCGGCACTGGTTGAAAATTCACTTTTCCACCAACATTTCCGCACAAATCAATTTTCATGAATGGTCATCGCCACATAACAAACAACACGACGGATTCACAACGGCTTCGACCTCTTTCCGGTCAAATTCATACGAATTCACGATTCTCGGACAACAATCGTTCGCTTTTTGTTACACCAGCCACCTTTCGCACTGAAAACAAAAATAACAACAATCCAAAACCCGTTCAAGCTAAGTCTGACCCGCGGACGACGCTTTCACGTCGTTATGCGCCGTCTTTGTTGCTCTCGAGGGGGGCGCGTCGGGGGTCTCTTTTTAGCTCGAGGTGGGAAAAAAGGACAAAGAGGGAGTGACGGTGCTGCCGCCACACTATTTACCCAAAAGTCCGCTAAAGGTGGGCGTCCACTACACATGTTGGGGCTGTAATGGGGTGCGCGAGCAGGGGTGGATCGGGATTTTTACAAAGGCGCTCCACGCTCGATCTGCGTCTGATCTGCTTTCTCCGCAGTCCAAGTCGAACAAACTCGCAATTTCGATGGTTCTTCTATCGTCATCGTTCCAATGACGCATTTTTTCAATCAATTAAAATAATAACAACAAATTTGTCTCCAATTCTGATCCAAGTGTTATTTATCCTCAAATCTACGCAGCAATTTAACAGGTTTTACGCACTTTGCACAACTTAATAAATTTTTCCAAAATTGTTCAACAGTTTACCATTTTGAAAATGCTTCCAAAATGTAGTATAATTACCAACTGTTGAGCGATTTAACACATTTCTGGCAACAAATTAATTCTCTATTGATCTCCAGTCTCCACCCTCCAAAAAAACACTCTAATAAAATACTGTTTGAGAACGCCCCGAGGGTTTTCGTTTTAGAACCACTGATTGTTATTATGAATTTTGTGAATTTTGGATTTTTGTAGGTTATGTAAATCAAAATCATGTTAAACATAAGAAAAGTCGTCGTGGGCATCTCTGGGGGAGTGGACAGTGCCGTAGCGGCATTATTGTTGAAACAACGAGGTGGTTTCCTTGAAATGAACGTCACAGGTACCCATTGATGGGTTGAATTTTTAGGTTATGATATACAAGGTGTCTTCATGCAGAACTGGGACATCACCGACGAAAAGGGGTACTGTTCAGCCAATGCCGACTACAAAGACGCACTTTTCGTGTGCGACCGGCTCAACATTAAATTAACCCACGTCAATTTCGTTAAACATTATTGGAACGAAGTGTTTTGGTAATTGATGATTATGCAAATACCCTTGGCGGTTGAACAATTGTATTCCAGTAATTTAATACGAGAATACGAAAGCGGGAACACTCCGAATCCCGACATTTTGTGCAATCGCAACGTCAAATTTAATTATTTCTACAAATACGCCATAAATGAGCTGGGGGCTGACGCAATAGCGACAGGGCACTACGCTAAGACTAGTTTTGGGCCGTTTTTGGAGAATTACGACCCACGAAGAGGTTCGTATGTAAAGTCGGGTCAGATTTGTCAAGTGATTTTGGACGTTAGGGGTTAGGCTGTACTGCGCCAGGGATGCGCTCAAAGACCAAACGTTTTTCCTTTGCCAAGTCAAACAAGACGCTCTGCAGCGCACGATGTTTCCTTTGGGGGATTTGATGAAGTCGCAAGTCAAGCAAATAGCTTTAAGTAACGGTCTCGAGAAAATCGCCAGGAAAAAAGAGAGTATGGGGATATGCTTCATAGGCAACAGAAACTTCAAGGACTTCATCAGAGAAGTATGTATTCGTGTTGTTTTTCAAGTTTTGTGACAAAAAATTGTAGTATGTTGAAGACAAGCGCGGCGATTTCGTCGACGTAGATGGCGCCACTGTCATCGGTCACCACAATGGAGTCCACCAGTGGACTTTGGGGCAGCGCACTCGCATATCGGGACTGTACTCTCCATGTTTCGTCGCGAAAAAAGATCCACAAAATAACGTTATTTACACGGTGAAGGGTACAAAGCACCCTCTCCTCCACACCAATCTAATTTTCACGTCGCGGCCATTTTGGATTCACTCGACACCGGAAGATTTGCGAAACGGTGATATTTTGGAGTGCGAGTTCAAGTTCCAGCACACGAAACGGTGGGTCCCGTGCCGGGTGTGTCAGACCGAGAGGGGTCTAGTCATTAAGGTGAACAAGTACAAACGAGCGGTCACCCCTGGCCAGTACGCCGTGCTTGCGAAAGACGGAGAGTGCTTAGGTAGCGCCCCAATCGCGAACACCGGAGTCTCGCGCTTTTCGCTCTTTTATTTAAACAACACAAACGCTAACGTCTCTTCTGTATTGAAAAAATATGTGAGTAAAACAAATGAAGATGAGAGTGAATTGACTGATGGTGAAGATTTACAAGTTGGCGCTGTAAACAGGTGAATAAAGATTTATCGGCGACTCTTCTTTGTGCTGTGCGGACTCGGCGACCTCTTCCTCTTCTCCGAATCTTCGCTGTCTTCGGCCGAGTAATCAGACCCCGACTCGTCCTTGGCCCTCTTCTTATCCTTCCTCTTCTTCTTTTTCTTTTTGGAGTCGGAGTCGCTACCGTCCGAATCCGAAGTGTGTCGCTTCTTGTTCTTTTTCTTCTTCTTGTCCTTCTTGCTCTTCTTCTCTTTTTTCTCGCTCAAGTCCTCGTCGTCTTTTGTCTCGCTCTTCACGGTAACTTCGTCGTCGTCTTTTTTCTCCTGCTTCACCGTGTAAATCGGCAGCCGCGCGGGAAGTTTTATTTCCGAGGCGACCAAATCCACCAATGTCTCCCTAAAATCGTCTGGATCCTTTTTGACTTTGACTGGCCCCTTGATAGGGACTTGCACCGGAACGGGCTTGGGGGCGCACCCCTCTTCGTACAATTTCTTCGTTTCGGCGTCGGTCTTCTTGCCCTGTTTGGGTATTTTGTAGTTGCTCACGTGGTCCACTCGGACCGTCCTGTTCAAAATCTTGATCCCATTGAAGTTGTCCACGGCCAGGACTGTCGATCGTTGATCTTCGTAACACAAAAAACAGAAACCTTTCGACTTTCCCGTGTCCTTCTCCCGAATCAAGTTCAAATTGACCACCTCACCATATCTAGAAAAAAATATTAACAAAAACAGACAAAAAACTGTGATGGCGTCTTACTGTGAAAAAATGCAAACTATATCTCCCTCTGAAAGGTCGTACGGTAAACCGCCGATAAAAACCCACGCACTGTCTCTGTACTGGTCATGCCAGGAAGTTTTGTTACCGGTGTACAACTCCTGTTCGCTCAATTTTATAACATTTTTCATATTTCTAAAATTACAACAGTCGCGTAGAAATCGAAGTAAACATTTAAATCTAAATACTTACGTTAATGGATTCATTTTGTTCCTTAATTGTTTGACTAAAACGGCACAAAAACATTTAAGTCTTACGACTTAATCTTAAAATTGGAAAGTGAGGTTATGTAGTTATGTTTTTGTTGATCACGTTGACGTTTGAAGCTTAAGGTGCCTTCAGACGTCAGACCAAAAAAAGGCTGCGAAATCGACAATTATGCAAAAATGAGAAAAAATCTTGTTAAAACGTGGCTTTATTTGATTACTTCTTACATATTCGTCTAAAATAATGTAATATCACAGTGCATTTGAGATCACCACACAAAATAAAAATCATACAACATAATAAATAAAAAAAGACTGTAAACAATAAAATAAAGACTGTAGGTCGAACTTCGTGCAAGTACAATTAATTATCCACCCAACTCCATACTCCTCAACTCAGCTAACAACCGAATCAAGTTGTTGACCTCTGAGGCCAACTCTCTCGTCTCTGCTCTTAGTTGCACGACTCGCTTATCCGCGGCGCTGGAGTCGACACTGCCTTCTCGTTCCTTCTCCAACTCCATCTGGACCTTTCCGATTAACTCGTCCATAGCTGCAAGTCCCGTGGCTAAGTTCAACACAGTCAACTGTTCCTGAGACTTGTCACTCTGCCTCGCCTACAAAAAACGCTTGAACCACGTAACAATTGCCACTTTTTACTCACGTAATCGATTTCTTCCGCCAACACTTCTTGTTGCTTATCGAGAACGGAGGGCTCGTCTGATATTTTTGTACTAGTGGGAAGGTAATCCTGACGCAACAGTCTTTCAATTTTGTACTTGTTTTTCAACAATTCCGAGTACTGGGAGAGCAGTTGGTCCTCGACTTTCGTCAAGGCGTAGTCTTTGTCTCTTTTCTTGAACTTAACGTCTTCCAAAAGCGACGACAAATATTTGCGGCGACTTTCCAATTGTTGCTCTTTGGCGATCTTGGTCTTGAGAGACGCCAAAACTTTGTCTTCTTCCAGAAACTTCTGTCTCAAAGCGGCCACGCGTTCGTAGTAGGTCTGCACACGCTCCTGCTCGTCCAGCAACTGTTTTCTAATCGCATTTTCCATCTCTGCCAGCGCAAGAATTATTTTCAAACAATCACTCGATGCGATACTTTACCCAGAATCCTCTTCTTTTCTTCCTCCTGGACCTCCCAATCTTGCAACTTATCCAGACTCACCAAGCGCTTCCTGAACAAATCGATCTCGTCGGTCTTCAAGCTCGCCATTTCCTCCTTCAAAACGTCGCTTTTCCGCGATTTCATCTCCACCACAGTTTTGGGGTAATCGCAGAAATTCGGGTACTCCCCCGGAGTGATTTTCTCAAACGTGTGCAAATACTGGCGCGGGTGGATCGCCTCGCTGGTCTCTCTCAAAATGTGGTACGTTTTGGAAAGCAACTTCTTGACGTCGACCGGGTGGTGTGTGTCGTAGAAACATTTGAACTGCCTCTGGTCCTTCAGACTTAACAGGGCGGTCCTCTGTAACACGTTGTAAGCGACCACTCCGCACAACAGAAACGCAGGTTCGTTGGTCAAAACGTGGTCCCAGAAGGCCTTCCAAGCCGTGGCTGTGAGAATTTCCGAAAATGCCGATTTGAGAATCGGCCACGCGTACAGCTCCGTCGAGACATTTTTGTTTGTGAGGAAGACGAGCAACTCGGGGTCGTGTTCCATGAGGACGTTCTCGACCATCGCCAGGACATTCACCGGAGGCAAGGGGAAGTACTCGAACCAGAACTGACACCAATTCACTGAAAATCGATCGATCAAAGAGGGCCAAAATCGGTTTGTTGCCAACCTATCACGGTGCAAACCGCCTCGAAGCACGCCAGAGGCTTGTTGACGAAGACCTTGACAAACGGGAATACCAACAGTGGTAAGTAGTCCACGTGCAACAAGAATGGACACCACGTGACCAAATTGTCGAGTAGTCGTTTGAGATTCTTCAAGTTTCTTTTGTTCTCGAGGGGGTACTTGCGGCACAAGTCCTCGAAGCAGACGATCATCCGGTGGTTGATGATGGCGTTGTACTGTTGCCTGTTGCAGGGTAGTTCGAGCAAGTGCTCCCAGATGGTCACCCTGTAGGTCTCGGGGTACTCCCCACCCTCCTTCAGTATCACTCGCAGCTTCTCGATCTCGAGAATCTCCCTAATCTGGGTGACAGTCAGTGTTCAGTCTGCGGTCCGCGTCGACTTACCCGTTCTTTGACGACATCCATTTTCTCGAGACACTTCTTCAGCTTGACGCTCCTACCGACTGTTTCAGCCCTCACGGGTTTCAGTTTGATCGGTACCACCACGTAGGGCACAACGTCGTAGATGTTGACATCGCCGGAGCACAACACGCACGCGATGTAGCTCCCGGTGGTGGAATAATCGTACTTCGAGATCTCGTAGCTCGAGACTAGCTCGCTTATGATGACGTTTTGGTCGATGTCGTAGAAGTAGATGGTTCCGCGTCCGGACAAGATCGCCACGATTTTGTTGGAGCCACCGTCGTTCAACTGCGGGATGAAATCGACATGTTTTATTGTTTGTATGTACTCGGGCAGCGTGACGAATCTGAGGAGTTTGTAATTGCTCAAGAGGAACACAGCGAGATGCGGGGTGCGACACCCCAGCACCATGACCTTCCCGTCCCTTAAAAAACATGTTATTTATTGACGACACGATTTGTACAGGACCCACAGCGTAAACGTGATGCTCTTGACGTCGTGGTTGAACCACACCAGAGGTGGGATCTGCGTCTTGAGCTCGAACGTCCCGAACTGCCAGATCTGGATGACGTCATCGTTAAAACACGCCAAGATATTGCTGGTGACCGGGACGAAAGACACCTGAAAGATTTCGTTCAGATTTGTGCAAAAACGAGTTGCACAGCAATACATGCTTGAGGGTGCAATGGTGGTCCAAATTCAGCACCTGGACTTTGGTGTTGCTCTGCAAATCCCACAAAATGGCCTCACCGATCGAGGCGGTGAGGCACAAAAAATCATTCGCGAACGATATGGTGCGCACGGGGCACTCGTGACCCGTCAGCGTCCCGCTGACGAAACCAGTTTGGACGTCCACGACGTGCACGGGCCCCCTGTGCGCCCCCGCCAAAATCTCATTGTCTCTGAACGGCGAGAACTTGATGATTGCGCACGAGCCGGTAACTTTCGGAAGATTCCAGAATTTGTTTACATTGAAATCAACCACGAACACGTTGCCTTCGTTATCTGCCAACGCGAGGACTTGTCCGCTTTTGTCGAAGCTGCAGTTGATGAACCGAATCTTTTGCGAGTTTTTATCGGTGTGGTGCACATTGACGACCAAGCTGAAACCGCCGATTAGCACGAATCGACTAAAAATTGGGGTTTACCCGTCACTCTGCGGTGCTTTCAAATTGAACAGTTTCTTGTAGATTCGATTTTCTTTGCTCAAATTCAGATTCATAGTACGTTCCGCAATCCTACAATTCCATCCTGGTGCCAATTCGACGAGTTTTGTCGCAGTTTTGTTTGCTCGGACAGATTGAGGTTAGGTGGTGCAAACTTGACACTTGCACGAACGACGCGTCGCGATTGGTCGAACCTGTTAAGGCGCGTTCACGCGCGCCCAGACTGTCAACAAATAGTCCAGGTCGTTCACCCCTGCATACCCTAGCAGTTATTTATAACCCTCTGGCCCACACCTTCCCATCGAATTCCAATAAAACGCGACTTGTCAAAACAATTTATTTAAAATCCGTGAATTAAATTACATTCGTATTCTTTTCACATATGTTATACAAATAAACAGATTCTATACAATTAATAAAGAAAATAAAGCTGAATTAAAAACGAAAGTAAATAATAAGGTTCAAAGGAATATCTGCGAAGAGAGCGAAAACCAGATATCACTTTGAGAAATGACAGTACTGGGACAAATTTCAATCAAACATAAATACAGTTGTGTATTCTTTTAGTATAGCATATCACTTAAAGTACAATTTATTTTTCAAATATTTACAATATACAATCCACTCGGTGACTCACACACTGTTCTTAGTCAAAGACAGAAATTGGATGACAGTTTTTTTTGCCGAATCATGCTAAGTAACTGTAGGTGTCTTTCTGACCTTCGGTTCTTTCTAGGTATTCTTTCTCGATGAGTATGTCTATACATTTCTGGAAAAAAGACGCTGCAAAACGGTCCAAACGAACAAAATCAACAAACCCACTTTAATTATGTGAACCCTGGGCTTAAACCTCGACGACAACTGGTTCAAAACCTCCGCGACCAACTGCTGGTGCTTCAGGATCTTCCGCATCTTCATGATCCGCACGATAGCTGCCTGGATGAGTAACTTCCTGTCTTCCTCGATATGCTTGTGAGTCGTCTCCTGCTCCATCTTCAGCTCGGTCTTCATGGGAATATTGATGTTGACGCGAAGCTTTTTACTGGAAAACGAGCAGACTCAACGAAAACCGGGGACCGCGACCCACCTACTTTTTATATCCTAGGAAAAGATTCACGACCGAGTTGGGCGAGAGATCGTTCTCGTCGTCGTCGCAAGTGATCAGCTTCGCCTTAAGTAATATCTGCATCACTTGCACGAGGAAGTCGGTTTTGATTTGCGTGTTTTCCTCGAGTTGAGCTATTGTCCAACTTTCCGCCACGTTGAACTGGAGGAGCACAGCCATTTGAAACGTACTAGCCTGGAGAGTATACCTGAAACTCCCGTCGAGCTCACGTCGCACACCCGATCCGACTCCACTCACCTATTTTTGAAGCAGTTCGTGTGCAGTTCCCCTTTCGACATATTGTACAGCCAGTTGAGCTTCCTGCCTGAATGCTGGCCAGAGTAAAAATTTGTAAATCTATGAACACTTCGCTCGAGCTGCAAAAAACCGGTCTTTCACTTGTCACAGTTGCGACGCGCTTTACCTCTGTGGGCAGTCCGAAAGTGAAGGACTGCTGGAAAGGCCACGACCCCGACGACAACACTTGGATACTAAAGTCTATGTCTAGAGTTTCGTTTGATTTTGATAAATGACTTTTGAACTGCTCGTTTAGATCTTTCGACACGCCGATATCCTTCGATCAATAAATCGATTAGTACTGAACCCGTGTCCCTCTTACCGCACACCCACCTGGAACATTCTCTGCAACTTTGACGTGTACTCGAACCCGCAAGCCTGTTTCAGCTTTGAGATCATCGATGCCTCGGCGTCGTCGCTCGCAGACATGTGTTGGACCAGCCTCTTGGCCAACATCTTGCTGTAGAACTTTTGAAAAACATCCTTATCCTCGATATATTTAAACACAACCATCTTAAAAGAAATCGTTACGGCACCGCAAATCGCCCCTCGACACACCTACCACTTGGTTTAACGTATCTTCCAGTTCGGCCTCTTCCGGGTTCTTGCTGGACTTTTTCAACAACAAATCACAATACTTGGCCAGCAACTCCGGCGACTTACTGCTCGAATTGGCCTTCTTCGTGACGGCGTTGGCGTTGATGAACCTGCCGCAGGCCTTGTCCAAGGCCGCCACGAAGCCGCTGTCGTTATTGAAAGCGATCAAAACGAGAGCGTTGTATTTCTTGTGGACTTCCAGAATCGTGTTGACGTAGACTTTAGGATCCTGAAAACGATCGGTCAAGAAAAATTCGTGACTGCGCCTGTCCGGGATTTGCACGCGACGGTTGGACGCCGCAAATCCCGGACCGCCACCTGGTACGCTACATTGTGTGCGCTCTCGCCGCATTTCTCTATGGCGGAGAGACCTTGAGCTGCGATATGTTGCTCTAAAAGCGTCCTCAATTCACCTAAACCGTCTGGAATTCGGGCGACCAGCGAGTACATCCGCCCCAGGTCCGCGTCCTTGTCGGCGTCCAACAACTGTTGGAACTCCGAGTGGAACATGTCCAGGTGCTTCTTGATCAGCACCCTCTCGCAGGTCTTGGCCAGGCGACAGCTCGTGGTCTCGTGCAGGTACACCTGCACCCTCTTCTGCTCCTCCAGCAGGCGCTGCTCCGCCTTCTTCATGTACTCGGTGACGGGATTCTGCGCCAGGAAGTTGTTGCTCTCTTTCAGATAAAACCGCTCCGTGTCCTCCAAGAACATGTTCTCGAAGCTCTCCTTGTAGACGGTCAGGTTGGGCCCCTTGGCCCCCGGTTCCTCCTCGTTCAGGCCCAACTCCACGTAGCAATTTATCACGCCCGACACCAACCGAGTATTTATGGTTTCGCCGTTTCGCTCCCGCTCGATCAGCTTCAACACGGCCGTCGTCACCTGAATCAAATTTATTTGTTTGTGCCGCCGGGATCGATAACAAGCGCCGAACCTGCTTGTTCAACTGCTTGAAGAGGTGGTCCCGCCATGTCACCAAGGCGAGCTGGTAGATCTCGTAGATGCCTTTCCGGCCCTCCTCGCACTCCCGCTTCACCCAGTGCCGGTTCAAGTACGAACATATCCCGTTCAGGACCTTGCTGCTGAACTGGTACTCCTCCCACTGCCGCGTGTAAAACTTCAAAACTCCCTCGCCCATCCTATTCATCCCATCCTGTAAAAACAAACGAAAATCCTAACAACTCCCCTCGAGGCTCTCGCGGCCGGTCTTTTCGAGGAGCTGTTCTACTCTAAAATTGAATACTTCATCTTCTTTGTCACTTTTTTTTTTAACTTTCGCACTCTTGAGTATAATCAATCACTTAAGCAGATCTCGAGATGTTACGGCAGCCATTTTAAAAAAACACAGCATTGACAAAGACGCATTTAAAATTTTGTCGCACCCGTTTCCAAATGTCGATAAATCCGTCAATTTTGGAAATTTCCTTAAAAAAATTATTCTTTTCAAATGTTTAGATTAGAACACCCCCTCAGTTCGGCTAATGACAGAGAAGAGAAACCCTGATCTGTAAATAGCAGTGCCGTTGTGAAATCTTTGGAAATAAATGTGACAATTCGACTGACGCGAACCGCGGACTGAACACTCTCCCCACACCCTGAATAATCTTTGTTCTGGCTTTCCGTGGCTCCCTCGGTTTGATCTTGCTAATTCCGGCGAATTTATTTCGACAAGAGACCCTTCGCGGGTCATTTACTTTATTAGCGAAGCGTCGTTACCCGATAAGGCTAAAACGTGATCCTGTTCGTTCCCATCTTTTCCCCATTTGAAATTTTAATTTTCATTATCCGTCCCTTCATTATTCAGTCGAGCGTCGAAGCGGTTCGACTGATCTCTCCACGCTTTTTCTCATCCCGATCGGATCCGTTCGATACAAAATCCCATTTAATTTTAATAATGTCCTTTACATGCACACGATACAAAATTAATGGCTCAATTAGGGGACGACTCAACAGACATTTTGCTGGAAATTGGAATTTCACCAACGCTGATTGGTCGCGGATGAACGCTTGATTTTTCACTTGCGTAATGCCGGACCCAAAAATAAAATACCTCGAGTTGGAGTGATTTTCATTGTTGGGACGTGCGTCTGTGATTGACAAATCTCTGCTCATTACGTGATCGAGACAAGAACAGTTTTCTAAAACAATCGAGGCAAAGGTTAATCGTTGTTGGTCGGCGTGCGAAAACAAAAACCTCTCGATCGACTCCTCTTCAAAAAAACTATCTTACTTTCATCACCGGCAAGCACCGTTGCTCGGCGAGCTTCCGCAAACGGACAAATCGCGACAACCTGGAAACTCTTCCTCTTCGGCGTCGGAATTTATTTTCGCGAAAATGAGGTCTCTCCCTCCACCGGAGGAAAATCCCCGTTGACCCGATGACCTTTCGGTATCAACAACGACGACCTTATATTAGGCTTCGTTTAAATGCATTGTTTTTCTTTACAACAATTTTGCAATCGCTGTTTTGCAACCGGAAGTTAACGATTGTCGAAACCGCGCCTTCAGATGGCGCCATTTGACGACATCGTGACGGGCAAAAACGTTCCAATGGGCTACAAAAAAATCTAGTTGTTTTTCTTGAAAATTATGGAATTTCGAGTGTCATGCAATAAACCCATTATTATTGGAAATTGACATTTTTTTTTATTTATTACCGATCAATAACCTTGCGTAATTCGTCAAATAACTTCCTGAAAAAGCGTACAGCGACAATGTAGGTCACAAAACCAAACACAAAAATTCTATTTGAACGAGACAGTTCCTGTTGAAAACCCTACGAATTTAGCGTACTTTGAGCAAAATGTTCACTCAAATTTTTATTTGAATGTAAAACATTCGGTAGTTTTCCTGGCATTTACTCCGGTTCGTAATTTTATTTCGTGCAATTTCGGCCATTTATTATCTTGAAACATGTCCAAAAAGTACAATATTTTACTGGGGCGTCGTTTTTCACTCATTCGGACAGTGACGTAACGATTTTGCCGACGTTTGCGACCCACGCATTAATAAAAACTCAATTTTGACACCTCCCTCGACTCTACCAAAAAATTCACCGCCGCTCATATACAGAGTGATCGCGTTGAGACCACCCTGTGGCAACGTCGCTTGTGCAGCACAGCTGCCTCCGACGTGACTGATTAACTGCGACAATATTTTGCCCAGAAAAGTTGTGATAATTAAATTTACAGATCTTTGACCTTTCTAATCCGCGAGACGCCGGAACGCGGTCGAATCGGCGGCGCGTGAGTATGGAAGGGGCTTACGCTCAGCAGGGTCACCAGGTAGTTCCTGAGGAACTCCCTGATGCGTTTGTAGAGCTCGAGGCCCACGAGCTGCGCGCCGCCCCCGACCTGGCTCTTCTTGTTCTTGGTGGAGATGCTGGAGGAGCCGCGGCCGTTGGCTTGCTGGTGCACCGACGTGCAGTAGTCATAGACGTGCGTGTAGAGCTGTATGTAGAGGTACTTCGGCATGTGTTGTTGGCTGTATGCATGTTCGATTCCTGCGTTCAAGTCGCCCCAAATCTGGTCCAAATCGATTTGTTTGAGGCCTGCCGTATTATTGACGGAATTTTTATTCGACATCTCCTCAGAAGTCCACAAGAAAGTCGTCTCACTCTGGAACGACAACGGAAATTTCAGTCACGAGTTCCGCGGTGACTTTCGCGTTTTTGGTGAGCGCATTAGAGGCATCGGGGCGAAATTCGCGTTTAGAAAGTTACAACTCGGATTTTTCAAATTTGTCTTTCACCTTTTGTTTGTAAAGCAGCACCATAATTACTAATGTATTATTTATAAGTTGCTCTGACTCACCTTGTATTTCTATATCATAACAAAAATTTACACAATATTTACAATTATTAACAATAACGATAAACTTTAAATTTACTTTAGGTAGCGAAAATAAAAGGAAATTTATTGTTGCCTATTTTGAGATACAAAAATTGACAAATCTAAACCCGACGAAGACAGCTGCGTTCGCACTCACAAGTGAGCCAACCGCCCAGTTGGCCAACCTGGTGAAAGTTCTTCGATTCGACACTAACCTCTCTCAATTCTCAAATCAAACAACTAACAATTTCAAAGTGAAAACGTTTACAAAGCAACGGATCGCTTTGAGCGAAATGTTAGTTTAAGTGCTCCACCACCCAATAACACTTCGAATCAAGTTAAGTAAGTGTAAAATTCAAAAGTTACTTAACCCTAAAAAAGCGCGGGAAACTCACATCGCTCCGTTTTGTCACCAGGAATCTCAAGCGGGATGGGAATTCAGGGCTTAACGCGTCTCCTAGCCGACGTGGCCCCCCAGGCCATCAAAGAGAGCGAAATCAAACACTATTTTGGTGAGTCAGCCCCCTTGCACCCACCCTCAATTTATTCCCCCCGTTTCAGGCCGAAAAATCGCGATAGACGCCTCCATGTGCCTGTACCAGTTCCTCATAGCCGTCAGAAACGACAGCGGCCAACTCACCTCCGTCGACGGCGAGACCACGTCGCACCTCCTTGGCACTTTCTACCGCACAATCCGCCTCATCGAGAACGGAATCAAGCCGGTCTACGTTTTCGACGGTAAACCCCCAGAGCTCAAGTCCACCGAACTGAACAAGCGGCAGGAGCGCCGCGATGAGGCCCAGAAGGCTCTGGCCAAAGCGACCGAGCAGGGCGACGCCGCTGAAATCGACCGATTCAACCGGCGATTAGTCAAAGTCACTCGCCATCACGCCGACGAAGCCAAACAGTTGTTGACGCTAATGGGGGTACCGTTTATCGAGGCCCCCTGCGAGGCGGAGGCTCAATGCGCCGCTTTGGTCAAATCGGGACACGTCTTCGCGACGGCGACCGAGGATATGGACGCGCTCACCTTCGGGTCTAACATTCTGCTGCGTCATTTGACCTTCAGCGAGGCGAGGAAGATGCCAGTGCAGGAGATCCACCTGGACAAGGTTTTAGAGGGGCTGGACCTCAAACAAAAGGAGTTTGTAGATCTGTGCATCCTTCTCGGATGCGACTACACCGAGAGTATTAGAGGAATTGGGCCAAAAAGGGCAATAGAGTTGATAAAAAAACACAAAAGTATCGACGAGGTCCTCAAGAACATCGACCTCAATAAATATCCGGCGCCAGAGGAGTGGAATTATGAAGGGGCCAGACGGCTGTTTTATGAACCTGAAGTCTTAGACCCGTCCACTGTGGAGGTAGAGCGTTGTTTTCGCTCTTTTTCCGCGATTGATAATTTCTTTGTGTGTTTTGTTTTTGCAGCTGAAGTGGACTGATCCTGATGAAGAGGCCATGGTCAAGTTCTTGTGTGGCGACAAACAATTCAACGAGGAACGTGTCAGAAACGGCGTTAAGAAGTTGTTAAAGTCACGCAGCGGTACCACCCAAGGGCGATTGGACGGTTTCTTCAAAGTACTGTCCACAACACCTGCCAAACGTAAGCTTGATACTAAAAAAGAAACGCCCAATAAGAAAAAGAAAGTCGGAGGGGGTAGAGGTCGCGGTCGGCCCAAATGAAACTATTTACCCAAAATATTCTTTATTTTTTATCAAAAATGTCGAAGTTTACATCATTCTAATTTTTCCACTAGTTCTTGCAGGCTCGTATTGTTGCAAGAAAAACTCTTCTTTTTTAAATAGTCTCTCGTTCTCGCCTGAAACAATCTCAAATTATGTTTGTAATCTCGTAATTTACACACATTTTATTCGGTAACTTCGGCTGAATCTCGAAACATTTCATTTCACAATCTCTTTATAACTGAAATCTCAACAATTTTATTTTACTGTTTTACTTAGGAATAAAGACATTTAATAAATCCGACGCTTTTATTTGCAAGCCGGTTTTCAAAATGTCCGTACTTCCTGAAGAAGTTTTCCCAGTTACCAACCAATAGCATGACGCGTAGACCTGTCACAAACAGCGCCTCCTATCGACGCCCACTCGGACAAAAATAACCTTGACAGTGCTCGATACTCACCAAATATTTCTTGTCGATGGAGTCATCTTTCACGGCCAAATTCCACAGATTTAACGCTAAGACCGTCGTCTGACTTGTCAGATCGTTCCTCACGGCCACCCTAACAAACAATTCCATCGCTAAAGACGACTGCTTCGTGCAGGGCCCCACTGCCTGCAACTTCGCCATCAACTCGCCAGTCACCACCGAACATATTTTATTAACTTCGGCGATAAACTTCCGGTCGGAACCGTACAAAGAATCGTTCGATTCGACTAGAAAAGAAGACTTCACACGAGATACGACTCATAGATTTCTACCACCTTTGTCGATGTGGTACGGGTACCACTCTTGCGCCATCACACTCAGCATGTCAATGACACTCAGATAAATGCAAATCAGAGAAGTGTTGGCTTCCCAGGTGTACCCCTGCAGGACGTTTAAGACCGAGCGTGTCAGGTTCAAGACGCTACAGTCGGGATTGTCCGGTACGACCAAGAGTATTGATAGGAACTGTTTTACGTAAGGGATCAACTCGGTCTCAGGGAAGTGGGACCTGTCGGTTTGTACTTCGGCGAGGGTAGTTGCGGCGGCCTTGAAACATGCGTCAGCCTGGCCCAGACACTGATTGAACAGCGCCACCTGCCCCGAAAGCAGATACAAGCGCAACCGATGCTTCACCGATTTGATCGACGGAATCGTGATGAAACAATAGGCGGCGCACGCTCGCACAAAGTCGCCGGTTTTCCTGGTGTGGAGTCCTTTGACGATCTGTCGGGTCTTGACGGAGAGGGCGTTGACGCACTGAAACAACTTGGTCACACCTGTCTGTGAAGATCTCCGCGCTCACCTGGACCAGCTGCACGAAAACTATGTCCACGTTGGAAAACATCCCCCTGGCCTCGACGTAGAAAGTGAGCTGCTGCTCAAAATCGCGCCCGTAGTCGATCGTCTTGATGACGTGACACAAGATCTCCCCAATCTGCCTGTACTCGTCGTCAGGAGTGAGCGCGTTGACGGAGTCGTGCAGCGTCGTGCACAAGAACATGAGGGCGTTGACCACCACAGCGTCGTTGACCAAGTGCACGGTGCTCTTGCTCCCCAGCAGGATTTTCTTGCACACCTCCACCCTGATCGACTCCTGCTGGAAGAGGTCGATGAGCGGCAGGAAGTTGTCCTAGAGGGCACCACAATCAAACTGTATCGAACGTCAATTTTAATACGGTACCATCACGAGCAGCGCTTCGAAGTCTTGTATGTTGAGGACGATGTTCTCGACTACGTTCTTCAGCTGGGGGTAGTACTGCTCGTAGCTCCTGTCCGGTGCGACGTGTTCGATGATGTCGGCCAGGATCGTGTTGATCTCGCGGTGCTGAAACAAAGCTGTGTAGTGTAGCGGCGGCGCCATCCGCGTCGCCTACCGAAAAGTACTTGACGACGTAGAGGATCCAGGGCTCGGCGCACGCCACGTACTCTTCCACTTCTTTCAAGGCCGTTATGTGGCGCCACGCCGCGTTCAAGATTTGCCGGCGGTGGTCCAGCGGTGGGGGCGCCACGCTCACGCACAGGCCCAGGGTTCGCAAGAGCGAGTACAGCGGGATTCCCTGGTCGAGGCACTGCTCCATCATCTCCATGAACTGCAGCGCCCGCTTGGAGATGCAGCTCGGCTTGAACGCCGACATCATCGTGTTGAGAATCAACGAGCTGAAAGAGGGCGGTGAATGACGTGACGGGACTGGTCTCGGTGTACCTGTTGCCGTGATTCTTGCACTGCGTCGAGAGGTCGTCGATGAGGGCGTCGGAAGCGTCGTACGCCACCGTCTGCAGCATGTAGTCCAGGGCCGGGGTGAACAAGGTCGTGTACACCGACAAGGACATCTTTTGCTGGGCGAGTTCGGCCTTGACGCTGCTGCTGAAGAGCTGGAATTGCGGTCAGAGATAAAATTGTTTGTTGCGTGGCCACTCACGTGGTGATAGCTGTTAAGGAACCTGTGGAAGTTTTGCAGCAGATATTGTTTGTTTTTGATGCGGTTCGACACGCCGCGCCCCACCCGGCACAGATAACACCGCGCGTAAACAGCCACAATGGGGTTGCCTATCCCGGAGATCATGTGGGCCATGCGTCTCAAGGCCTCCTGACATTCGCTAATAATAGTGCACAGTTAGTTGAGAAATTGCGGGGGCGCCCTACGTGGCAACCCTGTATATATCGTGGGTCTACCTCAACGACAGGAAATAGTACGACTTGATCAGCGCCATCTCGACGTACAGTCTCGGAACTAACTCTCTGATGGACGCTATTTTGTAGAACCAGTTGAGACACGTTTCTTTCGTCAAATCTGAGACCATGTCGGGGGTGAAGTCGTCCGGTAAATTCGACATTTTGGGAATTTGTCTGAAAAAATCGCGTCAGTTTTTGCGGCAGATTTGCGCGAGACGACTGTACTTGTGGGAGTCCGTCTTGGTGCTCAACCTGTTGTACACTAGTTGTCCAAAGACGTCCAAGATGTCCGTGATGAGGACGAATTTGCTGGGGTAAAAGCGCAAAACGCTCGTATCGGCCAGTAATTTGGCACACTGGATCGCTATTTTTAAAGCCTTGACTCTCTGTTCAGAATTCCAAGCTGAGACCAGCTCCCTGTTGAGTTGTTCAATCCGGGTCACATACTCAGTTTGTGACAGGTTCAATTTCGTTTGTGATCCCTCTTCAATGTAGTCCAACTGCTCTAGTCTGTGTTGCATTTTATCAACAGCAGTACTCTGAGCTTTGACAACCACTGAAAACCACGGAATCACAACAAATCGAGCAAAATCACAAACAACCTTTCTCCCCATCTGACAGAAAACTGGTCACAATTGATATTTTCTCGGATGTGGTGTACTTTGACAATATCCCCGCTTTTTTTCCCGCCCACGGCTCCACCTCAGATTTCTGCTCAGACAATTTTTTGTCCGGTCCCGAGTCGCGACTTTCTCTGCTCTGAAACAACGAATTACCACAGAAATACTTTTTCTCGATCAATACCTCCTCTGCTGCAAGTTTCGACAGTGGGTCCATCTCTTCTATTGCAAACGCTGTCAAGGGGTCTACGCCCTCCAGAGCCATGCTCAACGGTTCCAGGATGACGGAAGGGGTAGACACCGGGGTGGTCCTACCGGTGCTGGGCTGCGACCCCAAAATCCGACGCGGGACCCTCTCTGTAACCTAATCCGCAACGTTAAACTGCGATAGAAGCCGCGACACTCACAAAAGCAGTCTTCAAAGGGTGGTCGTTGGTCTTGACCCCGACCAGTTCGGTGGTTTTTGGGGCAAAACAGTCATTCGTGGATGTTTTCCTGGCAGCGTAAACGGTGTCAGCTGATTAATTTCGCTTTGATCGCTACTTACCACTCGATATTGTAACTGGTGGACATCGTCTCAGCCTATTTTTACGGTTTAATCGAAACTTGCCCAGAAAAGGGGTAGGTTTGTTGTTGTTTATCAATCACAAGTGACAGGTGCACCTAACCTCACTGATCAGCCGGAGACGTCGACCAAGACAGAAGAGCGGGATCGACGCGAGAGCGACAGAGACGCAGCAGCAAGTGTTGCCAATATTTGGAAGTTTTTTGCCAGCAGCTCGTGAAAAATTACAGTTATTTGAATAATGCATAACAACGACGGTAATTATAGCCTTATCGCCTCTTTTATTCCTCCAAACAAATGTATATTGATGGGGAGGCCAAGGCGAGCGCTTATCGCTCGAAACTGTTTTCAGTGGGCCTTATCAATCTGGGTTGTTGATAGGGGAACTGCACTTTTTCCGGTTCAGAAGCGACGTTCATTTGTTTGGGGCAACGCTCTCGCAGCAAACAAAGCGGTCCGGGGGCGGCGTCGCGGAATCGTGCCCCATCTAGACGAGGCTACTTTGCCCCATTGCGTAATGCGTAACCGTCAAGGTCGACTGTTGCAATTTTGCAACCCTCACGCGATCGATCGATCCCCGTCGATAAAACAATAACGAACGTGAAAGATCGAGAAAGGAAGAGGTTCACATAATAGCGTTTATTTTTAAATCACGTAAACATCCACACGGTTTTTATTTACGGCCAAGAGATAATGAAACCGGTTGTGCTGTTGAAAGGAGTCGTTTGAAATTTTTTAGAAGAAATGTTTGTTTGCGTTGGGTTATGTGTTGCAGGATGACAACAAGAAGTCGACCAAGACCTACTGTGAGGGCGATGGTGCATTTAGTCCAACCCACCGCAAGATTATAAATAAAATTACTAAAGATAAACGTGCGATTGCGGTATTTTTGTCTCATTTTTCTTCGCGGTTGAGGTTTCTGGATGCGATAAATAAATCGAAGATGCCGACTTTGACGTGCACTTTCTATCGTCCTTTCTCCTCTTCGGCGGCAGCGCATCCATCCGTCGACCTTTCACGTCAAAATCAGGCGCCATCGATGGATTGTTGATTTTGTGCAGATTCCGGATGGACCTGAAGAGGTGGCAAAAGGAGCGGTTGCAAGGGCCGCGGATTTTTCTTCTGGAGTGGACCGCGAAGTCGCCTGCTGTCGCTGTCACCGGTTGCAGAAACCAGAAACAGTCGGCGATCGCGTTGCATAATCCGGGGTCGGGGCCCCACGGCGGCGGCGGAAACCATCCCAATCGGGTGCATTTCCCTTTTCTGGTAAAATGGGTTGGGCGCCGTCCCCCCACCCTTGCTGGGGATAAACAACGCGACACAGCGCCCCAGTTGGGAAACAAACAAACTGTGCTGCGAGAAAATGGCGCTTTACGTCGAGCCGAGTGCATTTGGTCGCGAGCTGGCGACGAGAGTGCTCCCAGATAACAGCGCCGTCTGAGTGCGTCGATGGTCAGATGGAGGTCCAGAGGGTTGGATCGCCGAAAATGAGTGGAAAATGTGGTGAAATCGGGCCGGAAATCCAGGATCGGAAAACGCCTGCTGCGCTTCTCCAAGGTGACGTCGCTCAACAGAAAGATGCGTGCGCACCGCCCAGGCCCGAACCGAAACCGAAGTCGCCCGAGTGCGAAATACCGACGAAGAAGAGGAAGACGAGACGAGGAAAATCAAAAAGGAGGTGAGGAAATTTGGATTTTTGGGGGAGGGGCCCACCCCTCGCGGAGTCGGCTCCGACCCGGCCGAGTGCGCAGGAGTAGGCCCTGAAAGATTTTTTAATAGAGACGTAACGGAAATTTAATATTGACAGACGCAAACGTCACTTGTGTCAAAACGCAACTGTTTCGAAAAGACGGTGTCAATCGATTTGCCGGCGGAGTTGTTCGAAATCCGCGAAATATGTCAAGGCCCCTCCGCCAGCAACGCTTCCACCGAACGCCCGAATTAATTAATGCGGAAGTGCAGCCAATTACGCGCCTGCAAATTGCTCTAATGCCTCCCTAATTCGACAAGAACGATGTCAATCTCCACCAGACACATCGCCACTTTCGCATATTGTCGCTTCCGCCACGAATTAAAACATCGACGGTCCGCCTCTCCATCTAATCGAGCGTTTACGCAACACTCGGCGAAATTTATTGCCCCCACAGCGACCTGATCATCCACCTGGTGAAAATCTAGCCTCCGGTGTCGCGATTTTTCGAAAAGGAAAGTGGCGCCACCTGAAACCGTCACGAGCCCCCCCCATGTCTGCACCTTGATTTACGCAAACATGTCACGTCAGGACTAGGACGCGCACGGCATTGTCCACTTTTTACAAACAAATTAACAATCTGACAAATGAGAACGTTTTCGGACAAACATCGAAAAACAATCGTCGTTTGACAGATTGACATAATTGCGACTATCTGCAGAACGCGGTCGCCCTTGAGGGGGCATTCTGGCACAGAGAAATCTGCAGTTTTCTTTTCGTTATCTGCGAATTCTCACGGCCACAATGGACTGCGTTCGAGAAAAACCCGTTTCGGCGACTGGTTTTTCATCGTTGGGGCGTTTTTTTCGCGAATCTCTTGGTTTGTCGTTTGCGATTTTTTCGCATCGAACTGTCGTCGTGTCAGATTGTGCCGAAACAATTGCGTCCAGATGTCGAACGTTCAATTTTCGATTTTTCTTATGCCATAATTTGCAACGGGCAGGATTGATGACGTCACGGCTAGGTCATGGACGAAGGAGATGGCGAGATGTGAACGTTGTGTGACAGATAAGCACGTCGCGAGTGACGTTGATGCAACGATGACACAAAAACAAAGGACATTACTAATCGATCGTTTTTCTCGAGTTGGGAAACGTCACCGCTCTTTAATAACATTTTACAATTTATACGACCATCAACGGCGTCGAGAACGCGACGAAAAGAAAGGAAAAGTGATGAGAAAAGCGGCGCTCCTCCCACTCGTAGCGGGGGGGCCTTACGTCGAAGCCACCTGATCGTAAATTTGTGGGGGCCGGTGTGGAAGTTTGACGTTTTCAACAGGTAACTCAGTCATTAACGAAACCCTTTCTGGGATTAAATAAATCCTTCCGAGGAAAAAGTCGACGTCCAACAATGGAACATTACGATAAGGATCTACATTCATAAAGACAGTTAAGAACGCCAAACGCAGAACCCGTTTTGGGCAACAAAGCATCGACGTAACGAGTTCAACCGTTTGAAAAATTGCGTTCAGAAATAACGAGAACGAAATGTCAGCGGACAAGTGATTTTTTAGGAATTTTTGCGGTTGGTAGCCTTGTCGCTGTTCTAACTCGACTAATTGTCAAGGCGACGACTTTTTCTCCTAGTTGCGCGTTTATTTCGAAAAGTCTCGACCGGACAGGAGCCGTCATAATTGAAAAGTTAAACAATCGCAGCCGGACGCGATTCGAAACGCGCCCCAACTGAGCCACCCCGAAACCAACCCTCGCGCGTCGAGTGAGAATTCTTATCAGGACTGTACCGTAAATTTGGTAATTTTTGCGGTTTCAGGTATGTCAACGGAAATGTCAAAGATTGTAAATGTAGACGTTAACATTTATCCAGCAAGAATAAACTGGTCCGCGTGATTTCGACTAATTCCACAGATCGAGGTGGAAGTGCAAACTGGATATGCAAAAATTCACAGCTTGCAGGTGCACCTACAAGTGCAAGGAGTCGACAACAACAAAGGACGAATGTGCGCGACGATGTGGGTACGCACAGATGAAAATCTAACCGACACGAAAGGATTTTTTCTTGTTTGTGGGAACGACTCGGACTGTGCGTAATGAAACGCGATGCATTACATTTTTTAATTTTGTCGAAAGCGATTAAAACCTTTTTGCGTTTTACCACACTTATGAATATGCATAACGGGCGGAGCCATCTTCGTTTCGAATTTATTTTTCACCTGGAACGTCACGATACGCAGATATTTATTATAATTTCGTGGCGTAAACAAGATTAATAAATTCGCTCGGCGTGAAATCGTGAATCAAATCCGATTTGCTTCTTTTTTTTTTTTGTTGTAAAATGGCGACGATAGAAACGCAAATCTTACACAGTAAAGTCCATTCAATAAACATCTGGACTGTCAAAATCAAAATTGCAGTTGTTAGGTTGGTTAAATCACTAGTTATTTTCATATTGCCCAGTTGTTATCTATGATTTTTTAATTTTTCAAACTATTCATTTGTTTAAATTGACATTGTCAAATAAATTGCAAAATTATTTAAGTGTATTTTGTAAAAAGGTAAAAATGGAAAGTTAAAAACGAACTAGGGTGGTTCTATTGGCGCGAGAGAAGAGGGCCATAAGAAATTATTATGAGGAACAAACAAAAAAGTGATAATAACGGGAAGAAATCATAAATTTGTGCCAAAGCCGCTCCAGTATTGTTAACTAAGAATTGGTGTTCGTTCTTGTGATTCACAAATCAAAATTTTGGAGAGATAAGTGTTAATCAAGTGTTAAATAATTTTCTTCTGAATAAATGAAACATTTTTGATGATTTTGGTTGTTGTTTAATTCGTTACCTGTTTTCAGTTTGTCGCGTGTTTCTTATAAACTTTATTAAATTGCTCTAATTCATTTAGTTGCAGCAATGAATGATTTAAAACATTTTTAGTTCAATGATTAAAAATGAAAACATAACCTAAATATATTTTGTAACTAGATTTTGATGTCGGTACACTAGCGAATTTTTTTTATATCTAAGTACAGTCAAAACAAGCATTTTATTTAAAATTTAATTTTGACAGTCCAGGAGTTTTTTGAATTTACTATAGGTCGAGCAATGGGGCATCGGCCGACCGGTAACAATTGAACGTTTATCAAAAACTAAACAACCGTTATTGATTTTCTACAAATTCTACACCGATTTAACTTTACGAACACGCCAGTTGTCAAACAACACGCAACAATCGTCAAAAATGAGCAACTGGTGTTGTCAAATACAAATTTACAACGCCCACTGGGTCTAGAAGAACGTAGAACGATGGAAACAAATAACTTGATACGGATCGACTTAAGCGAGTTTAAATAGAGTGTTTGCACATTTTTATGTGAAGATGATTGGCGGCGATTATTTGATAAAGTGCAAAATACAGAACAAATATTTTTTGTTTGGTTTAATGCGCGGATTAACTTTTGGATTATTCTTTTCAAATACACCGTTCGGTCACGTGAACGCTACTGGCTACTGCACCGTCTCGCACTTTTTCATTTGTCAAAAACACTCGCGTGATGGTGTTTTGTTGTTCGTCGTGCGTCGCTGATAGATGCGTCCCCAAACATGACAATAACAAGTCAAGTGCGATAATAATAGTCAAGTTGGCAGTTGTTAAATGTCAGTAATGCTCGAGTGACACCAACTTCGAAGTTTGACTTCGTTCCTGAACGAGACAAATGTTATTTGTTCAGCGGTTTTGCTCGTTTTGCTGACTTGTAAAAATATTTCGTCAAGTCATTTTAATTATCGTTTGACGTTTTTTTACTCCCGTTGCATTTGAACCTGTTCGGAGATTTTTCACGATAGAATGGTCGCAGACAAGATTAACGAGCAAACAAGAAAAAATACAAAAAGATTACCGTTTTTCTTCGGCACGAATACAAATGCATCGACGATGACGGTTCTAATGTTTCCACACGTTTTCCTGTTTGTTTTTTGTTTCGTAATGCGATTTTCTGGAGCGGTGTCATTTGTGATGTTTTTATAAATTCGTCGAAGTGCCGCAACGTACAAATTAGTAATGTTTACAAAATTGCAACACCGCAGAGCAGACAAAGGAATTGATGTTAGTTGCGCCTCAACGTCATCGTGTCAGTCCAACCGTTGCGTATCAGTTTTTTGACCGACATTTTTCAATAACGTAATTAACGATTGCATTGCACAACGGAACAAATCTGTGCAAAAACGGTTAATTTCGGTGATTAATGCGACGACAAAATAAAAGACGTTTTATGTTTCAAAAAAACGTGTTTATAAGAGACTTATTGTTTTGTTTATTCAGTTTTTGTTCTTTGTAGTCGGAAAAAATTGGGTTGCGTGTGACGTTCCTGTGTGTGACCTTATTCGTTGGGAGCCAATCGGGGCCGAGCCCCGCCCACTTGGGCACAGGACTGATAGAGGGTTTGGTTGTTTTTTAGGTATCCATATCCGAAGAACGGTCGCAAGTCGACGAAAGTCATAAAGCCCGAGGCCCCGTACAACAGCAACCAGTTCCTGCTGGAGGACCACGGCAACATCGAGGAGCTGGACGAGAACCTGAAGCACGCCGACCGGATCTCGACGACGTCGGCGGGGAGGACGCGAGACTCCAGCTTCAGCGTCGACTCGGAGGGCGAGTTCTACTCGTCGCCCGACGACGAGGAGCAGTTCCTGATCAAGGACTTCGTCGACCAGTACGAGAGCGTGCAGGCGGAGCGGCTGCAGTCGATGTCGAAGGACGAGCTGATCCAGGAGTATCTGATGTTGGAGAGCAAGCTGGAGCTGGTGTCGAAGCGGCAGCGCAAGCGGGGCCCCGTCGACGAGGGCGACTCCGTGAGCGACCCCCTCGTCCTGCAGAGCGAAGTTGAAAGACTGACTATCGAAAACGAAGCTTTAAAACGCGAAAACGCCGCGTTGCGCAGCAAGACTTGCAGTTCGGACTCGGAAGACTCCGAAACGGACTCGAACGACTCGTGCTCGGGCAGCAGCAGCAGCAGTTGCTGCTCGACGGGGCCGGCCAGTCCCGTGGTGGACTACGCGCAGACCAACGGACATTCGGCCAGTGTCGAGACCGTCTGAAGAAAGGGCTTTCAGGATTTTTGATTTTCACAAATTTTAATACCAGTGTTGTTTCATTCCCAAATTTTAAAGGGCTGTTCCGGATTCCAGTTTTCTTTTTCTTTTCATTACGCCGTAAGTGTAAAGTGACTAGAAGTGCTTCGCGCAGGTTTCGTTTCGCCGTGGACATTGCATCGCATTACAATAGACTGGTTCACTTGTTTCTCACATCACCCACTCTAGCGCCACCTGGTCCGTAGGACTTGCAGAAGTTAGGTGTCATTTTCAAATGTTAGCTTCAAACTTCGGCCACCGTTTATTTTGTATAGTATGATTATTTATATGTACGTTTTTATATTGAAAGTTGTAGATAAGAAAACTAGTTTTAAATTATTGCATAAATGATAAGTTGACAGTATGCTCACCAACAAGCTTTATTTCCTTCAGCCCGAACCGCCTTCACCACGAAACACCGTTCAAAACAAAGCTCAAGAAAAGGGTTATTTTTTACCTAAAAAAAACATTCAAATTTTATTATTCAGAAAAAAATTTAACTATTAAATTGCCGAGAAATACATACTTTGTTTAAAAAATTTTGCAATTGATTGTTTGTACTCGACGGTGCTTTCCTCTGCGGGATATTTACGCAATTGGAAGATTTTACAAATATACCAAAACTTTATTCTGGACAACAAAAATAAACTCTACAAACTACAAACAAAAAACAGCGAAAAAAGGTAATAATGAGCGGTTATGACTTTTTCCCTCTGGTCTTAACCTTAGAAGGGGGCGCGCTGGGGTTGACCCCTCTGTAGAAATTTTTGAGCAGTTTCATGGCCTCCTCGGATCTGTACCCGCCTTTGACGACGGTCGTCGGTTGCCTAACACTACCAACATCGAAAACAGTTTTTCCCCCAAATCTGTCATTTTTGCAACCAAACACCACACTGTGAACCCCCAAGTCGTACAGCGCGTTGATGCACATGATGCACGGCTCGACGGTCACGTAAACGCGCACTTCCCGAAACACGTCGTTCAAGTCCAAGTTGTTTGCTCTGCAATAATCTGTGACTTGTTCGATGCAGTTAATTTCGGCGTGTCTCGTGGCGTTGCGCGTCTCGTTCACGGTGTTCCGCCCCAGCGCGATGATTTCGGAGTTGTGGACGAAAATGCACCCCACGGGGACTTCCTTGGCGGCGAGGGCTTCGTGCGCGTACGCGAACGCCTTCTCCATGAACTGCTGCTCGGTGGGGGTCAATTCCTGCTCCATTTTACTCCGTCACGTACTTCAACAGATCGTTCTTTTGGAAGAAGGTCTCGGCTTTTTCGGGCCAGTTGTGGTTGTTGAGAGAGCGGGGACTGGGGTGCGGCAACCGGATGACCTTGATGGCGCAACCCTTGCCTTTCAAGGTCGCCAGAGATCGCTTCTCGGCGTATTCCCCGATCCCGACGATGATTTCCGGTTGAAGGAGCTGGATTATCTTGAAGTAGTACTTGTCGCAGATCTCCTCCAACAGTTTGGTGTCCTGGAAGACAAACGTGAATCAGCATACCCAAAAAACACGAAACGGGGGTACCTTGATGTCACGCGGGGTCAAATTGCCGCCGTCGCTTTTGAGCAAGGCCAGGGGGCAATAATTATACACGAAAGAATTTTTGAAAAATGCGTCGGGGGTGCCGCACAGCTTTTTCAGCAAGTTCCAGAACCTGTCCCCGCTGACTTCCGACCTGGTACAAGCGAACCCCAGAACGGGGCGCTGCGGACACTCTTTCTCGGGTTTACCGATTTCCTCCTCTATCTTCAACCAGTCGCGGACGCACTTTATTTCTCCGAAAGGGACCCCAGTCTGGACCATGCCGAAAGGGCCGGGATTCATGCCCACGAAGAACAGTTTCTTGGGGCCCCGGCAGTACTTTCTCACGTAACTCTCGTTGGCCTTGAACGCGTACTCGAGGGGGTTGTAAATGTACGCGACGGGGGGTCGAAACTGCAACGACTTCAGCTCCTCGTTCAACTCCAATTGGACGTTTAGGAATTTTTGCTCGAAAGTGAGAGACGACTCGTCGTTATGGAAATAACTGGATTTGTCGGGAAGCGCGCTGTTGTCTGGAGCTGAACGAGTTGCCTTGCTCGCGATCACCTCTTCCGAGTTGGACCGCAAGGTTTTTGACAGCTTTCTTTTCAGCATCGTCAGAGGGCCTAGTTTACGAACCTTTAGAAGAATTTCCATGTACGAGCTAGTTTTGAAGGACAAACAACTTTGAGGTTATGTTTTCTTCGGGTTTGAACACGACTGGCATTAGCCAGTACCAACCAAAATGAACAAAAAACACCAGACCAGTAGGATTAGGAGAAGTTCCAAAGATGCTTTCGCAACGTCGGAAGTGGGCTAATGAGAGTCGGCCGAAAATTAATATTATATTTAAAACAAAATTTCATTTTTAACAATAATAATCTTGTACTTTTTTCAACAATATAAACAGAATTAACAGTTTACACAAATGAAGTTGAAACGAGTTAACCCAAAACTCTAAAAAAATCAACTGATCTAGAATCTGGCACAGATGAGAATCTCATAATCCTTAGTAAAATTAGACGAAACGATTAAAAACGATGAAGAAATGTGTTAACTCATGTAACTATTAACATGACACAAATTACCTAATGATATAAACAATATGTACAACGATGAAAATTAGCTTAACATGAATCTATTTATACAACACTTAAAACTGAAAGTTTGTAGTTCTATAAAATACCTAAAAACAGGTAGTAGTAATAATATCAACTTAAAGGAAGATAATCTTAAAATAAGATCAAAATATAAAATAAAAAGTTGATTCCCGTTACACAACCAAATAAAAAATGATCGGGGATTCGGCTTAAAAAATAAAAACAATTTAAAAAATATAAGGAAGTTTGATTGCTAAAAATGGTTTGACCAACTAAAACAAGAATTTAAAACATTTACCTATCCTTATTCATATATCACATAACATATTTGACACATGAGAAATGATTTAAAATATATATATTTTTTATATAACAGGGACTTATATCTTTTACGCTATATGTTATAAAATGTATACTCTTCTTTTTTTGTTAAGATTTTGGTTCAGTCTTGCACGAAATTAAATTAGTTATTTTCTTATCTAGCTATCTGCATCTAAGCTTTCCACCGAATTCAATTGATTTAGTTTATTTGGATCGTTGATAAAAACCTTCTTGGCTAAAGTCTGTAACAAACAAAAAAAACCACACACAAATTAATTTGATAATCGCACCAGATAAGAACGCTCAGAATGTTGGGAGTGCACACTTGTGACGTCTCATTTCCACGAATCGATCAATCGCAAGATGAGCTCATCTTGATCTGAATTAACTCGAACCGATAAATGAGACTCCCAAGGTCGGCGTCCACATTTCTGAGCAAAAAAAAAAACAACAAGGAACGAACCTTTAAGCTCTCTAAACATTGGTCCCCATCAGCGGTGTTTATTTCCGTAAGCAGACTGTTAGACCTTTCCAACTCCGCGTACAACCCGAAAGGTATCTTCGCGAGACATTCCAACTTCATGATGTGCATTTTCGAGCGCAAATGTTTCGCCAAATGTCCGTGTATTCGAAATGCAATGTTGCAGTCGACGCACTTGAAAGGCCGCGGCTCCGACGAGGACAAAGCGGGGGACGACGACAACTAAAACCACAAGACTAAGTGACGGTTCTGCCACCACCCGACCCCCACCTACTTTGTTGTGATGACTAGCACTCCTCTCGTGCTTCTGCAAGTGGCCCTTAGTCCTAAAGCTCACAGAACACGAATGGCACCTGAACGGCCGCTCCAAATAGTGAATGTTCATGTGCAGCCTGAAAATCACACACGGTAGAGAACGCGCCTCGACGCGACACCGTCGCCCTCCTTTACCTCAACTGCGGCGTCTTGCTGAAGCTCTTGGCGCAGATGTGGCAGCTCTTGTTCCCCTCCGGTTTCACGATCAGATCGTTCACTTCTTTGGTGGGGTGGTCTCTGGAGGCGTCGCCCATCGAGTACTCGTTCTTCGTCGCGATCTTCAGGTACTCGGAGGCGACGCTCTTCGCGAGCGTGTTCTTCTCGAGTTTCACTTGTTTGGTGGCTATGTCGGCCAGCGTCTCCATGGCGCTGTTGTCGTACTCGACCGACTTGTACGACTTGGGGGACGACTCGCAGTTGACCGGCTGGACTTCCTGGATCACGTAGTTCAGGTCGTTCGGGGCCAGCACCACGAAACCGCCGTTGTTCTTCATCTTGGCGTACTCGTCGTCGTACGTCTTCTGAAGGTACACTTCTTCCTTTTTCTTGATCACGTGGTAGACCTCCTCGCGCGGGGCCGGCGACCCGTTGTACCTCATCTCCGCGCTCTTCTCCGTCGGCATCGACAAGTCCATCACCTCGTCCACCTTGGGCTGCTTCGTCTTCTCGTATTCACCGTCCGCATAACTCAATTTGCGCTTTCTCAGGTCCGTTATCACACTCTGACCGTCACCGACCACGGCGTCGTTGACCTTCAACACCGGTGCCTGAGCGCTGTTCGCTTTGACGGGGGACTCACTCGGCATTAGCACTCTAGTCCTGTCCTTGACGCCCTTCCCCACCTTCTCCGGAAACCCGTCCGCCTGCTTCGGGGACTCTCTCACTTTGCTCGGCGACGCCGGATGGCCGGCGTACTTCTGTATCACGTGGAACTGCTTGATGCCCTTCGCCTCGCCGTCCGCGCCGCCGTCCGGGGGCAGCACCGACGTGTAGGGGTAGGTGAGCGGCCTATTGACAGTCGTCCTGCCCAGGAACTGGCTCACGTTCTCCGCCTCATCTTCGGCGGCGCTCGCGGGACCCAGGTCGACGGGAGCGTTGAAGCTGAGCGGCGTCTTGTCGTCGAGGATCTTGTTCTTGGCGTAGTTGGTCTTGGACGCGTGTGCGATCTCTTCAGTGTTGAGGACGTTGACCGGGGGCTCCGAACTAGAGTTCGAGATGGGGCTGGTGGACTCCCGTCGCAGATTCTGCGAGGTCTTCTGCGAAAGGGACAGCAGGCCGTAGGCGGCCTCATGTTCTTCGCGCCGCGTCGATTCGTCTGCAAAATAAGCCTCATTAGTTCTCGAAACGCGACAAAAGGCCCAAAAACATTTTTCGCCAGACGACAGTCGAGATAAAGGATCAAAGTGGCGTGTGACGTCAATGATGCACGTCTTGACTAAACTCATCCGCAGATGTTCTCATTTCCAGATAGAAATCGCAGAATAATAACTTTATAATTGAGATAATTTTATTTTTGATAGCACAAAAACAAGCATCCCATAAATAGTTATCGTTCGATAAAGAACAATCTTCAGTGACCGCTATTTTCGGAAATTTTGGTGTTTATTAACCACTGGCAAACACCGAACCAGAAACAACCAGTTTGTTATTTTTTATGAGGAAATCCTCACACAATTCTTCAAAAGTGGCGACATTTTTGTTAGTGCAAAATTTGACGTAAGAATGACACCCGCTACCCTCGATTTCATTGATTAATTTATAAAGAAATTAAAATATGTTGGCATCACTGCCGCCACTGTCACTACAAATAAACCGCAAAACTACGTAACAGGGAAATAATAAAAACACCTCACGCGTGTGTAAATACGATAATGATGCCTTTTTTTATTTAAAAAACTAGTAAAATCTGATAAAACAAACAACGATAATGTAACCTGTTTTTTTGTATTTACGTTGTGTTTGTCAGTTCTAATTACTGGTTATCTAGAGGACTAAATCTTGTCCTCAGATCTCTACTGTACACAGATTGATGTGTTTAAAAAAAAAACTGTTGTCACAACATTACTGTGCATTACTTCATTTCAAGAATGTCATTTTTGAAATTTATTATGAACATCGTGAACAATGAGTAAAGCCAGATAAGATACGAACAAGTCTCCACATAAAAAGATTTAAAGTTTGCGGCGTTTTTCTCGAAACTTTTCGATCCTGATTTATTTCTTTTTTGTCGTCCAATCTGGCATTACGAAATTCGTCGAACCGCCAATCTGCATTTGAAGTTTACAAAACGAGCTGCGACTCGTGGAATTATGACACTTTTCATCTGCTGCTAACGTCACTCTCGACCAACTGTCAAACTAGCGACGTAACGAATTCCGGTGACCAGCCGGCTTGATGACTCCATTATTTACATTTATTGTGGTTAAAATTAAACTCAATTTCCGAGCCAGACTGCCACTGATTAACGCAACATCCACACAACTCGACTCACCGCTGCTGTCCATGCCGCTATCCTCGGTGTCCGACTCGGAACTCTGGGTGCCGCTCTGCTGCGTGGAGGATCCCGAGCCGCTCGCCGCGTAGTTCTTGGTGTGCGCCTTGCTCTTCATGTGCTTGGTCAGGTTCCCCTTGGTCTTGAAACTGCGGACAGAGAAAAACGAATCGGTGACCTTGACTGAACTGTCGAATTTTTCGACGAATACAGTAATTTGACATGTCGTGTGGCACACCTGAAATTGCAGTGGTTGCACGTGTACGGCCTGTCATTTGAGTGCGTCCTGATATGTTTCTTCAGCATCGACGGCTTCTTGCACCTGATGCCGCATTGATCGCAGACGTACCGCCCCCTCCCTGAAAAATCGCACCGATCAGTCGAAGGTGAGCCGCCACAGTTTACCCCACCTCTGCCCCTGATGTACGTGTAGTCCTCGTTGCACTCGTAACCCCCCAGGATGGAGTTGGGTTTCTGTTGGTCGTCGTTTTTTTCGCCGTTACTCGGACTTTCGGAGACCACAAACTAGAAAAAAATCGACTGTCAGTTGTCCTGTTGTTACGTCAATGGTTTGAATTAACAAGCGGCCAAATATAACCGCCGGAAACGCGTAATGACTTGAAACCACCGATAAAACTAGATCTTTTCGACTGTACCTTGTAGCTGGAGTGGACCACCAGGTCCGCAGAAGTCTTCCCCGCGGTGGAGTACCTCTGGTGGCGCTGCCTCGAGTCGTAAGCGCTCAAGTACAGCTTTTCCGTTTTGGTGTCCTGCTGGCGCCACTCCGAGTACATGCTCAGCTTCTTGAAGTGCGGCACGTAGAAGGGCTGCGTCTTGTTGAGGGTGCAGTAGACCGGCTTGGTCGAGCACTTCAGCCCCAAGTAGCTGAAGTAGTTGCCGTGGAGGAACTGCTGGACGTACTTCTTGGCCACTCTCGGCGTGTCCGGACTGATCAAGATCTGGTTGAACATCGTGGGGGTGAGTCCGTGGTGCTGCTTCATCGAGGCCGTGGTGGGTTTCAGCGCCAGACTGTTCGGCCTGGCGAACTTCTTCGCCTCGCCGAAACTCGTCGGTTTGTCGGTGACTTTAACCGGCGACTTCTCGCTGGGCTTCGGCGATTTCATCTCGACCGGCTTGAAGGCGAAGTCCGTCTTGATCTCGAGGCTCTCCAGCTTGTTGGGGGGCGGCACCGCTTTGGCTTCGGATTTGGCGGGGGTTCGCGGAGCCGGGCGGCTGGTGGTGATGATGGGGGAGACGTAGACCGGTTCGAGGGGCTCCTCGGCGGCGACGGGGCCTGGGATGCCCGGCACGTACCGCACCACCTTCCCGTTGACTAGCAGTTTCATGGGGTTGCACAGGGGGGTGACCACTTTCGGCTGGAAGACCTTCTGCGTGGTGGTCAAGTTCTGCGGCTCGGGCTCGCCCTTCGGCTTCTCCAGATCGACGACCTTCTCGTCGCCGAAATTCGAAAATGTGAACTTATTTGGGGCGGGGACTCCCGGTACGGCGAGGTTCGGCTGTTTTAAATTAGGAGCGAGGAGTTTGACGGCTTGTTGGCCGAAATCCATGATGTTCGTGTATTTATACGAGGCGACGCTGTAGCGATCGACGGCGGGGCGGATCGCAGACTCATTGCACCCCCTGTACGCGTCCCCTTGCCGGCTGAAATTGATCTGGGGCTTGCCCAGGCTCGAAATGTCTATGCTCGGAGAGACCGGAGTGTTGTCGTACACTCGGATCACGTCCTGACCGTGCCTCAGCTGGTCCTCTTTGGGGTAGTTGGCCTTGTTGGTCAGCACGGTCCCGCCCGATTGCAACCCCGACTTCACCACCCGATTCTCGCTCACTTTCCCGCTGTACTCGACGAAACCGCTGTCGAACTTGTCGTCTTTATTGTCGATTTTGAAACTCTTCGTCTCACCGGTGGTGTGCGTGATCTTCACCTCTCCCCCGAACAGCTTGACCGGAGGTTTCTTCTCCTTCTCGCTGGGGAGAGTCAACGGAGAGAGCAAGTACCGATCTGTGGGAGTCGCCGGGGGGAAGGCTGTCGGGAGGCCGTCGTCGAACGAGAACGACTTGTTCTTGTCGCTCTCCACCAAACGCGTCTTCCCCAAGAAGGGTCCAGGAGACTTCAACGGAAACACCGCGTTCTGGAGGTGAGGGATGTTGTCGAAAGCGTTCTTGTTCTGGGTGAGGATCGAGGCCACGTTCACCGAACTGCTCCGACTGTATTTGGCGCCGGGCTTGACGAAACCCTTGCAACTCCGCAGCTTGTGCAGCTCCAGCTCCGTCACCGTCTGGAAGATCATCTTGCAGTGGGGACACTGCATGTCCGAGTTGAGGTTCTTGAGGAGCAGTTCCTTGATGAGGCTCTTTTGCGCGACGGGTTCGACGACTTCGCTCATGCACCTCTTCCGGTTCTTGGTCAGGTTGAGCGGTTCGTCGACGTTGTTGAGATAGATGAGGTCGGCGATGTGGCGTTGTACTTGCTCGTTGTTGTCGAGGAAGACCTCGTTGGTCCTCTTCTTCAGCAGGTAGGTGTCGCTCGAGTTGACGATCGAGTTGTTCTTGTTGATGATGTCGTTGATGTGGTCCGAGAGCAGGTTGGAGTTGTGCTTGTTGGGTTCCTCCTTGTTCTCCTCGTTCTCCTTGAAGAACTGCTTGGTGTGGAAGCGCGGCTTGTACGGTTTGGTCTTGAGGTCCGGCGTCCTCTCCTCGTAGGCTGCGTCGTTGCATGGCGGACTCCTCGGCTCCGCCGGTGATGCCTCCGGTGGAGCTTCGTTGTTGATCTCCTGGACCTTGTTGCCCATGACCCTGTTGGCGTGGGTGCGCGACCTGCAGTGCTTGTACAGGTTGGAGCGCGTCTTGAAGCTGAAGCCGCAGCTGTCGCACGGGTAGGGCCGTTCGTTCGTGTGCGCCCTTATGTGCTTCTGCAGGACGCTGGGCTTCGAGCAGACCAGGCTGCAGTACTGGCACACGTGCTTGCCGGCCGCGTTCTTCTCCGGGGGCGGCTGCACCTCGCCCTTCTCTCCGGGCTCGTCGTGGTCCTTCGCGATATTTGAGGATACGTCCTCTGCAGGCTTTACGTAGTTCTGTTTGTATAAGTTATCTAAAATGGAAGACGTGCTGACCGCTGGTTCGCTGTTTCTGTCGAAACTGGCCTTCGATTGTTCGCTCCAGTTTTTCGTCTCTACGAATGATATGCACGAGTTCGAAGATTGTAAATTCGCTATACACTCCTCTACTGATATGGAAGACTTGGGAATACGCGATGAGAGAGAACTGTTTTGATTTGTACTCTGGTTTGGCACACTTTCGTTATTGTCCTTGCGTGTTTGATTATCATTTTGGTTGCAGCACTCGACCCTTTTTTCTTCACGCGGGTCCACGACTCCACCCTTGCCCTCATGGCGGTGCCGGCTTGATTTCGGTTCGACGCTGAGCTGCTTCTTGAACTTCTTGTGCAAATAACTGTCGGCGCTGCTTTCCATCGCTGTTTGTTAACTGGAAACAAACACGAGCGATTATCGAATGAAAAATTCTGGGGCATAGGAACAATAACGCTCCGACGACGTTGCGCCGCGCTCTCTGACTCATTTACACTATAACTGATAAGGAATGATAAGAGATACTGTGAATAAATCGTAAATTATTATTAAAATTTCCTTTATGCTGCTGATGATAACGGCTTAAATATGGCCTTGACAGCCTTTTTTGCGTAGGTGGCATATCTGACCGTGCGATTTAAAACAGATTCCTACCATTGACAAATGAAACAATCGACAATCGAACTACCGCCGGCTGTCCCGATCCGTGCCCCATCAAAAAGTGTCGCGAAACGCCACCGATAACGCCGCAGCGCTTCCCACCGACTGACACACAGAAGAGCTTTTGATACTGATAGCGAGCGCTTCCAAGAAACGCGCGCTACAGCAAGTCGCACCTAAAGCCAACACTGCACTGACTTGTGATAACCACACGTCGCCGATAAAAAAACCTAGATGAACAAAACACAACAAACACCATTCTATTTCTAGCCGTTTTCGTCTGCATTCTGTTAAAATTCTCGAAAGCGAATCAGCATCTCCGAGTAGGACTAGCATCTGCCGTTCTCGGAATCCGATCACTAGCGGGGATTTCGTAGAAAAACCAGGTACGGGCTGTTGTCTCTTCTCGGAACCGCCGGATGATTCTCAACGATTCGAATCCTCGAGAGGAGAGGGGCAACGCCACCACCTACCTGTCCTCGACAGCCGCAGGCGCCCGACTCTATTTTAACGTCTTCCTACGAAAATGTATCGACTCTTCAAGGACGAATCCGATCCTGCTGGGATTTCCCGAGCGGTCGACGAGATGGACTCGCGTTTCGGTCGACTGACTCATCCGATTTGGGACCGTGGAAGAGCGTCCGAGTGTCGTGATTGTGGTTTTTACGTAACGGTTCAGTGGCGTACGCTCGAGGACCGACGAGCGACGGTTCCGGGTCGTGGAGGGGTGGCAATTCGCGTAAAGGTCGACACTGCAAATTCGACCTTCAGCGTCGACCAATATTCCAATTGGAATCGAATCTGACAGGAAATTATTTCGAAACGGCGGCGGCTCGCACGTCAACTTCTGTTTCAAGTGGTCCAACAACATTTTTTCCTACCCTAAAAAAATATACAACATAAAATCCACTCAAACTAATACCACCGATTCAACTACACCTACGCAATTCATCGAATCAAATTGTTACTTTTAATTACGACCCGACTTAACCTCAAAATGACAACTGGACCACTGTTACCAACACTCGTTTATGACATCTGTCAACCCGACGTGACATTTTCGCGTGTCTGACTGACCTTTCCAGGCAAACCGTTTCCACACCGAATGAACTATGAAATTACGACACAACCGCACGTACTTCTTGAAAAAACCGCAATTATCACACCTGACGTGAACACCGCCGCTGCCATCATCCAAAATTGGACTGACGTTCTTGTGCACGATGAGAGTCACGTTTTGATCATTTCCTTTCTAGGGGGGCACGCCGGACTTGAAATGTCAAAGAAGGCGCCGTTCTGGTTTTGACGTTCCACCTAGTCTCGATTTTTCGCCAGTTTTTCACACGATCTGCCAATAGGCACGCGTCCAAGTGATTTGAGATTAGGCTGTGACAAAAGGGTGGGCCCGCCTTCATATTTAAAATTAATACTGTTGCATAAGGCCCAGTTGCGTCAGTAGAAAAAATCCAAAATTAATAAAAACAAACATTCGTTCATGGCGAGCGGTACAAAGTTCGGATCCTGCACTCTGTACTCCTCTAGAAAATATTTCTAAAACAAAATCGGAAACGAGATAAACACACGAGTGCCTCAACAACAACAACAACAAAGCTGATGTCACTTCCTCCAAGCGAGAGTGGGCGTCGTGGAACGTCGCGATTTGTCGCCCTTCGTGTCGTGAAGGGCTTCGAGGGGAATCCCCCGAACAAGACTAAACCGTTTTCGTGGAAGACAATCGCGTTTCTTTCTCTCTTATCAGAGCTGAATCACAGTCGCACTTGGCCAAATTTGCGATAAGAGGTATTCGAGAGATGATTCCACATTCCGGTGTGTAAATAATGACTTGACACATTTTTAGCGGCTGGAAACGAACAACGTCGCCGGCGATTTAAATGCCTCCAAGTCTCGGACTTAATATAGCAACAGGATCGATTAAAATCGCGGCGGAAAGGTCGCCCCCCATCGGTGACACGAAGAAGGCGATTTTGGCTTGCGAAAACAGAGCAGAAAACAACGGAGTAAAGTCCTGTTGACGTCTTCTTATCGCGTTTCCATTAAACTCGGCGATAATTCCGTTGCAATCTAATCTGTCACGACTTGATTCGATTTTCAAGGTGTTTAAATCTGGCTGGCTGGGCGGGGGCCGGGAGCGGCTTCGCCTCGACCAACGTGAGGGCGGTTCCAGTCGCCGCGTCGGCCCTCCAGGTCCAAAAACGAAAGCGCAACCGACCGGTTCTTGTTATCAGCACCGTGCGCGATTTCCTGCTTCCTCGGCTGCAACTTCCACGACCGCGGCCAAATAGAAATCGGCGGGTTAGGTTGTTGTGCATAATAAAAAACAACTCCGATTAGATAAGCACCGTATTTTGGCACCGAGTGGATTTGTTGTGTTCGTTATCGCGAGCTGCGCCGCTCATCCGCCGATCGGAATCTAGCGCCCATCACCTGATGAAGGGTCCCGACCAAGGTCCGCCGCCGTATTAATAATAATCTTATTTTGAAGGATTATTTTCGATTGGCGGCCTGGATTCGCGAAAATATTTGGGGCATCTGTGTTCTTGCAATTCCGAGAATAAACAACAAGTTCGCCGGCTCCCCCGACGCATCGCTCAAAAACTTTCCCGTAAAAATAGACATTGACATAATAGAAATTCCCGGATTTTAAATAACCACTCTCAGAATCGGTCGGAATTTCAGCCGAACAACGCAAATAACGCGCGGATGGGGTCGCGATTTGAGGTGATGCTGTCACGAGTTGACCTTAAATGATCAATTTGAAAACGTGAATCATGCGGTGACGCCGGACTTGTCCGGACCGGGTCCCCAACGAGCCTCGCCAGGTCTCGGTTTCGAAAGTGACAGGTGGCACAAGAGCAAAGAGTAAGCGCCCGACATTTTAATCGCATTAGAACAACTTCGCACATAAACAAAGCCTGGGAATTCCTCAAACAGGTGGAGTCTTGATAAGCCGGTGTACTGTCGTTTTCGCAGGTACATCACTCATTTTCCTTGGAAGTGTTATTATGACTTGTCGCTCCGGCATGTTGACTCTTGACTCCATCATGCGAGAAACATTTCGGTGATGATCTTAATTTTTCGTGCAAATAAGTGCGATCCGTGCTGGTTGCATGGACAGATAAATATTTTTCTTCTACGGTCGCGCCGACCTTGTTGCACAGGATGTCGTGTTTTAGAACACGGAATGACCGAGAGTGTGATGTCATTTTAAGAATTATATTATTGACGCCGTCATTACTAATTCTGCACCAGTGTTGCCAGATCTACCGAATTTTCGGTAGATCTACCGAATTCACATAAAATCTACCGATCTACCGATTTAAACCTCAAATCTACCGAAAAGTTACTCAAAAAAATTTTCATAATCTAACATTTTTAATAAACATTTTTACTTCATTTGCATAAGAGAACATCTAAGGCGTTTTGTTTTGGACTGGTTGATGTGCCGTTATTCCTGGAGTTGAAAGGGTGATCCCGTTAATTACCCCGCTTTCTTTGTGTTCTGTTGTCGAGGGTGTGAAAGTGTCTAGCTTTTATTTATGTATAGTTATTTTCAACATGTTACGGACTTGAACGTATTTCTTTAGAATTATATGACTGTAGCTGTTTTGTTGTTCTTTTTTTTTGCTTTTCTCCTTTTGCCAATTGTGTTTCACAATTTATTAATTTATTTTAGATGTAAATCATTTTATTCCACACTATATATGTATTGTTTTATGACAATATTTCTAGGATTAATTGGAAAACAGCGATTTTGTTTACGTAAAAACCGTGAAGTTCTTGCAAGTTTTTCCAACGTTATACTTCATAGAAATATTGCTTTTTAGTTTTTTCAATCTGGAAGGCGTTTTGTTTTGGACTGGTTGATGTGCCGTTATTTCTGCAATCGAAGGGGTGATCCATCACCAAAACTCCGTTAAATGCCCTATTTTTTTTTGTGTTCTGTTTAAATTACGCCATGATGAGGGTGTGAAAGAGCGTAGCTTTTATTTATGTAAAATTCAATCGTTTTATTACAAGAAATACGTCCAGTGCCGAGAAATAAAAAAATCTACCGATTTTTTACGAAACCTACCGAAAAGTTCCGAGTTGATCTACCGAAATGTCACTCGATAGGTCTGGCAACACTGTTCTGCACCGTTTGGCGGATGTCTTTCGCCCAGTTTTGACACAACTGGTCGAACACCTGAATTTGCCGCCCCAATAAAAACAATCAGTCACAATCACAACTTCAAAATGCACATTTTCGACATTCGGTTCTCCACGCTGGGGCTTGTTTTCTACGTTAATTCTGGCCTCACAACTGGAAGAATAATTTTCAAAAAATTTTCACCGCTGATACGATTGGCTGATTCAAATTTGACGCCAACAAGCAAGTCTCCGATTGGACGACCCATTTTCCACTGTTTTCACAAATCATTCAAATTATCAAATATACCTCGAATGCTTCCATTTTAACCTCCTCAAAGAATTATCTCCATTCTAACGATCACCCAATAAACGTAAGTACCATTAGCGTAAACATCATATTTGTATTTGCTGCAATTCCACCGATTATTGTTTATTACGTGACATAACCTCACTTTTGCTCGCTCTTCGCAATTCACCAAATTTTAAAACTCGATTGGTGGCTTTCTAAAACCGATTGACCAGAGGCGTAATTTGACTAATTCGGAGTATTCCACGACTTTTAATTGTTAAAATCTATACATTAAACAATACTCCGGTGACGTCATTTCGGGTCAGGGTTCGCTTAACCCATACACAATGGAGATACTAGTGAGATAAAAATAATTGAATTCTCTATCATGAAACGTGACTTCCTATATTTCGCCCACCGCGAAGAGTTTTTCAACGTTATTGGTTCGATATCTTAAAGTTATGTTTTGGAAATCGCCGACTGGATGTGTTGTAGTTACTTCCCACAAGAAAGCATTATTCGCATCAGTTAACGCAAAACATAATTAAACCAATCTATTTGTTGCAAAACATTCTTAACTACCGTAACTACTAAACACGTCAAGGGGAAATCGCAGATCAATTGGACAGCTGAATTCAAGTTGGATTTTAATCTAGGGGAAGATGAAAAGTTAGGTTACATTTTTTAATTCTTCCACACCGTATTAAGGAAATTTCTTTTTTTTTCAACGCATAATGGGACACGGATTAATTAAAATGTCGTTTCATTTGTGCCAACTTGTACCGTCTTAAGTTACTATGTGGGATTTAGGGATATTTATTGTTTAACCAACACAAGTCAACAGGTGTGGATCTTTGACATGTGACCGGACTGTATGAATTATTCTCGATCACTCTGTCAGTCCACTTGGCATTTTGTCGAAGTCTCTTCGGTGTCTAGAATTGCCAATCGCCTTCACCGCAACTTGTCTTTGTCTGCTGCAGCCGAATCGTTCGAATTTTGGGCGTTTCTTCACCAACAAAATTGCCATCGATCAGTAACAAATCAGCAAAAAGCAATACGAATCGGTATTTAACAGCTCAACTTCCCTTCATAAAATGACAAGTGCACCATCAATCAAGAGAGTCCGGAGCCAACTTGAAAATACATTTTATCTGATGAAACTTTTTTTTGCAAACAGGATGTAGTGGCTATTTGTGGAAAACTTGAAACTTGGTCAATTCTTGGGCGACGTCTGCGTCGTGTTTTCTAATGTGGTGCAAATTGTTGCCAAACGCTTTGCAAATGAATGAAGTTATGCATAATGCAGTAGCAGCCTAATTTGTAAGCAATTTGAAAATGTTGTAATTAGAAACGTCGACGTTGCCGTTTCGGCATGTTGGCATAACTGTATCGCGCGTCGTGGTCGTTCAGTTCACACCTTGTTCTGTTTTAATTGGAAAATTACAACGTCACCACAGTGTGGGACCTTGACGAAATCCGAGTCAAATGACGTTTTGATCGATTAATCCCGTCGCAAATGCAACAATCGATCGCTTGGCGATTAATCGACCAACAAACGAACGATGACTCGTCCGCTCGATTAGCACACTTGAATCGATTGTTTCGCGAAGCGAGTGTGACATTTTAAGGCGCACACTCCACTTGCAAATTGCAACCGACAATTTGCGAGATTTCACAATGAGCAACGGGAAGGGGAAATTACGATAGAATTCCGAGAAGAACGAACCAGGAGGAAATCCGAGCTGGATCGCGTGCACCTCTCCGGGGATACCCGGCCCAAAAAAATCACAAATAATGCACCAGGACGAAAACGTTTCGGCCCCCGCTCCCTGTCGACGTCCTTGACCCGCACGTCTGGCCAAAACGCGACTAATTAAGTAATTACGATCGCGTTTGATGACTTCGACGGATGAATAATGAGGGACAGGTGTCGGTGGGTGCGTTAGCACCAGTTCTGCTGTCTCATGTGTACAAATGGGCGGCATAAAAAAATATACATCAAAATTTTTGCCATATATCAACAAATTCAATTGATTTTCGGCTCCACTCAAACATTCAACTATCATTTTTCACTTTTTTGGCTTAGACCAGCCGAAATTACTCCGCCTCTTTGATATTTTATATGAAATGAAAACAAAAAAAATACGCTTTTCATACTTTTTCCATAAATATCTATAATTCTCGTAACTCTCCGGAAATCTTATCGAATCATCATAATTCAGCAAGGTTTAGTTGTTTAGTATCTATAACTTAAAGTTCGACTAATTTTACCTAAAATTAAAGACGGGATGGGTGTCTCACCTAAAGATAGTAATTCGGAATGGTTAATTGAAACTACCAAGATTGGTATAAAACCGGGAAATTCAGATGTTTCCCTATCGCGGTTTATCCACTCTACTAAATTAGAACGTTATGAAACGGGTATGGTGAAAAGAGTGTAAACAATTACCATATTTAAAAATTAAATATTTATTTATTCTCGTCTTTGTATATGAAAATTCAGTCAATGAATCCACATAATAGAATTTAAATTTTAGCAAGAAGCCATTAATTACAGATCAAAATTCAGTTGATTTTACTTGAAATTCAGGTGGGGAAAAAATTAACAAATCGTCATTTTTCATCGTAATTTTTTTTTAAATACACCCTATATATATCATATTTTATAAAACGTACGCCAATGCGAAGTAACCTCTAGGAAATATGCTTTAAAACAAGAAAACCGCATTGGTGTACGTTTTATAAAAATATGATATACAAGGTGTATTTTTAAAATGTGCCGAAATTTTACCTACGAGGTTGTGGGACAACGTAGAAGACTAAAAGCAGTTAAAAAAAATTGTACCTCAAAAATTAAATGTAAATTTATTTTTTGACATAGAATTTTTTAAATATTTTTTCCGAGTTCTACATGAAGTGGCTCGCCGTTCAAGTTTGGCAGGACATTTACCCAACACTCTTATTTTGATAAAAATAAATTTCTACTGTTGCAGATTGTTTGAGTCGTGACGGATGACGTTATTATAAGATCATCATGATATATATAATAAAACTATTATTAATTAACTACATACATATTACATATATAGTTTGCACCCCTGGGAATCGTAATAAATCTTCATCACATAGCTTTATTTTTGTTCTTTAGAAATTATTTTATCACCCCAGACGAATTTAATTACTGGTATGTTATCATAAATTACAATTCTCTCTAAAATTAATTCACGTTATGTTGCGGCCAACTAAAATTATTAATTCAATTAGTAATTCAACTCTCAGATAATCATCTAATATAAGCCAAGCTTCTTGACCACCACATTTTAAAAATTGACTCACCGTATAAATTTTTCCAATTTTTAAATCCTCAATATTTTTATCTTGAAATAAAGCCGCATCATTCGATTTTTCTAATTTGTTTTTAATATCTTTCAGATTACTCATTTATATGATGTATAAAATCAATCAAAAATTTATTTTTTAATTCAAAATAAATGGAAAATAAATCTTTCACATTACAGACTGATTAATTGAGTTGGCTGGGATGGTAATTATAATTATTAAATATCTGATATTAGTTTAGGGCTGCCAACAAGACATTAGTCAATGACGATTTTCCATAATATGAATTTAAGAAGAATATTAAAATTAATGGTGAACAAATTTGTAAATATCAATTGTCAAACATCATTATTTTGTTTCACATAATTAGAAAAAAAAATCTAGATGAAGGAACATGCGTTAGTTATATAATTATGGAACAGTATATCCGGTTATTGGCTTTGATGTAACGAAAGAAAATGATGAAGCTTTATTTGGTAAAACAAGAGTCGCTGAAGTAGAAGTTAATTGGACGTGGAGAGCTTATCAAAATATGGGTTGTTATCTAAACTGCGTTGTAGAATCGCGAAATGATTCGGTTGTTCTTTTTCTATTGAATAAATTGGGTGATACAGGATTTTATTATCACGTAATCAAATAAAGAAACTGCTGAGTTGTCAAGAAAAAAGAATATGTTGTAATATAAATGAAGAGAAAAACAGATTAATGTAAAAAGGAAAATAAAAATTATTGTAATAAATATGTATCAGATTTTGTTCCACACAGATAGGCGGATTCTTACCTGCTTTAGCGTCTTTAATTTCTGCGGCAGTAACAACACCAAGATGCAGCTGGTTATACAGGAATAGTAGTAGGAAACGATATTTGGGAACGACTTATGCAGGTTTTTATAACGTACTACGTACTGATACTTTTATGAGGGTTGGAACGGTTGGGACAGCCCATTGCTTTCGGCCGTGATAAATTACTCAAATTATTGACGGTCCGAAATTTAAACATTTTTTGCACTATTTCACTTACAAAACACAATGTAAATAAAAAGAAACAGTGTAAAAAGACAAACAGTTTTGAGTAACACGCTTTAGATGTTTGCTGTCACAATTAAAAGTATTCTCTTTTAAAATTTCATACCTATTTTCACCGTTACTACCATACCGTACCGTTATTTGGGGGTAATTAGTGGTCCTAAGTAGGTATCATACCTAGAAGGACCCGGCAAATCCAATAATCCCTTTGTTATCGACAGAGTAAAAATTCCTGGTACACATTACAAAATTTCGGTACAGACCATCAAGCTTCAAACGTTCGGAGAGTGCCGAATCAACCGACAAGCTATAAACCATTGTTAAGAAGCAATCGGGTTTATTTTATAAATCAGCTCAAAAGCCCTGTGGAGATGGAAATTCGTGGAAGACAAGTCTGGGAATTCAGGGAAAGGGGATAAAATTGATAGGAAAGAGGGGTTAAGTAATATAAAAATATCCAATATAAGTATGTAGCGGAAAATGAAAAAAAAAATCCTTGAACTTTACACTTTAGTGTATTCGCATTTGATTTGTTACAAAAAAGATTGAATCGGTTACAATTCGTTTTCAACCAACTGATTTCTATGATTCACGTTGGGTGTTTTACATAAACAAACCACATTTAAGAAATATTTTATGTTTTTATAGCCGGAAAAACCACCACCAGAAAAAATTAAAATATATTTACTAAACTGGAAAAAAACCTTGCTTGGACCAGTACTCGATTACAAATGAACTCTTCTGTTTTATGTGGTAATTATGCACATGATCATTAATGTAAATAAGGGTAAGGATTTTTATTATACTTTCAATCACTTGCTCAAATGAAAACAAAAGTATTTTTAACTTGATGACTGAAAAATCGCGCGGCGATTGTATTTTCATCCAAAAAAATTAAATTTTATTTCCCAACCGATATTGGTCCTGGTGTAAGTTTATTTTTACTTGAAAGTCTTGTATTTAGAAGAGAAAGACTTAAATTTAAATCGAATCCAGTTTAATAATCCCCTTTTTAACAATTAAATTTGTTACATTGGTTTAATGGACGGACATATTATGTATACTTCATTCGTATAAAAAATTGAATCTTGAACGAGACAATTTTATTTTTACATTTGACGGATTCAAATCCACAAGTGTTATTTCAATAACTGAAAATAACTGAAATTTATGATCAATAATAAATGCGGCTTTCAAGGATCTCCGTCATGAACACTGTAAAAAATGAACTTCATAATCTTGGATTTAAAAATAAAACAAACACAATTAGTGAGGACCGATTATAATATAATTGATAATTACGATGAAGTTAAGTGTAACATCTTCAAAAATAATATAATTAACGAGCCATATTAGGATGGAGGGGATTTGCAGATTATTTCACACACGCATGCAAATCTTCACGCCTCTTTTTTATTTTTTATTAAGCCTAATGGAATCAGTACTGAATTAAAAACGACGCCTAACACAGTCAGTGAATTGACACAATTGTTTGAGTACTAAAATAATTATCGTTAGATCCGCCGAATGAAAATTAAAGAATTGTTGAATAAATTAAGTGAAGTGTATCGTAATAGAAATAATAATAAAAACATTGTACAAGTACACAAACTTAGAATGCCTCATACCTAATCATACCTGCAAAACCCCACGATCTGTGTGCCTATACCTATGCCATTTTCTTTTACCGCCATTTTGTCATCACCACAAATCATCACTCATCATCACGTAACAGGTGTTTTGTGGTCATCCTGGTTTGGCTCTCTGCTCAAGAGTATTGTTGTGGAAACTAATATTTAAATCATGTTATTTCAAGCATTTATCGAGGTATTTATTTCTTGTGCAAACATGCCCGAATTCCTTGTGCGTCCGACAGATTTAATTTAATTCAATTTAATTACGGCCATATAGTAGAAGAAAATAAAAAACGCTCTTTTGTCGCTTTGTCCTGCCAACTCGAGGCGTAGTAGAAACGAAAATCATTGAAAAATATTCAACAGATTGGCAGAACCTGTGGATGGCAAGGTAAATTCAAACAAGTTTAAAACTGTACATCGTCAAAAATTTTACATCTGTATGGAATGGCTTCTTTCCAATATTTAAATTGTAATGAATAAATATTTATTTCTTTATATTCGGTTATTGTTTACATCCGTTTCATTACACCTGTTTCATAATCTTTTACTTTAGTAGTTTGGGTACACCGCGATATGGAAAGAAATGCTTCATCTGAATTTCCTAGTTTTCATTAAAAAATGTAGTAGTTTTAACCAGTCATTCCGAATTATGAGGATTTTTAAATATTTTCATTCGAATTTTGGCTAAGGAGCCATGGTCCCTTTTCGTTTTAATTTAATATAAAAAATCAAAGAAATGGAGTTAGTATCGACCGGTCTTAAAAACTGAACAAGAATGATCAGAAGAATCAAAATTCTGGAAACTTGTTAAAATATCGATGTACATATTTTTAAAAACGTTGCACTTTTTGCGAATCGGTGTTAACTAACGTGTCTGGTGGTGGTGGTGTCGCGGTTCGCTCTTGACATTATGTCTTCCGTTCGGCGTACGGTGGCTGGGCAAGTTCTTTTGTTTCAGGTTCGGGGGCGTGCATGATGAATGGAGGCGAATTTCTCGGTGACGTTCCGGTAAGTGTACCTACGTAGCGAAGTGAAGCGGAAAAAAGTGTATATCTGGCATTCGAACCGGTGAACGTCAGAGCTCCGTTGGTGGGAACATGTGGAAAGAATCTGTGGCGCGGGACAAGGGGAATGCTCGTCGACTCGAGACAGACAGCGTATGACGCCAAAGCGATAGTCGGAGCGGCGCCAGGGTACACTGCGTGCAAAAAATCTGCCCGGGGGCGCCCTTCCGGGCAGCCCCGACTCACCCTTGCGACGTCTCGCCCACGTCCTCACATGGCGGGCCTCGGGTCGGCACTTCTTGCAGCACGGGGGCCACGGGGCTGGTCGGCGCACATGCGATATTTACAAAATAATAACAGGTTAATGAAACTCGAGGGGGTTGGCACTACTGCACACGGCCTCAGGCCCGTCCGTTGTCGCCCATCGCGGCTCCGTCCCGCACTTTCGCACTTATCGAACAGATTTCCCACTAATTTCAGATAAATCTACAGATACTGCGTGTACAATACACACTAAATATGATATGGTGGCTCGCGCGGCGCCATGTTTACTAGTTCCGTCTCTGTCGCGCGGACACAATGACTAAGACACTTCTCGCTCTCCTCGCTCTGCCACCGATCCGTCCTCGTCGCGCGCGCTCTCGCCGCCCTCCACGTGTCTCGCTCCCTCGCCGAGCTATTTGTTATTCTACCTCTTTCCTCGAAAACTTTCAAACCTGTTTCAGCGACCGTCTCTCTCTTCGGTTGGATTCACCTTACCGTTCCGTACGTCATGCTTTCTCTTTCTAAACATCTCACTCTTCATTTTGCGCGAACACGCGATCCGAACAAAGTCTAACAACTGGCTGGAAACGCGCAATTCGTGCCCGTTCGCCGCCGTTATCCTCGCCGAACTGATCCTGCGAACATTAATATTACGGTCAAGTTGGCAGCACCGACGATAACAAACCAACAGTATTTACGTACGCGATGATGACAGATGTTTTTTCGTGAAATTATCGGCGACCCCCGTCCCGCGACGCCTCCCGCGCTCCATCACTCTCTAAATATAGCCGGCGCGTTTCTTAAATTCGCCGAATTCTGCACGGGATCGCCCCGAACACGCCTCCGAAGTCTCTCTCCAGCCACGGAATTTCCTCCGCGGCTCCTCGCATCTAAGGCCGGCCACACGCGCACGGCAAGCCCCACGGACTCCTCCAACGCAGCCTCCCGACACCGCCGCCACCCCCACACTCAAACTCCCACAAATGTCACTTCTGTCATCGGTCACGGCACACTCTTCAATTTTGTCAATCGCACGGCGTCACACGTCCAAACCAAACAAGACGCGAACAAATAAAAACATCCAAAATACCTAAATCACGCTAAATATTATGCAAACGCGAATTGACACTATCGCACAACAAACGAATAATTAACACCGAACAAAATAATCCCTCTCGAGGTGCTTCTTAAGTCGACAGGGTCACCACCCGCCACAAACATCACTCGTTAGTTGGTATCTCTGTTAATTTGTACCTGTCAAAAAAGGGTGAGTAGGTAATTTAATTTCTAATCCTTTCGGAGTTATTTTTAGAATGAAAACGCCGCTTTCGAGAACTGGAACGTCCTTGTTGTACTTCCGCGTTGTCGTTCGTTGAAATTTTTCACAAAACAGCGTGCGCAAGAATGGTCAGTCATGGAGCAGTTGAGACAACAAATTTTGGAAAAACAATCTCGTTCCGGAAAGATTTTGAGGAAGATACGAGCTAGAATGCTGTCTTGGGGGCTATCAGGGTACGACGTTTGCGTGACGAGTGTCACTTTATTGGTGTGTTAATTGTGGTTTGCATTTTTGCAGGAGCCAGCGCGGGGATCCTTTCGCGTGTGGCCGACCTAACGACCGGCGGAATCTCCTGGCGACCTTCTCTCTCGCACTCGAACGGTCGTCCTTGTTTTATGTAACAGGTTATGTCGCCTTCTCACTTTCGGAATCTCCCTTGCGTCCTTGTTCAGGCACGTATGAATGAAAGGCGTTATTATTTGCGCTTGTGCTCTTCGACCGCATCCATGGCAGGAGTCGGCCGTAAAAGGTGGTCGGCCGAGCGGCAACGGCCGGATTTATCGACGTGTGCAGGTGCCGCGGCCCTTCCACGAGATAAACACCCCGACGCGCGGGGCAATTAACGCAAAATACACCCCCGGGGAGTCGAGGGGCGACCTTTCCCAATCGGGAGAAGGGCGAGTTCGTGCGGAACGACGCTACGGATTCCGATTAGATTGAATTTTGTTTTCACCGCGCCAAGGTCATCTTGTATGAGTAAACCAAAGTTCAGTTCTCTTCCACCGCGATCGAATAACACTCTTAATTTAAAAGTCAATCAAATTCGAGTTATCTCGACCGGGTTTCGGCATAGATAATTTATGCACTATCGGTCCGACACCGAGGAACAATTTAAACCAGTTTCGTTCACGCTTTGCATACATTTTTATTCATGCCCCGCAAGTTCAAACTATGCATATTCATCCGCGTATTTAAAAAAAAACTCTTATCATCATAGTGCGACGCTGTCATTTCGACAGACTTTGCACCATCCCCCCAGCATTCCATTTCTTTTCTCTCCTTTATTTTCGAAAGCGCTAACGTTAAAAAACGGAAACATTCGGCGCCACAATTATTTTTATTCAAATATAGAAAGCGAGCAGCTGAGCACACCGAAGGTTTTGTCTGTTGCGAATTTGCAAACAGGTTTCTTATCACGCGCCGATCGAATTTCTACACATGTAACATTTTTTCACAATATGAACAGCGTCTGGGCGAAATTCCCCGATTCCGACCAACGCTGATGGTATGCCGGTGATGAGTTCACGTGGGTCGCTACGTTTACTCGATTTTTATCGATCGAGAGAAGCTTTTTTAACACGCTCTCACGGCCTTTTTGGTTGCGTCGAGTAAACACGAGTCAAGATAGGCTTCAAATCGGGATTTCCTCAGTGTGCAGGAGATAATAATGGGCGTCGTCGTCGTGATCTCGCAAATCCCCGTCCACAGTTTGAATTGTTATTTACGTTTTTCCATCATATCTTTGTTTACGTTTTGTCGTCAAAGTTGCGAGACCACCGCAACGACAGATCTCGATAGCGATTCGAATTCTTGACCTCTAATCGTTTCGTTCATTATCTCCAACAAAACACCGCCAGCGCGAATAAACAAAAATGTTAATCGTTCCTTTAATACACTCTGTTACGTTTCTGCATGATAATCTTGCAATTCTGACGCGTGTATGTTAATTTTTTATTAATACCGTCGGCAAACGTTGAATAATGCTTCAAAATAGATTTTTTAAATTCAAATTTGTTCATTCATTGTCATCAGACGGCCGCGTGTCTCTTATTCTTTGCAAACAGAGTAGAATTGTTTGCGGACAGAGTCAACACCGTTATCTGTACACAGAATTTGAGATTTTCTTGGCAACTGGCGAGATTAGGCTCGTTCAAATATTGCTTGTGACGTAACAATTGGTGCGAATTTGGGTAGTCGGTGGGTAAGAAAGAGAGCGAGTGCGGTGTATTAGTTTATTAGGAAATATGTCATGAGAGGAAAATATATCGCATTTCTTATAACAATTATTTACAAAAATTCAAACGTATCACCACATTTCCCGTGTGTTATAACTTTTCTTCCGTTTTAACACAAAAAAAACCATCATAAAAATACTATATGTTTTTTGTGATGTTAATCTACCTGCAACACTCGAGGATATAAATATTATAGTCACATTTTCTTATAAATTATTGCTAGTTTGGAAAAATGAAACCTCACTTCTGTTCCGACAACAAATTATCACATCGATTTTATTGAAAATTTTTACCTGTCCAGGTGAAAAATATTTCAAATAAAATTCCTACAATATAAAAGCAATATTTATTGCGAATAGTGCTAATACCTATTTTATCACAAGATTCCGCCCTCCGCATGTGACCACAGAACAGCCCCTTCAGTAATATCATAATTTGTACCCACGACGATTAGTTTGTTAATTACTGTAAAAACACGAAACAACATAAAATAAAAACTTGAACCGATCATTATTGTAAACGAAATATACATAAATTAATAAAAAAAAGACGCAAGCGCCGGACTCAGTCGTCGTCCGAGGGCATCTCCTCCGCCTCCGTCGCCATCTCGGTCGCCACCATGTTGATGTCTTTCTCCGGCGTGGCGCTCCGGTTCGACGGCTTCCCCCCGGACGTGCCCTGCGTCTCGCAGGAGGGACACTCGAAGTGGACGCAGTGGAACACCTCGTTGGCCGAGTTGTGCGTCCCGACTATCCTGATGAAGACCACCGGCCGCGGGGGGAAGCGGATCAGCTGCCACGACTTGCAGTTCTCCCGCGTGTAGTCCACCACCATCTCCCAGTCCCACACGTTCACCGACGACTCGATGTAGTAGCTGTAGGTGCGCTCGTCGCAGTCCCACAGCAGCAACCTCAGGCTGGAGATCACGTACGGCTGACCTGTGCACAAATCAATCGTTTTCAACGCATCCCGCCGCACTCTCGATCGCTCTACCTAATTGGATCAAGATGGCGCCCGAGCCCAGCTGGTGGCAGGTGTAGCCCGAGTCCCAGTCGTAGTGTTTCGTGTCGCCGTTCAAGAGGGCGTTGCGAGACCGACTGACGCCCTCTATCACGACGGCGCTCTTGTCCAGAGTCGCCACGTTGTAGTTGGGACAGATTATGTCGTTCACCATTTTGGGAATGCTCAGCTTGCAGGAGGCCTCGAACGAGACCAAATGGAATACCTGGAGAAAATCGTTAGTTTTCGTCGATTCTCTTTTGTTCCGGTGACGCAAATCCGATTACCTTGTTGACCGTGTTGTGCGTCCCCACGATCCGAATGAACTGTACAACGCGATTTTCGAAATACAAGTACTGCCAAGACCTACAAGAATAATGACTATAATCCACAACCCTGACCCAGTCTTTTTGCTCCATGGACACTTCAATGTAGTAGGAATAGGACCTGGAAGGACCAAATCAGACACGATCGGTCAAAATCGGCGAGAATCACCTCAAGTCGCGGTCCCACAGCAGCATGCGAATGTGATTGACGATAGAGGGCGCTCCTAGTTTGATGATGATCCCTTGATCCCCCGGCCCGTTGATTGGGTGCCTCGTGTACCCCTTCTCCATGTCGTAGGTGTAATAATCGCCGTCCAGTAGATATTCGAGTAGTTCCCCTGCGACAACCTTGGAACCCAACCGTGGAGAAGAGACGTTTTCTTCTAGAACTGCCGCACGGATTAGACCGAGGTAGTCTCGAGCGATGTTTCAACTCACTGAGTTGGCCCCGATGAGGCAAACTGCTCAATCTGACGTTGGTGCGTTCGGCTATGGCGTCCAAGAGCGCGTCAGGCTTGACCAGACCGGCCGGCCTCACGACCGACAGCAAATCGGCGACGTTCATCAGCGGCAATCTCACGCACTTCATGACCAAGTCGTCTTTGTCGGTGTTGGCGTTGCACCAGTTGCAAACGCCGCGGAAGATCTCCACTTCAGGCGCGAAAAAAGAGTCTCGGCGCAAAAGCTCCACCAACGAAGCCTGGAAGAGTGCGATCAGTGTGCGGGAAATGCAAGATCTGGGGGATTACTTGTGACAGTTGCAGGAATGATTCGTGGGTCAGTATTTCGGAAGCGTGTCTGTCGAGAAACGTGTGGCACACTTCCACCAGTTTGTCGAGCCCGTACAGATGGGCAGTGTCCAAAATGGGACAGACGTTCCGTAAGGCTAATAATTGCTTTAAAATGTCAGATATTGCCGTTTCCAAGTCTTGGAAGCCGTACTGGTGGGCCAGACCCAACGTGTCCAAGATGACGTCTTCTTTCAAGGTCATGAGGAACACGTGACCGGTGTAGACGTACTTGAGGAGGATCTTGAAAGCTTTGACGGGGGCGTCGGGCAGCACGATTTCCGACTGGTTCGACTCCTTCAAGCCGCCGTACAGGAGCGCCCTGAAGTACTCGCTCCGCGCGGCCAGAATAACCTAAAAACTCGATGGAAATGATCCGAGAGCTGGCGACGCCACTACCTTGTGGGCGTAGAGCTTCTGGCCTTCGACGATGAGCGTGATGTCCGCATACTCGTGGCTCAAGCAGAGCGACGACAAGTTCTCCGACAGCTGGGAGAGGTGCTCGATGTCCCCCAACCTGACAACGTCCGAGTCTTTCGCGCTCGCGTTTTGCATGTATTGGTGACTGCTGCTCATCTTGACATCGAAAACTGATAATTTAATCTTGTCGTTGCGAATTTCGTCGAGCAGGTTTAAAAGAAAGTCGATTAAAATATGGACGATGGCGTGCATGCTGCGGGGCCGTTTGGGGTACTTACATTGCGTTGTTGTCGCTGTTGTGTGGCTATTTGAGGTGAGGCACTGACCAATCGCGCAAACAATACCGAAACACCTAAAATAACACCACAAATGCGTCCCCCATAACAACAAATCAAACCGATCAGCTGTCAACGCGATGATGGCGCCATCTACACCGAACGAAATCGAAAAGTGAAGCTCCGTTCGCCGTCACCGGCGCGAGCCACCTCCGCGCGATTTGCATCAACCGCAGGAATTTGCCAAAGAAACACTCCGCAGGTTTATTTTACATTTTAATTCAACATCTAAAAAATTGTAAAAAAGTACATTACAATCTTACACTTACACAGAAAAATCTACAGCTAATTTTGTCTTTAAAAGAGAGTAAGTGGTGACTTTAATCAAATCAATGAACAGAACTTAATTATTACTTATGCAAAATAGGAAACTATTAGAACCTAACTGTACAATAAATTATCGAAACAAGGGAAGACGGGGAATAACACGTTTTTTTGACTAATTTAATCTGTCATTCTTGTTTTTCTTGTAATCTCACGCTCCACGCTCACAACCGAATCTAATAAAACTTCTTGGCCTGGTTTTCTTTGCTATCTCTGAAAAACACGATTAGAAACACTTTTAGAAAAAAAAAAAGAAAAAAATTCACCTGTAAATATTGTAACCTAAAATTAACAATAATTGCACCACTGCTATCGCCAAGACTGCAGTGACAGAAACACAGCTCACGCTAGGACAGCCCGTGGGGCTTTGATCGATTTTTTGAGCAACTTGGGCGACATTTTGTTTGACGTGATTCAAACCGTCTCTCATTTCAGAGATGAGCGACTGCGTGTCGTAACCGAGAGACTGGACTTGTGCCGTTGGTTGTTTGGCTTGGTTATTAATAATAGTGTCGGCTCTCGTCTTCAGCTCCAGTACGAACTGGCTGAAAATTCGAAAAGAAAAGAGGTAAAACAATCAACATCAAAATCGAGAATCGCACCGAATCTCCCTGACCGTGCTCAGGATTTGATTTTGATTGTTGAAGACGGCGTCCACTTCGTGTCTGCGGATCGTGTCGGGGAAGCCGCCTGGGGGCGCGGGGGCGTGACCCGTGGCCGACGGTGCCGCCACCCCACCGCTCGTTTGCGAAATCAAGCTCATGGTTCGCTCTTGCCGTCCGACCACCTCGTCCAGTTTGTTGTTCAGCTCTCTGACCACCTGGAAAATCTGGTTCTGGCCCTGGAAAATTTGGCGCAACTCGCGCTGACTGTCGGTCTCGAACCAGTCGTCCATATCTGGCTCTTTCTGAAACAGGGGAAAATCGAGTCGCGTTTCGTCGCTTCGTCCGAGTTGGTACCTCATCGGGGTGTTCTTTCCTGTACTCGGCCTTCTGCTGCTCCAACTTCTTCTGGTAGTCTTGGTACTCCTGCGTCAGCTTCTGCTGCTCCTCTCCCGGCACTGGAACAAACCGTGAATACCTAGTCCAGCGCACCCACACCTACTCATTACCGGCATTGGAGGTGCTGACTTGCCCGGGCAGGTGGAGGCTGTTGGTCAGGAAATGGATGACGTCATGATCGTCGGCCAGGCCGCCGGTGGCCGCGGACAAACCGAAATAGCCGTTCTGGGGCAGGAACACGCTCTCCGCCCTGAAACACACTTCGTAGTCCTGCTCGTTGTTCGTCATGCCGTTGTGGAACAGCACCGTCAAGATGTTCTGGTAGTATTCGATTTTGGCCCTCGTGGGGAACGGCTTGTTGCGAAAATCTCTCAAACAGCCGGCCAGAAGTTGAGTGCTCCCGTCACTTGAAACAACAGTTGATTTCCACGTCTCAGCGATAAAAAACACTCACAGTTGATGGGCGAATTGTTTGGTACCGTCGTTCAGCACCGCCATGATGTAGGGGTTGTTGTGCTTGCCGTCGTTGTCGAACGAGTCGAAGAACAGCCCCAGGCCGACCCATTTGTCCGACGAGCCGAACACCTCGCCGTCGTAAGCCCCCTTACTCTGGGTGTACCAGAAGGCCTGAAACAGCCGATCAGACTCGCTCTTTTTCGATCGATCGCACCTACTAGACCGTCGGCGCCGACCCTGCCTCGCCCCGTGACCCGGAAGGCGATGTCGACTTCCCACCAGTCGAAATTCGTGGGGGTCTTGGTCCAAATGGCTCCCTTCTGGCTCCGAAGCGAGGGCGCGATTCTGACATTCTCGGAGCTGGCGATGGCGTCTGAAAGTCACACCGCAACCAGTCAGCGTCTCGTGCCATGAATAGCGCCCCAACTCTCGATTTTCATTCATATTTTCCACAGTCCCACAGAAACAGATGTGTTTTTGTTGGTTATATACGTGTCAAAAAGCTGTCAAGGGTCGAGTTGTTTTCAAAGGTCGTCTCTCTCATCCGCGTGCGTCAGAGTGAGAGGCGTGCATCGTGCGATGTCCGTGATTGGCGATTGAAACTACCTACGTGTACTTAAAAATTCTACTTACTTCCACCGTATTCCCAAAACGGCACCGAACCGTCCTTTTGCGCCAGATACGGCGGTTTGAACGAATATTTGTACTCGAATTTTTTGTGGACTAAATTGGCGTTCGCGATGTTTATCCAAATCACAAATAGCAACACTAGAATTTTATTATTTAAATATGAACCTACTCTCTCCATGTTTACAACACGCGCACAATATTTCTACCGTTGCCAACCTGACGGACACGAACACACTAGATCGTCCCCGTAAAGATTCGAATCGGCGCCGTCACACGGGTCCAACTTGAGCGACAAATTGCCAATTAAAAAGAACCACTTGTTTTAATCGTCACGATAAATCAATTCCCGATGATTAAGTACAAAATTTGCATTTGCTTGACTGAATGGGGACGTTATTTGTTGAATTTTTTGGAAAATATCGACCGGCGATCGAATTTTTGCGTCCATTTTATTAATTCGTGATTTAAGATTTAAGGGAGATAATTGGAGATCAATTAAACGATTAAATTACGTAATGGTAAGTGTGGACGCCAATTAATGGTTTTAAAACGAGATATTATACAATTTTTTTTTCTATTTTGTCCCCTTTTTATTTGAAAGTTCAATTTGAAGTTATTGTGTCGTTTGTTTAGCGCATTTGATGTTTGACACTGAAAGTTCCCAACCTTGAAAATGTAAATTGTACTGGTTTATTACAGCACTCATATCAGCTATTAACGCATTCTCATGAGTGTTGTAATAGCTTTGTTATAGTGTAAAATAGAAAAAAAAATTATTAGATTCTCCATTCTTATAAATTCACATCAGATTTTTCCTAAATTTATTCACGTCGTTTCAATATTTTGTCAAATCCTTCATCTTTTATTTTATTTTCTCCAACAAAATAGCGACAATGAACATCGCTGCTCCCGAAAACTTAAAAGAAAATCCCACACCTGCAATAAACATTCGAGAAAAAGCTTGCATTTCGTTCGGCCGTCATAGCAATACCAAAAATTTCTGAAAATTCTCGATTTAAAAAAAAATCTGTGAAATTTTTTTTCGTGAATATTATTGGTCAACACATTTTTTTAATCACTGCCATTAAACTCGAATATTGCATGCTTGACATTTAAAATACATCTCAAGTAATTACTGGATGTTGGCGTGCGATTATCTTCCTAAATCTCCCACGTGCATGCGAATTAACTTTATTTAAGTAAATGTTTCTCACTTTCCACTCACCCTTTTGTCTGCGACTCGTGCACAATAACAAAAGCATTCTCTTTCTGAAATAATGAATGCACTGGCGAACTTATCGCTGACAATTATTATTCTTTATTCTTTAATACTGAACTACTTTTTTAGACATTTAGTTTCATCATTTGATAAATTAACAAACGCACATTCTGTTCGCAAAAGAGTTCCCCTTTGCAATTGGCGTTATGAGACCAATTTCACGCGGTGAAAGTACCTATTCATATTTTTTTAATTTTTTCGTTATTTTTTTTTCCACTTCTCAATCACGCAGCTGTTCATTTCCGGTCAATGTCAACATTTTAAAAAAGAAAGGGATGCAAGGTTAAAGAAAGCAGCGACAGAAGGTCACAGAAAAATGTCAAAATTTCAGTTTTTGTTCACCATTTAATTTTTTTTTCTTAACTTAATTGGTTTTTTACCGTCTTAAAAATAATAATTATAACTTCTCTGCAACCTCCCTCTTGACACTTTAATGATCGATGACTCGCAGAACCACTTTCAAAATTAAAATCTACGTTTCGCACCTTTCTTTTTATGGCGCTATTGTTACATTCGTAATTTATTACGTCACGCATAAAGTTTCTTCTGTTCTTATCTGCTCGCCGAGAGCAACACCTCCTCGCAAAATTTTTACATATCCACATTGGGATTTATCATTGTTTTTGACCGTAAATTTTAATGGCCCGCGAATTTAATATCGGATTTTGTTGTACAAATAGCCTCGAACAATTGTCGATCATTTATAATAATTACACAACGCAATAGGTGCCGACTATTGTCGATGTCGATCGCACTTTATTCGGATTTTTATCCCAAATGACCGATCAGTCAGTTCCCTTTCTACTGAATTATTTATTTTTCCGTCTAGATATTTAAAATAATTACGCAATTTTTCATGTATTTTGTTATTGATCACTTCCACTAGAACCAGATTTGTAGTAAACAAACAGCCGCCAATAACAGTAAACAGAGTGTTGTAAGACAATAATTTATGAACCGAAATCGTGCGTGTCCCAACTTTTAATTGGGCCATTCACTTGATCTAGAATTTCCGATTTGATGGATATCGCACGTTCAAAATTTATCGCTTACTGGCTTATGGAGACTCGTTCCTTACGTCACTCGTCCCACAAGTGCCAGAGCGCCCGTACAGATTAATTTACTAAGCGCGTCACATAAATAACTATTATAGGTATGTGTCTATCGAGGAGAATCATCGGCACGACCATCAATCCTGAATTAACAGGACCGGTCTAACTTTTTATCAACTGAGCTATTTAGGTCTTGTCCATTATAATTTCTAATCAGCTATAATATATGTATTTTTATTTTTGTTCATTGTCATCCTTTCTTAATAAAAATCATCCTTTTTTGCCTTGTTTGTCCTCTTTTGTCATGTTGACTTCTGATCACCCTATCTACAGATATAGTACTTGGATACTTTTGGGTGCATAAAAATTAGTGCTTTTCAAAGGATTTTAGGTCTTTTTCGGTTGTTTACTTTTGGGAAAACAGCAAAATTTTCTGCCTTATTTTTTAAGACGCCAAATATCCTGGTCCTGGTCCATTTTGCAATTTGCATCCTACTGCGAAGTGCGAACACAATACGGCCGCTTCGTTCCTGTGCAATAATGGGACATTGTTCAACGAAGAATTCCAAATCTGCGACCACTTTTATAACGTCCGGTGCGGCTCCACCGACATAGATTTGTAATAAATTATTCATTTGACGAAACAATTACCTGTCGCGCTTCTTTTGCCCACTCCTGTTACTTCCAAAGTGAGGTTAGAAACACGCACTGCACCACCGTTCACCTCAAAACGCGACAACCACATTTCTCACTTAAATTTTCCCTGTCAGAGGGCTTTCGTTGCGAAACCAGTCCTGTCATCACTGATATCGTTGATTTAAAGGTGACAATTTAAATATTTTTGAAAACAGCGCACTAACATGTCGTCACGAGCCATTTTTCAGCAGGACTGCCAACCAAATTTTTTTGGTTTTATTTACGCTTATCAGTTCTAATTTATTTACCACACGATAAATTAGGGCGAATTTTTCGTAATTTGGAGTTTGAGATGTGCAGCGCAACGTGAAATTAATCACGCATACGTTCGAGTGTTCACGTGTAAAAAAATAGTTGCTCGGGGACAGATTTTGAGGTTAGGTCGAAATGTTCAACGAGTCGAATTACGACTGGGACGCCCACAACAGGCAAGTGGCTCTGGAGGGTCGCTCGGTGCTGGAGCGCACCGGGGAAAGCTTGGCCAGATCGAACCAGATCGCGATAGAGACGGAACAAATTGGGACTGAAGTGGTTTCAGAATTGGGGGAGCAGAGAGAGAGCTTGTTGAGGACCAGGGGGCGTTTGGAGAATGCAAATGAACAGCTGGACAGCGCCAAAACCGTACTCAAAAGGATGGGGCGCAACGCCCTCTACAACAAAGTGATCCTTATTCTGATCATTCTAATCGAAATTGCTATACTCATATCTGTTGGGTATTTGAAATTTTTTAAATAGTTTTTTGTACTGTGTAATTTTTTATTAAATATGTGATAGTCTACATTCGTTCTGATACTCGAGACGCGATGTTCCTCAACTGTCCATACACCTTTGAAGGCGGCGATCCTAAAATTAAATTGCAGATAGCTCTCCTTGCAAGTTGTATGTTCTGGAAGCTCCCTAAAATGTGAATTTTACTATCCGCCAACACGATTCTCGTCTTGGTGACGTTCTCGATTGTAAATTTCGTGCGCCCCCCTTTGCCGGCTAGACGCCCAACGGCTCTAGACTGGTGGTCCCCTTTCAAGTTTTTTACATCTTTAATTTCAAAAGTTTCTATAAATAAGTCATCCAGTCTCATCAGCGCCAAGGCGTCATCCACATCAAAACCATAAACAAACGCCTAAAAACACAAATACAGAGATCCCATTTTTTCTTTTTTTTTAACCAATTACTTTTACAAAATCTGCCGCTTTTTGTAAATTTCCCAGATCGCCGGTATTCTCGCACGCTTTTATTTCCACATTTCGCGTTTTCAAATTGAATCTGACTTGCAACTTTAAATGCTCCACTATGGGGGTGAAAATCTTCAGCCAGTTCTCTTTGAGGGGTGTGTACCTGTGTGCCGGAACCGGGACTTTTCGTATGTTGTCTTTGCTTTCCGACACCGCTTTTCTAAATTTTTTCGACTTTGGTTTGTGGCGGACGGTCCCTTGGATTCCATTGTGGGTGTCCACTTCCATGGTGTTGTCACCCAGAGAGTCATTTCTCCGTTTTGTGGGCTTCTTAGGCTCAAAGTTGCTGGTGTCGATGTTGACATCTCCTCGTGTGGCCATTTTCTCGAGTAACTTGACTGCACAACACTTCTGTACGCAAACACGAGTCCTAATTTGTACGCACTACCATTTTAGGTTAGGTGCACGTGCAGTCTTAAATGTCAAAAGAAGTAAAAGGACGAACAGTGCTGCCAACCTGGCCCATATCAAGCGACAGAAAATACGACTTGTGACGTAATATTAAAAATTATAAAATAAAATAATAATAAAAGTGGCTTCGGAAGGCAGTTGTAACAGTTTTTCGGTTAATGCTATCGATTTTCTGTTAGAATCGTCAACATGAATTGATTTTATTGATTCCGTCGAGACAGCGCCATCTGTCGGTAAAAGGTTTCTTCTGTTTATGCAACAATACACGAGAATTTGGAGAATTCAATAAAAATAATGTAATTAGGAGTTTGCACAAAGCTAATTTAGAGTTGCTAAAAATACAGATTGTCTGAAATTTACTTGAGAAAAAAAATTGCAGTAAAATGAGTAGTTTGGACCGGATGTTAAAAACCGAAGTGACGTTGACGTTCTTCCTGCCGAGAGCCACGTAAAATGAAACAAATGTGTGCGCACAAGATATAAAATATATTTCAACTGTTATTTTAATAAATATTTACTTACAAAAATCTTGGCGCTTACATTGTAACAAAAGTTTTTTTTTAGTTTTTGTAATGAACATCTTTTTTTTACATTTTCTTTTTGTACTTAAACTGACTTAGGTCTATTCCTATTAAAAATTGAAAACATTTTTAATAAGTTTACATAATTCCACAACTTTCTCTTAAAACTATACGCTAATATAAATACTTAAACCTAGCTATTAACAACTTCACATAAAAATGTCAAAATTTAACAAATCTTTTAATATCCAAATTGTAGCATTTTTTTGAAAGAGAACCCAACAAAAGCATTATTCGTTCAAAAAAACATACAAATCATCTAGACCTAAAACGGCCACAGTATCATAATTTTTTTTTTGTATTAAACACAAAATTCATATATTTACAAATGGAACAAAAAAAAATTTCATTCGCGTGATCACCAATTTTCGATTTTCTTACAATAAAAAAAAAATTAACGAGTCTAAAATTTCGCATCAACCTAAACGGTGAAATTGACGAGCTTCTGTCCCCCAACAACGAAAAACAAACGAATTTACGGCGAATAAAAACGAAAAAAGTAGTCACATCGTCTCACTGGTATTTCCACCACAGTTCCTGAATATCATTGTCCACGTCACTTATACTATTTTATCACAATATTTTACAATTCAATTTCCTTTACAAGTATGTACAGAATCGCGCACATTCGAAACGAGAACGGAACTAAACGAAGACTATTTCCCTCTAAAATATGAATGGAAGTTAAAAATCGTGGTCTGATATACAAATACACTCGATATGCTTGCGATAAAAATTATCAGATAAAAATCAAAACAGCTGAATATTGCACCACAACGTATTGCATAAAAAACAGACGTAAAATAAAAAACAAATCCGTGACGCTGTTACGTGATAAATAAAATTGTTGCGGAAAAGGAATCGCTCTCGTCTATCGAAATCCATCATCATATGCCATAAATACTCCCAGTTGTAACTGTAAATGCAAATAAAACTAAACACAGTGACAAACACACATAGAATTTTTAATGTAATCTCTCCAGACTGCAACAATTATTATGGAACGTTAGTAATATTAAAGATGGCTTCTAGTAAGACAGAAATTTCAAGACTACAATCCTATACAATTACATGATTTAAATAAAAAAAACCGGTTTTTTATCGCATTTTCCTTATAGATTATCTTTTATGTATTTTTTTTGGCTTTTGTTTTGGTGGCTATAGATATATATATTATATATTTTTTTTCACGTTATCTTGTCATATCAGCAATTGCAACTGCAGAATACCAGGCATATTAACACATGCGTACCTGCTGCTTTTTAACCTAATAAATAAAAATTAAAAAGTCAACATTGTTTGGTTTGTTTTTTACGCTTTGTTGTGGTCGACTGGTTATAATTATTGTGAGGGCTATTCTTATATTTCCGATTCCTCCACTGGGGGTGGTTCTTCGGCTGGATGTGACGCTGGGGTATGTGGATGTTGTTCGGTGATATGTCACGTGAAGGGGGATCGGATCCCTGCAACATCAAACTCTGCTTTACGCGCTGCCACCCAAAAACAAAATAAATAAACGTGTGCTATTCACTGCTACATGACGTGATTAATAATAAATAAATTAATGCGACCCAACCACTCACTTCTGAACTGCCCCCGCTTTCTTCTACGCTGGACGTGGAGCCGCTGCTGGACAACGAACGTGGCGGCCTCGTTCGAGGGATGGTGGGGGAACTGTACCTGTGACCGAAGGTGTTGTCGATCCACCGTCTGTATTGGATCACCTTGTCCGTAACTCTAATTATCCTGCCTAATATCGAGTGCTCCTGGCATACACTGTGCGACGATAGGGGTAGGACGGCATTCGTCAGAACAGTGTAGGCGTATTCGAAGGCCCGTTTCACCTGCGAACAACCCCAATCAATTCAAATTCACCGCCCCCGCGGACAACAACTGTTACACGCGACGCGTATACAAAGCACCGCAAGTGGGAAGATTGCACGCACGAGCGCAGAGAGTGTTGTAATCCCACGTGTGCTTTGCACACGAGTTGCGTCCATGATTTTTTTTTGCAAACGTCATTGTCTGTAAAATAAAATTATCACGAAAAAATTTGTTAAATAAAAGTGTGCACAAGTTCTTTTACGACTACTTCCATAAAATGAGTGAATACGGCGGTGATAATGAAGGACTGATAACTATTTTATCAGAAATTCATTTTGTGTTTTGTTTATTTTTGTAGTAAATACTGTAAAAAATTCAAATTAATTAAAATTAAGTTAAGTGCAAGTGTACTAAAGTATGAAATAAAATTCCGCGAACTATAAAATAAAGTACTTGATTTCACGCCATGAAAAAATGCCTATTTTAAACGCATAATATTAATTAGAAAACCACTTTTTCTGATAGTGGTGACAAAAAAATACATATATTCAAATATGACAAACAAATGACTTTCACCAGAGGCCTTGAAGACAAGAAAAAGACACTTTTATTGCGGTCCGTTGAAATCGAGAAGTACACGGGTGGTCCTATGATTTACGTGATAACCAATTAGGTTAGGCACCACGTGATGTGTACTTTTCTCTTTAAACGTGCCACAGATTAATTTTTGGGATCAATTTCTTCGTAGAATTATACATCACTACAATTACTAAGCTATCTTAGTAATTGCTTTGTCATCTCTATTTCTAAAGCCAGGATTCTAACGTGCGTTCAAAAATATCTGCGGTCAAGTTGACTTGCTTTTGTTTCCAGTATGACGTTAACTTCAACAGTTGTCAAACCAGTCAAATGTCATTTGTTCAGGGAATAAGGACTCGTGTGAATTATTTCTTTTACAAATATATTCTTTTTACAATTCACAAGAATTTTCCTTATTTTCTTAATGCAAGATATTTTACACATTAAAATAATGATTAAAGTAACGTTACGTAAAAATCTGACAGTATTTCAATAAAAAACGACTTGAAAAAAAGAGAGAACAATGGGCTGGTTGATTACAAATTTTTTAAACGCTCGTTACAATTTTATAGAATCTTCCAGAACTCTCCACAGAATTCCGAGGCATGATCACACACTCGACGTGGTCCTCGCAAGATCTCCACAGCATTTTCGAACACTTCGGACTCCAGAAAATTCCAGAACTCATCGCGGATTCCAGGCTATTTCGCAACACTCTACGTGGTTCCAGAAAATTCTACACCATTCCAGAGCTTCGAAAACACTCCATAACAGCATCGAGCACTTCAAATGACTCCAGAAAATGCCAGAAAAAACCTTAAGCGATTTGGTTTGCATATTTGAATATTTTCAGCGGAAAATTGATGCGAACCAGCCTCATTTTGGTTTCTATTCTAAATCTAAAACACTATCCCCTTTTCTTCAGATTCTAAACAATTAAAAAAAAACCTTTAACCTAACAGGAAAAGAAATGTAGCGATATTCTACGACGTAGAGTTCTAGAAAATTATGGAAAAAAATCCACCACAGCCAAAACGTGTCATGAACCGTTGAAATGTGAGTATTTACAGCACATGTGCCCCTGAATTTATCTCAAGTTGTTACTATGCACTTAAAATACTCCACAGTATCTGGTCGATCTTTATTTGATCATTTTAATTTGTCACAATTTTCCTACACCTACCCTTCACCCGGTACACTGACTTATGATTTATCACCGTTTATTAATATCATCATAAACATTATTGCTCCTGATAAAACGGCGGCCAAAAAATATATGCAACGGTTAAACAGAAATCTGTACAGTCACGTTGTTTATCGGCGGCAGAATGACGAAACCGGAATTTTACCTATTTCCTTATTTGCCATTAAATTCACATTATCTAAACAACAAGTGTTATCAGTTACGTTTAAAATTAAAACATAATTCCAATCAAATCACCTTGAATTTATAGATTTCTTCGAAATACTATTGAATAAGAGCGAACCGCGGACTAAACATTTTGTAGCTGAGCTCGGTCGCCGGACAAGTTAGAAAAATGGTGCTATCGAAAATCACAATAATTACAAATGCACATCACAATATTTACAGCAGATTATGCGACTTAGATAACACCTACTAATAACATTAACGTCAAGTTATCATGTTTACAAGATTATCTAACTAACCCTCGAGGTGCAAAAAATACACATCTTCCAAACACGACTTAAACTTGGCTTATTTTTTTATCTAGTACATTTTTATCTCCCATTTATTTATCTCAAATTGACGTCAAAGATAGCGATCATCGATAAAATCTATCGAGTCGACCTACAAAGTAAGCACCACTTTGTTTATCGACAATTATCAATCAGTGATCACCATCACTCTCCCTTTTTTTACCAAACCGATTCACTCTAGTCGACCTTTGGCCACACTCTACTGTCGTCGTGTAATTTTGAACGTGGTGACAAATATACCTGGAGGACGCCGTAGCTGCTTCGGCCGATGTCGTTCGACGGCAACAGCGGATCCTCTATGCACAGCAAACTGGGTCTGTGTCCATCGACCATGTCCTTTTGCATCTCCTCCTTGCTGATGTACCGTCCGCCTTCTCGTATCCTGATGCCCGTGTGCATGTAATTGAACTTTCTACCGTACAATTCGAAGAACTCGATTAGGAACACGCCTAAGTTGCCGTTCGCGAGCATCTCAGATCTGGGATGCAACTGCAGGAAACTGATGCACATCAATATTAAACTGTAACTAGATATACCGCCGGTGAACACTTCGTTTAGGTCTCTCTCTAAAAGGAACTGTTTTAAAACGTAAACTAATTTCGGCAACACCGGAAACTTGAGTATGAAACTTTTTATGAGTTCGGCCGATTTAACACCGTTCGACATGTTAAAAGAAATGTCCACTTTGATTTCAGTCTGCTTGTCGGTCAGCTTCACGATCGGCACCGACGCCTTGTCCAACACCTTTATGCTGTTCTCTTGGGCGACGCCGTTATCCAGGAATTCCTGCTCCAGAGTTCGCAGCGGCAGGTTGGACCATTTACCTGCAAAAGGCCCTACGGATTCATTACAAGCGACAAAGTCTCAACAACGGATGCGCCAACGACCAAAACGAAAGATGCGGTTTCACACGAGAATCTTCCCCAACATGCATTTTACAACAGTGAAAGCATCCAACGTTTTGCATTGCTAATCTAAAATCTATGTCAGCGTCACAGTCGTGCGTCGATAATTGGTACTTTTTACGATTCGTAAAATACAATACTATTTTTTCTTATTTGTACTGAGTCACATTTACGGTGTCGTTCACTTCAAACGTAAAAATTATTATCACTGAACCTTGATCGTGACAACCAAAAGCAAACGCGTGATGTAAATCTCGCCCAGATACTCTCCACGTCCCTAAAATCTTAATTTTTTCTACTGTCGAGAAATTTACGAAAATTCCAATCTCATCTCGACGCGCATCGCTGGTAAAAGTGAAATTAAAAAATTCCTTTGTTAATCCAAACGTGTTTAGGAAATTCAAGCGATGGAAAAAAACGTTAAGTTTCGTTTTTTGGTATTTTATGTAACAGCGAGATTCCATATTTTCGTATCAAATTTAATTTTACGATCGGCAAAAATTTATCTGCTTGTACTGACAAATACGGCGGCAATCAAGACTACTCTTATCAGCAATAATTGATATTTAGAACTATTATAAATTGTTTTCTTGACGTTCATAGACAAACAATTACCTATCTAATCTGTGGAAAATAATTTTACCCAAGGATTATACACTAAATAACGTCCGGCCAATTTGTCGGTACAATAATGTGCACCGGCAATAAAAAATATGGTTGTATAAATCTTACACAAAAATGAAATTTAACGGTAGCATTTTCTATTCAATGGAGTTACGAAATCAAACCATTACCTTACTCCACAAACGTTAAAGAATTGGATAAAACAAAACCGTTTTCGTTTTTTGCATAAATACTTTCTTACAAGTTTATTTGCGGTGGAATCGAACGAGTCAATAATTGGACAAATAAATAAACAACGAGCAAGCGAGTTCCGAACTTGGGGCGAGTGTTTCGCGTTGAGTTTTTGCAAATTTCCAATCAGTTTGTCTAGTTCTGGCCATCAATCTTGTTTAGTTTAGAACCGGGCCACATTACATTTGCGTCACGTGACCGTGGCACGTTCGAGTGACGTGAGGGGGAGACCACAGTCCACGTCTTTTTCTGGCTAATAATGTGAACGTTTTATAATTGAAATTGTGATCGTCGGTGGTTAAAAAAAAATTAAAAATCAGTCACCGGGAGCCGGCCCTGGAACGCATGCGCCGACATGACATTCCGCATGGCAACAGAGCGGCACGAAATTTGAAATTCGATAATTACCTATCACGACCAAGTCTATGTCACTGGTCGGGAGGTAGAGTCCTGTCCTGTACGATCCGAAGACTTCGACTTGCGCCTCCGGCCACTTGGACACGATTATCTGCTTGATCCTGTAGACGACGTCCGCCCTCATGTTGTGTTCGGTTTGCGTGGGGTTCATCCACTGGTAGAAGTGTTCGATTTCTTGATGTAAGCTGCAAGAATTCGGCAAATGAGAGAAACCGGCGATGGAGAATAATAAGTTGTGCACAGTGGCTGAGCCAATTAATTGGGTGGAGAGTTGTGCATAAAATGAATAGGCAAAGAGCGAGCATAACGGGCGGGTTATTAATAGAACTCGGTCGGTTTTGTGGGTCAGCTGGTAGGAAGAGCGGCGCGATAAAGACTTGATAAGGGATGCGAGCCGACAAAAACGAATTTTTTCGGAATGTCGGCGATTTAAATGTCAAAATCGCGCGACTGAGGGGCCATCTGGCGACGATTTCGTCGGAGGGCTCGGGGAAACTCGAAAAGGGTAGAATATCGGCGCTCACCCTCTGATGCCTCTGTCGTAGCGGTTTGGGTCCTTCCGCCACGGACAGCCCCCGTACTCGCCGACCACCTTCTGCGGGTTGCGGCTCATCATCTTGGTGCTGGCGCGATTGTCGCCCTTGCGTCGCCGCTGGATAAAAGTGGTGCCGCTCTTGTCCGTCTTGCCGTTCATGATGTGGCTGGCGAAGCCGTTGGGGAAGGTCTCCGTGTCACTGTCGACGTCTTTTATGTTCATGCTATCCAGCTCCTGTTGTGTTTGCCAAATTCGAAGCCACAAAAGTTTGGCAGGACCCTCTTGCTCCGGTTGCAACCAAGATATCGAAGGATCCATTCAAACAATCACAGATAGTTTATAATTTTATAACCATACGGCTATTTTTATTTATTACATCAATTTCAATTAAAAGACACGCTGAAGTCACACCTTCTGCATATCACACGACTAAAAACTGACAGGTGCCTCGCATGCTCGGTAGATAGCGGGACGGACACCCGAATGACGTGCCGCCAAATTCAAATCGACGGATCGCTACTGGAACGGACGCGCACAACGCTCGGTATACTCACAAAAAGCCACAAAAGTCACCCCGATTTCGCACGATACGTCACTTTTTTCCGCTGTCAGCCATCAGACACTCGCAGACACGAACACGATCGCTTCGCACAGTTTCCACCCAAAATAATTACCCACACCTCAAGGACGGACTAGGCTCGATCGGCCTGAATCATTCCGCATTTTTCCAACGGCCCACGACTACTACCACCACCCACATCGAACTATTTCCAATTTAAAGAAAAACATGCATTCAATCCAGACCTATAATGCATCAATACCGATCCGCGATGCTATTTCTGGGGAAAACCGGACCCGAACGAAACATAAACGAAGCTACCTGCAAGACATCTATTTCTTTCCCGCGACCGGTTCGACCAACAGACGACTTATTTTTCGGCTCAAACCAAAATAAAAGTAAGAATCAAACCTGAAAAACGACACCAAAAAAATTTTCGAAAAAATTTCAACATTTCCATTCGTCACGTTGGTACCGCCACTGACAAATGACACAACGACGTAAACATAACCTCGACTTGTGTCACCAGAATTCGACGGTTTTTCATGCCGCATCGGACAAAACTGAGTCGCATCGATGGACGTCGACTTGTTGAGACCGGGGACGGTCCCCATAGCCCCAGACACGGTCCTCTGGTTTGAATTTTTACTCCACCAAGACCTACTCTTGAGCCACCTTCAGAAGTCCGCCCCAGGTGAGTAAATCTCCCAAAAAGTCGACGATCCCCACAACCCATCTGTAATTTCAAGACCCGACTCCGACCGAATTAATTTCGAAATTCTCGGACGCGATCGCTGACACCCTGCGGAACCGCTTTGAAGCCGAGAACGGCGACGTTGTCACTGTGGAAAGCATGCACGACAATATCAAGCACCCGGCCAAGAACATGGCACTCAAAGTTTTATCATTGAAAGTCGCCGCGTTCATCAAATGGGACTTGGGTACGCGTTCGCTTTTTTCCTGCACATTGCATAATTAAAAAAAATTGTAGCTCAGATTAGATCATTGCCCTTCAAAACCCAAATCCACCTGTTGCAAGACTTGCTCTACTTTACCAACGACAAGACGACGGCAGAAATCCCAAATATTGACGCCAAGCGCGAGGGTGAACCCATTCCTTACCTGTTTGCCCTGGTGGTGTACCACAGATGGTTGCTCAACGTGACGATGCACCGCATCACGTCCAACTGGCAAATGCGCATGGGGTAAAACACACGCTGCGCGACTTTGCACGCCTAAATTGTGGTTTGCAGAAACACTGAGATCTCGCCGCCTGAAGAAAATATCATCTGTTCGCACGACAACGTCAGGAAGACGGTGGAATTCCTGACGAGTGCGCTCAGTTGGGACGACGTCCCCAGCATGTTGACGTTTGAATGTTTCAAACTACCCACAGAGACCAACGACTTGGAATTTGATTGGCCATGCTCTCAACCCATCTCAAAAGAAGAGTTTTCAGCGCAACTGAATTATGATTTAGGGACATTTTTCTTCTACAAAGAAGACTACAACTCGGCCAGGGAACATTTTTCCGAGTGTCTGTCTAGTTTTAGGGCGATGAAAAACAATAACGGTTTTGTCAAATTTAACTTTAACGTGTTGGAAGTGTACGTTAGGGCTTGCAGCGGCCCCACCGACGGTTCCAAACGCAGCCTGCTGGAACAGCTCAACTTGTCAATAGTCAATCACTACATGGTTAGTATTTTTAGTTTTGTCACGTTGGCAACACATTGCGTTCTGTCGGTAACAGGGCATCACCACGATTTTGCAACAAGACAACGTCTACCGCGAAATTCCTCTAGCGCACAGGATCGGCTTAGAACTGGACATCCAAGGGGCCCTCTCCAGCGGGACCTTCACCGTCGCCAGAGACCTCCTGTGCAAAATCCGAGCCCTGAACATCGTCAGATGTGTCCTTGACCAGAAACCGACCTATCAGTCGTCATGTTCGTCTTTCAAAAACGCCGAAATCTTAGTTTGGGTGGGTGTAAAAAATCTAATTTGACATTTCTGACGGCGTCGTTTAAGGCGGTAGAAGTCACCTGGAAGGCGCTCAACGAAGTCGACAAAAAAACACTTAAAAAATACTTGACGGATCTTATTCTCAAGCGGGAAATGCCCGATCTCTTGTCGTGCGTGCAGTCAAACGAGACCGTTTTGAAAATATTTGACAAAAGTGACCTTCAGTTCATCAGGAATGCAGACGTGCAAGTGGAGATTCCCGATTCGTTGCACAAAACCAGCTGGACGCTGTACGATTTTACGAGAAAGCGTAAGTACGAGTGGTGTTCGTGTCGATTATTTGTGAAAAATGGGTTTCAGGCAAGCCCAAGTTGGAAATCAAGCAGTTGGAACAGGACTTGATCGCGACTTACGACCACAAAGAAATCAGAGACTTGTTGAAGAAGATCAGCATGAATCAGTTGGGGAGTAGCGTGTGGAACATCAATCCGCAGTGGGACTTGCCGATTCCGATTCAGTCAGTTCTCAAGTCGCTACCCAGAGGTATAAATCCCCGTCCTAATCTCCTTTGTTTCAATTCTGACGGTTGAGCGTTCAGGTTTTCTGCAAGACTTCGGTTTTGTCATGATGGCCAAAGCTAGGGAACAGATGTTGAACAAGGTGTGGAACTCGTCGCTGGAACTGATGTTGATTCTCGACAAGGAGTTGGGTTCCGGGAACGGCAACATAGGGAAACTGTCAAGACTGATAAGTTGGGAGATCTTGTCAGTCCAGATAACCCAACTGTTGGAGGAATGGCCGAAGAGCACCATCGGTACGCATGTCACCGCCAACCCGAACCCGCTCTAATTCCCCTTTTCAGACAAGATGGCTCTGGCGAACGCGTGCGAGGTTTGTCTCCAAACTAACGAGTCGGTTTTGCCCCGAACCGAAATCACAGAACAATGCGTCTTGTGCCTGTTGAACCTGGGCCGTTGGGAGTTTCTGGTGAATTTCGACAAGCGATGGCCTTCGTTCGAGATCACCTCGGCCGTAGCTCTGGCCTGTCAAGAGTTGGTCAAGCACAAGGGTAACAAAAAACTGTCGAAAAATCTCTGGGAAATCGGCACGTAACAGCAATTCGTTTTTTCTTTCGTAATTATGAGAGTCGCTTTTGCAGTGTTGCCGATTTTCAGTCTGCCACCGCAACAGTCGAAACGGGGGAATTCCGGCAGTTCGGTCTTCCACGACGCGCAAGTGCAAATCACCAATTTGAAAAACAGCATAATGGCGATATTTTCGAAACTGAGGGACGCCACCGTTTTGACCGTTGTGATTTCGATGTTGGCGCGACTGCACAACATTCTCAAGGACGAGACCAGTTTGGAGGTGCAAGTCGACTACGTAATACTGTGGCCGGCGGTTATCAGCAAGTAACTATCGAGCGTAATTTTTTTACGCAACCAATAATTACGCATTTTCAGCGCCAACTCGTACAGCATGAAAACAGCCCACGACACGCTGTCTCAAGTGGTGAGTCAAGCCCTGCAGTACTACCCCACGAACGTACCCTGGTTGCGACTGATGGGCGACGTCAATTTTGGTAAATAGTTGCGCGACTCGTTGAAAACGTACTAAAACTGGCATCCGCAGCAAACGGTCACTACAACGTGTCCTTGAAGTATTACCTGAAGTCGTTGCTGATCTGCAACGACTACTTCAACATTCCGGTGCGCCACGACGACCACGTCTTCAGGCGCATGATCAAGTGTTGCGTCGCGCTGGGGTGCAACACGCAAGCCGCCGTCTTGTGTCAGTTCCTCGAAGAGCCGGATTACGTGTTGGCTTTCCGCATTTTAGGCGAACAAAAATATTGCAACGACGCGGTCGACGCGTACTACCACTGCATCTGGGACACGAATATTCTCGAGTACCTGATCCACGTCCACAACAAGAGGGGGGAGTACCAGAGGCGGAAGTGCGCCACTCAAGTGATCGGCTCGCTGGAGCTGAACTCGAACAACAACGAGGAGATCCAGCGGGAGGCGAGCAACTCGAGGAAGAGCACCTTCCTGAGGGCCCTGTGCAAGCAGTACGTGTTTTGAGCGGTGCCAGTTAGGACTAATTTATATTAACAACTAGATCTACAAAATGTAGTAAAAATAATATTTGAAAAAGTAATCACTTTGTGGCTTAATATGATTAAAATAAAAAAACAACGTAGTACATTCACCAGTATAAAAGCAATTGTATAATAGGAGAACTAAAGTTGACTAGGCTTGCATCAGTCGAGGTTTGTCGACGAATTCGGTTCCGTATCGGAATATTGTGGAAGCGGTGGCGGCCACCATGGAGCCCCAGAACAGCAAGTAGAGCAGCGACTCGGTGGAATACTCTGTGGGGAATACGGCCGAGGCGACGAACATCGCCACGGCCACAAGAAATACCGACGGGAATGTGATATACCTCCACCCTCGGTCCACGGTGAGGGGCGACAGGACCTCGCAGTTGCCTTGGAACAAGTCGATGGCGTCTTGTCTGAAGCCGTCCGTCAAGTTGTTTTTGTAGTATCGGGTGAGCGAGTTGATGCCGTCTTTGACCAGGCCGAACTTGGTGCGCCTCCCGGTGCGGGTGTAGTCGGTCTTCAACGCGCCGGTGCCCGAGTACTGCGTGCTGATGACGTCGGCGTTGTCCGCCCACACGTTCTTGAAGACGACCTCGAAGGAGCTCTTGGGGTCCAGTTTCTGATTGCGCTGCAGGATGTGCAGCTTTTGCAGGACGATTTCCAAGTTGCTCCGCGCCAACATGCTCTGCACCACGTTGGTCCGGTCCAGACAGTCCACGCAGTTGGTCCTGAACACGCCTTCCTGCAGGCCGGACAGCGAGCCGTCCCTCAGCATCAGGAAAAATCCCATCTCGTCCTGGTCGTGCGACACCCGGTCGATCAAAATCGACAGGCGGTCCCACCGCATCTTGCGACACTCGCCGTGGAAGTCGAACGGCTCGTACACAACCGACGGGTACGCCAGCGTGGCGATCGCGTCTTTGAACGCCTTCTCCAACTTCCCTTCGGCGCCTTTCTGGTCGACGAGATTCAACAGGACCTGCTTCCCGTACAGCACCGCCACTGTCTCTAGGTGCTTCTGGCAGGCGGCGTGGTGCTCCTGCGGGTCGATTTCGAGGAGCGTCGGCGGCGGTTTGTACCGCAAGTCGGGGGCTTGCGTCCAGAACAGCGGAATCGAGCCCCGGATTTGCACGAAGCTGGCTCTGTCGCCCTGGTACTCGATGATTTGCTCGGTCTCGACGAAGTTCGCGACGTTGCCGTCTTTGTCGATGCCGCGTCTGAACAGTCGGGTGCCGGCTCGCACCACGCTGCGCCTCGAGATGACCGACCAGTTGAAGCTGTGGCCGTTTATGACGCACTGGTTGATGGAGATGAAACCGTGCAAAAGGGGGAGACCGAACTTGCGGCACTCGGGGCGTTTGAATTTTGACAGCAGGTGGCCGTTCCAGACGAACCGGTGGTCGGCCCGCTCGAAGAGAGACTGTTTCCACGAGTGGGGCCCAAAATCGTGCAATCTCTGCATGGAATGGGTTAAATCGTAGCTGTAGCTGAAATAGTGGTAGGGCGTTGACAAGACCTGTTCCACCATGTTCAGATAAGTGTTATTGTCTGCCACTTGCTCTTGGGTCAAGTGTAACACGCTGCGCGCGTAAGGCAACAGTTCCGCTTTCGCCAACCTCCATATCGCGTGAGCGGCGATGTACCCGACGAATTCGCGTTGGGTTACTATGACTAAGTAGCGGCCCGCGAGGAGGTTGATGGAGCCCAAGAGACCGCAAAAGTCTTTGCGGCTGCTCGTGGCGGGAATTTGGCCGACATTTCGTTGTAAAGTGGTGGTTTCGGATGGACGGTCGATTACGAGAAGCTCCTCGGTCGCTTTCGGTTCAATGTAAAACTTCTCTGGGGTAATGTGCCTAAAAACGATCACGATTACGTCTGGACGTGCCCGAAATTTGACAGTACTTACAAGGTTAAGTCATTATAGACATCTGAAGACGACATGATTACGTTACAGCACGATTTGCTGGTAGTCAACTACATTATTGCATCGGAGGTCGACTCATAAATTTAGACCCATCAAGATAAATTCAAGGTTAATCAATTGACGTTTGACATTTTACCTACATACACTGACGCAATACCAACATTACCTCATCGACGACCAAAAATCCCCACACTTTGATAACCCAATGCCAATAAAAGCTTTCCAAAACTTAAATCCTTTATTAATTAATCAATAAATACGTATATTCACAGCGCCATAAACTCACATACACGATTGATTCAGTCTTGAGAAGGCTCCGCCGTGACAGCCTCTCGATTCTCATAGGCCCAGAACCTGTGAAACTCTATCAAAATGCTGACAAAAGTGTCTCCCTGTCCGCAGGAGATCAAATCGTTCAAAGTAATCTTCTCGGGGTCTTTGGGCCTAACCATGTCGAAGAGTTCGTCTTTGACGTCTTCGAAGGACACCGCCTCGGCCCCGTGCGCCCTCATTTGGTCCTGAATGGCGCGGAAAAAATAATTTAAAGTGAAGGCATCCAAATATCCTTGACTGTTGATGTCTAAAATGCGAAACAAAAACGCGAGCGCTTGTGGTTCTGCTCGATTTTCCAGCGCCAGTACCAAATCTAGATACGTTTTGTAATCCATTTCGCCCGAGTATGTCAGAAGGGTTTGGAAAACGCGATCCAAGAAGGGCTGAGTGAGAGTCCCCGAGCCGTAGCCCGCCAGTTCGGATTTGTTGAGCATTCCGTTGTGGTCTCTGTCTAGATTCAGATAGTGACCGTAAATTCGCAAGGCAGAGGGCGCGCTGAACCAATTCTGCTCTTGCAATTCTTTACTCAACTCTTCATCTCTCAACTCGAGCAAATCGTCGAGGAACGAACACGCCAGAATGTCCAGAATTCGTACCCGACCGGCGCGGACCACGTCCAAAAAAAACAAAAATTTACGGACGGCCGTGCAAACGTAAAAACTGTAAAATGACTTCTCCAGACCCTCAAGCTGGGGCAGAGTTGGTAACAGCTCAGTTATGTAATTTTCCAAGTCAATTTCGGTCAAATAACCCTGCCCTGTGCTGTCATACAGTGACAAGCCAATTCTGGTCTGCTGCAACCAGACTTTGCGCATTACATAATTGAATAATGACATGATCGAGACCCTGCCTTGAGGGTCACCTTGTTGGAGTTTTGCAAACACAATAGAAGTAAAGTATGGCTTTACTTTGGAACCCACTAATGATACCACTTTTTGGTAGTCTGCATATGTGATTAGCTGCTCATCTGGATAGCTCTGATTTTGGTCCAGTATCACCCAGAGCTCTTTCAGCTCATTGTTGTCCAGGAGGTTCTGGCTCCTCCTCTTCAACAAATTGGAGCGACTCTCCTCCCGCAATTTCTGGCGCAAGGGCTCATCTTCTTTAGGCAATTTGTTATAGAATCTGGGAATACCGTTGGTTGTATTAGGCAACTTCTTACTATACTGCTTCATGTAACTTTGAAAATGCTCATCTTCCAGTTTTTCCAGCTCAGCTGGAGGCTTTTTCGAATCTAACAAAAAATAAAATCGTAAACGCAAAACACACATTTTTTTGTTTATTTTTTTGTACCGGCGCTCTTAGCCAACTTGTTCTTCAATAAAGTCGTCAGATCCATTTCGGAAATAACGATTAGACACTCCTGGCGCTTTTTTTAGTCCATTTACAACAGATAAAATGCTAATTACGTGAACACGAACTTAATAAACTAACCATGCCATGAACTTGTGTGACAACAAATTTCAAAAATGTTTGGAAGTTGTTAAAGTCACGCAAGATTTGTTACACTTCTTTGTTTTATTTCGTGTGTGGGTCTCGTTACAATAAAAACTAGGACCGTTTACGTCAGTTTAGGTTTTGTACTGGATGATGCATGTTTTTCTGGATATTTGGCGATAAATTTAGCTGAGAAAAAAAGTTGGTGGTCAAATGTGGCCGTGACCTTAACCGCCTCCACATTCCTTTCCGCAAAACGATTTGCGCCACTGTGTCCTTTTAAATAAATTGTCAAATGTTGTATATTCGGGCAGAAGTGGGTGTTAAATTCAGTGTAAGTTCTCGCGAATTGAGTGAAGTTCCGCCTAAAATACTATGAGGACTTGGAATTCGGCCGTTTGAGATAGGACAGCAGGTGTTAAAAGATCGTCCCAAGAATGAAAGGAGGTTAGGAATGCGGGCAATCGCCCAAACAAATACAGCAGATCAAGTATGTAACGTGAATAATTTCGTCGAAAATCTCGTGAGCCCCCATTTCCCTTGCAGCATGTGATGATTCGTCCAGAGTCATGGCAGAATTCTTGCCATTATGCGACCTCCTCTTCAATGTAGTCTCCCTAGCTGCATACTTCTGTGATTTAGTCTTCGACATCCTGATGGTTTACGCGTTGTACGAGCGCGGTCTGAAATTGTTGTTCGCCCAATGTCTGGGGGCCATCGTCCTGACGACCCTCGTCACCCAAGTCCTGTCCCTGCACTGGTACTTGTCCAAAAAACCGTCCGGCTGGCCCAGGATCATGGTCATCATCCTGCATGTGATGCAGTTGGGGGTGTTGTGGCGCTACGGCCGACTTCTGGTACCTGTTCATTTATCTAGTGTAAAGCGCGAAGTCCGAGATTTGTGTATATTACGATTGGTACACGGTTTTTTACAAGCGGCCCCCATGCTGCTGCTCCAGCTGAGCCTGTTACCGGGAACCACGCACGGCCCCCCCTCGAACCTGGTGACCGTCTCGGCCGCCCTTTCGCTCTTCTCCGTCTGCTGGGCGTTGGCCTCGTTCAGCAAACATGTACAAAGCGTCGACAGATTGGTGCTGACTTGGCTGGGGGTGGTGTCGCAGTTGTTGTGGAGAGCGGGGACCGTCACCGCCAGAGCGCTCGCCCTCTCCGCGTACGCTGCGAGCTACCACTCGTGGATTTTTCTGGTGTTGGCCCTGCATTGGGCCTGCATGTTCCTCTGGTTGTTGTCCCCGCGGAGCCCCTTTCACGGCCAGAGGGGCAGCAAGCTGGGGGTGTGCGCCCTCATGGCCGCCATCTACATCCTCGCGTACGTCAACCTCCAGGAGAAGCCGCACGGCCGCACCATGACGATATTCTACGTGGTGATGCTCTTAGAGAACTGCCTCCTGGTGGGGGCCTGGCTGGCGGCGGTCTGGCAAGTCCGTCCGCTCCACTGGGAACTGGTCCCCGTCCTCGCCTTAGTCCTGTTCGCCGCCGGCATCCTCTTCATGCTTCTCTACTACAAGTTCTTCCACGTGAGGCGGCTCTTGGAGAAACCGGCGGCTCCACCTGGTGTGTTCAACTGCCGCTTCAGCAGCCCCTCCGCCGCGGCCCTGTACCGCAAGAAGAAGAAACCGACGAGTTTCGTCCCGCCCCCGGGTCTGGGGACTGTAGCAGTGCCATTTTGGAGGCGGCCGTTGCCGTCGTCGAGCGAGAACGAAGGCAGCAGCGTCGGCTCCCGAGTCAACATCCACCAGAAGTTGCAAGAGAAGAAGCAGAAGCAGCTGGCGGAATTGAAGATAATCGAAGAGGAGATCAAACAAGGCAAGTTGGTGGGGCCCGAGGGGGCCGACCTGGACGACCGCCAGCCCATTCCGCGGGCCAAACGCCACGTCGAGCCCCACCTGTTGAGTCTCGCCTCGTTGAACAACCTGGCCAGCTACGGAGTCAATCTGAACAGGCGGCCGCCCCCGAGGGCCCCCCGCAGTCGCACGCCAGAGTTGCTGTTGGCGCCGAGGTATCTGTACTGCGACTGCATAGTGCCGCCGGAACCGGAGGCCGTGGAGCTGCCAGGGCCGCACGCTCCGTCGGATTTGGAGAGTCAAGTGTCGCTTCCCAGGTCGTACACGTTGCCCAGAGAGTTTAAGTATTACAGGAGGCAGAGGGCTGGCAGGCCCATACAGACTGTCGCGTCGACGAATAGTAGTGACGGTGATGTGGACTCGGCCGATGACGAGTCGGACTGCAATCCGCCTCCGGCCATCGTGAGGCATCTCAGGAGGCCGTTCAGGCACGAGACCAAGCTGTAAATTTGAAGCTTGTTTTTGTATATTTTCCCCCTTTTTTGTAAGAATTTACATGAACTTTTATATCCACTTTTACAAATTTTTTACGTAAGGTTTTGTATTAAATTATATTTTTATATTGTAATATTTATTATTGTACATCATTATACAATAAAATTTTATAATACACTCATTTTTTTATTCGAAACTCCCACAACGTTCAAACGGCTATTTTGACAAAACAACACGATTCGTTTTTATTCGATTTCGTAATGCCTGAGACGGTTAAATCGAAATTAAAATATTCCACCGTATTGTGGGAATAATAAATAAATTGGGTCAACGAGCTTCCCTGCGCTGTTTCCCAACCAGAAAATGTCAAATATTTCTCCCACCATGCAATCGGATGCCATACCAAGGTCACATGACTAACATGCCACTGCCTACTCTGATCGGCATTCTGCGACCTGACCCGAGCCGACCCGGAATCCACCCGGAGCGGACCAAAAAGACAACGGACCCTGACCTTCCAAAAAAGACAACGGGCCCGGACTTTCCAAAAATTGGTTCCGGGTGGGCTCCAGGTGGATTCCGGATCAGCTCCCGGTGGGCTCCGGGTCGGTTCCGGGTGGGCTCAGAGTCGACTCAGGGAGGGCTATGGGGCTACTCCGGGTGTGTGATTGCGTTCAAATTTTTTGCGCGGTCATTTAGTTTGCCACCCCACTACGAGGATCGCTGCATTTTGCGTTGCCAATGTTGCCATGAATGCCATGATTGCCATGTTGCCAAGTTAACGTTTAAAGGTGTTCTGTAGGGTTATGTTATCGTGAAAACCGAATTAATTTATTTGCCCCGGAATGACTACCACTGAGCCCAAATTCTGTAAATATTGCGCGAGCAAGTTAGAAGACTGTCTGGACGAGGGTCTTACGTGCAGTTCTTGTTCCGAAAATGTTCATCTGCGATGCCTCAAGAACGGTTCGGTTCCGGGGGGCCTCCAAGGCGACATTTTCTTCGTGTTCACGTGCCGAGAGTGCTCCGCGTCGGGGAACGAATCCTTCGTCAGGGAAAAGATGTCTTGGTAAGCCAGTTCCGATAGAAAAGTGCACATTTTCAACAAATCGTCTAGGTTAAAAGTGTTAGTTTTGGTGCTGTACCACTTGCAATCGCGAAGCCCGGGCTTGGGCCGCAAGGGCTACTTTCATTGGCGCAACCACGTGGCGTCCCTCATCGACAAAAACTGGGAAAGCCTCTTTCTCAAGGACTTGTGAGCATGTAGACACTTGGTTGGGTGATTGGCCACTAATCTTGAGTTTTTCAGTAAGAAAAAAAAGAAATGGGTGGGCACCGTCGCTGGGACGTTGTCGCACTTTAGCACTTACTTTTTCAAGTCGGGCACGTCAGTTGTGAACGAGCCAGCTTGGTGGGCCCTCACTTACCCAAAACTCACCCCCAATGTCATTTCAAATATATGTAAACAGCCATAATTTGAAAATTGAGCGATATTTCACTAAAACCTTGCAGATTCGGCGTTTACCAATGAGAAACAGAAAGTGAAAATTTTGAAAATGTCCATTTCTGACGCTGAATTGTTTACGCAGATTTTGCACAAACACGTGAAGAACGAAGATTTGTTGACTCCTCTGTTCAGCGTGGAATCTTGTAACGTGTCAGAGTCGTCGGACAGGGCCCCCGATGAAGAACCAAAAAAGGTAGACTTCCCCCGAAAAAACAGCACAGCTAGGTATCTGGGCAGAATATTTTCACCAGTGGCGGGCGGCGCAAAATCACAGCTGTGGGGGTGAATTTAAAAAAGTACTAAATGACCAAAGGTTCTTTGTTTCATTTTTGTTACCCCACAATTACATACGTAATGAAATGTTTTTTTTTAACTATATGAAAAACAGTACACACTGTCACTGTGTCGATTCACGCACTTCAACTACAAAATCAAGTGATCCGACGGGTTTTAGTTGTCTGCGTATTTTTTTCCTGTGCTGTTCTTTCTTTGGGACCAGACCACAATCAACAGTCAAATTGTTTGAAACGATTTAATATTTTCAGGTGGTTAAACAGTTTACAGTAAATAAAAGGAAGAGTCTGTTGCCGACGTTCGAGAGCACTTCTAGGAAGTGAGTTGGGTTTTTTTGACGGGCCACATCCAAAACTCAAATTTTAGGCTTTTGAAACTGAACAAAAACTCAACAGTATTTTCTAACTTGGGTGATGAACTGACTGCGTCTTATCTAAAACAAAATGAGACCATTTCCGGTGAGGTGGAGAGTGGCGTTAAAAATAAGCCCCAGAGTGAGCAGAGCAAAGAGACTGTCAAGTTGCTGGATCCGTTGTGTCACTATAATACTTCCTTAAGTAGTAAGTTGTGTTGGGATGCGATGCGGTGTGGTCAGTTGTGTTTGTAGGCGCTTCCAAACAAAGAGGGAACCAGTTGAAGGTCAGGCTGATGGGAGGTATTAGAAAAGAACTGATTTTGTCACCTTACAGTAGTATTTATTTGAAACCATACATCAGAAGAGATACAGAAACTTATCCGGCATGGTTGCGCCTAATGGCGGAAGTACAGATGAAAGCGAACGAAAAGAACACAGGATACGTTTTGCCGCCTAGGGCGCCTATAGACTACACATACGTACAGCCCGAGCACATACCCGCCATCAACAGCTTATGCAACAATTTTTTCTGGTCCGGGATCGACCGTAATTTGTTTTTAAACCCTACTCCTAACATCTTTCTCAACGCTATTATTTTTAGTGACTGAATGTCTGCAATATCCCGACTTTAGTTGCGTAGTTCTGTACAAAAAACTCATAGTCGGGTTCGCATTCCTAGTTCCTAACGTCAAGTACACCGAGAATTACGTCTCTTTCATATTTACGAGGCCTGGATGGAGGAATGTCGGCATCGGGAAATTTATGTTATATCACCTGATACAGGTAATTCGCACAACTATTTTTCCTAAACGTTACATAAATCTACTTTTAGACTAGCTTGGGCAAAGACATCACGCTGCACGTGTCGATCAACAACTCGGCTCTGTTTTTGTACCAGAAATTCGGGTTCAAAGTGGAAGCGGTCGTGTTATGTTTTTACGACAAGTACCTACGGAACGAGGCGGGCGAATCTAAACACGCATTTTTTTGCCGATTGGAGAGATAATCGTCGTCGAAAATAACATTTTATGATACTTAAAAAAATACAATTTATTCTAATGAGGCACTTTATAATATTTGTACAGTAGCGTGTATTTTTCACCCAAATCTAAATTCGCCGCCTTTTCGCTACAGGTGGCGTGACCGTCACGGGACTAGATTTACCGCTGGACCCCGAGTCGTCAGGTTTCAAACTACCCCTAGTGGGCCTCTTTGCAGGTTTAGGTGTGTCATCATTTTTGCTTTTTGTTTTGTTCTCGTCTTTGGGCGCATTACTATTACTCTTACCTTTGGTCTTAATCTTGTCTGACTCTTTTTTGAATTCTTTTTTAATACTTCCCAGCGTTTTTTCTTTGCTGTCTTTACTGTCGCGCCTTTGCACGTCTTTATTGCTCCGGACCCCCGTTTTGTCGTCTTTTTTCGGCTCCTTCAGCGACTTGGGCGTCTCCCGCCCCTTCTGCACCGTTTTTTTGTCGTCCTCCTTTCTCATGAGGAGCGTCCCGAATTCCGATTCGGGCAGGGCAAAATCGCGCTCCGAGTTGGGAAAGGGAATTGACTCGCTCTCGTCTAGCGCCTCGAGATTATACATCGTCTCTAGGTGCGCCCACACTTTGGCCGAATTGATCTCTTTCTGGCAGTTCTCCGCAAACTTATCGCAAATAAACGCCATTTGGAAGTATTTATTGACGCCTGCAAAGCGCTTGTAGTTTTTTGAGGTTAGGTTCGAGACGTACGTACCCACGGGCTTGTGGCCCACCATCGCGTCCAGGAGCTGGCCCTCGTTCACCACGGTCCATTCGATGTCCTCCATTTCTCGAAATCGTGCCGCAAAGGACACTTTACTAGTTTATTTCTACCCAAATAATAATTTCTTATTGCACGTTTGTTGTTGTACTGAGGGCGCTGGTGTCAATAATTAATATCGATCGTGTGCAGCGCCATTTACAAATCTGCCGACCCGCCCCGAAAAAGTCAAAATTTCAAGCTCGTGATTAGGAATTTTAACATTTCAACATGTTGGTGGCAAGTTTGAGGTCCCTTTTGGGGTATGCTGTGTTAAATTTGAGCTTAGGCTCTAGGGCTGTTTCTTTTTTAGGCAAAATAGAAATGTGGAAGTTCTGATTGGAGTGTGTAGGGAGCGCTGCCGCTCCGCCGGCGCGTTTTTCAAATTTCCAAAATGGACGGTAACTAAAAGTGGGTAAATTTGTTGTTGAGACGAGCTGTTCGGCTCGGTCGGGATGTGGGGCATTGTTCGGCGCTCGTTGTGCGAAACAGGCGGAGTATGAATGCAAATCCTCATAGAAAAACTCGTTTTGTTGTCGATTTGTTGCACGCCTTTGCACGGTTCTATTGCTGCGAAAAAAGGCCGTTTTGCGGCGGCTAAAAAGAGTTGCAACATCATCAGACGGGAACAGTGCGTGCAGGACCGGACCGGGGGGCAGCAGGCGGGCTGGGCGTACTCCGTCCGACCCTGGCGCGGCTCCGTGCTTAGAATATTTGGAAAGTATGTGGGGCCGGTCCTAGAGGCGTTCGGTCCGAGTCCAAATAAACAAACAAGACATCCCGGAACTGAATTAGCCGCTCCGGTGAAATGGAGTCTTCGGTTCAACGTTCTCGTTGCGGTCATTGCCTGGTATCTTGTCAGCTTGCTCTTCTGCAGCACCGGTATATAATCCAGCCAACGTTGCCTTGTTCAGCCTTGCCACGTTCAGCCGTGCCTCGAGAATCGATCGAGACGGAGATAGAGAAAAAGCGGCCGAAAATCGCCCCCATTCGGGGCCCGTCGTGAGCGCCACAGGCCGAGGTTGCGCGCCTCTATTTCGTTTATTTTGCAATTATCGGGCCCGGTCCCATTCCGGGAGGATCTCCGTCTCGACCGTTCACTTCCTCGTCGGAAAGGGGTCACATGTTTGGGTGAATTACCCACGGTTTCGTACAATAAACGAGCATGACTTGTGCTTATGGGCGATTGTGACATTGTGACCCCCGGTCTATTTTTGGACCACCTCCGATTGTAATTACACGCTCGTTTGAATTGTGTGGAAATGGATGAATGTGAATTGTTTTTCGTTCTAGAATATGCGATTCTGATTTTGAAAATGTCGGTTTTTGCTTTCACCGGAAGGGACGTCGGCTTCTTCGTTTTTATCCCGTCGCTCTATCAGCGTGCGTGCTCGCTCTTGAATGGTTTTTATCGACGGGAGCAAACAACAGATGTTTGTACGGGTTAGCGAAATATTCAAATAATTTACATTACGGTAAATATTGGAGTTGCAGCCATTTTGCAGCTCCTACAGCCCACAGGTCGCCATAAAAAACTAAGTAAACTTACAGCTGTTTTGCTCCGGGGGCTCGAACAATATTATCTGCAACGCCACCGAGGTGCGTCTAGAGTTTATTGCCGAACAGACACACATTATTTCAAAGAAGAAATAAAAAATATCTATACAAAACAAAAACAACTTTATATTGTGTTTTAAATGGACGATTTGTAACCAAAAACACTTTGCTACACTTGATGACTTCTAAAATGGCCATCAAATATTGAAATTTTTTCCAGAGTAAGCGGCCAAGAAAAATATTACAGGTTTAACTGTTGTATGTTAATTGTTAGTGAAACGAAACGTGTATTGAGACATAAAACCGTCCAACATGCAATCTGCTATTACGGTACATTACAACATAAATAAAAGTTGACTTTAATTTAAAATTTATTAGGAAATTTTATTTATCGTGGAAGCGCAAATAACACAGCTCGAGTTCTGAATATACGATTTTTACAGATTTTGGTTCAAACGGTTCAAAACGGAAAATATTAAAAAATGTAAATTAAATGATTAAAATTTTCTAAAATAATTTGAGAACTAATAAATACAAAGTGTCTATAAAAGAACGTAAGTATGTACTATCGCGGCCATCCAAAAGTGAACGTTTTTTTTTAATAGTTTGATTTTTACTTTAAATCATAGGCGTCCTAAAATGTCAAAGTTTGACACTAGCGTTAAAAAAATTATTGAAAATATATTTTTTTAAATGCCACATCTCACTCCGATTCAGACAGCTAGGGCTATTGCAAAGCTAGAAGAAAATTGGTCGTTGGCATCTGTGGCGAGAGAATTACATTGCGATAAGACTTGCATCTTCAATATAAAGAAACTTTGGCAAAAAAACAGGCTTGCAAGGCCAATACGAATAGGTGTTGGAAAGATTCCTTTACTAAAGTTTACTTTCACGTTAATATGTATTAATTACTTCTCAACCTCATTTTTATTAAAAATTATTTATTACAACTTATTATTAAAATAGTAACGCCTGCTGCACGAACGCCAATGAATACAGCCTGATTTAATCTAACGAAAAATACGAAAATTTTCGCAAGCTATCGTTCACTTTTGGATGGCCGCGATTGTACATACCTATATCAAGAGTCCTGTGGATTTCGAATAAAATCTGTTTTTTTTTTAATCAATGGTCAAAGTGTTGTTAGGTTGGCAGAAAATTCGAAACAGTGAATTTTATAAATCACGTCTGAAACATTGACTTGTGAAATTGTCACCGATTGTCACATTTGACAACTTAAATTTAAATTAAACACGTGACACACTCATAAACATATGCAACATAACCTCAATAATGATCTAGGGTGAAATTGAGATAGAACTGGACCAAATGTCAATGATTTTTAATATACAGTTTGGTCTTTTTTTGTATTTTGACACTGACAATTGATTATAAAAAAAAACGGACTATATGTCTATTTGATTTTTGTCGTTTTGTAGTGGGTATATTGTGATAGATACGAAATAGAAAAACAGAGGTTATGGAACTCTATTAATGACAGGTTTTTAATAAAGACTATTGTAAGGTGAAAAGTAATTAGAATATCGAAAAACTGAAGAAAATCACAAGGAAAACAACAAAGATGTCAAAATCACAGCTGACGCTAAGATTTAATAATTTGACATTAGACTGTTGACATTTGATTGGACAGCTTCAACGGCTATTCCGGACACGGAATCTTGGCCAACATTTTTTAGACATTTCTAAAAAAATGATGTAAACCAATCATTAGTGTCACTGATAAATGACAGTTATTAAAAATCACTTTGAAGTTTTTCTTGTGACATCAAAAAAGCAGGGAAATGGCATTATCGAGTCAAAAGTTGGGTTATATTCAATAAAGGCCAGTTCACACATATTTGTCAGTTAAATGTCAGTTGTGGCCAAGATTCCGTGTCCGGAATAGTACATAGTTCGACACAATAAAATTATGGAGCCTCACAATTCCACAGGACTTTTCATATACAGTTGGTTGCCAAAAAACGGGAACTGTCAGAATAAAATTGACATATTTTTACAATTTTCCCATAGTGTGACTCCTTCTTACGAGAGATAGGTTAGAATTAACGTCAAAATTCAATGACATTTTTTAAAATATTTGATAGGTATTGTCAAGTAGACAATTAATTGACAAATGGACAAAATCAAATTTACATTAGGAAAATTTTCGTTTCCCGATTTTTTTGCAACCAACTGTACGTTCTTTTAGGGACACTTTTTACGGCGTGATCAAGAATGTCTGAATCTGTTGGTAACAGTGAAAATTTGATTACTTTTGGTACCACTGTAATCTAAACGCATTTCCGGTTGTCACCTATGACAGGCAAATTTGAAATTTACAATCAAAGGTTCATTTTTGTAATAGCAAACATAACTGACATAACCTAACTTTTTTTTAATATCGTGTCAAGTTAGAACATACGGATAGTGCCGATAACGACACAAAAAACACCAATATTTTTCAATTCTTTCATTGCCAAAAGACGCAGTCATTGTTGATCACGCTATATTATTGGAATATGTTTAGTTTACTTGTATCTTGTGCCATTGAAATGTATCTTTTTTGACATTTTGGAATTTTTTTGTTATTAAATCTGTCAAAAATAACATTTGTCTGATTTTTTTTTTGACCTAGTTTAATCTTTTAGTACCTAGATACTTCAGAAGCTATCAATTCCTCTTCATTAATTTGAAAAATATGAGTAATCCACTTCTTGAGCCACTTCCCGAAAGATTCCCTCGATCATTTTTTCCCATCGAAGATTTTTTTCCAATTTTTTCACTCCACCAAAGTAGAATCCAAAAACAGTACATTCTTGAAAACTTTATGACGCATTTAAATCTCCTGAAAAACGTCCCAACGACCACTGGGCGTGTTCAAATTGCAAATACCTCCCGAAGCACCACGTTCTGACAATGAGATATTAATTATTGTTTAATCATCTGCATTTACGACGTCCATAAACCGGACAAAGAAAGCCACAATAATCGCCATTCTCCCATCTCAGGTGACGAACCTCATCATCCATCGTAATTTTTTCGCCGCGGTGAAACTCCCATCGCGGCTCGCGTCCTCTTCCTCTACGGCCATCAATACCACGGCAGTTGTTGACTTTGGTGCAGGGTCCCGGGGCCAAATCTGTCCCACAATTCGGACATTTCTAGCTTTCCTCGCGGTTGTCGCCTCGCAAGAAGAACCCGTTCGCCAACATCGCAATTTTAACGACATTCATACCGGCCCAAACAGTAATTCTTCGGCGTTTTATCGCCGGATCCGGATAAAAAGCGCCAACGCGGAGAAAATCGAACCGGAGGAATTTACGGCGGCGCAATTACCGGAGTCTCGCCGTTTGCGTAAATTACAAGCAATTTCGGCCCTAATGGCCCTGTTATTGTCATAACCGTGTGCATAATCGCCGGCGACGCCAGACCTCTTTGAATTTTAATCGGAGCGGTGACGTCAAGTGCATCCCACACCGGATGGCGCCCTTCTTTGCGGGAAAAACTGTCAAAATCAGCGGCACGGATCGCCAACAAGCCGCATGCATAATGCAAGCCGGTGGCTTTTACGGCATCGATTAGGTAAGAGCGCGATTTAATGTCTTGTGTTAGAGTGTGTGACCTTCGAAGCTATGCAGGTACCTGCACCGCCGTCTGCAGAGGTACCAGTCGCAGGTGCGGTCGGCCGGATCGCAATTGCCTCACTGGAGTCCCACTTTGACCGGGAAATTCGACGCCTTCCAGGAATGCCGGCGGTTCTTCGGCTCCTCGGGCGGGTTCGCATGTTTTCAACTTGTGTAATATGAAAATGGAAGAGCTGGCGGCGGCCAATCGCGCGTCTTTGTGCTTAGAACCGGCCAATGGCGCGTTTTTCTTCGGCTTCTTCCACCATTCCACTTTTTCGAAGGAGTGTACCCAAGTTGAAAATTCATCCAGGTTTTAATTTATGCAATGGTACCGTTGCCAGCCGGTGCGCAAAGTTCAAACTTTGTAGCGCCGACGAGAAACAGGGACGACAGCGTTTTTACAAGCCTGCTGCCAAGTGGGACACTAACAAAAACGTTTCGACATTTTTCCAAATCGACCAGCTATTATTATGAAATGTTGCGCAAATGGCTTGAATTGGTTGATGTGTTCACAAATTAAAGGGTTTCAAAATGCCAAGATTTTAAAGAGACATAATAGTATATTAAAGAACGAGTTTTATAAGGCACGAGACCCAAATGTAGAAAACGAGCCGTAGGGGAGTTTTCTATGGGACGAGTGCGCCAATGCCCTTATAAAACGAGTTTTTTTATGTTATTTTTTAGAATTTGCACGCTTGTCTATGAAAAAACATTTCGACCATTTTAGATCTCTTGCTTTTCATTTTTTTATCACCTCGCACATTCTACGTAGCCACTTTGTAGGTTTTGGCAACAGTTTAGAACAAAAACTGCGCCTAATTTGTGAGTGTTTACAGTTCGGGAAGTGGAAACGCGACGTCACGACCACCGAACCTCGTCATTCCGGACCAAGGACCTCTGCGTACCTCGATTCAGAACTAATTAACGAAGAAGAGAACCATCACGAAACGTCATCGAAAAAGGCAACTCTAATCTCCTGTGCGGCCGCCTCCCTAAATGGGTGCGTGCACACGATGCAAATTCTCCTCCATTTGCATAAAAATCTAATCGAGACCTCCGATCGAACGCGTAACTTTCGAATCGGCGCTGCATTGTCGAATTCGGGGCCCTCGACCTCGTCTAACACTTCTTTTCTTGCCGCACTAGCTGTCCCTCTAGAGGAAATTCCTCGGTGGTACCGAGCCGACTCTCGACTGCAATAGTCGTTGTGCTGACTCACCCTGTATTGGCAGCGCCTTATAAGTCCCCCGCGCGTACACCAGGTGTTGGCAACCTCGAGTGGTACTCCCGGCGATGTGTCTTTTGTTCCGCTATTTTTTCCACTTGGTGTTAGTTTTGCATTCGTGTCTCTGTCATTTGGGACACCCATTTTCGTTCCTCCATTCATCAATCACCTGAAAATTTAATTGTTGCGAAAATCTCCGCCGGTCACGACTGCACAATTTACCAAAGTTAAAAAGCTGACGATGATGAGTGCGGCGTTTACGTGATATAATGGCGGCATTAAAACCAGAATCAATGATGGAATTTTACAGTTACAGATCTAACTCATGCAGTCGCATTACGGTTATTTTAATCTTCTTTTTCACGATATCGATTCTACCTGCATCAAAAACACTTTACCGGTTGCCATTATCGACCCAATTTATTTTTTTCGCCGCAATCATGTTTATTGTCCAAGTTGTTTGTTCGACAAAAGCAGATCCGTTTCGACTTTCTTGTCCAAAAAATCGATCGCCTAAATACTTCCATAAACGAGAATACCTACGTAATATTCCCGTTTGTGAAAGCAATTAAGCGTTTTTGCGGCCGCAGAATGTGTGAGTCATGTCTGAGCTAACGCCGCACGAATTTGACGTTCCGAATGTGACTTTGACATTTCGAATGTCATTTTGACCCGACTGTCACCACAGACAAACAAACGAATGAACCGAAAGAACCGCAACGTCGGTGCATCGAGTGTGACGTCACCGGGAAATTGCCCGTTTCAGGTGGCCATTAGAGACGCTCGGCCGTAATTATTGTGGTCTTGTTTGTTCGGAAAACTGTCCATTTTTTCAAGCGGTACAGTTGGCGCTAGAAACTTGCGGCTCGCAAACATGGCGGCCATTTTGCATCACTTGGAAAAAATGACACACTTTTGTTGTTGCAAACGTTGGAAACATGATGTGTCATGTACTAATGTGCCCTCTATTTGCCTGTTGGAGAGTGTTGCTGCAAGACAGGTGACTTGCAATCTGGATTACGCGAGTTGCTACATATTGCGGTTGTTCTGACAAATTTGCTCGCCTAAATATGGAGACTTGACAAAATGGCGGAGAAAAGTGATATTAAATTGCGGGGATTAGTTGACCATGGAGAACATGAGTTTGAGGCAATTATGATTTACAAGTACATAATTGAAAAATAATACTCTCGCATGCAGGCAGAAAAATGTTTTGAGTGTTTTATTTACCTATTTTAGTTAACACGCGAGATCCACACAAAATAATTTGGAGGATGGACCGGTCCCGCTCAACCACTTTATTTGACTTCAATTTGATTTTTTTGTTTTTATCGCCGACTCTTTAACCACTTCCTGCTGGCTGTCAGTCGATTGACTTATATCCTTTTAAGCGATTTGACGCGCATTCCTCTTCATTTTCCACACTAAACGCCGCAACATTTTTTCCCTCATCTTATAAATAATGTATAACTAGCATCAATTCATTGTCTGTAATTTTCTCCGAGCATTTATTAATTATTTCTTGATTGCCTGGAACGGGTTGACGGTTGTCATTTCCGGTTTTTGTAACAGTACAACAGCAATGTCATCACAAAATTACACCATTACGGCTAAAATCTGACAATCTTTCAGTCGTCGGTCCACGTGAGGTTAAGCATAATTGGCACTTTAAGACTACTTAAGAAAATCAACGGGAAACAAATGAGACTGCTGGGGATATCTACCAATGTGCCTGACTGCACTATGTGATTACATTCATCACAAAATGATTGCTTTCCTGGTGTGAAAATTTTCGTGAGGGAATTGGAATCCATGCTAACAGTTGGGAGTTGGAGTCGGACTACACGCCATTAGAAAGTCTCCAGTAATTCATTCCGAGAAAGTAATTTTCATAAAATCTGTTCGAACTTAAGAACACATTAAACTACAAGAACCTAATACGTAATTAGGAGTGGTTCTAATGTAACTGTAGTTAATTGGGCAGCAAGAATTCGTTTAATCGAAATTTAACTAAATCTGGAATTGGTGTCTAGACGTGGCCAAGTCAGTATTGCCAATGGTGGCAGACCGACATCTCTATCTCTCCTCTTTTGATCAGGAGAAAAGTGCACGGTGCTCGTTTTCTTGGAAAGCTGCTGGTTGGATAGTCCTGCATTACTATCGCTGAAGAATAGAAGGTCCTATTTACTTTTGGGCGCCCTTCTGCAAGAACTAATTCCTTGCAAAGACCTTCCCTGATCACCTATGCATCAATTCTGATAAATTCTATGAAAACTTGTTTCAATTAGGGTAGAATGTGATCATTTATTTATTGTAGATCTTTTTTTGTTATTAAAAAAATGGCTCGCTGCGAATTCACATTTAAAACTAAAATCGTGATCTACAGTTTATAGTTTAGACCGGGAAGTAAAATCTATTAATTGAGCTATAATTTCCGCTGATCACTTTAAACCATTAAATTTCAATGCACCTCATCTGGGGGGAAATCCGCTAAATTGGCAACACTGAGCTCAAGCCTGTAGTTAAATCTATCGAATCGAATTGTCACGTTGCCAAGTCAAACTTTGAGCTCTTTGCTTACAAAATTGTGAAACTATCGGGTGTTCATTTAAATTTCCGGTCAAGTTGGCCTTGAAGAGTCGATTGTGAAAGCGCCACTCGTGTAAAAACACAAACAACAGTAAGATTTAAACAGCTGATCCGTAATCCGCAGTGCGTTCACAATCGACTCTTCAGCGCCAACTTTGACCGGAAATTTAAATGAACACCCGTTATAATGGCATTGATGTAATGAGTGGAGATTTTAGAACAATTAAAAATTCGAAAAATGTTTGCTTCTACTAAAATGTCTGAAATATTTTAAGATCCGACAAGTATCCACCAACTTTGAAAAAAATCTATAAATCGGACAAGTTTCGGCAAACTGACAAGAAGGCCATAAATTTAAATGTATTTATGGGCGAATTTCCAAAGTGCGGAGGCTTTACAGCAGATACCTTTACAACAGGTACTCTTGCAGCAGGTACCTACTAAATACATGAAAATAAAAATCTTCTCGGAACTTTATTCTAAACAAGATAACTGTTTTATGCTCAGAGCTAAGTTGTTCTAAGTACCTAGTCCAGTGTTTCCAACTGGTACCAAAAAAAGACCAATCACGAGATAAATGTTGTATACTTTCAACGAATAGGTACAACGTTGAACAAGTTTATAATTACAGCGCGACGCATTAAACGATTTTTGTTTAATTTAAAGTAAAAAATTCTCCTTCAAATTCAAGGTTCGTCTCAAATCCTTTATTAATATTCAGTAACATTTTTGTTTTTCAGTAACCAAGTAGTAGTGGGTATGCATACATTATTGTGGTGAGGACCACGACTAAAAGCAATGGTACTACTGGAGTCCTTCCTTTGTAAAACAGTAAACAAAATATTGTGACAGAGTTTTAATAAACAAACAATGTGGGCGATTTTTTTGAATGTCCGAAACCACAAAGCGAAAACGAACAACACATAAAATTTGACTTCACTCACAGCTGTGATATTTTTGGGAAAACTATTCCAGACGTAAAAATAAAAATAGAACAAGTTTTATCAGGGTTGATTTGGCGCACGAGTCCCAAGTGTAGGAAACGAGCCGTAGGGGAGTTTTGTATGGGACGAGTGCGCCAATGCCCTTATAAAACGAGTTTATGTTATTTTTTAAAATTTGCACTCTTGTTTTAATTTTTAAATAAAAAAATTAAACTTTCAAATTCTAGGGAATTTTGTATTCATTGGTAATTCAAGGTAACGGATGCAACTACATCTGCAATAGAAGTTTGAACATTAATATTGGAAGTTTTTTGGTGTAAATGACAATAATACACTGAAATATTGATAAACATTTTCTTAGAGATCTATTAAAGTACGAGTGCTTTAATAGATAGCCATAAACGACTCCAAATTGAATACAATAATAGACCTATTAGAGACGCAAATTCTAAAAACATATTTTTTATACTCATATTAAACCCCAGTTCTGGAATATTTGTAAAATTTTTTGATCAAGACTTTTATTAGTGCTAAAAGAATACTTAGATAATGTAGTAACACTTTCAAATACCATCCAATCTTCTTCTTCAGAAGCATTCTGCGTCTCACAAAACCACTATGCAATACAATACAGTTGGTGCAAAAAAAACGGGAAGTGGATACATTTTCACAATTTATTTTATAATGTGAAAACTTCTTCAAAATTCAATGACATTTTTAAAAATTATTTGACAGGTACTGTCAAGTAGACAATTAATTGACAAATGGACAAAACCAAATTTACATGAGGAAAATTTTCGTTTCCCGTTTTTTTTTTTTGCAACCAACTGTACAATATTTTTGCGGTTGTAATAAATTTGGGTGTATAAATATTGTCTGATCCAGGGCTTAGGTGTCTCGGTTTCGTCCATTGTAAACCACGTGTTCTGCTATCTTAAGTGTACTCTTAGGCAACTGATTAACTGTGTTTCAGAAAGATTAAATAAAAAATGAAGAAAATATATTTGTTTCCTCAATTCCCTCACATTTATAACAATTTACCAACAAGCTGATCCGAAAAGAGGACGTGAAAGGCAAAAAATAACGATATTTGACGGTCTCGACATGTGAATTCAACGCCAGATTTACGTGTTATTATTGAGACGGTAATTCTGTTACTTACGGACGTAATTCAACGATTCGGTCCTAGAGAGAGCACCGTGGGGCACGAAACGACAAATTTGCTTGGTTTGCGTCAAAACGTGAACCATTTTGAACGCACCTGAAGTGTCACAATTTGACTTTTCTCGAACAAACAATAGCGAATAGTTCCGGTGCCAACTTACAGGATGCAAAGTCACCGTTGGGCTCGCAAATTGGTTCGAAACGAGTCGAATGGCTTCGAAATTGCCATTTCGGTCTGAATTTCGCAAATAAACCGTTTCGACATGTGAAATTAGGTTATGTAGGGTCGCCTCACCGCACGTCGTCCGACACGTCAAATGCGTCTATCACCTGGACAAAATGGCAGCGATCGATTCGATTTTGTCGATCCATCGATCTGAGGCCTTTGATGTCGTCGGATAAAGGAGTAAAATGTGCAAGGAACATGCGGCGACCGTACGAATTATCTAATTATATAACCATAGAATAAGCGACTCGGATCCAGTTACCTTGCGTTAGACTGTACATACCCTTCTCCACGATTGGTGCACGGCTCAGGTAGAACCAGTCTACGCGGCCCCTTCATACGTGCACGGCAAAATTGAGGCTACGAGTTACCTGGACGACAAAATACTCGAAAAGTTGCAAGTTCGGCGGCTGTTGTGCCCGTCGATAGTGTGTTAGACCGCGAACGTCGTCGTCGGCCCCTCAGTGTACGGCACCGCCGCACCGCGTGCACCCACCGCCCCCGACTACCTGTTGAACACGTCGAAATTTCGTGCAGAAAGTGAACCGCCGCCCCAGCGAGCAGTGACAGTGTCGGTTGGCTACAGCGGGACGATCAAAACGACGAAGTGGTCGCGATTTCGCGTCGAGCACGGCCGCAACAGCCCAGCCCCAGGTGGCGGCGCGACGTCGCACGCCCCCCGCGACAAGGCCGGCACATCCGCCGCCTCCACGCCAGATCCGCACGGGGCCGAACGGTTAATTTGCCCGAAATCCAACAGGTGTCACGTGGCAAGATGTCGGGCAGTTGTTTATAATCCGTTTCGCCAACATGAGGTGTTGTTGTTGACGCCGTCTTCGAGAGGAACCAGATGAGCATCAAAGGCCTCAACATGATCGGGCCCCACCATGTATGCGTGCTGTACGTGGCCACCGCCGGGCTGCAGGGCTCACTCATGGGCTCCGACGAACAGGAGATCGTCCTCCTCATCTATGTCATCGTGGACGTCGTCCAGAACAAGGTAAGCGCCCCGCGAGAAGCTCCTCGCGTCACGGCTGTTTATTTGGAACCAGTGCACAACAACGTGTTGTTGGATTGTCCTTACGCAACCAGGGGATGGGGCCCCTCCGCGCCTTGCAACAAAGAACCTCCAACGGACAAATTAATTAGCGCTTAATGAGAGATTCGCTAATTATCGTCGGGCCAAAGTGGCGGCTTATCGCCCTGCCTAATCTGCTGTTTACACTCCGTGAATTGGCCTAAGATCGGTAAATTTTATCGAGTGGTGCACACTTTGATCGCACCTCCAGTTGCCAACTCTCTGATTAAATCAAAATTAAAAGTACACAGTACCGTCGTAGCTTCTAGAAATTTCTTCCTCTCTGCAAATTGATGATGAAGCTAATTTTGTTTTAATGAGACCTTTTTGGGGAACATGTTTTGAATTACATAACTCAAAACAAGAGTGTATACACTGGAAAATCCATTTGTGAACTGACATAACAAGACGAGAAAAATGTTAATTGACATTTTAATGTCATCCTTGATTGGATCTTCAAGATTTTCTAATTCTCGTGTTTTTTGAGTGACGAATCACGATTTTTATATTATTCTTCCTCAAGTAGGTACGGTTGGACAACCCCCAAAAAAATTTTCACTCTACGATGGGGAACAATAGGGTTTATATGGGTTATAATCTTGTTCGACGAGGAATATTGTAACTAGAACTACAGGTTTGACCATTTTATTATTTATTCCTTAGAAAAGATTTCAAATGGTAACTACTCAGGTAGTTTCTCTTCATCTTTGAATTTTGGTCCACAAGAAAGACTTTTTTACTTTCAAGAATAGCTCTATCGTTCAAGACTTTTCTTGTGATGTATTTAGTGAAGATAATAATAATAATTTTATGTGCCCAGCGAGCTAAGAGAACGTAAAGAACTTGTAATAAAATAATGTTGATTAAATTGTATTAATTTATAATATGTTAAAATAAAAAAATTATGATCAAGAAAAGACGGTTGCACTCGTTAACGCCAATTACGAGAGTCATAATTCATTTTTAAATTCACTGGAAAAAGTAAATTGCAATATTTGTTTTATTTGTGTTATCTTCTTCGCAACTGTTATATAATATAAATCCGGTGAATTTGGAGGCCACCAGCAAACACAACTGTTGAGTTATCTTAATAGGTGTTATTAAAAATTTTTTCCACTTGGGAGGCCGTGCCCTATCACTCTGTCACATTATGTTGTCCTTAAATACCTGGTTTTGGTTATAAATTTTATCGTCCCATTAATACGGTGTTCCTTGAAGTTAACATTACTGAAGAGATAACTCTTCAGCAATCTCCTTCTATTGTCGGTGCACACCTTGAAAAAATTCTCAAAGTAACACGTCCCAATAAATGTTTGGTTTGCGAATTGTCCTCATTAATGAATTTTCAAGTTTTAAAAGGAGAGTAGGTTTTAAAATAAAGATCTTGGTTTAAAAGCATTTATTTTTATGAAAAACAGAATAAAATTTTGACAGATGTAAACATAAATAATGTGATTATAATATAAACAACTAATCTAAAAAATCAAGATAATTATTTGTTTCTGAATTATCTCTGAAAGTCAATGTTGTGTATTTGGTTTTTGTTTTGCAATATGGTGATATCAGAAAAATTTTGAGAACCGGATAATACAATTAATGCTTTTTATGGTACGTTTTTTCCGTAAAAGATAAATTATCGCTGAAGCCGATAAAATCTGGCAAAAAGTCAGTTTTTCGCTGCAAGATGTGTCAGTTTTTTCAAGCAACAAAGAAAACGCATAAATAATGTCGTGGAACTTGGCTCGTTTTAACGAGGGCCCAGAGTTTCATTTCTAAGCAATTTATGTAAAAAATGGTCGTCTTCGATTAATATTAATGGTGTGACTTGCAACAACGTGGAGTGGGCCAAAGGTCGTCATTATCGACATTGTCGTCGACTTCTTCGAACAAAAGTAGTTACTTGTATGACAAGGAAGGAAATGACACTTCAGACGTCTTTAGAAAAAATCGTCAAATCTTAAAACAATTTTTTTCAAAATTAAAGCACACTTGCCGGTGCCGAGTTTGCACTTTACAAACAATTCACTAGTGTGTCTTGTTGTCACGAATTCTTGAAAACCAGAGTACGGTGGTGATGTCCCCAAGACATCCAATTTGATTTATTGGTAATAAAAATAAATGACCGAAAGAAATGTCAAAACGGACGTGTCGTTTTGTAATTTTAGTTCACAGAGACGATGATGTGGCAAAAATGACCCTGGGACGCGTACATCGCAGTTTTACGCGCTGCGCGCGTGTGTGTACCCTTCCCACTTATATAAAAAGTAGTGTTGCCAACTCTTTTGGTCCCTAAAGAGAGAGAATTAGATTCTTTGACCCTAAAACGAGGGAAGAAATATTTTCGCTTTGCTTTCTGTTGAAGCAGCGGAGAAAATAATTTCGTAGTTGGGTGAGGTTGTCACCCCGAATCGCTGTTTTGTTGCAAACCGTTGCGAAACGGTGCCGAAAAATTCCCACAAGCTAAATCACCATCCACTCCCATGTCGTCCATCAAATGGGGGCCCGGTTGACAGTGAGCGATTCGCGGATCGAGAACCCCGATGCATGGAGTATTAGATCAGCTCGGAGAACGTTATCGTCGAGCTGAAGGTTCTTGCGTGCGTGCCTCGAAATATTTAGGCAAAGTCTGGAAGGCAAGTCATGAGCAACGCTGTAATTTTTCCCAAATGATAATATTGATTGGTGGTTACGTGAGCCGCCGCGAGACATGACATATTCGCGTTTTTTCCGATCGCGCAGTCAAAACCGTAATCGAGATTCGCCGAGTTTTTTCGAAATTTGCTCTTGAGCTTTCTAATGAAAGTAAGCCGAGTCGAGGTCCCTAAACTGTTTCTTCCCACAAAACGGTGAGACCGAAGAGTCGACGCTTCTTAATCGAGACCAATTACGTCTAATTGGAGACACACGACCCAATTGCGCGAATTCGTGTGATTTACACGAACAAGTGTCGAGAGATAAATTCGTTCGAGAGCTTTCTAATCGCAGTTATGATTTCGTCGCTCCAGGCAAGAATTGGCGAAAGCATCCGGAAGCTCGAAGTCGTCCCCAGGGCCGCTTGGCAACCACCGCAAGAATTTAACGATCTTTTTGGTTGTTATCAGCGTTCTTGACGCAAAAAATCCGGCAGGTCCGTTAGAAAACGCTACAGGACCGCATTCCGCGCGGACACGAAAAGCGAAGAGAAAGTCGCTTTTCCGAGGATCCGTTGCAAAATCCGCGCATTGTTCGAAAAGACCGCAAGTGTGGTTGACCCCGCACGCCTAAAATCCATGTCGCAAGGCGAAGCCAGGTGGAAGTCGCGTCGCAGCTTGATCGGCGCGCGGAAAATGACAGGGCGACTCGACGAGTTTTCGTTTTGGTCTTTTTCCAGGTTCTAACACGGGTTTGTACTTTGCGCGGGGACCAGAATGGTGGCCGAGAATTCGGCGGCCATCTTAACGGGCGATAATTGCATTTTCGACCCGAGCCAAACCAAATAATGAAGTCATTCGAATAATGCATTCCCAAGGACACCGCGAAGAACTAGTTTCGCTATTAATATCATCGAACGCGCGAAAAAAATCGACTAATTGACGTTGGAACGCGCACCGGACGAACGGTTCGCGTTTTCGAAATCCCAACGACGGTTCCACTCCAACTTTCAATTAGATTTTGGGAACCGGTTCTCCGTTAAATAATTTATTAGTCTTAACTGTCCTGGGAGCATTTTTAACAGAGGAAGTATTAGCAGTCCCGCGGCTAATTAGTGTTCGATTTTGAATAATCGCCGAGTTGTCGTGATGGCGGCAGGATGCGACCCGAAACGTCCACGACGTGACGCTCTCCAATTGGTCCCCCGAAACGCCGACAACAACAACACTCCACTTGCCTGAGGAGTGCTCCCAGCTTGTCGAAACCACCTGGTCACGTGATCGCGGGTAATTAGCGCCCGATTAGGGACCCTCCGGGTTGTTTACACGTCGGACTCGTTTGTTTACCGCATCTGATCCGGTTGGTACCGTTTTTTTTTTTTTCGAAATTTTTTCCTCGAGAATTTTCGCGATTCGTCTAATTGCGCAACAATTACGTTCCCTTCTGCTGTTAAGTAATGACTTACTCGAAGCACCTTGGCTGAATAATGACTTCGACCAGTTTGGTCGCTTTTTTCAGTCGCAAAGGTCACTGGAAAAAATTTTCTTTAACGTGGAACGGTCGGCGTCACCCGTCGAATTGTTGCATTCGAAATGACTGACGTCACCGGCGTTTCCTGAATTAATATTCACCGTACGTTTCCCAAACGGGCTGGTTTTTCTCCGCGGCCAACTTTCCAATCGAGATAATTAACGAAATCGGGGGCCGGAAGTGCAGCCCCGGAAGCTCTCACGCACCCCACACCGGTCATAAATAATTGAACAACGCCGCCATGGTGGCGTTGACGCCGCCGTCTGCAACAAGTGTAACTCATGAATTATGGATTCGGTGGGCTTTCTGGCGGAGCGCCCTCTCACGTCATCCGGCTCGAAGGACCGGAGCGGAATGAAAGTCGAGGGAACGGCGTTTTATCGCCGTAAAAATTCTATGGCATTCCCAACGATCTCACCTTCTTGGACTCGAGCAAGTGAACAGGTATCTGTTTGAGTAACTGTTCACGTGCTGAACCCAGTTTGCGAGCGCTAGGACATTCGATGTCATTTAACCCGACGCCCATGGACTTCTTCACCGCAAAACGGGCACGATCGCGTTACGCAACGCGATTTTTCTCGGACGCAATCGATATTTTGCGGGGTTTTTCGACGGGTTTTGACGCCCGAGAGGGGCCGAGGGGGACCTGCACGTGGACATTTGCATAAACAAGAGATTCTACGATTGCTCTCACAAATGCAACTTCACATTTTCTGATGGTTTCCTCGTCTCTTTTGTTTTCCGTGAGAAGTAGTTTTTCCAAAAACGAAACTCAACTGAATTAATCTCGTGTACGCCGCCGAGCTTTAGATAGCGCGTTTCTACATAAATATACATAAAGGAAAGTTCCAACTTGTCCGCTAAAAATATTTACTTCACAACTACAGTTTTTGTCAGTTCGGTTTTTTCGACTACGTTGTTTATTTTTTTTGATACTGATTTAATCGTAAGCTGGACATTAGCATATGTTCTACTTAAATCCATAATTGAAGGTTAAATTTAAATTATTGCCACATTTTGCCGGCGTCTGGTCAATTGTCATGTTTATTTTGCTAGGGATTAATTAGGTATTATAATTGGTGGGCAAAATAAATTAATAATTAACGCAGACGTAAATATCTTTTTATGGAATTGGGGAAAATTGTTACATTTGTTTGTCTTATACGTAAACAAAAATATGCAACTTTTACCAACATAACAAAATTAACATACGGCCAATAAACAAACTTTCGATTTCGTCTATAAAATGTAAAACATATTCTGAAAGTGGTGTAATTAGTCAATTGAATCTTTAATTTTGTTAAGTTGAGTAAAAATCTTGATCAACGAAAATATTATGTAAAAAGTATCGGGTTTTCATTTAAATTTCTTCTCAAACCGACGAGTGGTGCGTTCACAATCGACTCTTCAACGCCAACTTTGAGGAGAAATTTAAATGAACACCCGATATTTGCAATTGACAGAATCTAGTTTGTGGACTGAAATGAAATGACAGTGACACACAAATAGCAAATAATGGCATTTATATTTATATTTTAAAACATTACTGGGACAACAATAATTATTGTCATTGTCATTACTTCGACCACATTTGTTATCTTTTTTTATATATCTTATCGCTGCATAAAAATAAAAATTTGCATATTTACCACAAAGTAAACAATTATGAAATTTTCTGGTTTGGTTAAAACCAGTTAAATTTTAGTTTTTTGAAAACAGATATTTCAAGTTTATTTCGTACTTTTATTGTTTCCAAATTTGCAATTTTTTGTCTCATGAACTACGTATATTTTTTTCGTCTTATTAGTTACATATTACAATATAAAAATAAAAATTTGTAAATTTATTGTACCTTCAAATACAAAAATAAAGAAATTTTTTGGTTTTTGCCAAATAAGTACATATAATCTGTTTCAAAATTAAAAATCCACCAACAGTGCCTTCTACCTCGAAAATACAACCGACAACGTCGCCAACTTTTGTTTTTAGTGTGTCTGCAAGTGTCAGAAAAAAGTGGGGTTATGAAATCAAACTGTTATACAGTCGTTTTGGTCGTAGTTCATCGTGTTTTTTATTCTTATTTTATTATTTTACTCAAAAAGTATGATATGGTAGCTAAAACCTTTTTGTACATAATAATTATTTTGTGTTTTGTAAATAAATTCAACAGTTCAATGTCAAATTTTGGCGGGAGGTTGAGCCAACCCAAAAAAATTAAACTTTTTCTAGGGATTTCTATTTTTCTGCCAACATAATTCAACAGGTGGTGGATTTTTGATTTTGAAACAAATTTGATGTGATTTTTGATTTCTATAAAAAATATTTTTGAAAATTTGTCAAGACAGTGTTTCAGAACTGTAATAACCAAAATTATCCAAAGTTTAATTTGTTTACTAAAAGAAACAAAGATAAAGTAATAACAGTTTACGAATCACCAGGTATAATCAAGCAACATTCTGGTTGGACTAAATGAAATTGTGATTGGTGGGTCTTTGGGGCTTTTTAATTAGTCACTGAAGTAAGTAGAGGTGGTGGATTATATCATGGGCTGTGACCTTGGAATATCTGTGCGAAGGCAAAATCTCTAAACGAAAACTGAATGACGATGTTTTCCGGTCGGTTTGTAGCGCCTACTCGAGACCGAATTCGTCGTTTGCTCAGAAATGACTCATAGCCCATGAGAAAATCCAACACTCTACCAATTTTCATGTTGATATGTTTTGAGAAGGTTTTGGTTCTTTCTAGCAGCTGCAACAGATTTTGAAGTTTCAAATCTGCTATTCCTTTTCTTTTGTCTGGTTAACTTACTCTTGCACTGTCGAGCTTCCAATATATCTGCAAGACAATCTTAACATGGCAGCATTGTGAGCCGCGGGCCAAAATTGTGCATTAATTGATAACTGACGGTCTTCGGACGGTCTTCCAGCATGTTCGCCATTATTGCTAACAATAGTTCATTTAACTGTACGATAAATCCAATCCATTGTTCTCGACCCCAACACTAACTAACGCCAGTTAAATTACGGGACCCAAATCGACAGAAGAACAAAGATAACCCGAGATTTCCCTCGCACCGATTATTTTACAGCGGGTAAAACACCTCTTTACGAGCGCCATAAATCAGTCAGGTGGGCCCTTCCGTCATCTCCATGGATGTGCGTGCCACAAGGAATTTTTCGGGCCGCAGAATTATTCCACGACTTATTAATTATGCTCGTTGTAACTTTTTAAATCGACTTGTTTGTATTAATTAGGTGAAATTCACCGAGTCGTGGCCACAAGTGGTAGATCATTGTTTCTTCAAATCTAATTATCATATGAGTAATTCGAATTTCTTCGCGCAAGGCCAAAGAGCTTAACATTTTCTGAAACAGTTGACATTTAGACGCGATCTTATCACCTTATCGAACAACTTTTTGCGACAATTCGACTTTGCCAGGGCGTGTGCATTTTTCTCCAGTTGAAAGCACACAAGCACTCAATGGGACTTAAATCGGGTGTTCCAACGGTCATCAGTCAGAAATCAGGCTCATTAACACGCCATCACGTGGGCGACAATTAAATTCAGATTTGCACAATTTCCACACCAGATATATCAAAGCTGACAGGTGACATTTGCAAGAGAATTTTTCGACTCTCCTAGACAAAGACCACATGGATAAATCGGTGGCGCACTTGCTCTGCGATTGCGGCGTTTCAGAAGCCTTCCCCATCTGATGACTGTTAATTTACGACCTGGAGGAAGACATTAACATGTTTCTTGCGCGGCGAGGTCCGTTGACACGTTTATTATTTATGAGGCGAGATAATTTCTTCCGAGATGGTCTCGTTCTGGTGCAGATCCGCGAATGCTTTTGGACCTGAAGAAGTGACGACGGCGGAAGAGACAAGTCCTAATGTACGACCGCCATGAAATAGTGAAAGCTGAAATTAAATTAATAATAGTCGTGGTGACCAACTAGCATTTTTTATTCTTAATAATTCGGTGGTGTTGCGTCAGGCGATCTCAGATTTGAGAGCGACATTTATGTTATCTGAAAGGTGAGTTATTTGCGTCGGCGATCGTGCCCCAAGGGTTCATAACTCCTCGCGCCATTAGCCAAAATCGCACTCGATACCGAATTTATGTCCGACACTTATCGCAGAAATTCAAAGACTTGGGACCAGTTCGAGGGAATTATGACCGCGCTGCTGCAGTCACTCAAAGGATTACCATCGACAGTTATGATTTGATAACATAGAATTACGCAGCGGAAATTAATTTGGAGCGTATGTGACATTATTAGAATTCAGTTTGTTGACCTTGACAGAATGTGTGTATCGAGGCGCGAAGAATTTGACTTGGGCAAACAGAATTTGGACGAAAACAAGTGACAAAATCGAATGGTATTGCGATTTTTAGTGTAGGTGACTTGAGTTGGTGTGGATTTCTGTCTGGCCGAGAGAAGATGGCCGATTGTACACGTTTACAGTAGTGGTGACAAACACTTCTGGGTTGTTTACCGCAAGAACTGCCTTCATTAAAATCGAAACTGACTCATGTGTTTTGAAGGAGGTGTAAATCAATTGTTTTTTTTTGGGATTTTTAATTTTTTTAATTAAGGTGGCACCATTTTCCCACATGTTTTCAATGGGGTTCAGATCTGGAGAATGCGAAGGCCAATACGTAACATTGTTTTCATTGAGAAATCTTTCCAACGGGTCGCATCATTTCAAGAGGAACTTTGATCCATCATGTCAGATTATTTTTTTATTTTCTGCCTTGATAAGACAAGACAAGGGTTTGTGTCACTTTTGATGGTTTTTCTTGGTTGAAATTTCGCCAACACACAAATTCTGCCAAGTAACAACTGCAAAACAAATGACTCATTTGAAAAATTATTAACCACGTTTGTGATTTCCTTTATAAGCATTTTTGTTCATTAAGTTTACTAAAATAATAATTATTATTATTTGTACTCATTTAAAAGTTGTTCTACATGGTACATGCTCCAACTACACTGTTTATTATGTTGTTTAGCTTAATGATAAAATACTGATAAGAATCGGTCTAACCAATAATATTTATACAGTGCTGCAATAATTATTACCTATTACGTTGACAGGCAGGTTAAGTAACGTTTAAGAGCTTAATATCTCAAAATAGTAAAATCGTCAATAAAAATAGAAAACCAATTAATGTTGATTTATCGTTAAATCAATGCAAGGCAATTTATTTTAAGGCACTTATGTTGTCATATACTCAGCGACAATAATTTGTTCAGATAGCAATTTTTAATTGAGCTTAAACTTGACTTTCGGTGACGTTGATCACAGGTTTAGGTTGGACAATTTACAAAAAAAGGTTTAGATTTTAGGTTCAGGTTGTGTCAGGTGCAAGTCTTGGGTTTAAAGGTTTTCTAGAATCATATTGTTAGGTTGTGGATCAAATAGGTTCTAATTTAATGTACCTGATTGGTGACAAGATTTAGACGAAAAATTTGGGTTGTAAATTTGAACAGGTTGTTTAGGTTTTTTGTCAGAATGATTTATTGTTACTGGTTCATGGCATTAAACTAGAAAAGCCATGTGAACTTTTTAAGTAAAGGTAAATTAGTTGCAGAGAAAGAAACCTCTAGGAAATATGCTTTAAAACAAGGAAACCGCATTGGTGTATGTTTTATAAAATATGATATACAGGGTGTATATTTAAAATATGCCGAAATTTTACCTACGAGGTTATGGGACAACGTAGAAAACTAAAAGCAGTTAAAAAAAATTTTTCCTCAAAAATTAAATGTCAATTTATTTTTTGACATAGAATTTTTTAAATATTTTTTCCGAGTTCTACATGAAGCCAGTAGCTCGCGGTTAAAGTTTGGCCGGACGTTTACCTAACACCCTGTATATTATATTATATTACTATACGATTTGTAAATGTCAGTATAGAGCTCTGCGACCTAAAAATATTTATAAAATCAATAAAAAAAACACGTTCTATGCTTCGAATCCTAACCTCACACCTCACCTACTTTTAGGTTTAGATTCTTTTAGAAGTTTACCTGGTTAAAGTGCGTCTATCGCTATTTTAAAACGACCTTTTGCTTCCTTCAGTGGTTTATTGCCCGCTAACAAAGATTGTCGTAAAAGTGGTGAGTAACCGACCCTCAATAATCCGTGTTACAGGGTAGGTAAATAATGCCCTAGTAATGAGACCATCATAAACGACCCAAAATGTTAACTAGTGTTTAAAAAGTCGTTTCAAAATATCGGTAGACGCACTTTACATGCGCTTTAGGAGAAGATCACAAAAGATTATCTTGATTTAAAACCGTAGCAGTTTTAATTTTGATCAAGTCAGCATTTTGGGTATTTTAGCAAAACATTTGAAAATATTTTTCAGTTTGAAAATTGATCCTAAGTACAACAGAAAATATAACCTTACAATGAAAACAACCTAACCTAACACAAAGTGTCAATTTCCTTTAGGGAATTTAGTTATCACCAAGGTACTGGCAACAAAAACACTAGGTGGTCATAGTCAACTCGGTCCCAAAAAGATCGTGAATACAGCTAAGAATTATTTTTGTCTTAGGTCAAGCTAAAATTTTGCAAAATCTAGTTGAATTCAATCACGAATAAAATCAATTATTCTAAAAAATTTACCCTCTGAAGTTAAAACAAGAATAAAGAGTGATCACAAATTTGAAAAATTTTGGTCAGAATGACAGTTAGAATCATTTCAGTATTGTCTTTTAGAGAATTTAATTATTCTAATGGGGATTGTGGAATATTGTTCGAAAAGTTTGATAAACTTGGAGAATTATTCCGCTCCAAATAAATTTAAAATTCAAGAGCTGTAAAAGAAAGTGTATTTATTTATTTGTTTGTTTATTTATTTGTTCATTTCAAATGCAACACAAAATACGAAGTTTCCAAATTATACACAACAATAACAATAATAATAATAAATATAAACCTTTCACGAGAACAGCTCTTGATTTTTTAACCTAACGTTGGAATAAAAGTAAAAATTGTATATTATGCAACAAGTTTTATAAACGACACTTTAGACACGAGTTTTATGTTAGGCACGAGCGAAGCGTAGCGGAGCGAGTGTTTAATAAACGAGTAACGAGTGTCTAGAGAAGTTTATAAAACTTACTTTTTCTACGACCAAATAAACAAATGAAACAAGCAACTTTTTTATTAAAAGTTAATTTAAACGTACAAACTAAATGAACATACCAAATAGGAAAACTTTTAATGATTGAGACAAATTTAGTGGATTGGCACTCCCGAATAATTGCTAAGCCTAGTCATTGGACTCATTGGTCAAAGAGTTGTCTGTTGATTCTCTTTCTAGGTTAAGATTCTAGAAATAAAGGGACACAATTTCATTTATTTTGACTTTTGAACTGTCATATTTGAATTTGACAATCAAGTGCACCAACATAAAATCGTAAATGTGTTGCCAAACGAACAAAAACAAAAAATCAATCATTAAAAGTCACTCGGTATTAAAGTGTAACGTGCACACTGCCAGAACAATTCAAGTTGGCTTTTTAACAGGTTCACTTGTTTTTTAATTACCTGAAGACAACAATCTTGCATTCACGGATGAAAAGACGTCATGTCGATTGATTTGCTAGTCGACCGCTTTTTGCGTCGATCTTTGTAATTAATACACTTTGTAGAACAGCGAATTCAAAGAAGTGCATCAAGTACTGTAAAAAGTTGCAAGACTAGACCACCCAATACAATCTTCTTTTGACACGACTCAACGTGCAAAATCCACAAAAATATATTTACCAACAACCGTTCTACCATTAGCAACGACCGTTTAAAAAATTGTGGTCAAGCAGGTCGAGGTTTTCGTCTTTTTTTACGCTTTGACATTTTCTCCAACATAACCCCACTTTGATCTTCATTTTATTGGCAATTAAATCATTCAAAACACAAAAGAAATCATTAACGCTGAGTAGAGACGTTTGACAGCTGCGGAAACAAAAGCACCACCCACTTGACGAAATTTTTTGAACGCTCTTTACAAAGTTGGAACCGATGATTTTTATTTTGTGGTACTTATCTGCGCTTAGATAATTTGATGTGACGAAAACTACACAACAATGACAGATAGCTTATCTCTAAAACGAAATTGTAAGATTGGACAAATAACAGTTTAAACTCTACAGCAGATAACGTGATTTCTAAACCAGTAAGCACATTTCTATTCAAATTTGAATTTTCTGATTGTAATGTGGTTTCGTAGTGTTATCTACAAAGTGTGACATAATTTCGAGCCCCACATTTCGGAGATGCAGACCTACATTCGATAAAAATTATTTGCTTTATACTAAATTATCTCAGGTCAAAGATCTCACATTGTCATCATCTGATGAGTAATATTAACATAATAATTATTAAAATGAGTAAGAGATAACGTCAAATCTCTCACGTCAACGATTTTTTGCAACGGTACAGCGTGTTAAGATTTGTTGTTGGTCGATTCTGCATTTTTGAAATTTCGCTCGTCATCATCAAACGAGCCAGCCATTTCCTTTCCGTTTTCACCTCGTTAATAAATGAATGCCTGCGTATTACACACAAAAAGGACACAAAACGGATATCCTCTCCCCTTCAATTAAATCCGGCGATTGCGCCACGTACCCCTCGCAGAGTCCACAGAAACTCTCACAGTCCACGACCTAACTGTAATTATGTTTATTACGGTTTGGGAAAAAATCGGCCAGTCATGGCTGAATTAAAATCGGTCATTACCAATCTAACTGTAAAATCATTGCAAAACCGAGAATTTTATTTGTAAGAGTGTTGTGGCGATTCTCACGTGACGAAACCCGAGCCACCGCTGTGATTCCCACAGAGCGAATCGAAGAATTGTTCCTGCTGCGTGGCAGGAGCGACTCCGGTACTGATTCGGAAAAAGTGCGCGCAGCAGGAGCGATTTGGGTGTTTCCCCTTGACATCGCGTCGCTTCTTCATTGTCTCGATAAACACACGGCGAAGACGTCCTTGACTCTCGAAATGACTGTATTTTCAGCGTTACATAATTTGTTTGTTTTCGTCGGTTTAACTTCGTTTGTTAAACACAGTGTAGCCGAAGAAGAATCGCCGTAATCATAAGGATTTAAGTGCAGGACATCGGTAATGATGTCTTTCCTCTGTCGGAGCGGGCCGCGATATCGGTGCGAGAGGAAGTATCACGAATCACGAGTGATTTTAATGACCGATCAGGTTGGAAGTCGCGATGGCATAACTTGCAAACTAAATATTGGACGACAAATACATAGTCGGAATAAAAAGTGACGGCGGGTGCGATTGATGTGCCATTACGCAATCGAGACGACGGTTTTTGTCTAATGCAATTTAATTGTTTTCGATAGCGTAATTGTCCGTTATAAATGGGGTGATAATAATTAACGTCTTTACAACCAATTTATCAACGAGAAACTCGTTTTACTTGTGCCTCTTTTTTCATCGGGTCCAAGGCTTTCCTACATTTAAATGACTCTAACAATTACAATACTTTTTTTCACGACCATAATCGATGATGAAAATATTAATAAAGGTGATAATTCATCGAAGAGCCATTTTTAATGAGGCAGAATGACGGGTAATTTGCTTCAAACTCAAATTAAAAGTGTCCTTTTGAACTCTGCTTGCTTTAATGGACAACGCAATTTGAACGTTCAATAGGTCAGAAGGTTATTTTTATCTATGTACCTACGTACAGTCTATAGCGCAGAGGTCGTTTGACTGAAAGAAATTTTATTCAAAAAATTTTCAGTCAGATTACCAACAACCAGAATTTTTTTAACAATTTTTTGAACAATTCTGACCTGAAAATCTCTGTTAAAAATGAATGTCTTTGTGGAAGTTGAAGGTATCAGGTATCTTTGACAAAATATTTATGAATTAGAAAACTTTTCAAGCTATCTGTGCAACTTGCATGAAAATAATTATGCGAATTTTAAAAGCTTCAATAAAATTGGAATTTGATTAGGACTGAAGTTTAATCGAATTACACTGTAAATAAATGTATGAAAAATTACAAATTTTGCATGAAGGTGCTTAGGTATATCGCGCGTTCAAATGAAATTCTGGGCTGAGTAGGCGTTGGAAAAATTAAACCGTTCGGAACAGTGTAAAGTTTGAATTTCCCGCCGTTTGACACGGAAGACATTTGTTTATGTTTAATCGGGACATAACTGAACATGTTTGTTTTCAGCAAAGGGTGCCCTTAGATATTTGCTTCGAGAATAGGAGTCGTTAAGTTATTCTATTTTTAATGTAAAACATTGCAAAGAGGGAAAAAAAGAATGATTTTTTTGGCTTTAAATTGTAGGTTAGCTGTTAATATACTCCAATTAATCTACACTTTAAAAAAGCACAACAATTGACGGTTTCCAACGCCTTCCCAACCCAGGATTTTATTTGAACGCGCGATATAAAATAAAATTGAGAAACTTTTTTGGGTATCTTGGAAATTATTTGAATATCAAAATTTGAAGATTTTGTCTCTCCTGAAGAGAGAATTTTGTCGAAGGTACAGTAACAAGACGTATACTGTTTTTCTTTTGGTTTTCCTCTTTTGTCAATTGTATTTCACTATTTCTCAAAAGTATTTCATATTTACGTCACTTCGGCATTTAATAGAGATAGGAAATAGTTTTGGGAAATAGTGAAACACAATTGACAAAAGAGGAAAACCAAAAGAAAATCACTGTAATTTTTTTATCGGATACATTTTTCAATTTCACGAAAACTTTTTGCTTTAATAACAATTTAACGAGTTGAATTTGGGCATTTTTATTTGGTTAGGCCCGAGAGCTTTAGCTCGGGTTTAACCTTTGAATAAAAATGCCCAAATATCCACTCGTAAAATTGTCTAAAGCAAAATTGTTTAAGTGAAAATTGGGAAATTTTTCAGATAAAAAAATTAGGTCGTGTTATTTTTCGCAAGATTAATTCCAGAACACAAACTTTAACGTTAATTATTTATTTATAATACCTACAGTTACTAACAACACAATTATTAAAAACACTTTGAGAATCTGACAGGAGTAGCCTGCAATTTTAGTCACTTTTGACAGATGACAGAGTAGTAGGACGTTTTTATCGGGATAAACATTTTTGATTGGATGGAAGCAAGCGCTCTGATTGGCTGAACACGCACGCTTAATTTATGTGGGAATTAATCACAAATAATAATAACATATGAAGACATTCTGACGTGGATACCTTGTAAAAAGTGGACGTAATGCAAAAAAAAGTTAACACAAACAGTGCTTTCAAAGGAATTACCATTACTTGATAGAAATATACCTGGTGATAAAATAAAATCTGGCCTTGACGCCGTGCATTCTAGTAAAATTATAATACCTAAGTAGATATTGCCGGCACGTTATAGTTGTGGATTGGGAGACTTGTCGTTAAGTTGGCACTACGAGGAAAAATAACTAGGCGGGCTTATAAGGTATGTATTTGGAATTTATGACAGATTTCTCACTAACGTACAGTTCAATCATAATTTGTACGCGACCTTGACTTTGACACATTTAAAACGTTTTTACTATGTGTATGTATTGATAAAAACTTTTTTATTTTTAAAATTTGAGTCAAAGGATTAAAATTTGGAAAAACTGACGAATATTTTTTCCCGAGCCGATTTGAACTTTGGCAAGAACTTGTTGTTACATCATATTGAAAAATGTGTCTATTTTAGGCGTCTAAAATTCGGCAAAATGTACCTAATTAAATTTAAAAAAAAATTATACTTAGGTATTAGGATATTAAGCATTTTTTTCATACATTTTTGGGCGTTTAAAATGTGCAATTGGTTATGCGAATATTAAAAATGAAGATCTTTATGTCATCGTGGACCCGACTGCTATTTGGAAAAATTCAAGTTCAATTAAAAAAAATTGATTGATTTAATTTTTTGTAGATTTAAGAAAGTTATAATTTGCATCAACAATGGTACAAAAATGAAAAGATTTTATTTTATTTGTTTGTTTGAATGTTACTTACTTAAAAAAAAATGTTATAAGTCAAAGCGTACAAATCAAAAAGACGATCTCCGCTTGTCAACAATAAAAAAAAAAAGAGCTGTTCCACGACACATTTTTTGGAACGCTCGTTATAATTATCTGAACGTTGCATTTGAAACATTTCTCCATCTTCGTCTCGAATATCAGTTTCTAATTAAAATAAAAAAGATTCTTATTTGTTATCATTCCACAATGTCATATTTGGAACAATTTCCAAAAGAATTAAATATGTAGAAAGAAAAACCTCTTCCTCTTGTAATGTTAAATCCGGCAGTTTGACAGGAGAATAACTCATTGGATTACCGGATAGTGAAAGATTTTTTTATTCTAGAAAAATATTACGTAACTTATGGTTATTAAAATCAGTAGAAATTAAGAATTTTACATAATATCGGGCGTTCAAATGGAATCCTGGGCTGGGAAGCGTTGGAAACCGTCAATTGCTTAGTTTTTTTAAAGTGTAAATTGACAGTTGTAATTAGAGCATGTTGACAAATTGACAATTAACCTAAAATTTATAAACAAAAAATCTTTCTGTGTTTTTTTCTTTCTTTGCAATGTTTTAAAACATTAAAAAATAGAATAAAGCTAGTGTGACACGATAGATGCTAAATTTCACAGAAAATTCTGTAAAAATGACAAAGACAGACTATGAATCCTGATCGTTCATTGGTCCTGATCGAGGGTCTCTCTCATTTTCTAACAAATTTTCTACAAAATTTAGCATCGTGTCAAACTAGCTTAACTAAGGATTCCTGTTTTTGAAGCAAAAGTCTAAGAGCATTCTTTGCTGAAAACAAACATGTTGAATCATATGTCCATTAACAAATGTCATTCGTGTCAAACGGCGGGAAATTCAAACTTTACACTTTTCCAAATTGTTTACTTTTTTCAACGCCGACTCAGTCCAGGTTTTCATTTGAACGCCTGATATATGAAAATTCTTTTTTTATCAATTTTCGAAAACAACAAGGACGATTTAGCTTTATAAATTGATTTACATATTTTTGTTAGGATTTAACACAAAGTAACTTGACGTTTGTATTCTGCGTAAAAATCACAAGTTTACTTAGATATCCTTCTAGATAGTACGTCAATTTTTTACTACGGAATAATATTTTTTTTGTAAAAACCTGAATCATAAAACAGTAAAAAAGTCGATTTTCAACTTTCGTCGATGCTATTAGTCTTTTTGCTCGTGAAAAAGTACCGTTTGAAACGTATCAATTTTTACACAACCTCCAATCAACAGCCACACACCACGAACTCTAACGATTTTTCCGAAATGTGCATAAAACCACCGTCACCGCTGCCTCCAACAACATTGCATATTTGTCCGGTTGTTGCAGATTGTGGGCGTGCAGCAGTACCCAATCAGGCCGCAAACCGCCGACATCAACGAAAATATCCTATCGGAACAGCTCACATCTGAATCGGTGTTGACCGACGAACTCATAAAGTCGACCGGAAGGCAGCTGGAGGACGCCCTCAACGAGTTCGACGCGTACTGCAGCAGCCTACACGTGGACCCGCACAGCGCCGGCTTCAGGTTGGTGACGGACGGACAACTCCCGCTGAGGCAATGTCTCTACCCGGAAGCCTGCAGGAAGGAAATAGATCTGCCGCGGTACTACAGCACGTTCCACGACCTCCGGAAAGAAGTGGCCAGGTTCACGAGGAAGACGGACGAGCTGCCCCAGAGCGTCCCCGACATGCTAGAATGTATCCTTTTGACAAAGAGACGTGATGGCGATCAAACGGCGACGCGAGCGGACTTCCGCTGGTTCCACGCTTTTAAAACAGAGAACCGCGCCGGCTCTAGAATTCGTAAAGAGTTAATGGTTATAATGACCCGTGGGTACGGTGTGGGCATGCCTTTCTAAAATATTTACGAAACCGATCCGTTCATTTATTATTTATAGTTCTGTTAATTGCCGTAGATGATTTGCCTCTGTAGCGAAACAATCGCGACTCGTGTTTATGCTCTGGCAGAGACACAGAGCCGGCGAAAAATCCCCGATCTCGGTGTGCCGTGGTCGTCGCATAAATTAGCTCCACCCACCGCGTTTCGATGGTTGCCAATTGAATCGTTGCCACGGCGATCAAATTTAAACAACAAACCACTCCAAAGTGACACGACCCAGAAGATCTCCGCTCTCGCCCCAAAAGTGATTTGTTTTGCTCCGGAACCGTCAACAAGATTGACGTCACTGACGGATTCGTGGAATTTTTGCGATTTTTCTTAGTTTCTCTGAAAGCTGAAGCGGATGACCTGAAAAGTGTCACAGCTGACGTTTACCGCGAGGGATCCGAGGCGGTTTATGCAGGGGACCAGTTCCAGCTGGAAACGGCTCCGTTCGCGAAATAAATTAATAAAATTAGCGGCTTTTAAGAATGTCGATGCGAAAACGTCACAAGAAGTTTAATATCGCATGGCAAAAAGTCGCGATTTTAATTTTTAATTAAGCCAAGTTGGAAGCATGTAATTTAGATGAGATCATGCCAGGTCTTGATGTGATTTTTAAATTATTCCCAGGTTGATCTGACGGTGCAGTTGACATTTAGATTGAACTTGATAAAAAGAAGTCGAGCCGAAAGTGGAAGTTCCAGATATTTGGGGTTTCGGAATGGCGACCCAAAAATATTTTGCACGTCAAATAAATTTTAGTAAAATGTTTACAATGTTTTAAGGACGTGTAAAAGCAATGTAGGGACCTATTGGCTGATTCAAAATGATTGTGGCCAAGTACCTATGGCAACTATGTACGAAAATTTATGTGGCAACTGTGTGGGTAGGGTAGAGTTGATATTTCTTTGACAGTTCATAGTCGCGCAATTTTGAAAACTGTCAAATCAATGTGTAATGATATCAAAAAAATCAAATGCACGCTTATGAAATGTCATACAAATGACAACTCTACCTCATCCACACAGTTGCCACATAAATTTTCGTACATAGTTGCCATACTTGGCCACAATCATTTTGAATCACCCAATATTTTAAAAAAGAAGAAAAGTGCTTAACATTGTTTTGATGAGTTTAAAGTAAGTAGGCAGGTTGGCAATTCATTGCTAAAGTGTCATAGCTGACTGATTTTTTTTTACATTAGACGAGACTAAAATTCAGTAAATTCATTTATGAAAATTAGAATTTGACAAAAAAATATGTTGACAAAAATTTAGTTCTGTTCATAATATTTTTTTTGTGTTTTTAAAATTGTCGTTTTCCCAGAATAAACTAAAATTTTTAAATGTCTAAAATTTGGAATGCAACAAGAAAATTGACTTGATTATCCTAATTTGATGATTTTTTCAGAAGTTGTTTTAAGAAAAGACTTCGAAATTTTAGGTTTTTGAAAGCATAAATTTTAGTAAAGAGAAAATCTCGCTTTAGAATTGTGTCAGTGCTGTTTTAAAATGTTCAATTATCTCAGCCAAATATTTTTGATAAGCTTAAAACGTGAAGGTTAACAAGAAAATATTCTGGGTTCCAAAAAATGTGACCATTCTAAAAGGCCAAAATGTGTTATTTTAAGTTTTCTTAAAATTTTATTAACCTGAAACATGCAGTCTCGTACTTAATTGCTTGGTGGAGTATTGATTACAATTTGACGATATGTAATGGAATTCAGTTAAAAAGCTATTTCAAGGAGAGAAAAACTTGTATTGCATTGCTGCATTGTTTAAAATTGAAAATTAGATAAAAAAGGTAAGAAAAAGCACGTGTTCGTTGCGATTTGGTGGAATTTTTTTTGAACATTTTCTAGTAAGTATATCGGATGTTCATTTAAATTGATTCTCAAAGTAGGCGTTGAAGAGTCAATTGTAAACGCACCACGGTTACAGCTGTTTAAATCTAACCTCACTTTTTGCGTTGTTTGTGTTTTTACTCTGCAGACTGACGACTGGTGCGTTCACAATCGACTCTTCAACCCTAACCTTGAGGACAAATTTAAATGAACACCCGATAGGTACAAAGTAATTTAAATTTCTTTAAAAAAAATAATTGAAACATGTTGCATTGAAAAATATGTTCGTTTGTTCATTCTAGGTGTTTGGTTTTCAATAGTGGGTAATCTATTTTTTGAAACAAAAATTAAAGCTCAGAAAAATAAATTCATTAATAATTTAATAGATACGTAACTACAAATTAATGACAAATGACAGGGAATATTCTTTGAAGGAAATAGTCAACAGTAATATCCCGAGTGCACCTTAAATTATCGATAATTTTGTCGAGTGGGCCAGAGTTAGATAAAAAAAGGATTGAAACATTTTTGCTACCTTAAACTAATGCAACTTTTTTTGTCTTTTTCTTCATTTTATGTTTTCAAATTATATTTTGTATTTCATTTCTCTTTTACTTTTCCTCTCCATTTAAGACCCAGTACATAAAAGCAAAAGTTTCTGGTATTAATTTAATCTTTGACATCATTGCATTATATCTACCAACCTACCTATTTATTAATTTTGAATTTATTCCTAAATTAATTTTTAAAGTCTGCAAAGATCAAAAAACAAACAATTTTAAATCAATTTTTTCAAAAACCACTTCCCACTTCTTAATCCCTTTTCACGAACAGTCTTCTTTTTAATTCCAGTTTAAATTTTTTGCACGGGTCCGCTCCAGCCTCGCATTCTTCCACATCCGCCCCTTGTCTCTCCGTGGACATTTCTTAATCTCACGAGGGTTGATCTGAATAGATTCCTCGATCCGAACGCGCCCCTCATTCTATCCGCCCCTCGAAACTTCCTTCTCCACATTCACTCACTACTTCTCTTTAATTCATCAAAACCATCTGTGCTGCAACAATCACGAGTCCATCCTCGGAGCCAGCTTTATCTTCCCGCCCCATTCCGGTCCGGAAAAGAACCGCTCAATCAGCACCTGCAGAATAACTTCTTGCGCAAACAAGCGACGACCACAATGTACAAGTGCCGACCCGTTATCGGCAAAAATCCGCTTCCAACTCGCCTACAATTAACTGTGCAGTTACCCGGAAGGTAGCACAACGCGACAAAAACCAACAAGAAAGGAAGCCACGGGTAACAGCAGGAGAGCGCGATTAAAATGAAAGAAACGAAAAGACGCGCGTGATTGCCACTCCGGTCGTCGTGTGGGACGCAGCAGTTAAAAATTAATCGCGATTAAATTGTGTTGCGGTTTAATTGCACCGCTGTTGATGTCGTTAAACGCGAAAATCGCCAACTTTCCCTCCGATTATTTAATTATGCGTTTTCAACGACGCCATTAAAATGTAGCAGGACCGGTGCTGTTTTTGCACAAACAACTTTGTGTATCTCTTCGTTATCGCGTATGCAAATCTGTCGGTGAATTCGGCGGTTCTTCGGCAGGCGTACCAACCGCGATTTGAAATAATGTTATGCTCCAGCAACGATTTTTCACTCTAAACGACTCTGCAGGAGTGAAAGTTGATCAAATTTGTCCTTAATGATTTCATCCGAGCGGTTGCCAACCTGATCGGTCGACAGGTGCCGCGCGCCGGCGAATACTTGACATTGCAGACGTGCCAACTGTTAGACCGACCGCGAAGAACAGGCTCCTTCCGGAGGTTGCGAGCGAGCGGGCCAGATGTCAGCACGAGTGTTTGCTCCACGCTCTGACCGCTTCAGATTGAAATTTAAAACCTTCGCATCGTAAAACCATGGACGTGCCGGGCCCTCCGCAGACGACCAACGCGCCTCGACGGTCTCGTCGTCGCGCGATGTGCCTTTGTTGCGGTTCGAGGGTCGGCCCCCGCGGAGGCGGCGTCCGCGTGAGATTCGCCGGATTATATCTGCGTCGGCAAAAAATCAACCACCGCCGTTGACCGGAGCCGCCTCTGGTCTCCGTTTGGTGTATTCACGTCGATTTTTTTCAAAGTTATGCGCGACATAACTCGATAAGAAAGGCAATGTTTTGTGCCGATAACAATGCATGACCTGTGCCGCAATCGTTTCGCAGGGGAAATGTTTTAGTCGTGCGAATGCCGCGACTTAACCTACAAATACAGGTGAGTTCCACAGGTGTCCACTCTTTTCCTTAACGTCCAGACAGATTTACAAGTCAAACCCGAGGCCGAGAATGAGTTTTACAAGAGGGAAGCTAAGGACATGGTCAATATTGTACAAAGGCTGATTTTAGAAGGTGAGTGCGATTAAGTGTTGTGGGGGCGTCGCAGGGGGGTGCATCGCGACAGGTGGATTCACACGTGAGACGGTCTACGGCCCAAGTGCGGTATTTCGGGACGCCCTGTCTGTCTCTTCGTCGCCCAAAACTCGAATGCCAACAGATCTCTTGATCTCTAGGTAGTTCGGAACGGTGCAGGTGGCAGCAGTGTGACGCGACTACCGAGAACACCTCGGCACGAGTGAAATTCTCTTTTGATCATTTGTGACGGCACGCGTCGGGTAAAGTGGTCCCTAGACCACATTGTTGTCGGCAATGACAGTCGTAAAGTTTCACCCACCGGGAGGGTCATAAATCTTGCCACAGCAAGAATTCATATCGTACAATCGAACTCTTGTTCTGCCATTGGTCTATCCGCACCGTCGGACATAGCGTGATTCACTTGTTTGCCACAGTTGCAATTTTAACCAAACAGTACCGCTCTGGTCGTTTTTTCTTCATGTTTTGTGTGGCAGATTTGGATTCAATTCAATTCAAGGAAAGGAATTAAGTGTCACACAAAATTGATAGCTTTGCGTATGTTGCAAAAGTAACGACGCTTCCAAATGTAATTGCTTGTAGATAAAGTAGTACTTTACAATACAAAGTAGCACGACGTGGCGGAAAGTTGATATGGATAATTGTAGAGTACGGAGTTTTTAAAAAGTAGTGTTTTCGGCTTGATTGGAATGTTTCTGCGGTTTCGGTACTGGTGGTACTCGAGAATTCAGGTCTTCATACCAGGCTTGGTACCTAATTGTCCGTCCGAATACCGCTCAAGACTAGTTTTCTTGGTGATAATTTTTAACGACAAAAGTCGAGACAGAGGTCTGACCTGACCTTATTTCTTGCCATAGTGCCTTCGTACCACCATTTCGCCGATCCCAATATCATGTTTACCAACTGTGTTGAAAAAATACAAGAAGAGCAAATCTTCCACACTGCAAGATTCTCACTACATATTTTCTTTTTTAATTGCAAAACAGTTGAGCATTTTTTATCATTTGTCATATTTCGAAAAATTTGGATAAAATCCAGACGATATAGTCCAATTTTTACCCTTTTGCGATGACGTCATTATCTAGTGTAGTAACTTTACGTATGTTTGAGCTAGGATCAGAAACAAATTTGAATTGATCATAAATAACTATAAATGTGTCAAATTTGTTGACAATTACTTCGAAAGGTTATGTTTGCAATCAATGTAATAAGTGAAAGAAATTAAAAATTGTCAAATTGACAGAAGCATAAAATAACCTCAAAGTGACCATCAATAAATAAACGTGACTTTTTTTTTTGTTTTTTTTTCTGTTTCTGTCGTTTCAATAAAGAGAAAGCGAGGAAGGAAATCATGACGTTACCTCAAAAGGGTAAAAATTGGACTATAGGTATGTTTGAGCTAGGATCAGAAATAAATTTGAATTGATCATAAATAACTATACCTAGGGCCAGTTTACAGAAGCGAAATTAAGTTCATCGTAATCAAATGCGGGATTAACTAAACACGTGATCAGATTGAACCAATCGAAGTTTCGGATTCATGGGTTAATCGCGCATTAAAATTTAATTCGAATTAAATATTTAATTCTCTTTCTATAAACTGGCCCCTAATGTTTCAAATTTGATGACAATTGCTTCGTAAGGTTATGTTTGTAATCAATGTAATAAGTGAAAGAAATTGAAAATTGTCAAATTGACAGGAGCATAAAATAACCTCAAAGTAACCAACAATAAATAAACGTGCCCTTTTTTTTTTCTGTTTCTGTCGTTTTAATAAAGAGAAAGCGAGGAAGGAAATCGTGACGTCACCTCAAAAGGGTAAAAATTGGACTATACTTGCTCTTTAAAGTTTCTGATATTATTATAAATAGTAAAGTATTTGCCAATTGGAGATTTTTAACGGTACCATTGTGTTATTTTTGCCACCACTTTGTCAATATGACATTATCAGTTTGACAAAATGGATGGGAGCGATAAAATTCAGTACTAAAAAAAATGAAGGGCAAATTTCGAGTAGAAGTGAATTTGGAAGTAAAAACCTCAAAGGCATCAGATAAAAAAACGTAAAATTTGTTTCAAAATCAAAAATCCACCAACACTGCATTCTACATCGAAAATACAACCGACAACGTCGCCAACTTTTGTTTTTGGTGTGTTTGCAAGTGTCGGAAAAAGTGGGGTTATGAAAGAAAACTGTTGACAGTCGTTTTGGTCGTAGTTTATCGTGTTTTATTTATTCGAATTTTATTCTTCACTCGAAACGTGTGATATGGTAGCCAATTATTTTGTGTTACGTAAATAAACCCAACAGTTCGATGTCAAATTTTGGCGGAACGTTCTGCCAACATAATTCAACAGGTGGTGGATTTTTGATTTTGAAACTGAATATATTAAAGTTGTGGGCATATTCCGGAACATGTGGAGTTAAGGACAGTGACATACTTAAAGTAAGTCATATTTTGTGAATTTAAATTTGTGCAGATACCGACGTTATCGGCAACGCATTACCATGAATTTTAATGGTGTCTATGGTAAAATTTCAACTTTGAGGGAAAGCAAACACGATAGAAAATGATTTGAGTCGGTTTGCACGTTCTTTGTAGCAGTTGCGCGAGTCGTGCACACCTTTCGATGACCTCCGCAGTAATCAATCCATTTATAATTATCACACTATTTAAAAAAATGCATAAAACTTTTGATTAAAATTGTGCTCGAGTAAAAAGAAAGCAAATCGATAGTGTGCAATGAATGGCCTCCGTCACCGGCATGAAATAATCAAATTAATTTTATTACGTACGAAAGGACGCCCGCTGAGCAATAAACAGCGCCGCCCAAAAACGCCTCTCAAAACCGAAAAACCTCGGGGAGAGTTTCGAATGTTCGCGATAGCGCAACTGTTCGCAGCAGAGTCCGACTCACACCGCTAAAATCGAAATTTCTCCGCGTCGTACCACCCCGTCTCGGGTTGCTCCTCCAGATTGGCGCGTCTTTGTCGGCGACCCCGAAGGGGTGAAACCCGTCCAACCCTCGTCCGGCGGCCAAACCGCCACAGTCCGGTCAGTACCGCTCGTACCGCCACGGAACGCAGAATTTTCCCCTGGGTGGGGGTCGCGCGTCGCGTTTCCTCATCGTCAAGAAATTCGCGTCTTCCGGATGCGCCAAGAAATGCCAGTCGGCAGGTTTAACGAACCGAAGACGACCGCATAAGCACATTTTAGTTGAATTGCATTTCGACCGGAGATGTCGCGGCCTCGAAAGATGTCCGGTTATTGATTGGCGTTCTTGTTGCAGGATACAGGTTCGAGGTGCTGGAGACGGTAAATCTGACCCTGGAGCCCGGAATATGGTGAGTGGAGCGTCAGTTTTAGCCGGGTTATCGCGGGGCCCCTTATCGGACACCTAGAGATCGGCTCGTCATCGCTGGCGCGCTCCTGTCAAAGTCCAAGAGACTTGCGAAGGGGTTTTGGCAGCGGGTGCGGGACCAGTGGGACGACGCTTATCGCGATTCGGAAATTCGTGCGTTCGCTGCATGAACACGACTTTTTTTCCTTATCAGTTATTGAACAGAAACCAATCGCGTTTGACATTAAGTGCCCCACTTCTTGCCGCTGATAGCGGTCCACGTCGCGACTTCCATCTTTTTCTGGGACACGGTGGCAGTGCCGCCGCGACAGGGACGGCGACTCGCTCTGACTTTTTTTCGAAACCGTGCTGATACCACGTTCGCTTCTTGAATTTTCCTTGGAGTCGATTTTGTGGCAGCGACGCGGCTCGCCTTTATCGCAGCGCGTCTTGTTGTTCCGATTTGAATTGTGTGTAAATAGTTCGAACGAGTGATCAGAGCGACCTGGTGAATCCGTGGAGGTAGGTTCGCCGACACGTGTTGCCGCGAAGCCAAATCGTCGAGGCGTGCACGTTCGATGAAAAACTTTCAGGGTTGGCGGCGGCGGTGGCGTGCACGACGACGCGGCCCCGCTGGTCGATGGGGTTACATCACCGCACAGACACGATTAGATCCGGCTTATCGCTGAAGTATTTGTTAATGTTGTTTATTTTCTGATATCTTCGTCAACGCGTGTTGACCAAATCTCGGCCCGATTGCGACGCGACATTGTCCGATTTTTTCACGTTACAGTTCCAAAGACGATGAGATAGACAGCAACTGCGTGGTAAGGGCTAGAGGACTTCCGTGGCAGAGCAGCGACCAGGACATCGCCAAGTTCTTCAGCGGACTCAATGTCGCCAAGTAATTATCTCTCCGCTACCGCTCAAATCCTCCCATTGGTGTAACAGGTGGTTGGAGGACCACCCACCAAACCCATTTTCAAAAAATCTCCCAAAAACATCCATTTCCAAAATCTCTCCGTTCCCAAACAACCATTATCTTATCCACCGAAACAATTTAGGTTGAATTTGGCCTTCTGCCGTAATTGTGTTTGAAGATGCAATCAAAACAAATACGATCGACCTGATATCACTTATTGTCTTGGCCGAAACGTTCGTCGACGTTTTATTCGTGACTCAAGTCCCAACCAGAAAGTATCGAAAATTGTTTCTCCTCAGTTTTTTTCCTATACTCTGCCGTGCCGATCAGGTCGGATGCCGATCAGGTCGGACTTCGCCCCCGAGTGTCGATTAAGAGAACCGCGATTTGCAGGGGCGGCGTAGCTCTGTGTTTGTCTCCACAAGGAAGACGGAACGGGGAGGCGTTGATCAAGTTCGAGAGTCAAGAGCACAGAGACATGGCGCTGAAGAGGCACAAGCACCACATCGGCCAGCGGTACATCGAGGTCTACAGGGCCTCGGGCGAGGACTTCCTCTCGGTGGCCGGAGGGAAGAGTTCAGAGGCTCAAGCGTTCCTGTCTCGAGGGGCTGCCGTCATCGTACGCATGAGGGGGCTGCCCTACGACTGCACAGCAAAACAAGTCGTAAGTTGAATGTCGAGAGAGTAGTGACGTGTTTGCAAATTGGACCAGTCGAGTTTTCGAATCGATTTAATGTGGTTTTGAGCGAATCCAAAAAGTTCAATGGTTTTTGCAAGAGTTTTTCCACTAGTTACGAAAGAAGTTTCGCGTTGTTTTGGTGGTACTGCAGTTGGTCATAAATCTGCGAGGCGTTGATTTTTACAACAAGCCCGTCCACTTTTTTAAACAAAATTTTGTAGTGTCTGTAAAGTGGTTAAAAACGAGCAAAATATTTGACGCTGTTGAAATTTTTTTATGAATGTTTTTAATGTTTGTCATCAATTTTTACCAATTTTCTTGCATTAAAAAACTTGTATAAGTAAATAGCCTTGACCGGAAGTTGATTTATATTAAATTAACCTGTCAAGTCTAGTTTAACAACTTATTGACGTACAAGAAAATGTTTCGAGAGTTGCAAATAGGGAACTTCGAGAGCAGATTAAATATTTATTAAAAAATAAGTTAAATAAATTTGTCGATAATTATGGAATCGTAGAAAGATATAGATTTTCTCGAGGATTTTCTCTAGAATTTACAAAATGGGGGCAGTGACAGGTATTTCGGTTACTTCTGGACATTTCAGATTAATTAGAAGCTGCTTTTTTTTTTGCCGGAACGTCATAGATGTGGATTGGGGACTTGGTGTTAAGTTGGCACCACCAGAAAAAGTAACTAAGGGGGCTTACAAGGCTCAAAATTTAAAAGCAGGTTTACACGTGATCTTTTATTATTATTCTGCATGTTTGTATTTTACGAGTGATAATGTGCCCGACGGAATTAATTAAAAATGCAACCCACAATACATTTTCGAATTTCCGAAAAAAGCTGGCTACTGAAATTAAAATATCCAGCTTTTTTCGGAAATGGCTAAACACAAACAAGAGATTATTTAATATCTAATGCATGAACAAAAATTACCTCTGTATCATTTTCGATGTTTGTAATGTCACTTCAAGTGTTCATTATGCTAGATTCTTGAGGCGCGCACTCACTTCACAAATTCAAACAAAAAATCGCAACGGAACGGGTCAAAACAGCAACACGATCAAAATTAATAACTTTTAAAGCCAAAGAAACGCAAAACAAAGCTCTAAGATGAAAAATCGCAAATCTAAATGCTTGACACTTGACAGCACTGACAATTTCAAATTTGAAATGTCATATAATTTATTTTTCGCGTGGGTTTCATAACAACCAATGAGAATCAGTGGCGCGAATGTTTCAAGATATTACCAACACAATCTATGATACTTTGTTAATATATTAATGTTTTGGTTTGGTTTTTTTTTAACTAAGGATATTTAAAAAACTGCATTCTAGCAGTGGACGTAGTCTATTTGGAATTTATGAGAGATTTCTCACTAACGTACAGTGCAATCATAAGTTTTAAACGACCTTGAGTTTGACAGTCCACATCTAAAACGTTTTTTAGATACTTCACGTCATGTCGGAGCTAAATTCGACATCTGACATATCCAACTTTATTCTTGATTTTTATATCAATATTAGAGTTGCCTGTTTTGATTTTTAATGAAAAACTGTAATAAAAATGTCTGTAAATTGTGGATAAATACTCGAATAAATGCTGTAATGTTATCTTTTTTATATTTGCAGACGTTCTGAATCTCGTATTGTATTAAGAGGGGATTCCTTTTATTTATTAAAAAATAACTGTATTCATTTATGAAAATGAAAACCGTTATGGAATCGCAAACTGACAAGATTATGACGGTAAAAAATGTTTGGGATATTTCTGAATATTTTAGTTCAGTCAGAAATGAGTGATTTAATTTATTCCAAATGAAAATTTTTTTGTGGGTAAATAAAATGCAATTATCAAATTTAATATTTTAGCGAGAGGATTCTCCTTATTTATTAAAAAAATTCTTACTCAAATTGCTCAGCCAATAAATAAATTTTGTTCATTTGTGAATGAAAATCGTTGGGGAAATTCAGAATGATAAATTCTCTCCGGAACTCACAAGATTATGACAGTAAAACGTATTTGGGATGTTTCTGGACATTTTAGTTTAATCAGGAGTTATTTTTTATATTTTACTTCTGTCTCACCTTTGAAACCAAATACGAGTGATGCTCCAACGTCATGTCGGAGCTTAATTCGGCCCCTCATCATCAGACATATTTAATTTTTGTCTTGATTTTTTTATATCTATTTTAGAGACACATTGTTGAATGTTGTGACACTGTAAATCAGTAAAAAAAATCAGGAGTACATTTTATGTTTTTTGCAGATGTCCTGAATTTCATATTTTAATAATAATAGGATTCCCCGTATTTGTTTAAAAAAAATCAAATCCTGAACTGACAAAATTATGACGGTACAAGCTATGTAAGTACTCAGGATGTATCTGAACATTTTTCTTGAATCGGAAGCTGTTTTTTTTTTCATTTTCTTTTTGTCTCACCGTTCAAAGCAAACATGTAGTGACGCTTCAACATCATGTCGGAGCTAAACTCGATCCGTCATCGTCTCATCTAAAATGTATTTATTTTACACATTGTTTTAATTTTGAACGAACGATTCAATTTTTTTTATTTGAAAATCTTGCAGGTAAATATTCGATTGAATGTCGTAACACTAGAAAATAAATGTCACAGGTATATTTTATGTTTTTTTTTTTAATATCTAAAACTTCATATTTTATTAAAGAAGATTCTCCTTAAGTGTCAGCCGATAGTTTTCTGTCAAAATTCAAAATAGGGATAATCTGGCGTTATAAACCACCCACTTTTGAATACAAAGTACTTTTGATGCGGTCATAAATTTAGATATTATCTAAGCGAGCGCTCATTCCTCGACGAAACCGTTTCACCAGGTTTCGATATTTTTATTGTTTCGTCGTAAAATCCGCGTCTCAGAGTCGTAAAGAAAATTTACGTTGCGGGCTGAAAATATTTTAATTTGTTCGATTCCAGTTGGACTTTTTCGCCTCCGGTGAAAATTCGTGCACCGTCTTGGACGGAGCTGACGGAGTCCTGTTCGTAAGGAAGCCGGACGGCCGAGCCACCGGTGACGCTTTCGTCCTGTTCGCCAACGAATCGGACGCCCCCAAAGCTCTCTCAAAGCACAGGGAATGCATAGGTTCTAGGTACATCGAGCTGTTCAGGTCGACGACGGCCGAAGTGCAACAGGTTTGTGCGGAAACGGTCGCCGGCGGAGCTTTTGCAATTTTCCTTTGCGTTTCAGGTACTTAACAGGTCGTTGGAGTCGCGAACCTACGAGCCCGAACCGTTGCCGCCTTTGATACCGCACATGCCTTTATTGCCTCAACATTTTATCACGTCCGGGACCAAAAAAGAATGCATCAGGTTAAGAGGACTGCCTTACGAGGCTCAAGTCGAACACATACTCGAGTTTCTCGGAGACTATGCCAAAAATATAATTTTCCAAGGGGTGCACATGGTGTACAACGCACAGGTGAGTGACGGCGGCGGGAGGCGGCGGGAGTTGATGGTCGGTGTGTGTTCGCAGGGTCAGCCCAGCGGCGAGGCCTTCATCCAGATGGACTCGGAGCAGTCCGCTTGCATAACCGCCCAGCAGAAGCACCACCGCTACATGATCTTCGGCAAGAAGCAGCGCTACATCGAAGTGTTCCAGTGCTCCGGCGAGGACATGAATCTCGTACTGACGGGCGGCATACCCGCCCCCGTGTCACCCGCGAAGGCCACCCCCGCGCTACTCAGTCCCGGTATGTTACCTTCAATAGCGCCTCTTCCACCTACTAATATCCCCCCGCCGCCCCCGCCGAACACCACGGTCGGTCAAATATCTCAAAACATGGTGTCGAACGTGTCGCCGCTCGGCTGGGACAATCCGGCCCTGTTCGCCCAGCAACAGGCCCAGATCATAGCCCAGCAGAACTTGATCGCGCGCCAGAACCAGGCCCAAGCCCAGAACGAAATGATCCTGATGAACCAAATAGCCCAGCACAATCTGGCCGTGCTGAACCAGAACGTCGGTCCTCTCTCGCCCAACAGCTCGATCGCGCAAAATTCCGTCCTCAAGACGCCCCAGATGGTGCCGCACTTGCTCTCGCAGCCGCCGTTCGTCATGCTGCCCCCGCGCATGGCCCCGCTCGGGCTGCCGCGCCCCCAGCTCGCCTACCCCCAGCACCACCTCATCCCCGGCGGGGCCCAGGGGGTCATACCGATGATGCCCCACGTCGCGATGAAGCGCAGCTACGGGGACGCGTTCAACGAGCAGGCGGCGCCCACCAAGAGGGCCTTCCACGCCCAGGGCACCCTCCCCGTCTACCAGCACTTCTACCCCAACATGTAACCCCCCCCCCTTTTTTTTTCTCTCGATATTATTCTCATCTCCCTCGATGTTCTCATTTTGTAAATTTGTACATACTCCCCCTCCTTTTTTTAACGCGACTAAAGTGCCTTAAAATGACAAATAACCGCCGCGAGTGCCGCTCGCGAGACATCACTCGTCCAATCGCGTCCGACGTTTCTCGTTTTCGAAAATTTGAATTTTAGTTATTCAAAACCGTCACTACTCTACACACCCCACCCCCTTGCCCCCCGCGAATATATTTTCGTAATTTCCACTAGATTTAAACGTACTAACGAAAAATTGTTTTTAGATTTAGGTGAATAACCAGATGATTTTAGAGTTTAGTTTAGTTTGCCGTCGAAAAAAAATTTCTTTTTGGAAATGGACCGATCTGGCGCTCGGTCAAAAAATGTGTGTCGAACAGCAAATCTCGTGCGACGCCGCAATAAAAACGTTGATTGGTTCAAGATTTAAGTGCCCATTGTCTGCCGCGGTCGAATTTAATGGCGTCATTGTTGGCGGACAATGGCATTGTTGAAAGTCTTGATGAGGCGTAAAAATGTGTGTACATAAATTTTGGGATATTTGATAAGCCGTCCGGTGCACTTTTGACGGTGTTGGACAATTCGCTGCAGCTATTGCAAAGACTGTGTACTATAAATACGATAACCATGTGATCCTCGAAACATTCCAGACTTTTTTATTGTTGTTATACATATCTTGTTGAGATTTAGATGCATTTTTCGAGAGGGGCGTGTTCGCCGCGAGATATTTTTTGATAACCGATCATTTTTATGTGTAAGACAGCTTTTGTCGTAACAAAAATGTGTCCGCAACTAATATTACAACAGTTGGATTGGGTTCTTTCTACTCGTTGAGATAGATCTTGGTGCGGGACGGTGTCGCCGGACCAGGAACGAACCTCCGGGCCCGGAGCCTCGTCCCTGGTCGCGCCCCACGACAGAGGGCGCTGGGATCGCGCGGAGTAGCGAGTATGAAATGAAATTGTACAAACTCACGCATACGAATTGATGATACTTATTGGGTTTTTTAATTTTATTTAGTTTATAGATTTTTTTTAATATACCTGGGACCGGAGCTGTTGATTGTGGGGCCAGCTCGCAATCAGCACCTGCGGCCGTTTTGTAGGTTAGTGTAAGCCTTGCATTTCCTGAGCTTTCGCTAGATTTTTGACGTGTCTTGGTGTGTGTGCTTTGACGTGGCTGCATTTCGCTCAGTCGGTGGTAGTGGTGGGGGCGGGACGACACCGGCGGTCAACTCAATGTTTGTTTCCCTCTGAGTCGAGTGCGGCCCGCCAGAGCGATTGGTTGAGTGGGTGAACTAACATTTCTCTACGACTTGATTCTTGGCCAGTTGACAGGCTTCATCTTTACTAACTTACACGACACGTGTCGAGTGCGCAGCATGTGCGGTACGGTACACCCGGGAATCCCAGGACATTCATGTCTAGCGAAAGTTTCGTCAAGGAAGTGAACAATATAACTCTATGATCACTTATATTTCTGTACTGTATGCAGCTCTTTTTACTTCATTACGATATGTTCTAATTATTTACACTTAATTAATAAATGTTTGTCACAATAATGCTTTGGGTTTGTTGTTAGTTTTCCTTTTGCTAAGTCGTATTGCTCATTTTTGTCACTCGCACCTTTGCTACTTGTCTCAATGTTGTCCTAACCTAACAAACATAAAATGAGCAATACTGTACCATGTGGGCTAGTTTATTGGTTATACCCGGGAATGGAGTCGTTCGTGGTGTCTGCTGCCGCCAATTGGTGGAACGGTAAAAACTCTGCTACACTGTGGTGAGTCTTTTTTACTTTTTATGCCCTTAGAATAACACACTTCTTGTCATACACAGTAGAACGTTTAAGTACCCATGGAGAAGCTTTCTTTTGTATGTGGGATGGCATTTCGTGCCATTTTGGTGACTGGATTAAGCCACATTTCACGACATTTCAGCATGGAGTTCGTTAATATTCATTTTACCATCAAATAATCACTAAAAGATTACAAAAACAAACAGAAACGAACCGACCGCCGTCCTCGTCGTCCCCCCTCTTCTCTCCTCTTGATCGATCGTTTTTTGTTTAGGTGGTAACATCATCCCGACGGCGTTCCACCCGGGCCCCAACTTCCCCGGATACGGTCCCGTGCAGATCGCCGCCGCGCCCCTCGGACCCCGCCAGTTTCTGCCGCCGCCGATATTCTACTGGCCCTACCCTAGTCCCCCCGTCTCCCCGACGAACTACTACCCGACCATGCCGCCGCCCGGCGCGCTGCCCCCGCAGCAGCCCCAGCAAGCCATGGTATGAGTCGGAGTTGCCCGACGCTTTCGCCGGCAAATTGAAACGTTCGTTGCAGATGCCTCCGGAGTGCGTGGCGCTGCCGCCCATGGCGCCGATGCCCGCCATGGACGCCCGGATCATGCTCGACGGCATCCCCAGACCAGAGCACGACAAGGCCAGACAGAATTTCGTTCCGAATCAGTATGTCGAGTTGAAGATTTGAGCGGAGCCGTACCTAACCCCGTAACTCTTAAGTATCACCGGAATAATAATCAAAGTGCTGAGATTCAGTGACACGAAGTAACTTCTAATCGCACATATCAGAATACTTGTATAGATGGAATTAATATATAGTTACTATTTAAATTAATATATTGCAGATTATAATATATTTCCTTGTTAACATAATTGATTATGTTTTTAAATTATCTTTATCTCAGTTTAGCCTAGATTTAAGTACCCCCAAAACCCTAGATGAATTGTTAGGTATTTTATTTAGCAGACTGCTTGTGAAATATTAGTGCAATTTTTTTATCGATTCATTTTAAGCTAAGACACGAGATTATTGGTTACTTTTAAGATTTTGTTAACAACAAATATTGCGTTGTCTTCCAGTTAAAGTAATCGATGTGATTGTTTTATTTGTAAGGAATAGCCTCGCTTAACTGCTTACTCTATGTGATTTATTATGTAGTAGCCTGTACTTGTAGTTACACTGCAATATCGTTATTATTAATGATTAATTATTAAAAGAAGGAATTCCTACGCAACGAAATAGTCATAACTTGTACGAGGCAAAATTGTTAGGTTAATCGTTAAGTCTAGCTAAGTTTCAGATGAAGAAAAGCTCAAAATTAGTAGGTAATGTGCAATAAACTAAGAGTTGAATAGGTTTGTTTCTCTAAAATATCTTATTAGTGATACACTTAGTCAGAGTGACTATAAAGCATAGTTGTTTGAATTTATTGTTAAATCGATTGAAACATATTATTTTATAGTATGTTATGAAGACATAGTCATAATATTATTAGATCATTTTATATAAATATATTTTTGCTTTCGGTGAGCCGCACCGAAACGTTAGTCGAGTTAGCGTACCTATCCATAATTAACTTTTAGTCCATAAGAATTTACTTAAATGACACTACGATTAGGTTTTCCAAGATCTAGATTTGTTCGAGTCAAGTGTACGACGAGTGGCTGATTTTAACGCAAGGTCTGAAGAGAAGAAGCAAAGATTGTCATTTTTTAAACTTTGCGCTGTTTTGTTTTCTTATAATATTTAAGACAATAAATATCGTTGTTACTTAACCGTCTCGCTTTACCCGAAACGCAAAAAAATCCCTTTCAAAAAAATTAAACCGATGCGACGTGTTCCCTCTAATTACATTTGCATCCGCCCTGCTGCAGGCTAATCAGGATAATGTTGAATAAAACCCAAAACGCACATAACTTATGAACGTCCCACGAGTCTCTAATTTGATTGTTCTCACACAGAGGTACGCCAAATTAGATTCGATGCAAAACCGAGAGCTGCAAAGATCAAAAAAAGTTGTGGTCGCCCTTTAACGTTTAGCCCAAATAGCCAAATACATAACCTCACTTTGGTCCGAATGTCGACTCGATCGATATTTGACATTTTGTAAATCAAAAATGGTGGTAACTTCCAAAGTAACAAATTATTTATCATCATGTTATCATAAAAGATTTTGAATATGTTCACTGATGTTTGTTTCTTCAGTCTCATCTTTCATGCTTTGTTTAAATTCGTCTACGTTGTTAACTGGAAGTGAAAGTTAAAGGTTTTGAGGTATAAAAAAGTCATAGAAAAAATGTGTGTAGGGTTCACGTAAAATAAAAGGAAGAGTTAGAATACTTTTAGGATTAGGGTAGAAAAAATAAAAAGAGTAGACAGTGATGTCAAAATTGTTGCGGTAGAAAGTTAAAAGCAGAAGGAAATTGAGAGCAATTTGCTTGTTGAAGTTCAAGGACATTTCTTCTTAAATATGTCCCGAGAGGAAGAAATATGGAGGATAGGGTGCCTCGTGCGGCCCTTAATCAGCCGTCGACAGCCCCACGTGAAACAGCGGTCTTCATAATTCATCCCCGCCCCGGAGGGCCATGTGTAACTGTCTGGTAAAAAAAGGGGCGCACCGGCCTTGACTGTGACACCTTTCGGAGATATATTCAGCAATTTCGCGGGACACTATTCTCGATTGCCAATTGCCACGTGATAATTTATTAGAAAACGGTAACCAATTAATCTCGGTAAGAGCACTCAGTTTGTCAGCGGCGCAATTAAACGGATGGCCTTCCGTGCGCTCGAACGGCCACTTTGAAGATGTTCGACGGTTATTTTTTCGCCGTCGCATAATCAAACAAATCGCGAAATCACTCCACAATCGTTTCGTAAACCGCTTTCGTGTCTAATTGCGGCGGAAAAATCGCGTGCAATTTGCGATCTCGTTCCGCTCGGCGAGTTTCTTTCGGGTTTATTAAAATGCGAGGGCAAGAGAAACCCGGAGCGGGTCGGTTTATCGGGGCAGGATTTCCACGTCGTGAGGGATTGCGAATGCAAAAGACGAGCTGATCGGGTGGGTCGCGGCGGCTCAGGTGGGCAAAGGACCCGCATCTGGCGTTCCCACGGTCTCCTCACCAACGCAAATACGCGCAGCGCGAAGCTTCCTTGGAAAATTTTTGAACCTCGTCCTCGACAAGCCTCACTCAAAATTTCAACAGCAACTCCGTTTGTTTATTGTAATCAATGAACGTCGGTCGATTTTTAGTCGTGGGGGCCCACACTGAGATCTTTTGTGTACAAATCATTTTACATGATGTTTATATTACATTATAAATGCGCAGGAAGTGAATGCGTAATCGCGACCAGACCCACCTTGATTTCATGAATTCGGTAACAATTCGACTGGAAAATTATGTTTGTAATTTTTAGCATGAATAAATTATTGTTATATGCTGGCACAGTACGCACCCGGTGGCACGGCATCCAGGCCAGATTCATTTATCTGTTTCGGGACGCTCTCCCAATCGCTTTCGCCTAGCATTCTCCCCCCTGCTCTCACTGCTTCCAGTCATATCTTCTCCGGTTTTCCTCTCTTCGTTTTTCTTTATTTCCTCTGGCATTCTACCACTTTTAGCTTTTTTTTCATCAACCATTTCCATTTTGATTTGTTATCTATTCCGTTTACTTCTCACGTGTCTTTTTTTCATCGCCATTGTCCTCTTTTCTTTCGTTCTATTTTTCCTATTCCTTGAATTTTATTGTTGCTCCTTCGTAATACCAATTCTTCTGACTGCTTCTATCCCAGTACTTGCATTGAATCTGCCCCAATATTTTTCAGGTACTCTTTTTTTCTTTTGTTTCTAACTGGTCTTCTCTTTCTTGATCTGCTACTCCTTGTATTATTAAATTATTTCTCCTTATGTCCTCTTCTACCATTTCCAGTCTTTCGTTTTGTTCTTTTATTCTTCGTTTTAGTCGTTCATTCTCTTGCTTATTAAACCCCCTTCTGAATGAGTCACCTCCGGACATAGGTTATTCCGAACATTATTACTTTATTATAACATCAGAGGAAAAAATTCACGATTTGCATGGCTCGCGCCATGAATAAAACCCACATTCATCAGCAGCGCTCTAGCATCGTCGAATCAATACCAGAAAGCACCACCACATGAAACATCTTATTATTAAACGCACGGATTTCGTAACAACCCTCTCCACCCCAGGTGTGGGCGAAATCTCGAAATCTTCCCACATTTGTTAATAAACGGTAGCGCCGCGTGCAAATTAAAAAAACGATAAGATAAGGACGTGTGTTCTGGAATCGCTTTATCAGATCGATAAGGCGTTACGTGTTAGCATTTGGCGTGTGACATTTCGCTTTATTCATTACCGGCCCTGATATTACAATTCCTGTGGGAGCGAACGGGAACGTTCTTTTTTACGGGCGATAATGGTCCGCGAATTTCGAATTTCCAAGGTTGGCAGTGTCAAATTCCGGCTACAATTTTCATAATGCCGCTATAAATACGGGAGAGGGCAGATCAATGTGGCTCCCTGGGGCGGCCGGTGACACTTCGCTCCATCAGAGTTAATGAGACGCACGCCCTAATTCGATGACGTTTCCGTTTTTGTCATTTTAAATTCGACTAATTTCATGAGCGGGACCCAGCTGGGACTTGCTCTGGGGTTGTCGCAGCTTGATCCGATCGACGCCGAGAAATGTCAAAAGTGACAGAAGCCACCTGAGCGCGAATTTTCGTGATCTCATTCTCAACGCCCTCGCCAAATCAAATAAAAAACAAACTTTTCAATCGGGGGGAAATACAAGAACAGAGGAAAGTTTAATTTTCCCGAGTCCAGGTAACCTCGATTCCCATTTCCCCGGGACAATCGTAGTTATGGGTTTCACATTTCATTTCGTGCGCCTTTATTGCAGATAACACCCATTTTTAAGTCCGCATCCGATTATTGGCCATTAAAGAAAATGTTACGAGGCGACTCCCGAAGGAACGACAATGCGGGAACCTTCATTGGACGGAAACGAATCGATTCGGGAAAATTGTAATATGCACCACAGTCTCCTTGTAATTGTGCGTTATCCTTGAACAAAGAGAAACATGTCGTTTCAGCCTGCAGCGGAAAAGCGAGGGTCCGCGTTGGAATCTCGGTGCGGCACCGGTACCAACGACATTCTAATTTCGCCGAGGAAAATTAGGGGAAATTGTGCATCGACTGAGGGAGCATCCCACCTGTTCCCTCTCGTAGTTTCTCAGTGCTACCTGTTGCCAAATTGCTGGGCGCATGCCTCGCATTTTCCGCGAACTTGAACCTCCGGAAAATTGGACTTTCCGTGAAAACTCGCGGGAGCTCGGATCGTTACTGTTGCACTTCTCGTTGACAATTTCAATTTTCTTTTCCAACTGAAGCGAAGCGTCGCGCTGGAAAACTCTAATTGAAACTTGGAAGACACATCTGTACTGTTCAATATCTGGAAAAGAGATTGTCGCTGGAAATTTCAGTTTTCGCTTGTGGAAAATGCAATTTCCCGGGTTTGCACTGTCCGACGTTAGAAAAGCTCTCCGCCTATCTGTCTGTCTCGTTCTAGATTATTGATCAAGGGTAGTGCGCCTGTCTGTGAGTTCTCCACTTGGAAGTTTCACTCCACGGATGGAATACGAAGAACATTAGTACATTGGCGACTGTCGAGCGGACAGCTGTGAAAAACCAGGTGAGTCCGACACTTCTGTTGCATGAATGGAACTCGTGGATTTTCCGACTTTTCCAGCTGGAAAATTATGTAGCATATCACGATCGAATTCCATATCAGACGTTAGACATGAAGGTGAACGGCAGCTTCTCCAGGAGCAGCTCGGCGAGGTCCTCGAGGAAATCGGCGGTCCTCCCGAAGTCCTCGTACTCGTCGCCGACCCCCGGCTCGGCGCCTCGCAGTCCGCGTCTAGGGGAGCATCACTACCACGCGGCCCCCAAGTCCCCCATTTACGCCGAGCAAAAGTCCCCCAGCTACCCCAGGAGTCCCCTTCTGGAGAGGGGCACCAAGTCGCCCAAGGTGCAGCTGTGCAGTCCGTCTCGGGCGGAGCGCATCTTCGACTTCAACCAAGGGGCTTGTCCCAAATCGCCGATTTTGCCGCCAAAGTCGCCGCGCTCTCCCAGGTCCTTCAATTACGAAGAAGTGCAGAAGGAGGCGACGGCGTCGTCGAGCGAGCAGTACAATTTCGATCTGCAGTCGCCGCCGAAGTCGAAGCTGAGCAAAGCGTTCCATCGCCAGCAGTATCAGGCCTCCAAGAGCGACTCCAGCAACTCCAAGTCTAGTCTGGAGTATCACTCCACCACGACTCACCCCACAGGGGAGTACCAGGATATTGAGTACAAGATATGTCACTCGCTGGATTCGGAGTCGACGAAGAGCGAGACTCAGACTTGCTCCAGCTACAGGTACTCCTCCAGACATTCCTCCTTCAAGGAGAAATCCAAGAAGCCAAAATGCAACATACGCACAAACCCAGGATATGACGAGAGGTACCAACAGTTTCATATTTTTTCTTAATTATTCACTTTTGCAACGACTCAAATCCAGAAAAAGACAAAATTTTTATTTCATTTTCAAAATTAAGGTTAAGATCAATTCAGATTTTTGTTAGTGAAATTTAATCTCTTACCCAACCCTGACAGTAAAATATTGTTTCTATTGATCAGTTTTGTAAATTTTCTGTGATTGATTATGCATTATTATTGGTAAAATTTAAATAATTTTGCTTGCGGCACTAATCACTGAGTTATGAGGTAGATTTATTGTCCAATTAACCGGTAAAAATAGAAATTTGAAGTGTTCTTGATTGAAAAATCCTTTCCAGGCACGTTTAAACATTTTAATACATTACGGCAGGTAGACATTGACGTCACTGGAAGAATAATTAATAAATAAATAATTTTCTGCTGTGACGTCATGACCTACTAAAATTTTAACGAGAACACCTAGCCAAATTACACTTGACAAACCTTTCATCTTTCTAGGCGATAATGCCAACCCAACAGCATTCATAATATTTTATCCCAATTTATTTCGTGGTTCGCGCACACGTTAATCATAACATAACTGTAATAAAACAATAAATCACAAAAATGTCTTAGATAATGCTCACACAATGCACTGGCGTTGAAAAAATCGAACAGAACTCATCTCGCTGTTTGTCATGCAAATGACCTTGATGCGGATGAGAATAACAGGTTAATATAAAATTCGTCAGTAGTCAGTACATATTATTCAAATAACAAAAATGCGGAATTACAATCGACTTTTACATTAAAAATTGTTTAAACTTTTTTTTTAAAATGATACGATGACAAGCGTTAAGTTTGCGGCTTAGTGCTGCCAACCCTAGATTTTGACATGACGAATTTGAAAATTTCACTCGTCGTGCCAGATACTCCTCCAGCAAGTCCATCAACGAGTCCGAACGCGCCGAAAGACCCATCCAGAGATGCCGCAAGTCCACCTCCGACCTGACCGACATGACCGACGACGCCGCCAACACCACCATGACCTCGCTCAGCCGCCCCAGCTCCCCCAGGAGGAAAGGCTCGGTGAAGGGGGGTCTGGCGTACTTGGCCTCCCGGAGAGGGTCCCGCGACTCGGTCGCCTCCAACATGTCCAACGTGTCCAACGAGGACATCGGGCCCCTCAACTTCCAGAACACCGCCAGGGGACGGCAGCGCCGCACCTCCAACTTCCTCGAGTTGCCGGGTGAGTTTCAATGGAACGCATAATGTTTACGTGTTTACGTTTCTTGGGCATCATTAATAATGTTTCCCAAGAAGTCTGGAGCCGGCGCTCGCTATTGATTGTTTTGCGAAATTAATTTCCGAATGTTCGCGGAAAAATAACCAGCGACGTATTGTTAATTGGCGGAGTTGCCGAAGAACTAAAAATTCTAGTTGAGCGCTGCGGTTCGACGAGAGCGCAATCGTGACAAGAACTTGGTCCCAAACATTTTTGCAAATTTCAAAAAATCGGTGCAAATCTTGTGGCAGCTTCAACAGAATCCTTTTTACAATTTGATTCAGAATTGCTTCAATAAAATGCGATGAAGCGTGCCTAACTGAAGATTGGTAAATGTTGCGAAAATTCGCCCCGAACGGAACACGTGACGAATTTAAACCAATCGATATTTACCACTCCGACGTTTGAATTTTTAAATGTTTCGGTCCCGGGGGATTCGTGATGATCACGTTGTTAAACCGATTTGACGTTGCTTGTACGGCAAAGACGTGAGCTTTGAATTCACAACTACCGAAGAATTTACTTGGAGATAAACCTTGAAGTAATATGCACAAGACTCGCAAGTTCCCACTCGTTGTCCCTCCGAAATGCGCAGTTCTTTTGCAAACTTTATTATCCTGCAACAGTACTATTTCCACCTGAGATATTCGCTCCAAACCAAAAAATGCAGTTCATTCCAGATTCCAGACGAAGCTTTCGCCTAATATGACTGATTGAAGCGAAGCTCTAAGTTTTCCTATTGTTGTTTAATTAGCTTTCGAGTTTGTTTGAGTGTGCCGAGTCTGGAGCTATCTCCGGTGATGAGTTTGCGTTTTTTATCTTTTTTTCTATTATTAAACAAAGTGAACTGGGAGCTGTCGTTTTGTCAAGGGAGCGATTAGGGGTTATTCGGAGTGGTGCGGTGGAAAATTAATGTTCAATTTGCGACTTGTTTAAGCTAAAGGTCGCGACTCAGTCTTGATTTTGTGTTAGTCGGAGTGCAAAAAATTTCAGCTTTGTGCTTGCAAGCAAAGCGCCTTCGTTAAATTGAAACTTCGGCGCTTTTAATATTCCGGCGAAAGCATTAGCAGTAGTACTGATTGCAACATGGTCCATTACCACTCTTGTCTAAACGGATAAAATTAGCCGTGAAATCATGAGCACTCGAGATATTTCTGTCGGAAATTTTCCGCAATCACTCCCTTCGAACGAAAGCTTTTCGATATTGCTATTGACAGAGCGGCCGTTCCACTTAGGTGCTCCTCACACTAATAAAATGATTTTATCCCAGACACACCTGTCGTTCGCCGATTAATATAATGTTTCGTTTTTCACTCGAAACGTGCCCAAGAAAATTTCGTTGCTTGCGTCCCTCGGCGCAGTTTGGACGATTTCCAATTTTCTTTTTTTTTTGTAAATTTCTCCGGAGATTTCCCGACGGGCAGCATCGAACATGTTTCACAGTTGTCACAGCGATCATAACTTTCATTATCTAATGGCCTTGAAGGCGAAATTTTTTATCGACGCCACTGCGAACAATCAAACAAAGTGGAAAAAAGTCGAACGAAGTGTTTGTTCAAAAACGAATTAATCGCCCTTTTAAATGGCAACAGGCTAATTAACCAGCTTTTTATTTTTATGTGGAGTGGATGAGAAAAATGATGGAATTTTACGGCGAGCGATTAAAAAGTTATTGTCGCTTGTGCGTCACGCCAGGGGCGTTACACATTTTTTTTTTTGGAAAATCAATTTTTCTGAAAATGTCTCTCGGTGACATTTAGTACTTCGAACTGCCACCGAGACTTGTTTGATGTAAGTTTGGAGTTTTGGTCGATGCGCCCAAATACTAGGTCCTCTTTCAGTTCTAAAAATAACTAAATTAAGTAGAATCGATGGCCCAGGCAACACCCGAAAGCCCATTCCACAAAACTAATCGATGATTTAACAAACTCGACGTTGCACCGATATCAGTTTATCGAAAAAAATGTTTGGGTGGAGCGTCGCAAACTTGAAACTTTTTTTTCGTCCCGACGGTCCGACGCTCCCATAAATCCCTTTCTTTCGGTAAATTCCTGCCGCAATAGATTCAACCGCCACAAATTGCGAAATCCTTCACCGTTCACGATAAATGTTTAACAGTTAGTGTTGATATTACAATGGTGAATTACTCGAGCAATTAAGTGCAGATACGTAAATCCATGGCGTCTGTGCCATTAATCCTTTTGTCCCGCGGAACGCAGATCCACGCTCCGTTTTGATAAGTTCGGATGCTTAATGGAGAACAATAACAACGAATGTCGGCGGGGTTCGCCACATCGATCGGCGAAAGGGAAGTTTTTGAAAGGAAATTGACTTCCTGACGGCTCAGGTGATATATAGGGTGGCTTCAGCGATTCGACGAAGTGACAGGGCCAAGTGGATCGTTATTTGTTGACCAGAACGAAGCCTCCCTCGCAATGCCAGAACTGAAAAATATGTTTTTGGCACCGCCATTAAAACAGAACTTGTTTTTTAATCAATATCGTGCGTCTAAAGGGAACAATTTTTCACAGTGTCAAACAGAAAACTGTATTTTACTGTTCGAGGAATTTTATTTCGCTCTTTAATGCACTTGCACTCGGCCACGTTTCGAGTAATTTATTAGAAAAATAAAGAAAACACAAAATGAATATAAATTTTCGTTCACGATTGCGCTCGTGCGTGTAAATTTCCCACTTGTAAAAAAAGCAGTGGTCGATGGACATCCTGCACAAATAACTGTTACGGTGTGACTCTTTGGGCAAAATTGTTAGATTACGTCCGTCAACTGAGAGGGAAATGACGACAAATAAAAAATTTCACAGTCGACGGACAAGAATTTTCCTTCCCTTTCCGCTCGACTTGACTCTATTTTTTCCGAGTACACTTGATAGATCTGTCAGGGTTGAAATCTGAATGCGGCCACCCCGACTCGCAACCCCCGACCGGTCGCGTCACGAAGATTAATGCGACTTTCTTTCCAGATTTAATTAACAATGATAACAGCGGAGCGATATTGTGCTCGGAACACAATAGTTCACCGTCCGCACTTTCCGCTTTTTGTGCAAACCCTCCGAGGTCGATTCGACATCCACAAACGAACGGTCGCACCTGTTGTCGCGCATTTTTAATTAAAACTCCGAATGGATTTATCTCAGTTTGAAATTAGTTTTTCTTGGCGTTCCGCCTAATCCGGATCTGATTGGCGGCCACCTTGCTCGAGAGTAGGGCGCTCTATCTGCGGGTTTATCTTTTAATTTCGATCAAATAGGTGCATAAAGTCTATTATTGTTACTTTTATTGGCGTTATCGTCCCGTTTCATGGCTTGGGACGAGATTGAATTGGTCGCCTGTGGAGATTAGGCAACCAAGAATACACGATTTAATTGCGGCAGGAATTTTCTGATTGATTGTGCGAGGTAGGTGCGTGATTTGGAGTTGGTGCGGTCCTGTATCCTTTCACGGTCCGTCGTGGAACCTTTAAGACACAAACAGAGTGTATCTCGTGCATTCCTTTGAAGCATTCGCTACAATTTCCCTCCTTCTAATCTAATAATTCATGTCTTTGTAGCCCGGGGGATTAAACCAAACTGTAATTAAGTAAAATTAATACAGAGCGAAAGAGAAAGACGGCGACGTTTCGTCGAACCGTTCGCTCCTCATTAACCAGTCTTTGGGGCGACGCCGCCGTCGGATTCTTACTTTCCGTCGAATTAAAAAGGCACGACGACAAACAAGAGGAACGAGCGCGGCGGCGTTTTATTTATTTATTTTTAACGGAGGCGGAAATTTAGCCCCGACGATAAAAATTTATGGGTCCAGTGGTTAGATACTCATAACATCCTCCAGAAGTTAATATTTTATCGCCCGGCAACTTTACCTTTAGAACTCCGTCCACGTGAAAATCAATACCGGGCCCTCGCAAGGTACAATGCGAAGCGGCATAACGCAATACGAAACCGTTCAGATGCAGTTCCAGCGAAAAGTCAAGGACTCGACAGGATCCTTGTTTCTCTTCGAAACGAGCAAAGTCAATAAAGTGTTGAAAATCTCCCAAGAGCTCGACGCGAAACAGTCTTGTTCGTGCTTTCGGGGGTGGCGCGCCCGGGGTGGCTCAACAGGTCTCTTTTAAAACATTCATTTCCATTAGCGGAGGTGGAAGAGGGGTAGTTTCTTCGCGGGATCGGTCCCACCCTGGCGTAATGGCCGCGAGATTAACACCTCCATTGTTATCATTTTTATCGGCGGGGGATGCCTCCAGAAGGGGCGCAGGTTATTGCCGCCGAGACGACGCAAATTTGGCGAAGACAATGGAATGCCGCTTCTTTGTCCTCCGGTGACCTGACATCTGTCATCGGAGAATGACGGTGGCGGCACGTTGCGGTTCCTGCTGTCGAATGGAAGCGATGCCGTCTGGTGGCGGCGATAAAATTAGCCATTCAGACGGTAAACATGAAATTAGCCGCGTCGAAACGATTAAATGCGAACCGCTCGTAAGCTGCGACCGTTGAAATTAATTAAAACCAGAAACGGATCCTCTTGGGCGTGAACGAAAGTAGCAACAATTAATAGTTGGAGCGCCCTGTGACAATTCCACCTAGCACGGTGAATTAGGGACAATCACGGTACATTTCGAGTGGAAGAATACGTCGAAATTTTAATTACGGCCTCCCTCTCGATTGCTTAATTGCGTTACTTCGTGTTTTGCAGGGGGGGATCTTGGTGTTTTCCGCGGAAAGGTCGCGAGCAGGCGGGAAAATTTCATTTGCATGGCGCGGAAAATGGAGTGCAATTTTCCGTGGGCGCTGTTCGCTTTACATAAAACTCGTTCCGAGGGGTGTTTATTTTATTTGGGATTTTTTTCCAAAGGGAAGGAATCAGACGCCTGTCAGACCACAATGGTAACCCATTTTTCAGTTTCAAAATAGTTTTACCGAAAGGTAGAAAGCATGATGGAACGCAGCACAGATTAAAATTCTACAGATGTGCAAGTGAATGCACATTTTTAATGGTGTTGTTGCAAGCAAATTCAGAGGGCGCTGCACGAAGCGCGAAATTCAAACGTGTGTCATTTTTAAAATGTTGATAATTTATATGTTTGGCCAAAATTTCTGCTCAACGTGGTGTAACGGAAAACAATAGATTTTTTGTAATATTAAGCTCAAACAATGGTTTGGCGTAATGTAGCTTATTTATTATTAAAATGAATTCTTAAAAATAAGAGAATAAACAAGTAAAGAGGATTAAAAAAAATCTATTGTCAAGTAGTGTGGTATTTTCGTTAGTTTCTATTGTGAAGGTATAGGAGTAGCTTCAGTTGATGAAACATAGATTAGACATCATTTTCTCAGGGAACAAGTGGTGGAACAATTGCCTTTTGTGCTCGGCTGTTTTCAAGCCTCGGCTGCGCCTCAGCGAGAAAACCCAAACTCGGACAAAAAAGATGCACTTTTTGGCCTTGATACACAAATAACTATTTTTTATTATTTGCTACTGTAACACCGACATTTTTTAATTTTCTGGAAAGAAATTTTTTACGCTCGTAAGAGACAACTTGGTTTTGTTGGAACAGTCGTAGCGACATCTGGATTTGCCTGACGAATCTCAAGCGGAATTAGTTGTACAGGACCACACTGTATATTTGTCGATTGAGCGAAGCGAGTAGTACTGAAATTAATAATAGAACAGGTAGCAATTCCTGAAAAGCTGAAACTTGAGGAAACCGTGTTCCTGTCAGTCTTGCAGTCACAGCGACGCTTTGAAGTAGATCCACTCGCAAAAACATTTTGACTCTTTGACGGATTAGGTAATTAATTTTAGAGTTAATGGAAGTCGCGGGACAGGTAACTGGTAGCGACTGTTGTTTACCGAAAATAGGACAACGGTGAAATTTCGCTGGGCTGTTCGAAACCGAATAGTCCATTAGTCGATTGATTGATTTTTCGTTTGCGGAGACAAAGAGAGAAATGGCGTGCGAATGGTCACTGTTCTAATTCACTCGTTTTATTATTCGGGGAATAATTAAAAATGTCAGGTTTTCGTAGGGAACAATTTTTCAACGTTACATTTAGTGGGACAACTGTGCGAGAATAAATCATTGTGAGCGTCAAGATAATGTGAATTATTGAGTGGTTTTCGCATTTAAAAAATTGTCCGAGCAGAACGAGAGCGTCGAGCCTTTGTGCAGACACCTCCGCGTTTTAACACCCTCCAGATATTCGCCACGCAAAAACTGCAATTAACAATTCCGGTCGTGTTTTAAGCAGATTTGAGCACCTCCGACAACAAGAAAAAATGTCCTGGTCTTATAACGCTTTAATAGATACAGTTCCGGACGGAATCGGATATTTAATTTTTCCCTTTTCCATTTCGTATTCTGTCCGCGAGGTAGAGTTCCGGTTGGACGCCGCCCCCTCGACGAACCCTTCAAAGAAATTTAATTTGGCAAACTTTCCAATTCGAAAATTAAAAATTTACATTAAAATTGAAGCGGACCGGTTCGGGATCGGCGACGATCCTCTCGTTTCCCGGCCGACGCGGGAGGAGTCCAAGGAAATGACGTTCACGTCCGGCGTGAGGGATCTGCTCTGCCTCCAAACGGAAAAACTTTGTTCTCGCTGGCGGAGGCATCTCTCTGAATATTTCAATTATTCAGTTCCAGACCACATACGGCCCAGGGTGTGCTCGCTCCCGGAAAAGGCTTACAACCCGAGGCTCAGCGATGATCTCTACAGGCTGCGGACGTTCAGCATAACGAACAAAGGGGGCGTCGTCAACTGCGGCGATTCGATCATCAACAGGAGGTCCAGGTCCAACACCAGCGTCAACTCCACGGCCAGCAAGTAAGTCAGCGATTTTGTGACCGGTTGGGACGATCGATGTTGGTGTCGTTTCCGGCTGAACCGAGACGAAATAATTTCATTCTATTAATTCGATTGATCCTTTGGCAAGCGCCCTCCTTCGATGCGGGAAGACGTATTCGGCACATTCGCGCAAATGAAGCACTCGCTCCTTCGTCGCTCGTGCCTCAAATAATGCACTCATTTCGTAAATAACTATTATCGACCGCGGGCTCTCGAACGGGTCCGGACTGATAAAATTTAATTAATGAGAAGGGGATGTTTGCATTTTGTGTGTTTGTGCACCTGGACTGGGACGGGAAAATCGGAATTTACGAGGGTGGAATTTTGCATGATCCGAATGTTTGCTTTAAGGGGTCGACCACGGGATGTTTGTGCTTTCGGGCACTGATTTTTAATCGTTTTCCACCGATTAGCTCTCTATTAAGTGGTGGCGATGTGTATGGGATGCTGCGGGTCGAAATCTGGAAAAAAAAATCGGGTTGCGCGCCCACCCAAAACCTCCCGGAAACTCTCAGGGAAGTTAGGTGCACCGGTTTTCACCCTCTAACTTTGCGCAGCTTAACTTGATTATCTTCGAGTACTTAGGACTCGCTTTCTATAGTTTAGCATTCACCACACGTTCCACTTTCCTCATGTTTTTTTCAGTGTAAATTGGGTGCATTTACGTGGAGTTCTTTGATAACTTTGCAATACCTTTCAAAGATTTGATTCGGTTTTATCCAGTCGTAGCAATGAATTTTTGAAATTTTGCTAGCTCCAAAAGACACCAAACATTTTGGGAGTTGTTATTTAATTTCCAATATACAGGCTGTCCTCGAAATGCGTGTCAAAAAAAATTGGTAGTTGGTGACGATGAATAGAAGTTAAATACAAAATTTTTTTCTAGTAAAAGTCTTTTTCTTTTTGAGATATAAAGCATTGAAAATTTGCTGTAAATTTCCAGTACGCTACTGAGTTGATGTAATTGAGAAAAAAGAAAAATTAATTACTGGAAATTTCGAGCAAATTTTCAATGCTTTATATCTCAAAAACCAAAAGACTAGATTTTTTTTTTTGTATTTAACATCTATTCGTCGTCGTCGGCGTTTCACATGGCCCCCTTCGCACCCCTTGCAGCTGCGACGCTGCATCCATCCTCTTGCTTCCCCCACATCAAACACCTAATTAATCCGGAGCTCAACGCACCAGCAAAAAAACGCCGCAAGTGTTGCCAACATATCAGCTCCATTTAATAATTGCAAGAAGTATATCGATGGTAATTAAATTCCGTCAGCTGTCGTCGTGAGGAGCGTTGCCGTGACGTTCGAGCGTCGCTTGTTCTCGTGGCGCTTTTTCAAACCAATAAAATTACTCGACGAAGAAGATTAATCGTGCGATCGTCGAAGGCGAAAAACGGGAGCGACACCTACATTACACCGGGTTAATTGGAGAAGTTGGTTCGGTACAGTCGAGTATATAGCCTTGTCAATTTTTGCTTAATTACCCCGTTAGGGTTGAATTATTAATTAAAAGGACCCGACAAGGGTCCGACCGTAATAACCCCACGCGAAAGAAGATTATTTACGATAAACACCGGCCCGGACTTAATTTGATGGGGTCCCCGTAATTCAGCACACCGGAACGTCGGAGGACTTGTCGGCGCCGGAGTTTGAGAGACCCCGGAACAAACGACTCCGGGAGGAAATAAAGAAACGAACAAGCGAACGAATTAATTCCCTAATCTCGGGATTCGAACGATATTTATCGCGAGAGGAGGGCATTTTACTTTGTAATGAAACAAAGAGGGCGCAGTGACGGCGGCGGGGTCTTGCTCGAATGGCGCGGATATTAAGGGTCAGCGCCGCCGCGGGGTTTAATTCAAACATGAATTAATCATACGTTCGGTGCGGTTTCCGCCCGGCCAGATAAGCCCCCATTATAATAAACATTTTCTCGGGGTGGAAGTGCAGTCGGCGATAAAAACGCCGTTCGTTTACCTTTCCGAGGTGCGATTTTTTGCACGTCTCGGCCTAACGTCGGCCCATTTGTCGCGCTTTTCAAAATCGCTCCGGTGATTTATCTCCGCAGGTGCTCGCATCCGGGCCGCACAGAGCAGACTTCAATTAATTAAGAAGCCCTCCGAAAGTTTTATTTACTTGCGGGATTCCAAGTCTTGTCCTTTCGCTGATTACCTCCGCGAAAAAATTTCCGGCGCGCTAATTAATCGCCTGCGATTGTCCCTCCCCGAACCTGCGAATCGAAGGTGGAGATATCGGAGATCCTCCGTTGCACCCGCCGGCCTCGGGGCGGCACCGGAGGGTCGTTCATTAATTATTGGCGAAGGTGTTTTATTTTCGCGGCCCCAGAACCGTTATATCGTCGATAAGAATCGATCCTCGTCGGATCGATCACCCGTGAACTTTCCAGGGAGCCGTCCGAAGCTGGCGTACTTAATTTTTCAGTTTTTCGGGATGATCCTCTGGAAGCGGCGCCGGTGCAAAAACGCGTCGACTCCTCGAAAAAAATTCCTCTTCGCGCCGCGTTTTTTCCCCATTTCGCATTAATTCGTCATCGGGTGGTGTTCGACGGTCGGCACGGGAAAAAATCCGTCCTCGCGACCAATTACCTTCGAAAATAACCAATCTACATCATCCCTGTTGCACGGCGCGTCGCGAGTAAATTCCCATTGTTCGACGAACAATGGCTCTTCCTGAATTAAACCGGTTCTTGGGAAATGGCCGAGATTTCCTCGGCGTCGAAACAAAAGCCTCGAAAATTATTGAAAACACGATTCATCGATTGGCGACGTGGGCTGCCGTTTAAATTATGAAGGTCCTGGGGAGATTAACGGGGATTTATCATTTTTCCCCGTCTTGTTGCCGCGCAAGGGGATTAATAGAGCTTCCCTTGACGAGGACGGGATGCTGACTGGTCTATCTCTTTATGTGCAAAAAATCGACGAGCTTTCACGTCGAAGCTCGCAAAGCGCGCAAGCCCACGTGATCGCAGGGTCATTAACATAAAAGCGAAATTGTCGTGATCGTTTGGTGATTTGCCCCGGGAAGAATTGAGGGGGAAGGTGAAAACTGAATTGCTCCCCCTGAGCTTAATTATGACAAGCCGATCGAACTCGCCATCAAATTCATATCAATTAAGTTTTCAACTTTGCGAACAAAAGCCTCGTTAAATCGGCTCGCGACGGCCGTTTTCTTTGCCTCTTTTTGCCAAAACACAATTTTAATCTCCGCTAATCGGCAAGACAATCCTCCGGATTTTTGGACCGATGCTAGTCTAAAAGCAGGTCGGCAGCGAGCGCTCCTTTGTTGGGGGTTTAATCCGGGACTAATTAATTTTGGCAGCTGAAAAAAAATCGAGTCCCGACAGACTCTTGTCAAGAATCGTGCCGTTATTGATTAAAAGATATCGGCAGCATTTGATCGGTACGTGACCGGTGCAACAGATGCTCCCTGCTATCATTCTGCAATGAATACAGGAATGATCTCTTGATCGGATTGATGTTCAAGGATTTTTGGTTTAATTTCAAAAGCGAAATGCATCAAATGTGACAGATTTAATCGCGCATGCCGTTGAAAATCTTTTCATCCGTAAATTTCCAAAAAGAAGGGTTTTAGGTAAAAAACGTAGGAGTTTAATAATAATACATTGAAAGCACTAATTAGCGCTGTTTTTTTTTTTATTTACATTGGCAGCTTTGTTTGGAGAAAATTAACAAGATATCAGAAAAAATATAACGCTCTCAAGAATTTCTTTATAATAATTTTTTGACTTAAAAAGCCAAGAAGATAGATTTTGATGATATGTAACACATTTTTTGTATTAAGGTTTTTCATTTGTTTTTTTATAAAAAATAAAGAAAAAGAAAACCAGTATATCAGGACTAAAAAATCTATTAATAAAAAGAAAATAGTAATTTTAGATAACTAGTACAGTCATGTTGCAACCTTACAAAAGTTGACCCAGATTTATTTGAACACGACTGTACATGTTAGAATTCTTCAAAATTTAGGAAAAATTAATTTAGTACAATTAGAATCCTACGTTTTTCGTTGTTAAAAATTGAAAGTTATTGGAAATAATTTCTAAATGGTATTAAACATTTCTTTGTCTAATCTAGATTCTGTGTGAATTTTTAAAGAATATGTAGAACTGACGAATCTGCAAATCGCGCAAAATTGAAGTATTTCACGGCGAGGTTTTGAATGTCTCTCACGTTTAAACCACAGTACATAGCTACAATTTGTTTCAACAATTACGAAATTATTTCTTCCTATGCAAATGCATAATAGAGTCTAATCAGTCGATTTATGAAGGTCAAAAAAGCCCAGAAATGTATTTTCTTTTGTATTTTTAGAATTAATGTAAGCAAGATTTTAATTTGATTGGACTAAACATCTGGTGTTCATTTAAATGTATCATCAAAGTAGGCGTTGAAAAGTCGATTGTGAACGCACCACGGATTACAGATCACGGATCAGCTGTTTAAATTTAACCTCACTTTTTGCGTTGTTTGTGTTTTTACTCTACTGACGAGTGGTGCGTTCACAATCGACTCTTCAACGGCAACTTGAGAATAAATGAACACCCGATACAAACTGTCAATTACTGGAAATATAGTCTATTTAAAGAAAAGAAACAAAGAAATCAACAAGCTCGTTACCAAGAATGTAACAAATGGTACAAATAACAATGAAAAAACACCCTCAGTCGATTGAACAGAGTGTGAACGAGTGTATTTTCAGATAAAATTGATTAAAAAATCCCCATCGCACTGATATTTCAGAGTTGGAGTTAAATTTTTTTCGGACCCCGCCGATTAAGTAAAAATTTCAAATTGGATTGTTTCCTTTCCTTGCGGCAAATCCGAAAGGAACCCGTTTCAGTTTTGCGCCTTGTCGACACCTTTCCCAATTTCCATTTTCTTCTTAGCCGCTCCAGACGCTTGTCCGCGGCTAACCCAATATCGAAGTTAAATGTGCAGAAAATTGAATTTCCATCGGATAGCTTTGAGGGACGGAACTTTTCACAATGATTTTCATTTGAAACAGGCTCGTCTAACAACCGCCAAGCAACGCCAACATTCGCTGATCGATACGGCCTTTGTGTCTCGTCCTGTAAATATTGGAAATATGAGTTAAATTGTTTATCTATCGGCGACCTTGACGGACAATAATAATTCATTCGGAAGTGGTGTTTGCTCCGATAAAGTTCTCCATTTAATTTATTATTTATCGAAAGTTCGGGACAAAGCCGCGAGGAGACTCTCCCCAACTTGTTCCCTAATTCACTCAACGCGTTCCGACGAAATCCCATCGTCGGGAAATAAATTTAAAGTTTCAACTAAGCAATTCGAGCTTATTAGATTGTTGTTTTTGGCAAACGAATCCCCTCAAAAATGCAAGGACGATCCAGAAGACGCATAAAATTCAATTTCGCGTTCTTCGAGGGGAACGTAATTTTATTAAAAACATCTTCATTCGAATTCGTCCGCGGCGAATTGAATTTTGATTGTCTCTTCATCCGGGCGCGCAATTAAAAGTCTTCCACGTCGGGAATATGAATTTGATTTGGGCACGATCGTCGAACCTCGATCGATACACTTCCGGTGCATCCCGTATGCATCGGAAGCCGTTCCGGTGTCACTTTTGTTTATGCTCCGGGACGAAGCACGAGCGGAGAAGTTTTATACTTACAGCGAGCTCCGGGAGTAATTGGCGATTTCAGGAGATAATAGCGAGGGAGAAAATTGGAGCTTCAATAAAGTCCAATTATCGTTATTATACCGAAGGAATCGGCTTTCCGGCCACTCTTTTCTTCTTTCCCAATTCATTTTCCTATCGGCCGTGTTTATTTTTCCCCTCTAAAAGGCATTGTCCCCCATGTTTACATCGTCTATTTCGGGTTAGCGTATCGATTCGGAGCTTTCTCTTTCGGTGCCTCGAGACACTGCTGATCTTTATCGGACGTTTGTGTCGCTGTATCTTGATAAATTAAATTAAATGGGTGTCGGCGTGTCTTGCCTCCTGATGGTACAATCGAGACGTCAGAAAGATGGGAGTCGCAGGCCGAGGAAACGGTTTTATTGGATTATCAAACGGTGAACTCGGTTTCTTTCCCATTTTTGTTCGTCCCCGTCCGTGATTTCGCGGATTAAAACGTCGCAGACGTCTGAAAGAGTTCCAGCTTGTAAAACTCAACAGAAATAACTGCAAAAACATCTTGTTGCATTCTTCGCATCATCTTTCCCCCGCCGAAAAGAGCGGTGATGATCATCGATCGGCCGGGGGAATTCCCCGCCGGTTTTAATCAAACGTCACCATTCAGGAACAACAGGAATTGCGTCGTCCGTCTTGGACGAAAAAAAATTTCCAACCGAGACATCCGAAATTCATCATGAATATTTTATTACGGCCGTGTGGGAAAGCTCGCGGTGTGGTTTTTGTCGGCGTATGGATTTTATGCAAATCCGTAGATCCCGTCCGGCCAGTAATTGAGGCGTCAGCGCTTTTGATGGATTATGTGTGTGAGCCGAAAATTTCGAGATTTTCCTCCTCGAGTCTTCGCGGAAAATCTCCCAATGTTTGATTTGGAGAGCCGCCGAGCCCGCCGACTAATTAGATTAGGGACTGCGATCGATCCGATTTGAATTATTTATCAGATATTTGTGCTAAACACCAGTTGCTCGACCGAGCAAATGGAGGAATATCGATCCGGGCTTGAAAATTCTAAAGTTCAACGGCCCAAAATGGTGATGGCCCAGACGCGCGGATTTGCAAACAGAAATGTGGCCTCGAGTAATTTTTTACAGTAAAACAAGCAAAAAGTTTGCGGAGCGTTTTTGGGTATTTATTTATACGAAAACAAGTGGAAAGTGGAGGCTTGCAAAAGTGCAAGTGCAATCAACGTCTCTACTTCTTGCGCGAAGAATATCCACCAATCGCTTCGACCGTAAACGTAGATGTAAAAGGCGAACAAACGAGGGGTGTTAACTGGAATAATCGATGTTCATACGTGACACGTTTCCTAAAATCTTCGACTACAGTTCCGGGGTGTTCAGACAAAGCGAATTGTCTCGAATTATTTTTTTCCGACTCCTACGCGTCACACATGAAAGGGAAAGTTTTGCGATTCGGTTTCACATCGGGAATAATACGACGTTTTTATTGAAAACACAAAATTGAGTTAAAACGTTTGCAAAACCAGGCAAAAGATCAAATTTTCGTTTGGCAAAAATGGTGGATGCGCCGGGATGGACATTAATAACGGACAATAATGTGAGTGATCGTCGTAAAACTCTTGCCATTCAGTGGCACGGTTTGTTAATTAGTAGTTTACAGATGAATAAAATGAATAATGAGATCAATAAATTTCAACAATAAACAATGCTAAACTGGTGCGTAAATATGGAAATTGTGGTGTTCGTTGGACAACAGAAATAAAACAGTTTATTCCAATTTTCATGACAAGGCAAATGTATGTGTTTTTGATGTGCCGGAACAAACATTGCGAGTGCAAAAATAATAAAAATGTTGGATTGATCATCGTGAAAGCTTTTCTAGTAGCCCAGGTAATTAGTGATTCAGGGTTAGTGAAATGAATGATGAAAGGGTTGAATTTGAACGGAAACTGTTTGAAATCTGAGTAAAAATTGGTGGAAAATAAAGTGGCAATAAAAATTAATTTGATTGATTAATTGATTGATTTGATACTGAGAGAAAATATGTTTTTCAATATTTGCAGTTAAATTAAGAGAATTGCAAGTTTATCTATAAAGCGGTTACCGAGAAGAATCTGATTAACTCAGGTGAACAAATAAAAAAAGGAAAAAGAAATATTCTTGCTAATCAACCGGCTACGCATGATGAAATTAAAGTGTGAAATTAGTTTATGGTTGTGCAGACAATTTATGAGGTATGTTTGTTTAAAACATATGTGGTAATAAATGATGGATGCGGCAGGATAAACATTGTGTCGATAAAAATAATAAAAACATCGGATTGATCGTCGGAAAAGTTTTGTTCGTAGCCCATTGATTAGTTAACTAATTAATGATGTGTTGTTAGATGAAACTAATGATGAAAGGATTGGATTTACAAAAACTATTTCAAACCCGGGTCGAAGTTTATGGAATATAAAGTTGAAATAAAAATAATAAGGAACAAAGAGGTTCTGGTTTTATATGTTTTAACGATTGGTTAAGAAATCACGAAACTGGTTCTCAAATGTGAAAATATGTAGATTAGTTAGGGAGTTAAAAGAAACGGAAATGGTGAAATAAATTGAGCATGGCGGAAGATTCAAAGATAACATTGAAAGAAAATGTATTTTCTAATAGTGAGAATAAAAGAATTGTGATTTCATTAAAGGGAAGGTTAAGGAAAGGAAAAGAATCTAATTTTAAATTTCAAAAGAAAGGAGAACAGGAGAAAAACGACAAAAATATACCGTGCGATCAACAAGATAAGGACGGAATTTTCGTATCTTTGCTAACTCAGCAAACAACTGTCACTATTAATACAAGGTTAACGTAAAAATGGTTTTTACTTCAGAATATAAAAGATTCATCATTGAATCTTACTTTCGTTCAATGGACTACAGCGCTGTTGCCTGTTTGGATGAGTTTCGGCAAAATTTTCCAAATATAAATTGAAACAGGTGTATGGAACCAAAAACACTTCTATGCTTTCCAGAGCATCTGAACGTCTGAATCTCAAGAAGATTTGGAGATACGTCCAAAATCTCCAAGGCTTCAACAATTGCTGATCGCACGGTAGAACCGTGTTGTTATCAGCAAAGAGTATTAGAGAGCAAAAATTATAAACCTAATTTGGAAATAAAGGAACATAGACAGAGCTTTAGAAAATGTTTATGGGAAGAAATATTCGAAATAGTAGTTAAGAAAGAGAAACAGTAAGAGGGAGAAAGGCAAAGCTTTCGTTCACGCATTCACGATTGCGACGATGCAATCCCCAGCTCCGCTTCGTGGACGAACATGCAATTCGCGTGAACGAAAGCGGCCTTACTCTCGAGTGCTGTATTTGGTATTGTTCGATACCTCCTTAGAAATTGAGTCTGTAATTTTGTATTCAAAATTTTAAATTAAAATAAATCACATTTTTTGCATATCGTAATGAAAGTGGCACTTTTTTACACGCAAAATCGTAGTGAAAGGAGCAATTTTTTACATGAAAAATCGTAGTGAAAGTAGTACTTTTTTACATCATTTTATTCCATCTCCTTGGAGATGATTGCCAAAGCATACCTATTTTTTTTTAATTTTTCGTAAATCCTTTTAGACCAAATTTCTTAACTTACATCGATTTGCAAAAAAATAGTGTGTACAACACGTTATGAAAGTCTCTCTTTTTTTCACTTATTTGCTTGATTAACTCGGGCTACGCCCTCTTTAATCAATCTGCAAATTCGTGAAAAAAAAGTATGACTTTCATAACTAGATGTACAAATAACTATTTTGGACGGATCTGTTGCTATGGAAAAAAATAAAATACAAAATAAACAAAATTCTGTAATGTCAATAAAGTGGTTGTGTACGCATGGAAATCGTGAAAATGGATGATGAAGTATATATTCCTAATGATGTCCTGGAAGAGGCAAGTGCCCCGAGTTACCAAATGTTGCCTAAAAAATCAAACTTTCGTTATCAGAAAAAACTGGAAAAATTTACGAGTGAATGAAAAGCAGTGAGCGAAAGTGAAGTGAACGAAAGAGAAACCTCACCCACTGGTAACTATGGAGTATGGATACAGATTCAGTTTCTAGGGAGGTATCTAACAAAATATTGTTTCCAACAGACTCGAAACAGCAATACATATTTCCACGTTAGAGGCGAAAAAGTTTGGAATTTAGTTTTTCACTCATCGCATCAAATTAATTCGTGAATTTGATTCACATTTTATTGTTTTAAATTTGCAGCAACAATATAATTCATGCGGAAAGTGTATCTCTGCGGTGCGGTGAAATGGTGGATGCGCCTCTGCAAATATTTATATTTAGAGTTAAACGGATCGGACATAATGTGAGCGTTTGCCGTAATCTGACTGTAAATGAAAAAAAAAAGGGCGAGCGAGTTACCTTGTTCCCGACCGCCCTCTAATAAATTCCCATGTATACAACCCCATTTAATTGTTCCGCGCTTAGTAATTGCCGGCGGCGATTTACATAACTGTGCTTCATTTCGGCATCGTAATAAATAAAAAAACCCACACAACGTTCCGGCTTTTTCCCTCCCAAATCCGGATAAACGAAGCTGGTGCTGTTGAATTATCCTCATTACACTTCCGGTACGAGTGCGACAACGGCCGGCGTCAAAAGTGACAGACTTTGATTCCGAAATTACAAGGCTTATGCAGCGTAATTTATTGCAGTTGACAGTTTCCGTAATCGCGAGCAATTAATTATCTCTTGCACCACAATGGCGCACCCCGAAGACGTCAGCGGGGTCGTCTTCAGACATTAACGAGTCGACTTTTTACCCAGCAAAATTGGAAGTTGCGCATAAATCAAGTTAATTATGGCGCTCCAACTTCGCCATTATGTTCTGATGGTCTAAGAAGTAAATAATTAGTGGGGAGGGTTCAAACGGGATTTGCTCGGGTGAAGTTTCTCTCTTACGACAACTTGGAATCGATAAGGCTTTCAGCCATGTGTTTACCACTTCATAATCTCGGGCTTATAATGATCGCGTTATCGCCCCCGGGACGCAATTTCCACGGCCGTCCCCCTTTTCCACGCTCCCATTGTCACCGATCTGCCGGGGAAAAATCGCGTTTTCCAGGGGAGGTCTCGCCCGATTTGGCCGCTAATTAATCGCCGCACGAGGACCACTCGATATCGTCCAGAGTATCCAGAGGGGCCTCGAGTGGGGCCGGACGAGCGAAATTCATCACGAGCTCGGCCGAAATTCGATTTCCCCGAGGGGAAATTAAATTTATTTAAATATTTCGCAGGGGTTGTGCACATTAGAATTGCCCTAAGAGCGCCGCTTTCTGGGGCTAAGCGGTTTCGCGTGACGCTCTGTAAAAGTATGGAAATTTATGTGCCATTTGCTGAACGTTGGCCCCTGGCGGGAGCGCAAAAATCAGATAAGTTTCGAGAGGGACAGGGTCAATTCCCCAAAAATTTTCCCAATTTTCTGAAGCTGTCGGAAAATTTGACAATAAAAATCACCCGTCGGATGTGTCCGCACAGTTATATGAGATAAGTTTGTGAGTGGATGTGCGATTTAATTTGACTTTGCCTGGCTGAAATGGAAAATGTTTAATTAATTTCCAAGTTATGCGGCAGGGGACCATCCATTGTTTCACTTGTTCCAATCAACTCCGTGTGCATGATGTGACTCCAACAGGTGAGATATTTGACAGCTCCCAGAAATTGAACAGGCAAGACTGATGAACTCGATTTTAATTGACTTTCTTTCCTGATTAAATTTTTCTTCGGATATTTAATTACTCGATGTTCGATACATCACGGACTCCTGCGTGACCTTTTTCGACTGGTAATTAGCGATCTTGATGAGGAGCTCCATTGATTAGCGCTGGGTGTCGCTAGTGAAAAATATTTTCTAGAGGAATAATTCCACCGTGATGTGGTATTAACGACGTGGGGTATGCGTAAAGTGGTGAAATGGTTGAAGATATTGGCAATAATGGTAAAACGGCTCTGCTACTAAAGCGAAAGCTCTTTATTGGGGGTATTTTGTGAAAGTTGGACAACCATCTGTTGATATTAAATCTTTGGGAACAATCGAGGGTTCACTGCAGGATTAATTTGCACGTTTTGGGGTTAATTAATATTAAGTTCTGATTAAAAGCGGTAATCAGAGTAACTTGTGAAGAGTAAATAATTGTTGGTAGATAATTCGAAGGCTTAACGTTAATGTTTTCTAGTTGGATTCAAAATATAACGTAAACAATGTTGCTCGGTTCTTGTCGGATAACGGTAATAAAAATGAATGCCGGCGGACTAGGAAGTAATATCTTTCCGGTTAACAGTGCCGGAGGAAAAATATTGTTAGATGAAGGCTAATACGGCAATGTTATTTATTTACTGAAAGATTTCTAATAATATGTAACAGAGGTTACAATGTCGTTAAAAAATATTGCGAAAGCGTAAAATAACTAAATCAAATCGTTTTTATTCGACATTTTGGTTTTATCGACATTTTGACATACTTAATGCAATTTTATTTTTGCCTGTTGTGAGTTAAATTTTTGAAATAGAATACAGAAATGGTGGATGCGCTGGGAGACCTAAAAATTATTTTTAATCGAGAAGGGTGAGCAGAAGGAGAAATTAATGCATTGTTTAGTTTACAAAAAAAGACTTTCTGATAATGGGCAACAAAAAATATTGGGAGTGAAATCTTGAAATTTAAGAAAAAAGAAGGAAGCGAAAGGAAAATGGAAGAAAGAAGAATAAATGCGACAAACAGAATAAAGTGGTAATAAATAAAAATTTGTTGCTGCTGACAAGCTCAACAAAGATTTGTTTTGGTGTTGTGGATCAAAAAGAAAATCGTATAAAAATGGGAAACAAAACAAATATGAAAATAACAGCAATACAGGGTATTTCACGAGTGATAATGAGTCCGACGGAATTGAAAATGCAACCCACAATACATTTGCAAAGTTAACGTGGATATTTGTTGTTTGATTTAAAAAACTGTGCAGTTTCGTAAATTTTGACATAAACGTCATTCGCTCGATTAAATGAAATTGTGAAAAAACGAAGAGTTCTTGGGAAAATGTTTATTGTCTGAAAAAACGCGCAACGGCATGTCTGTTTTCTCATCATTCGAATACATTTTAATCGTCCTATTTTAACTTTTTCGTAAATGTCAGTTGTGTTTATTGGAAGCATCATGAAGTTATTATTTGATTTTAAAACAACACGATATTTAAAATAGCCACGTTAACTTTGGAAATGTATTGTGGGTTGCATTTTCAATTCTCATGAAATACCTGTATTTATGTAATTAATAGCTATTTATGTAACAAGTTCATAAATGTAATGCTTTATTGGACGAGTCGAGTTTATGGACGAGCGAGCGCAGCGAATGAGCCCATAAATAGAAGAGTCCAATAAAGCATCATTATGGACGAGTTGCATACAATATTTTATGTTCGACTGCATTATTTGTTCAAATTACAAAAAAATAACAGTGACATCTATGAGGTAAATGTAGAATGACAGCAGGTTTGCGACTTTATTTATTATAGTAGTATTTATTATTTGGAATAATAAAAAGTAAACAAAATTAAAAGTTATCTATTTTTAAAATTTGCACAAAAGAAACCACATTTTTTTATTTTACAATTTTATTTACACTCATGAACCAACAATAAGCCGTGTCGCTCCGTATTTTTGCACAGCGACATCTAACAGCACAAATTTCAAACGCGATCAACCAAAAATTTAAATCTAGTTGGCGATTAACTAGAAATTTACCTTACCGTCTTGTTTATCGGACTAGTCCTATAAAGTGGTAGTTTATGGCCTCAAAATAACGTCATAAACCATCTATATTTGTCACAGTCGAACATAAAAGAAATATATGAAAAAGCAGGCACTTAAATATTTGTACTGTGCAAGTAATCTAAATAAAGTTTAGACAATAAAATCAACGAATCTGCAAATAACTAACTAGAATGAAATGAACTAACTCTCAACTAATTTCTATTAGAAAACAAAAATGAAGACCCCATGAGAATCTGTTCGGCAATTCTTTATTTATAAACAGACACGAGATATCTACGAACATAAAGTCCATTCAAAAATCAAAAAACCACCACCATTTATAGTTAGCAACATAGTATGAAAAAATATCTACCTAGGGTTTTTTAAATTTTACCAACCTAAAGCAACAGGTGGTAGTTTTTTAAATTTTTGGACTTTAAACACCGTTCACGTTATTTTGAAATAATGGGAGGCCACGATTAATTTTTGTAACGTTGGACACACTGTTTGATTTTCGTCACTAAAGTGCCTGACATGCGGACCTATCCAAAATGATGTCTTGAGTATTCTTCTATTGAAAAGTAGTCAAACTGACGCTATTTATAACCTCAAACTTAGAAAAACATACTTAACCTAATTCAACAGACAGCTTTACTAACAAATTAAACATTTCCATGGCCTCCTGTTATGCCAAAACAACGTGAATACATTTTACATAACATTTTTTTCTTTTATAATGTTTGGATTAAGATGGCAATTCAACTGATAAAATGAAAGAAAACCCTGAGGATAAAGAAAACAACTGACGGAAGTGGATAAATCAAGGGGGAGATATGTGAGAGAAAAAATTAAAAACAGGATTTGAATTTATAAAAACGAATGTTGCAAACGTAAATTACAAACAATAAAGAAACCTCTCTTTTATATTTTTATAAATACAGATTACCAAATATAACTTCTTTTTGAAAAATATATGTCATCCGTTATAAAAGGGGACAGAGCATCGAACCCGGATTTTGTTTTATCATATTTTTTTAAATATATGGATGTATTTATTTACACGACGCCCACGTTTTACACATCTGAATTACCTATTTTTAAAATATGTGTCACAAGGATTAATTATTATTTATAAATATATAAAAAATAGGAGCAACAGTTGTTTAATTTTCATAATACTCTTAATAAAAATCAATACCCCCGATAAAATATTTATGGCTCTCGTGTAGTCTAAACAAAAATCATACAATAGCTGGTGATAAACAACAATGAACAAATACATTCAACAAACGAGGTTATTGTTAACACATCGTTACAATCGATCCGTTGATTAAGCCGAAGTCATTTTCATAAATTGTTTACACGGACTTTATCCCGTTAACACTCTTTATCACATCGATTGTTCAATTAAAATTATGCGGCAGTGCTTATCCCATTATGTATACCCAAATTAAAAAATTAAAAATGCAACGTGTCACTAATTGTTCCACTGAAACAATCACAAACCGCTTTCGTAACATTAAATTTACGCAACAAAACCATCACTGTTACTAACCGTATTTAATTATTTATCTCGTTAAACTAGAAGCAACTACTCAACGGACCCCGCACCGCACTCGAAACCGGCGACTCTATAAATTTCAAACGCGACTTATTAATAATCGATCCATTGATCCCTGATGAGTTTCTCAACCCCGCCGACTCAGTCATCTCTATTCCACTTTGAAATATTCATCGGAGGGTTTTAGCAGAATTACCTGCTCCATTTTTAATTACAATCCGGGAGACGAAAAACCACGGAGCGAGCGGAGTTGTTTCAAAAGAATTTCCATCTCGGCGACGGAGACCCGGAGCGGTCTCAGATTCCGGCGGTGCTGTCAGTTCGAGGACTAATGTCAAACCGGAGTCGTGGTACTAATCCGGAGATGGAATCCGCGTAACCATTAACCGTGATGAATTGCAAACAAGATAACAAAATATTCGGCAGTGAATGCGTGCACCGGAATGGAACAGTTGCGAATATACCGAAATTAAGACACTTCCGGAATTATCCTGGCGTCGATCCTGCGGGGATTATCCGGTCTTTGAAATATTAAATCCTAAAGCTCCGATAATCCCCAGACTGCAACCCGGGACTAATATATCACCTAATTACGGTGAATTACGGCCGCGATTTGCCAGGCGGGGAAAAATTAATTTTATTTATTGGATGGGGGCGTGCAAGATGTCTGCGGAGTGCGGGATAATTAAATTAGAAAAAATAAAAATTCGGGTGTTGTAAAAATGAACGAAATCTGTGATGCCAACGAAGATTGACAGGTCCAGCAGGGTCCCAGACTGGGAGGAATTACCCCTTCGCCCTCCCCTATCTGTGGTTCATTTCTGAGCGAATTCTAATAAAAATATCGGGAGAATTTCAGCGTCAAGCGTTGGTATTCCTGAAGGATATTTCCAGGATCTGTAACATTCTTCCATCCAGGCAATATACTCATTTGTCCGGAACGCGCTTACACCCTGGTAAAATCGTGCTCCGGTCCCTCCTAAAAATAGAACCGCGCCGTCCGATCCGGCTCCGGTTTATCTGATCCGGTGATGCGACCGGGTCGGGCGCGAGAGATTAAAAGTGAGCGGACCTGAGTCCGGGAGGGCTCCGGAAGTGCCCTCGCGGATTTTTTCGTATGTTTTTTTTTCAATCCGATCGATCCAGTCCCATTGAATCCCAAGACGGATGGGAAATTTATTATCCGGATCGATGGAGTAGACCGATAAGGCGTGCGGCGACAGACGGCGGCGTTTCTCTTCTTTGATGCAAAAATGAAATCTGGAGAGATGAGATTTGTTTGGAAAAAATTGACAGCGAAACATCCGAGCTTTCGGCGGAGCCTCGCTGAATAGGGTGGTTTTTGTGCGTTTTGAATTTATTTTCTCTTGATGAATTAACAAGAAAACCGCCGAATGGCGCCCCCTTAAATTAGCTCCGGCCGCGATGGCGCGATCGGGGTTGCGACGGCGGGGAAGTGGCGGCGCGAGGGTCGGCAGGGGGCAAGAGGGAAATTACACAAAGTGAAACAAGTAATTAATAATAAGTAAATCTTTATTAGGAAAGTATGAAAATATAAAAGAACGTAAAAAACAAGGAACAATCAATTTTGAACTATCTGACGTCACTATCTGGTGTATGTTTTATAAAATATGATATACAGGGTGTATTTTTAAAATGTGCCGAAATTTTACCTACGAGGTTATGGGACAACGTAGAAGACTAAAAGCAGTTAAAAAAAAATTGTCCTCAAAAATTAAATGTCAATTTATTTTTTGACATAGAATTTATTAAGTATTTTTTCCGAGTTCTACATGAAGCCAGTAGCTCGCGGTTAAAGTTTGGCCGGACGTTTACCTAACACCTTGTGAATGTAAAGAGAATGGGATCTAAGACGTAGCCCTGAGGCACTCCAGGCTCTAGGTGTAGATCGCATTTTTTTTTTATTTTTTTTTTTTGCTACTTTACCTCTAGCGGCAGCAAGATTTGCAGTGTAGTCAAATTAAAATTTTGTCTGGATTAATTCAAAGGGTGCAAAAAATATGACAGGAACAAATGGGTTCATCAGACCCTATTAGTCATCCTCAGGTCGTGAAGTATTGTGAAAAATCGTCGGTCGGGATTAATTCCGCCGCCAGGACCTCAGCCTGGCGGTCCACCCCATCCTGGATTATTGATCAGTTAATCGCAGTAATAGGAAACAGTTTAATTTAACACATCACGTGATCGGGTATGCACCCTCGAATCTGATCGCCGGAGTCAATCGATGGATCACGTGTAACACCCCCCTCGGGACGCTTCCCCGGAGCCACGAATTTTTAGTCACTCCCGGACAACTCCCGTCAACTTCCCGATCCAGCGCCGGAGTTGGGGGCGTTCAGTCGAACTGATAATTAACTTACAAAGACCAGTGTGTGTTAACGCGGCCGGATCTCGTGTAGTTCCCCCAAGTTGTAACTCGCCTTAACAGCGACCAACTTATTTAAGTTAAATTATTCAACAAGTTGAAAGCCGCCAGCGCACGCTATCAATCAAGTACAACATTGCCGCAGTCGGGGGGGCCGAGCTTTTAAGGCGACGTTGGCGAATCGGAACGACCAGGACTCGGAGTCGGCGACGTGGAAGTTGGGGGTCGTTCCGGCGGAACCGCGACGACACCGCCGATAAACATGTCGCGACGGTGAGGGTGTATCTGACACTTATTGCACCGTATTTATCTGGAGATAACGCGCCGGGGATTTTGTCGCCGATATTTATTCGGGCGATAAGTGTCAAGGATGTTTCGGTCGTGGCTGTAAATTGTCGGTTTGGGGTTGCCCAAAATAGCGCGAATTTACTGCTTGTTCTTGGTATTTTTTGTACGGAAGGGTTCGACCTGCATCGAATGAACGGGAAATGTTGCCTGATGCATATTTATTTCACGACATCTGGAAATCAGTCATTTTGCGCAGGTGGGAAAAACTAAGTAATGCCGACACGTGTAAAAATAAAAATTGCGACCTCGAGAATGTCGTCCGAGTAATTTTCTCGTCGCAAGTTTTTCTGTGTGTCGAAAGTTGAAAAAGTTACCAAAGAAAAACGAATTAAGTATTATTGTAAGAGCAAAATGGCAATTTAAAATCAAATTTAGCTCAGAATTGGGTCTTCGTTTTGTTAAAAAATATTCAAAGAGAACGTCTCAATCATCAGGAAATGGCGAAATTGGAAAACTTGGAAACGTTCATAAAATATATCTTTTCATAACACTTTCTTCTTTTATGTGTAGTTCGGTGTCAACAACACTATTCTGTGGCAGAAAATATCTCTGATGACTCGAAATTCAATTTCTGGATTCACGCAAATAAAATTAAAATATCGCTTATACCTACCGCATAAAGTGCCATTTCTCTTATTTTGTATTTTATGTGACAGTTAATATTTTACGTAGAAAGCGTTGAGAAAAGTTTGTGGTCGAGTGGTCTGGTGTCACACGCCATTTATTCTGCGAGCAAGCGGCGGTGTAAAATATTTCTTTAGCGAAGAATCATTCTTTTCAGAACTAACCAAGGAAAGTTTTCGTTTTTTCTCAGTGCCACGTGATCGTTTTCACTTCAAATTAATGACTTAATTTAGAAGAAAAATGATGGTCAGAGTGAGGAAGGAAATGTCAAAACACGCCAACGGAAATGAGATTTTTTTTTTGAACGCTCGTTATAAAGACTAGAAATTTGACTTGACTTTTGTTAGGAATTGCGAAGGTAAAATGTGGAATTTTTAAATGGGCGTAATCAACCACGCTCTTGTGTTAGAATAATATTAGGAATTAGGAATACAGTGGCGGCTCGTAACTAAAAATTTGTTGGGAAATTAAGCTCAAATTAAAAAGACAAAAACAAAAACAAGCCATGTTTATCAATTTATTTTTGGATTGATAAAACAATGTACCTATTATTTCATTCCATTTACCAATCAATTAATTAAATAATATAGAAATTAATGAAACATTTATTCGTCCGAGATAAACAAACCTGGAAAAACAGTGGAAACTGCCAGATGTAAAATGTCGTTGACATTTTTACTAGCATAAACATAAAAAATCACACCCTTCTGTAGTATAAAAGTATTCGATCATGTGGTAGAGGTGTTGGATTCTCTCATGGGCTGTGACCTTGGAAATACAGGGTGTTATTGAAAGTTGTGCAGATATTTTAACCACGAGCAACTAGCTTCATGTAGAACTCTGAAAAAATATCTAAAAAATTCTATGTCAAAAAATAAAATGACATTTATTTTTTAAGCTACAATTTTTTTTAATTGCTTTTAGTCTTTTACGTTGTCAAACAACCTCGTACACCCTGTATATCATATTTTATAAAGCGTACACCAATGCGGCAATGCGGTTTCCTTGTTTTAAAGCATATTTCCTATAGGTTACTTCGCATTGGCGTACATTTTATAAAACATGATATACAGGTGTATTTTTAAAATGTGGCGAAATTTTACCTACGAGGTTGTTTGACAACGTAAAAAACTAAAAGCAATTTAAAAAAATTGTAGCTCAAAAAATAAATGTCATTTTATTTTTTGACAGAGAATTTTTTAAATATTTTCTCCGAGTTCTACATGAAGCCAGTAGCTCGTGGTTAAAATATCTGTACAACTTTCAATAACACCCTGTAACTGCGTGATCGCGGAGCGATAAACCAGCGACAAATCTGTAAATGCTAGCTAACGTAACAAATGACGATATTTTCCGGTCGGTTTGCAGCGCCTACTTGAGACCGATTTTCGTTGTTTGCGCAGATATGACTCATGGCCCATGAGAAAATCCAAGTCCTCTACCTTGTATTGTATGTATTAATCATTTAGTGAGAATTTAAATTTTTACATTCGCGTTATATTTTACGTTGGCTCAAATACCACACCCACCGGCTCTAACCAGTCGCAAAAACGTACATTTCTGAAATTAATCTGTTCTGTAATCGCGGCTCAGAATTTTTTAGTAAAATGAAATGTCAGAGAAAAATCTCCTAGGATTACCTTTACATTAGGAACGGTTTATATTTCATTTTTTAATTAGTGTGAATTTCCATAAAGGTAGAACGCAGAGCTGAAACGCACCGAACGTGCTTTATACTCACGTTACATTGTTACGCAATGTTGCGTCGGCGTAAACAACCCCTTATGTATCTAATTTCTAAGTAGAAAGTTTAAGCGGCGAACGAAATTCTGAATTGTTGATCCGCCTGTGGCTTTTATTCCCAACACGCTTCGACAAATTCATAAAAGTTTGCTTCAATAGAAAGTGACAAAATTAATTAGATAATTAATTCCAGTTTGTAAATAATTTCAATCGCAAAGTCTGGGGAAAAGCAAATGTACACAGATTTAGAGATATTCCAGCCGCGAGTCGGTTTTACGTCTTCAGTGTTTTATTCTTTTCCTTGTCGATTTTCCGTCATTATAAATTGCTGCTGTTTGTGTGTGAAAGGTACTAAAAGCTTTAAACAGAAGTTTTCCATGGCAGGCCATTTTTTGTGCCGCTTTGAAAATATTTGTTTATGGGCATTTATCAATACCGTCACTTTGACAGAGGTATTATTTCTACCCTCTTGTTACATCCATTTAGGGTTTTTGTGTGTTTCTTTATTGTTTACCCCTCTGACAGTTTTTCGTATCGTCGATAACGTGTTGAAAAAATTCTTTAAGAAATTAATTCTGAAGGGGAAAATACGACCATTTAGAGACCGGTCTGCTCGTTCCGCACAATGGGCTTTTGTGCGCCCCCACCCCACAATTCGCATAATACCGAGTGGTTTTTTAATCTGCCTTTACTCCCCCTAAGATAAACCACCCCGTCGAGGCGTAGGTGTGCCCTTTTGATAATACTCACAATTATAGGGGCGTAATTGGTTTAATCACCTCCGAGCTCTCCGGTTATCGATTAATTCGCGAAATGTCAAACGGAACCGTTCTTATTATTATTCGTACGTCACGCCGCCCAGAATTCGCCCTCCCCCAATCAGACTTAATTTGGGATTATCGGTGGCGCATTTCGCACGAAACCGACGAAAATAAATAAACAGGAGCAGGCGTCATCTCCCCCGAATTGGAATTAACATCAGATTGCGTCGAATTTCTCGCCGCAACAAGAACGTGATAAATTGGAAAAAGGTCAAGAGAAAGCGTGCAAGAAACGGTCGCTTTCCCGCCTCGACTCCACTAAGCGGGTGAGAATTAACCAACCCTCAAGACTCGCAACCGAGACGCGTAATAATCGCGGACTGTGTTAATAATTAAGGGTCCAAATCGCGTCAACCGCCCCCGTTCAGGCGATGCGGTTATTAACGAGATTCGCAGCGGATACTCCGGGAGACTGGAAGAATGCAGTTTCCGGGTGGCGCAGACCCGGAGGCCCAGTTCAAGATCGTCCGGGAGCAAGCCGAAGACAAAGTCTCCGGACGAGTCGCAGACGCTGTTTATTTTATTTGATTAATTAAACTCCTAATTAGCGTTCACTTGGGGGGATCTTGTTTCGGTCGAGGGGATGGGGGAGTCTTTTCGGTTTCCGATTACGCGAACTTTCGATCCGGGGCGGAAGGTGAATGTGGGGCGCTTAATATTCGGCGAAATTATTGGGATTTTTCGCGGTCGTGGGGTGCGGGAAAATGGGGATTAGGGATGTGTTATTCGAGCCAGATTTGTATTTTCGGGAGGCATTATGAATTGATGAAAAGTTTCGGGAATCAATATCATTGCTGTTTTCGCTCAACGACGACGGCTGAAGACTCTCAAATGGGAGCGAATGACGCATGAGGGCCAAAATGGCCGACCGTATCTCGACACTCGACAAAAGAAATCTCCCACACCCCCAATTTAATCCCACCTATCGGTTACATTTTCTTGTCTCTATTCGGCCTCGTTTGGCGTCTTTCTTTCCCACCAAACAAATAAAAAAATTAATATATTTCTTAATTTACAATATTGATTATTACCAGCACATTCAGTCTTCTCCGTTATTTCTATTTTAGACTTATTTTTGTCCCAGGTTGACCGCGTCTTCCTCGCTTTTGTTTAAAATCAATAACATACATTTCGTACTCTGTGATGGTAATTAACGCCCGATATCTTTAGTCGTAGTCTTCTCAACATTTTGTTTCACTGTTCAACCTCCTTTCGTGATGGCGCAACGATACATAGCCTATGTTACTCCTGAAGAATCAAGCTATTCAACACTGAAAGAATTTTGGAAATCGAGTCAGTCGTTTCCGAATTTATCCGAAACATACTGACATACATACGAGCCGTTTTATAGCGTGCTGCATTTAATATGAGGATGTTTTCGTTGTTTTTAGGAGTAGAGATTTGAATTTTTCCATGATCGTAGAACATCATGAGGTACATCTTTTGAGATACTCAATTCAATCGTAAGTTGTAAACCTATCCAACTGTGGTCAATTTTCGATATTTTGCTTCGCGTTGGAACTATCGAAAAAGTTGCTAAATAGTTATTTACATTAGAGTACGGGATGTGAATTTTCCGGCACGACAACTGGTTTCGGGCACGATGGCGCAGCCGAGTGCCTGATTAGTTGGAGGGCCGGAAAATACGTCCCGTACGACATTTGTATTAGACTTTTCGGCTGACCAAAATGTTAAATCTTTTAAAAATCAAGACTAATTTTATTGTAGAATTTGACATCGTCAATAAAGAATCGAATGCTGTGGAATCAATTCCTTGACGACCGTGACCGCTCATTTGTTTTTTTCCTAACAAATTATTTGCCGGCTAAATTTTCACGGTCGTGCTTCAAAATTTGATTTTGGTGTATTAATCGAGTGAAAAAAATGTCTAGTATATAATATAGAGTGAGTTAAATGTGACACCAGAGGCAGTACAACTAGTGGCAGGACTAAATTCTGAATTATTACCACAAAAATCGAAACGTTACATAGGACAATTTTTTCTCACGAAAGTATGTAATAACTATTCTTTAATTCACAAATTTTTAATAAACCATATTTTATTACAGACCGTTTTATTAATAGGTGTTTGTGATGCCTGTCTCCGAAAGGAGTTATATACTCTGAAAATGGAAAATGTCAAGAGAAGATATTATATTGATAACTGACACAAAAACCAATATTTGTAGATCGTTTGCCATTACCAATCCAAACTGGGTTGAAACTGTGAAGAAATATATGGAAGTCAGGTTAAATTGGTATTAATACAATTAATTCAAATAAAATTGACAAATATTTGAACCTTGATTGCCCTATGGACACAAGATTGAAGTTCCTAAAATGATTCGTGATGACTGATGGCCTTCCTTCAACATCAAAAACAAAATGTACTGTGTTGCAGCTACAGCTCAAACAATGCTGAGTTGTGTCACACACTTCGATACATTGCTTTAATCTACTTGAATTTTAAGCAGTTGCTTCCAATGTAACCATCCAACATTGAGAATTCCATCATCAGTACCGTAAGAGAAGCACCAGTACAACATACTGACATTCAACCCAGAAGTAATAAAGCTGACAGTTACCAAATTGTTTCTGCATTGTTCTCTAAAGTGGAGAATTGTAACAATAATGTTTACAACTGTAATTTTACAAAATAAATTATGTTAATTTTGCAAATTATTAAAATGTCTTGTACTTAACCACTACTTCCTGGTGAAAACGAATCATCTTTCTTCAGGTGAATACAAGATTTTGGGGTTAGAATGTTTTTATTTTCCAGTTGCACTTTAGCACTAACAGCTAGTACTGGATAAAGTAGGTACACAAAACCCATATATCAACTTCTGTGGTTTAGTTTTATTGTGCAATTTTGCAGATATTTATGAAATACCTGACAATTGTCAAACTTTTTGACATATACTGCTGCCAACCCAATAGGTTGTATTTTCCCTGTTACGATTATTTTCTTTTTCGATCGATATAAATTAAACAAACACATTTATCGGAAAAATTATACAGGGAAATGTGTTTTTTTACACTAAATTAAAGTAACGTATGGACACTTTAATTTTAAAGTAACTGTGAAAAGAATAAATCAACGGTGTCCGCACATTTTTCCCGTACTCCACTAGATTTTTTCCCACATTCCACTAGAAATTTTTGATATTGTACGGGAAATCGCACCTCCCTTGACCTAAAGTGTAAGGTAACGCTATATTTCCCAGATTGGGAGGCCGAAAAAAATATTTAGAAGCTAGATTCTCATTTTCATCAACATCTATCAATCCATATTTGAGGTTGTGATTTACCACACGAGTTATCTGCAAAGTGAAGATAATAGGACATACGACAGTACCCTGAGGCACTCCCCTTTTTTCAGGATATCCGAGTTTCGTCCTGATGTGCGAATTAGCAACACAAGATAATTGTTTACAATAAACATAACTTTGTTTGTAAACTATACACGGCACTAACAAAGCCGTTACGATTTCGTCTTCATTGTTCCGCTTTCTGGGGTGCGCTTCAGACCCGCCGCCGCCGTTTTCGACACACTTCCGCCGAAAATCTCAACTTTCGTCACACGAGCGCTCGAAGAATAACGCCGCCGCCAGTGTCATTTTCCTTTTTCCCCATTTAACGATTTGTTTTTCGGTGGAAGTTTCGTGTTTTCGCAATTAAAAGTTGGGAGACGGTGGAAAAGTGGCTCCTGCGAGCAAACGACGACAGAAAAATAATGAGAAGCCATTAGGGAGACTCGTCCATCTTGGCAGATTTATAACGGAATAATGTTTATTTTAAAACCAATAGGCAGCGGTTAATTAGAATCCGGACGGGCGCAAGTCCCATCAATCTTCCCTCGGACAATTCAGTTAAAAACTAATAAAATCGCGTGATCGAAGAGATTAAATTGTCGTCGATACACGACGCGATTTACATTAAGCCTCACGCATACGCGCCGGATTACGGTATGAATAAGTCAACAAACTGGCGCGCCATTATAAATTCCCAATAATGAGGGATCGCGCTCGGGCCGCAGGAAAGTGCGTACGCGTGCACGCACTTTTATCGTTGAGGGAAGAAAAGCGAACGGTTTTTTTTCCGCCGACGACAAACAGAAAACGACGCGGCTGGCGCCAGTCGAAAGTTTCGAATTCGGGGCCAATCAGCCCCCGAGCCGCGGCAATTTTTACGGGTGCCCCTGACAGCCGCAGGAAATGAACGTTAATTGCGCAATCTTTCACGGCGGGACGCGAAAAAATTACGACGGTGGCGAGTTAATTCGTCCGATATGAATTCGAAAGTTGATTCTGACGAGGTAATCACGAGCCGAGGTGAAATTATTTGGTTTTTGATTGGTTGCGCGTTGATGGGGCGGTTTTTTCAGCGACGGAAGTGGTGTCGGAGCACTCGCTTTTGTTTACGTACTGTCGTCTATCCATCACCGGATCGATTTTGAACGGTGGCCAAATTATTATTGTCGTCTCTTTTGTGAGAGCCTTCATTTTGTAGCGAAAGCCGAATGTGGTCTCCCCGGCTCGCATTAATTAAATTTACCGATTCGGGGGCGGCTACCGGTCCGTACACACGTGAATGTCATAATTAGTGTCGGCTTTTGTGGCGGCGTCGTTTCGGTTTCAAAAGAAAACGGGCGGCGGTGATCGGATCGCGCGATCGGTGCAAATGTTAGACCGCTTATAGGGTGGGAAAAGGGATAATTTCAGGTGATTGTTATTTAAATGTGAGAAGGTGCGGAGGTGCTTTTCGGGGTAGTGGGCGTGAGATATTTGCTCATCTCGGAACGTTTCGACTTCTTTTATCACCGGTGCTGTTGTTTATGTCTTTGTTCCTTCCTGACGGGACATAATTACTTGAAAACAATATAAGAACTCGTTTGATTCGGTGTTCTTCGAACGTAACTTAATTAGGAAATCCGAAACGCCGATGGAACATAAATAGAAGCATCTGTCGCTCATCACTCCGCCCCTTAAAGCTCCTCTGAGACTTTTCCATCAAATAAAACAAAATCTCCTGGCGCTTTAATTATAAGAATTACCGATTTACCAATCAGTTTCCATGACTCTTACAACTGGCTTCATAAAAATTCGAACATTGACGGATTACTGCTCCTTACATTGTGTAGTGATGAAGCCTGGTTTCCTCTATCTGGTCATGTGGATTCACAAAATTTCAGATTCTGGTTTTCCTAAATAATATTGCAATCTTTTTTTTAAATAAGCAAAGTATCTGGAGCAAAACGTGCACATATTCCATTGTTTCTTTCATTTGTTTTTGTGTTAGCTATACTTATCAATAAATTTTTATCGAGTGAACACAGGGGTGTTCATTTTAAATTGTATTATCTAAAATCCCTGGTTTATAGGCAACCAAATAATCACACAGTTTCTCCTAATTAGTGTAGGTACACTAGAATTACAGGTGGAAATTTCCAGCACACAACGATGCTAGACACATTTATAATAACTGTGTATTAAGTGAATTGTGGAGGAAAGCCAGCCTGGCTCTATCGGTGATTGCGGGATCGGGGCCAGGTCCCCTCTGAATACATTAGGTATCTCGGCCGCGACCTCGTCCGTCTGATAAACCTGAAACTATCAGAATCGCCGCCTCCCTGCGGCGGCGGCGGCGGTTTATTTTTAGTTTCGTCGGAACGACCCTTATCTCTGGCTTATCTTTCCAGGGCGAGCAACGTCTCCGGCGAACGGTCGCCGTTCGACGGTTCGTGCTGCGGCTCCGGCTATCACACCGTCGACTCGACCCCCCTGGGCTCCCCCGAGGAGATGGAGGTGCCCAAGTACCGCGTGGTGATGCTGGGGGACGCCGGCGTCGGCAAGACAGCCCTCGTGTCTCAATTTATGACGTCCGAATACATGAACACTTACGACGCCAGTTTGGGTAAGTCCACGGCGAAGCCGTCCAGATTTATGGAGCGCCGTTCATATTCTCGCCGCACCGTTGAATTTTTTTACGAGTGGTAGGCGAAGGTGCCAGCTTTTATTTTTATTTTGCGCGCGCGGAAATGGCGCGGAAATCCACTCCAATTTGTAAATGAAATGGCGGGGGTGTCCTCTCGGGGAGAGGACGGTTAAAAATCGCCCGCCGGCAAGAAACTTGTTAAAGGGGCAGCTCAAGCTCGAGATGATTAATTGGCCACTTGTAAGTTTTCTGGTGAGGCGGCGGCTACCCCGAGTGCGATAATTCCCGAGATTATTTCCCTTGAAAAAGTGTCGTTGCAGATGACGAGTTCGGGGAGCGAACCGTGTCGGTGCTGCTGGACGGGGAGGAGTCCGAGATGATTTTCATCGATCACCCTGCATCCGAAATGTCGGTAAGTTGGAATTTTTGTTTACCAAAAATAACGACACACCTGGGGTTAAATAATGACGCGGGGGCCGTAAAATTACGCCACGTTCCGTTAAGAATGGCTCTCGGGGGCTCTCGCAACGTCGATCAATTTGGCGAGGTCCTGCCGAGCACCAGGATTTTAAGGACGAAACGTGTATCTCTAGGAGGCTGATCGGTCCCGTAATAAATCGAGTCGGTTTTAGCGACTGCATAAAAAGTTTAGGAAAATCGGATTCGGGCCGGGGAAAAACTAGTCGCTCTTTGTTACCGTCGACACTTTTATAAGTACTGGAGTCTCGAGATAAGTGGTGAGTTAGATGCGAAAAAAAAGTTAAATACGGTCGCCAACAAAGGAGAGTAAAATGTATGACAGACCTTTTGTGGTCTCCCGAGGGCAAACTCTGTTCGGAAAATTTTGTTCCGAATTGAAGTTATGTCGAACAAAACCTTCTTAAGGAAAGTTTCCGGTCGCAGAGTGGCTGACATGTGTCGATATAATGTGCAACAGTTTCGGTGCAAGTTTGGGCCACGAGCCGCCTCCGGCTCGTCGGGAAAAAAATAAATTGATCAAATCGACCGGAAGCTTGAAACAGTGAAAACTTTCAACCGACAAAATTAACGGATCTGTTTGGAATTCCGAGCGGACAGCTTTCGCGAGTTTAATAAGAAATAAACAAATGTTGCTGTAGTTTCCAGTTAAACAAAAGTGAAATATTGTGTATTTCTGTTGCGTGGAGACGAGATGGAATTTAGAAACTCTTGTCGATTTTTCTTTGTGGTGTAGTTAAAAAAAGACACGGAGTTTCTGCGACACTGAAACTGAAATGTGTCGTTTTATAAAATGCAAGACTAAGGAATGTGTCGAAATTATCTGAATAAAATGTTTCGGTGGCTTCTTGAAGTGAAAACTTCTTTAGGCGCACCACATACATACATTTAATTACTGGGCAGCAACTGTGCGTTACTTGTCATTTTCAAAATTTGGATTGCAAAATGTTAAGCGAAAAATGGACAAATTATCATAATACAGGGTATAAATGATGGTCTGCATGTGTTCTGTTCAATATAATAAACTATCGTCAAAAAAATAAAACTTAAACATTGAAACCTAACCTAACAAATTTTCCCAATCTGTTTACCTCTAAAAGCGGACGTATTGGCAGTTTCACTATCATTACTATCACATGGTAAAAGGAACGCCTCAACTTCCAAAACACCCTGTACAGGGTTATTCACGAGAAACTTTCGATGAAAATTTCGCTATATGCAACCCAAAATACAAGAAACCCCTAGAATTTGATATTTTGTTTAATTCGAAATAAGTTAGCAATCCAAGTAGCTTGGCGAATAAGATTAATCATGACACTTTCTCTTTATTGAGGTTATGAGCAAAACTTAATACAGCGTGATCAACAATGACTGAGTCTGTTGGCAATGAAACAATTGAAAAATATTGGTGTTTTTCTGTTTCGTAATTGGCACTGACCGGATGTTTTAACTTGACACGACATCAAAAAAAAGGTTATGTCGGGTATGTTTATGCTATTACAAAAATGACCCTTTGATGGTAGTCGTCAAATTCGCCTGTCAACTCTGTCAAAGCTGACAACCGGAAATGAGTTTAAATTACAGTGGTACCAAAATCATTCAAATTTTCATTGTCACCAACAGATTCAATCATTCTTGATCACGTTGTATAAATGTGAAAACTGATATGACAGACAATAAGAGCCAGCAATCGTTGATTTAAGTATTACTTTTTATAAATTTAACAAGCTAGAAACCATTGGAAATTGTAATTTCTGTTGCATATAACGAAATTTTCATCGGAAGTTTCTCGTGACTAACCCTGTATAAGAGTTTTTGACTAAAAAAAAACTTATTTCTCCCAAATTTCGGGACCGTAAAGCCATGATTCTTGCTTCAATGGAACGCTCTCGTCAAGTTCGATCACAAATAGACCACATTAACTTTCCACATATTTACATTGGACATCATTTGAATTTGTTGAATTTTGGAGCTGTCCAAGTCAGTTTCGGTTTGCACACAATCTCGCTTATTATCGGAGATATGGTATTGATTCTTGCACAGATGAATGGATTCCTCTCGTTCTCCTGATTGTTTTGGTGTAAAATAGTTTGACCTAGGAGCTACGGTTTTCGAGTAATGCGGTCTCAAAGTTAACTTTGAGGATTCTTCTTTTTCGCTCCCGGTTCACAAAATGACATGTGTGGGTGGGGCCTTATCTATTTTTGAATTCAACTCGACCACCACATTAAATTAACCCCGAGCTGGTTCGGATTTTACTTCTTTCATATTACCAGTTTTTAAAAGTGTCAATTATAAATAATAAAAATTAAGAATTACAAAGGAAGGTGGGCATTTAAAGAAAATATTTAGATAGTTTTGCCATTTCAAGAATTATGTGAAGCCTCAATATTACACATTTTTAATGATAAAGTCAATTCATATTATACAGGGTGTATCTAAAATACATGTGTTAATTTTAACATGTAGCAGAGCCTGTTAAGTGAATCGTTTTTTCTATTTGATTTTTTTACGAAAAATCGCCAATTGATGGAAAACTTTTGCGATTTTTATAAAATGTTATAGAGAAAAGTTTCACAAATTGGCTAGTTCACCCACTGGTTAAAATTAACATACGTATTTCAGATACGCCCAGTATTATATCCGAAGAAACTAATAGGCCAAACTACGAAAATCGTCAAAACACAAAATAGCTATTTATGTAACCAGTTAGGAAATGCGTTATTTTGTGTAACGAGTGGAATATTTGCGGGACGAGCGCAGCGAGATCCCACAAAATCACACGAGTTACACAAAATTGCATTTCCTAACGTGTTACATACAAGATTTTTTCTAATTTTGACCAAAAAAATGTTTCTTCAAACGTTAAACGAAGTAATGAATTTCATTATACTAAGGACAACGTAACATTTTATCTGCCCCGCCCATTTCTTAGTTACCAATCAAATAGGTTGTTAAGACGATCTGATTTACACAGTAAACATTTCTGACATTCGAATTGTCTTAATGACATTTTATTTTTTAGAACCTAAAACAATAATTGTGGACTTGACAGCAAAATTCTAACCTTAACTTTTTTACGTGGCAAATGTGATGAAAAGTCGTAGTACAGATTGAATCTGGCTTTGATTCTGATTGGTCAATTTTAGTGGGCGGAGCAGATAAAATGTTATAACGGCAATACTATAATAATAAATTATTATTGTGTTAAAATATCAAGTAGGTAAGTAGTAACAAAAAATATGACTAACTGGTTAGGAAAGATTTTACTTTTCGTAACCAGTTACGAAAAGTGTGACGTTTCCAAACGCCAATTAATTTTGAAAAGTGTCACTTTATATGTCAAAATTAGAAAAATGTACCTTGTTGATTTTGTTATTTTGTAATTTTTTCTGTTTCTGTAATTAATAAAATTTATCTCCGAATACTAAACCGAGTAAGAAAAATACTGGATCTTGCAAACTGAAAAAATGGTGGATGCGCCGGGAAAAGTTTGAAATCATTTATATTATAGTGACTGGAGAAGATCTGAAATTGACGTTTTATAGACTTGTCATAGTATGAAGTTAATTTTCATTTCTGATACTCAAGTCAGGAAAATATACACATACTGTCGCGAGCAAAAAATTCTGGTCGTCAATGACATTTCAAAATTTGGTTTGATTGTCACAAATTGAAAATTTTTCCCTGCCTGATTACGCCCATGTCAACAAAGTGTCAAAAAAATTAGAAAAAAATGACAACTAATGTCATACAACATGATGATAGGTTAGGATATTTACGACCGTTTTACAATAGAGCATTTTCTGTTGTGTCAAAGCATGATTTTGACGACCAGTTTTTTTTGCTCGTGACAGTACATAATTTGGTGTAGAAATAATTAAAATCCTCCGATAAATAAGGTAATGATTGCGTCAGAAGATTTTTATATTTGTAATATCGTGTGAAGTAGGTAACGACTCAAAAGTGTTTCTGATAGGCAAATCAATACCAACGCAAAGAAAAAAAAATCAATTTGAACGCTTCAATGTGGTAATTATTGTCAGATAAATAAAAATATTTGACAGGCCAGACGTCATTTCAAGTTTCTGTTATAAATTCATTTATTACACAACTGGCGAAACAGTTATTTGGATATCTCTGTTCATCATCTGGCTAAGATCTGAAAGTAGGTTTTGCGGAAAAGATAACAAAAGAAACGTGAAATATTTGAACTGATATAAAGCCGGTTCGTAATGCAAAAATGGTGGATGCGCCGGGAAATATTTACTTGAGTCATGTCGATACCTTCGTTGTTTGTGGAAGTAGATGAAATCTAAACTTTTCAGAGGTTGAACAATGTTATGTCAACGATGTGATACAGCCCCCGCACGCCAAAGGCCACAGATGGTGATCGTTATATGGTCGAGTTCCAGTTTAGGTTCGACGTGGACGAGGCGCAAGAAAAACATGTTTGAGAGACATGTATTATTAATTGACATCAATGTTATAATTTAATATTTATGCAGACAAATTTATGAGAAAAATAATGTGGAACAGCAAGAATCAATCCGTCGTTCATCAATCATCGTCATTATCGAATATTCGTCGCGATAAACCCGCTCTCCCCGACATGGACGTGTCTCGTTCCTCCATCCATCTCCGGATAAATATCTCATTCGTCTCGAAAGACAATTCAATCAAATCCCCTGCTTTGGATAAATGAAGAGAAAAACTCCAGAGATCCATAATGACAAATCGATAGTCAGTAGCGTTCCATTTTGCACGAAACCTCTCTATTTATTTATTTTTTTGTTCGTCCATGTGTTCCTCTCCGGACCAGCTTGTGCACAAATTGCATCACAGCGGTACTCATCCGTCTTGCAGGCACATCGCAATGTCGTCTTTTCCGGTGGTAATCACCCCATTCATCCCCCGGCAACCCAGCTAATTCCGTAAATTGTTAAGTTATTTTTGCTCGTTACATAAATCCCCCACGTCACAATATCGCCTTCCGTAATCCCCGTCGATGCATTAATGAGCGCCGAGGGCGCCCCGCGACATCGCCCCCCCGGTCGGGGTCCATGATGGCTTCTGCGGACGGCTCCGATTATGGACGCCAGTCAAGGTCGCAATTAATCTCGTTACGATCGGAAATTGGAAGTGCACGTGACGGGGGATTTGCCGGAGGGTCCCGCGGAAGCCGTCGAATTTCTTGCCCAAATCCGCATAGATTCGACGTGTTCGACGTAATATTGGCGTTTCGAAATAATAAAGCCGCTTTCGCCGGTATCGTCTATGACAGGAGATTGGACTTATCGATCCGGGTTCGCAGAAGTAGCAACAACTTAAAAACGACGAGGGTGCTTGAAAGTCGCGGGTCGTGGAACCCATCCCCGACTCTGATTGTGTGTTTTTTCGGGGCCACTTGTGTGCGACGAAGTTTTAATGACCGTCGATGCTTCCACCGTCCCGTTAAATTATATTATTCTTTGATGGAAGGAAATCGATTTGTTTTGTGCGCCCCGCGGCCTATTTACTTATCCGATGTTGTGCCAACGACTATTTATTTTTCTTGCATATAATGGGCACAGCCGGAGTCTGTAGTGCCATCGTGTCGAGTTCCCAGTTAGGGGCGTTATTAAATATTTATATAATGGAACTCTGGAGCGTCCGGAAACATTAGGTTGTTTACCCATTAGAAAATCGATACCATAAATAGCTACCATAACTGCTATTAATAAAGTTTAATCTAGATCTGGGTGCGTTTATAAACAACGTCGGTTCCAGGTGGAGAACTCGCTGAGCACTTACGAGCCCCATGCCTGCGTCGTCGTCTATTCTGTAGTGGCCAGGGCGAGTTTCCAGCACACTGAAGAGACCCTCAACTACCTCTGGAGGGAGGGCTACACGCAGGAGAAGAGCGTCATCGTCGTGGGGAACAAGGCGGACTTGGCCAGGTCGAGGGTCATCACGTCGAACGGTTTGTCCAAGTTTTGCCCCGTCCGCGTTCGAATTGCTTTGAACAGAATTTAAAATGTCAAGTTCCCTCCCACCGTCGGGCGGTCCGCAAGGGATCGGTCAACCGGTGCGTATCCGACGCCGCCATCGAAACGGTTCTCTTGCGGACCGTCGGACACTTAAACATCCTTTTCTTGGAGTTTTCAGTCGAGATTTGTGTAAAACGAACAGGATTTTGTTTAAATTGCTTTGGTAACGAAGGGGTGAGGTAAGCTCACGGCTTGTGCCGTGCCTCCTGGTGAGTCTCAGATTTGTTAGCAATAGATGCACCGTGTTCTTGAGTACCTGTGAAATGATCGTACCGAATGTCACGCGAGCAACCGGCCGAGTTGCTCCCGTGCACTCCACACGTTTACCACACGCTTTCGATGTTTAGTTAGTTGTCCCGAGCGAGTCTATAATCATTAACAATACCCCACGAGCGTCCAACTTTTTGCCGGTCAGTTCTCTCCAAACAACGATTTAAGGGCGGTACGTGCGAATCGGGCGCCCGTAAATTTTCATCAGTTCCCATTGTTTATTTATTTTTTATTTGGTCCGTTTCGGGGCGAAATTCGACAGGTTTTCGGCACAAAAGAGTCCGCCGGACCGCGGTCTTTATCGACGCTAAAAAAAATAAACAAACAGGAAATTGTATTTTGAACGATACGATCGGTTTTTATTAAATTTGCCATAGGCAAGTGCGGCGCGCCATTAAAAAATGAGTTTTTCCCTTTGAGACGGGCGTTCCGGATGAAAAATGATATTGTTCCGAAATTTTCCTTTTGCGATCAAAGGGGAGCACAAAACGTCGCCTGTTATCCGTTCATATTTTATTCGTGTATCGTCATAACGAGTGTAACGCGATTATCGAAAATCCAATCGGTCCGGCAACAACAAATCGATGCCGAACAAACGAGCTGGAGTGGTGTTTGGTCCGCTCATTAAGACGTGTCGATTTTTTCAAGCACTCATCCTGATTGGAAGGCGATTCCGAACGGATCAACAAAATTGTGCACGGACTCACGCGACAAGTGGTGTGCCTAAATCGAGTTCAATGTGTGGGCTCCGAATTTTATGTCAATTTGCAAGAGTGCGTTGTTTTGGTCGACGAATACGAATCTGTAAAAGAAACTCGAGGGACGATTCATTTTATTAAAGGAAAAATTTAAATTAGCTGTGACATGAGGGAACATAACCTTACTTAAGTGCTTCATATCAGAAAAAACTCTTTCTAATTTTTAGAATGATTACTTACTAATGTTGCTAATCTTGGCAGCTCATTAGTACCTATTTATCCTGGCAAACAATCAAATTTACAAACAGTTTATTTTTATTTTTAATTGTCAAATGAAAATTAAAACATTTTAGTCAATGCTGTCAATCGTGTAACAAAGTTTAGATTTTCATTTTCTACTCTGTCCGTCGAACTAAATTTGAAATAAATTAAAACCATCAGAGATGATGAAACAGATCAGATCAGACAGATTGAACATAACAGTAAAAGACTGAAGTACTGAAAAATGTCTTCGAGAATTACTTCAATAAAAATGACAATGCAAACTGCAGTTGTTTGGTTTTTACAGTTGAGAGTTGACAGCAGACGTGACGTCATGATTTCAAAATTTTATTTGAAATTTATTAAAAATGTGAATTTTGTCAATTTATTAAAGTGTATGGATAATTGTCCTAGGACAAAACATTCATAAGGTGCGTGGTGTGTGTTTTACTCATTTTTACTGTTACATTACCACACGTTGCAATTTTCTAGAAAAAGTGTGGTTAGGTTTGCTCGTTAGAGTTTTTCTTCGATGGAGTTGATTATTGATTATTTCTGGATGTTTCTCATTATTAATTCATAACAAAATGAAGAGTTTCTGTGAATTTTCATGCTTTCGGTGCTCGAATTAGTTTTGTTTGGTGTGCCGAAGCAAATTCAAAAATAATCAGCTTTCGGGTTTGTGCGTTTTATGGAAATTGACGTGTTGCTACTGTTGCATCAGTCCAGACACGTATTAAAATCCACAATTTTTCCATTTCGGTAAGAAAAGCGGAAGATGTCAAAAATACAATTTCCTTCTTCCGCCCCGTCTGAATTTCAATATAGACATGGAGCTGATTTCCATCAAATTTACCGAATGGTTGCAAATTTCCAGGGACCCCAATCTAATAGCTATCAGTTGTGAAAAATATTACGCAATCTTTCGCGGCAGACAGCCATTTACAATGGTGACCCGGATTTAGATAACATCACAAGAAATAACTTCCGGTTTCTCTTGGTCGAATGTATTTTGTTGATGATTTTTTTTTATCACCTGGCATATGGTTATCTCAAGTGTGCAGAATTCGTTTGTGTAACACCTAAATAAATAAAACATTATTAAATCAGCGTTTGCATTTTTCGTGGGGGCGGTGTAGTGCAATATCAGCAAGTCAACACTCCCGTCAAAGAGCGCCGTGTCACAAACAAAATTTTAATTAGTGCGCGTTTCTGACGATTTTCGTCAAATTAATAACATTCTTCCACCCTCCGCCGCGTCGACTCGTCTCGCGCAAAAAAAAAATTAATTAAAAAAAAGCGACACATTTCCATTAACTTCCCCGAATTATTTACAAGCTTGTTTCCTGATTTAATTTCGCAACCCTTAAGCGTTCGACTCCGCTAATCTCAATTAAGACTGGCTGAGGGGTGCGTTAAAGTGGCGCTCCTCGAACGGATCAGTCTTTTTGAAAAATCGCCGCCGGTGACGTTTTATTAACCCCCCGCACCTGCAAACGTGCGACTCTTGTACACTTTGTGAGATATTTCGTTGGCGAGTTGTGGAGTGGGTGACGGTGTTAATCCGGGGACTTTTCCAGAGGGAAAGGCTCTGGCGGTGGCGCGCGACTGCAAGTTCATCGAGACTTCGAGCGGGATCCAGCACAACGTGGACGAGCTCCTGGTGGGCATCCTGAAGCAGATCCGGCTGAGGGAGTCGCGGGAGAAGAAGAAGTCGGGCTCGAAGAAGGAGAGCAACAAGCTGCACGGCTCCAAGACCAGTCTCAGCCTGAACATCGCCAGGGAGATCCTCCAGAAAATCTGTATGAACGACATTAGCAAGTCGAGGTCTTGCGAGAATTTACATGTTTTATAAATTGTTGTAGATTCTATTTTTCTACGCTAAATTCTGATAGAGGCGAATTTGTGTTGGATTTGTATAAACGTACTGTAGTTTTCTACCTGTTTTAGCTACAGTTCCATGTGATATTTAAATGGAGTAGACTGCAATGGACGCGTAAATGTTTCAACTGTTTTTGATCGCCTGTTCTGTTCCGTTAGATCGACGATTCATTCTAAATTAATGTATTTGTTGTGAGCGGTGCGGGTCCACCCCGCACCCTAGTCTAGTCGACGGGGGCGACACACGCCCCATGTAGTTTTAAGGCCTAAATTTGTGTATAAATAGTCGTACTTTGATTTAAACGAGACTGGTTTTCCCGTCGTCGTGCACCGATTTTGCGATTTGGTGCGATTTCTTTACGCTTCACCGCTTGCGCTTCGATTATTTTCCCAGTGTAATCTGCTAGTGTCTAGACTTAACAGTAGGCGATAGTTTGTAGTCAATTATTGTAAACTTGTCGGACATTGGGTGATCTTGATTATTCAGCGCAAGAAGTGGGATTTAATTAGCACAGCCGATGGACGAGACGCGTTTTTGCTCGCCATTTTTAATTAAAACTTTCAACTGCAGCGCGAACGGATAATTGGAAACTTAATCAAGTGTAAATTATACACTGGTAAAGTTGCGAGATAAGTTGTTGCCACGTTGCGATAAATACGATCACCCGGTGTGTTTAATATCTAGGAAAAAGTACGATTAAGTCTATTTGTAAAGAGACATGACCCACATCATCATCACATCGGTAGCTTTTTCACAAAATATTGCTTAACTGTGTATTACCAAATGAGACTGAACTATTTCGATGTTTTCGGTTCGAGTAGCATAGTGACTTTTCTTACTCTTCTACTGTTCTGAGAGTTGCTCAGTAACTTGGGTCCCCACTTGCGTTGGATTTTCTTCGTAATTGGTTTGCTACCGTTTCTATATTCCGTTATGTTATTGTGATTTTTCTGAAAATGTTTGTCCTAGAACTAGTCTTTTGTGTTCGCCCAATAGCCGAAGAAAAATTATGACAAAGCTGAACGACTGAGGTGTCTTCAATTATTCCAGACGATGTCATTTCACTGTGATAAAACTGTCCTTCGATCAAGCAGCGAAGTGTCTACAACTGACAATTTTTAACACTTTAGAAATCAAAGGAAACGGTACAAATATGAAACGATCAAAACACACTTCTGTTTGAAAGAAACAGACGTTGTCGCTTTAATTTAAACTATTTAACGTATTTTACCTTAGAGAAACAAGATAGCTTGCAGATAAAAAAGTAAATTAGGAGAGTATTATAGGTATAAATATTTTCTAAGTGTAAAAGTGTCAATTTTGCAATTTGGGAGTATTTTCACAGACATATCAAAAATACAGTGCTCTCTTAATAAATGTTTTATTCTGTTTTGTATCAAATGTTGTTTGTCAAATAAAACGTGTGAAATGTAAATCGTAAGAACAAGAGTTGTAATATTAAATACATAACCAAAAATATGTCACCTTCAGAAAAACACTAGAGGCGAGCTATAAATTAGGAAAAACTCAATCCTAGTATCTCGTTTTGAAGAAATTATGTAAATGCAGAATTGTTTCCAGTTTTAGGCAAAAGAAATAACAAATTTGTTGGTGGTTTAAAGTTACTGCCTGTAGATTAATTAAAATGTATCACTTTAATGTACCTGCACGCCTTTGTCGATGCGTTAGATCTACAATTTTCAAATATCTAGGTGGCTTTGCACACTTTATGTCAGTTTTCGAAAATGAACATTGTCGTGTTACAATTTCCACCTTTCGGTGTAAAAACTTTGTAAAACGCACTCCAGAATATCAAACAAGCACAATTTTTGGGAGTATTTATTAAATAATGCCGTATTTACATAGTTTTTGTTGATGAAGTCCGCACCAGACCAGCTTCGGTGAGTCTCACTTGCAACACTTTTTTTGTTCCATTACAGTTCTATCGGCAGGTTCAGTTCTGAAACATATTTAGGTCACATCTATTAAATCAAAAGCTGAATGTCGCGACAAGTTGAATTTGATTGTCGTGAGGTTGGTAGAAATGACGGTTTAGCGGTAGGGTACGATTAAAAAGTAAGCGGGTTTGATTTCTGTTGCATAAGAGGTCAGGTTTTTTGATTTGATGTTAAAACGGCGATTGCGGAAGTTGCGATAAAAACTTGACTTGTTTTTTGACAATGTGGCAAGAGGAAGGTCAGATCGCTCGGCCTACTTTGCAAACTTGTCGTAGACAGGTGACGTTCCGCGGCAAATTTGAATAATTGTGGGCACCTCTGGTACGTTTGGAAAACGGGGCAAAAATCGCGGATTCGTGTGCGCGTCGAGACGCATAGGGACAATAAAGTCTGCTAATTTTGGGTACTGTTTATCAATTATTGCGTAAATATTTCTTGTACATTTGTAGATAATATTACATATCCTGTAATACGAGCATTAGCAAATTTAATATCACAAATTTATATTTTATCTACAATTTCTACTGTGACAATCATATAATAATTAGCATCATACATAATAAATTTAAAGAAATGAATGTAAATATGTGTAACTGTTGTGTGTACAATAAATAACAGCAATAAATAGTTTGTGTTGACATTAAATCCTTTCTGTGTGGTCATTTCAAAGGCAAACGACAGTAAGTAACGAACGAAAGTTCCAATGTACAACATTTTATTACAATCGAATTACACTTCTAAACAATGTTTGCAACTTAAAAAAGATCAGAATCTGTATGGTGTATGTTAAGGTATGTGGTAACAACGTGGTAATTAACATATTTCAATCGAATATCTGCAACTTATTGTAGAGGGACTATCAAAAATATATGAATTGACACTAGTTGAAATAAACCCTTATGCGTAGATATAAAACTATAAAACAAACTCATATAAAAATCTTTTACAAAACATACTCAGGAAATGAATTAATATCCCCGAAAATATATTTCTTTTTACAGTCAATTAATCTCGGACTTGAAGTACATGTAAAATGCATATCAAATTGTCTTGGTAAAACGAAATATATTACGTGCAATACAGTAATTTCCTGTAGACATACGGATAGAAAAAGTCCGTCTGTATATTTGGCAACTGCAGAAAAAAATCTATCTAGGAACATTGAGTGAGGTTCATGAGATACAATATATAAAAATTGTAGTCAAACAAAGAACGAAAAACCAAAGATTAAGGCACCGTACCTCTACAGAAAACTAATTGTAATGTGTGTATTTATTTTAAGGTCATTTTATTCACGTTTAATTGCTTGAGGGGCTTCAGCTAGTCCTTTCACTTTGAGTCTATCGGCCGTTTTCAAGAAAGCTGGCAGTTGCTCTTGGCTCACGTTCACCTCACCGGCGTACATAAACTCTAAAATTGCTTGTAAATGGCTGTACGCAACGTCTTTCAGTATTATGATGGGGTGTTTCGATGGATTTTCCTAAAACAGACGGATCTCATACACCGCGCGCGACATCGCACCGCCCCCACCTCTAGTAAGCTCTTAAAATACGGACTACATGCTGAGAGGACCATTTTGTGGGCTTTACATGTCTGTCCCTCGCAGGCTAAAGTGACGTCGGTGAAACTCTTCTCGTCCCGCAAGTGTCGAAACGACGACACCATGTTACTTTGAAAGTCGTTCCATTTTAGGAAAAACTGCTGCTGATCTGCCATTTTCGAACGGTTCCAATCTGCAACAGGCCTAACTGTTTACAAAATCACAATTTTACATAACCTAATTCTGGGGTCGATTCTGCGTGGGAGTCGGTGGGGTCGCGGGTGGCGCAACGGTCACGTGACGGGCGGTGGATTGCCGCCACTCACCTTTTTTTCCGGTTGAAATTTGGATTGGTCTCTAAAAAATGATAAAAGTTAAACAGTCATTAACATTCTGCTCTGCTAAACAATGCTATTACGCAAGCGCCAATCCGCCGATTCATACATGTGTTGACAACCTAAATTAATACGTCACGGTTGTACGTGGGCACGGGATTCGTCGAGCGCAATTGGCACACCTGCCGGTTCGGCGGCGCCAAATTCGAAATTACGGGATGAGGAATGCGTGTGATGAATCGCTGATTAGCGGCCAAAATCGATGCAGGTTGCACGTCACACGTACGTAAGTCCATTGTTCTAGTCTGTTGTGGGGTTATCTACTTGGACGAAACGGAAATTGATAAGACTCGGATTTTTTTTTAGATTTCGTTTTCGTAGAGTACCTCTGAAGAATTCGAGTTGAGTGTGAACGACTTTTGTGATTCATCATCACTCAGCAACGGTGACGTTACTTTGCATGGTCATGAATGTCCTCATCCATCTTTCTGGACTTCGGTAGAGAACATGTGTAGGTGCTGTTTTTATTGATTGTTTTTTCTTGTTACAAGAATCTCAAGGAATAATTGAACGGTCGAGGTGACCGAGGATGATTTATTTGATAATTTAGAAGCTGTCAACGATTTAGTCTGCAAGAAAATAACCTAGGCACGGAGAACTCCGAAATGAAATCATACTTAATTAGCCACAACGGTCTGCTGAGCTATCCCAGTTAATAGATTTGCATTTGTGCGGTTCCATTTAAACTCTAATTACCGTATTGTTTGATTTGCATTAAACAATATTACGAATGAAAACTAACTAAATATTGTTTTGGTGAAACAAGTCATTGAAATTTCTACATTTCTAGACGTTAATAGGTGAATGGGTGCTTCACCCAGTTGACGACCTCGACTTCGTCTCGGCTTTCAATCTCTGGGCTTAGCACAAAAAGACTCACTTCTACTCTTAATGATATAATCTACTATTTCTGTCACTGTTCGTGTTGTTATCTGTTTATACCTTCATATTTGCACGTTTTTATACCTACTTGCAGTCTCATATCTATCCTATTAAATTTTGTCTCTCTCTTGGATAATAATAAATTGTATTTACGTTTACATTTCAGTAGATTTACCTTTATTTTTTGTTTCGAATTCGTTGCTTTTTCGACTAATTGAATATAGATTAAACTATACTAAAAGGTAGTTTATTCAATTTCATGTTTGTTTTTTTGCTGTTGATTCGTCTTTCACGTAATTGTTTACAAAAACATCACCGTTTATCACTTATTATCATGTTATCGTAATTACAAAGTTAACGTGTCAATGGCTCCCCATTCGTCAGTTTAATTATTATATCAAGTGTTTGGTAATTAATAGAAAAACTACAAGAAAAACATCATAATCACAAGATTAGTTTTGAAAACTATTTGATCCTTATAATGGAGAAATTGAAATATAAAATTTTTTGCTTAGTCATTATAATAAATGTTATCATTTAGTCGATAAATAATATTCGTAATGATAAACTGATTCGGCCTAAATGCCGTGTCACCCAATGTGTGGTGGGTCAGAACATAACTAAATAACAAACTCAAAAATGCCATACTGTCAAAATTTATAATGTCTTAAATAATAATTGCTTCTATTAATAATAAAAATATCAACATGATTTGAAACGTCATTAATTGCATTTGCAACATTATCTATGAACGAGATATCTTTAGAAACGCTATTTAAAAGGGCAATCTCTTATTTATTCTACACATTTAATGTATATTTCTATATTTGGTTACGACATAACCTCTCGAATTAAATTATTATTAATTTATTTTCCAATTCGGACAGTATTTATATGAAATGCGTAAATTAATTAATTTAGATTCAGTTCAACATGGATCGTGTGAAAACGTGTCCGTTTGGCTCGCAACATTCACATCGGTTGAATTTCATAAATGCGGTCCTTTAAACGGATGTGAGTTGCATTTTTTCGCAGTGATTATTTCCGGCTTTGTCGCTATTTTAAAACGAAAAATTGTGAATAATAGTTCAAATTAGAGATGGGTGCTAGGAGTGGACAGAGAAACACCAGGGTACATAGTGAGGGAAGAGTGCAAGAGGAGCAAGCTGAGAGTAAAAGCGGGAAAGAGAGCGGCAAAGTTCGAGGACAGAATGGGCGGAAGGGAAGAATGCAGGATACTGACTGAGTGCTATAGAGAAAAGAAAAAGAACGCGGATGAGAAGGAGAGAGAGAAGTACTGTAGGAGGAACGGGTATGCCAGAGAGGAAGTGGAAAGAATGAGAGCGGAAGGAAGATGGATGTGTGCGGAGCTGAGCGAGAGGGACAGAGATACGGACAAGCAGGAGAGAAGGGAGAGAATCAGAGAAGCGAGGTACAACAGGGAGTATGAAAGGTGCGTGACAGAGGATGTTCCGGTGTATCTGGGGAGAGAGAGCACGAAAGAAAGGAAAATGATGGCGAGATTTAGATGTGGGAACGAAGAGAGAGAAAATAAGTACTGGATGGAGGAGGAGGAAAGAATGTGCAGGATGTGCCGTGAGGAGAGAGAGACGATCGAGCACATGTGGAGAGGATGCGGTGAAATGAGAGAAAGGGAGGAAAAGGAACGGGGAGAAATACTGAACGAAGACGGAAGAGAGATAGGATGGATGAAAGAGGTATGGAAGAGGAGGGAAAGGATAGAGAAGGAGAGGGGTGGGGAATAAAAGAAAATGTAGGTTAATTTAAAAAAGAAAAAAGAATGATTTTGGAATTGTAAGTTTATTTAGAACTGTAAAGTATAGGAATGCTTTAAAGCCCGTAGGGTGAAATAAAGTAAAGTAAAGTAGAAAAAAAGAAAGTAGTTCAAATTAAATTTATACACAAGGAAAGATGTCGTGTCTCCGAAATAAAAAGGGCGCTCAGTGGAGTAGGATTTGACGAGATTATTTAACACCGTGAAAAACATCTTGAAGAAAGTTTATTAAAAATCGCGTGTCTATTTTTTTGACACCTGCTATATATTAAAAATCCATTTAAAAATGCACCCTAATCATCGGTGTAATTCCCTCGGTTCGAGTTTTCGGCGATAATACCTCCTCCGCATCCGCAGACCGTGGCACCGCTCCCCTGAACTCCATTTTTCCATTAATTCACGTAATCACTGATGCGAAATGCGACGTTAGTTTTACCAAGCAAAGTTTTAGTGGGTCGTAAAATGAGTTTGAAGCGGGAAAATGTTTTAGTGTGCTTACCAGAGTTACCTGATCCACTCATCCCTTGTTACCTCGTTTAGATATGGGAGTGTATGCTCGGCTACAAACCGTGCACCGGAAATGCGTTTGACAGATATGTGTTCACGTTGATGTTTTAAGCTCGTTGAATGTAATTAAAGAGAATTTAAAATTAGCGGAGTAACTGGTCGATGGTTTTGAAAAAAGCACGATCGTGAATTTTTTAAAGGGATCCTCGTGTCCGCTGGCAGTTTTTGTCAAATGTTTTACGTTTTACGAATTTTTCGATACAGGTGAAACATTGCTTTATCGAGGAACGGATTTTTGAGTATATTTACGAAATGAATTTTTATTGTCGATGTTTTGGCGAAGCTGAAATTATTGATGTTATGACGGTTTAAAACCTATCGAACTCGAGCTTATTGAGAAATTTAAAAATTGAGAACGGTGCCCATTACGACTTACAAATAAAAATAATAACTAAATAAAAATAATAACTGAGGTCGCTAGAAGTTTCAGGTAACGTCGTTGAAAATCCATGAAGAAGCTTCAACTTCTGACGTTGATATCTGAAAATGAGTGAAAATGACAAATCGACCCGAAATTGGAGATGTTCACTTTATAACGCGATAAAAAAACTTATTAGGATTTTTAAAGTACCGAACGAGTGTATTTGTAAGCTTTGAAATGAATCTACATAATGATTCTGGAAAATATAAAGAAATTGGTTATTTTTTATATTCATTTCGTTAAAGAAATCTGAAATCTGTTGTGCAACATGGAGGTTCGGTATCGGGGAAAAATTCCGTAGCTGCATGATGTGGGGTGATTAAAAGGGAATTTAGTTGTGTATAACAGATTGCGGGTGTCGACAAAATTGACACGCAATTTTTAATACAGTCGACGTATAACCGATGACCCGCATTGTACATTTTTTTTTTCAAATTCAACAAAAATACCCGAGATTACATTGAAATATCTCTTTTTCAGGGACATTTATCACTCCTGCGTCGAAAATATGGAGCCTGCAGCCACAGTTCTGTGAGTAAAATTTTCTATTCGCCATTTCGGATAAGCAACATGACCTCTGGCGGTGGAAAGTCGAATCACCGAAAATTATCGCTTAATACGTAGCTAATGGCAAAAATAACATGATGAACGGTGTAGGGGTCACAGGTACGGGGGTTAGTGACAAAAAGTGATGTTACAATGGGCAAAAAGAAAGTAGATAAAACCAAGTGTTGTGTCCATGGTTGTCACACACGCAGAGCGAAAGACAGAGAGACCAGCTTTCATTACTTTCCACGCTAAAATAGTTGTAAAGTGCAAATCATAAACCTTTTTGGCGGCAAGGAAAGTATAGACAGAAGAAATGCTTGGGACAAGGTTTTGTTATTGAGAAAACCTGCAAGACGGCATATGCGAGTATGCGGAAAACATTTTTTACGTGAAGATTTTATAAATCGTAAGTTCCACGAATTTGAGGTTAAAAGTTTGTAGTTTATTCTACTTTTTTCAATTCCACGCAGCATTTCCCAAAAATTGCGATTGAAGGAATTTGCTGTTCCTTCTCAAAAGTTATCCAAAGGACACACGACACAGACACAGAGAAAGTTTGCATCAAAAATTACAGGCAAAGTAGACTGTAGTGCACTTGACATAATAGGTGAGAAGGTAATTGTATGAAATAAAAAGACATTTAGTTTATTGATGTATTTTTATTGAAAACTTGTTGCTGTAAGTAAAATTTAATTGAAATTTAACGAAAAAACTCTAAAATTACCTGTACTGCATCCCATCACACTGTACCACACATCGACTGTCAGCAGAAGCCTCCAAGTATTTAAAAATTGTAGCTAACCGAAGAAAAGCCTTCCTGTAACTGAAATATCAGCATATAGTATGTTTTCCACTTTTTAAAAGACTTTCAATGTTTTGAAAACAAAATATTTAATGCACCATAACCTATCTTTACGCCTCTATTTATTTTACGCCTGTTTTACGAAATTACATCATAATCTTTGATGCTTACATTAAAAAATGTTACTTTAAGGAATACACTTACCTTACTGAAAAACACACTGCACACAATTAACAAATAAAAGAGTTTTGGACACAAAAATTAACACGTAAACAAATGGAAAATCTCAAAAGGAGGATTTTCGATCAGCTGATTGTCAGAACAGCAGCGCCCTCGCAGTAGTCGAAATCGCGAATAGACAAGGTGCTCTTTGGAACCTATTTATTTGAATCTAGATTACTGAAAAAAAAAACCGTTTGGTACAATTTTTTTAGTAAACAAACAATTATTTCACAACAATTTTCGTTCAAAGTTTCAGGTCGATTTAGTTCTATACTTCGTTCACTTGAGCTGTACATGGTAAAAAAGCACGTGATTTCCGCCTGTTTGTTCGCTACTGGACAAAACTAGGCAAAGATGGAACGATAAAAGACAGACAAGTTTCCGGCATGTTCGTTTTCAGTGCATTATTTGCTTAGTTGATCTTGTTATAAAGGGATCCTCTCCAATTGAGAAGCGACCACGGAAAAGTTTCACAATTAGTTCAAAGAAAACGATTTCAAAATCTGCCAATGATCTATTTCTTTGTTGACTCACTCTTCCGTAACTCTTGCGTGGTGTGCACGTGATTGTTATATTGCTTAAGTGAACGGAGTATAATTTGAGGAACTGAACTATTTTTATTTATTACCGTTAAAGTCCTTTTGTATTCTGATAAATTTGATTCGAACGAGTAGTTAATAGTTAGCCCACAAGAGCTGAATTATCGAGTTTTAAGATTACAAATGGTCCTCCCAGTCGAGCCCCACCTGCGCACCTCCGAGCTTACAAAGAATCGACTCCAATTCAATTTTTTCCATACAAATGACCCTCGCGACCAGGAAAACTTGGAGAGTCTTAATAATTTTTGTCAACTTCATATATTAATGTGTATCGTTCCGTTGGTTTTGGTATTTTCCCTGGGAAACCGTGGGATTTCGGCCATAAATCAAAAACTATGGTTGATTCTTAAATGTTTAACCGACATTAAGGAAATGTAAGTCGGTGGAGAAATACAAATTGGAAAAGTTTGCAGGATGGATTCTATAAATATGTTAACAATGTTATCTCGGTGCCTCCGAATGAGCCCAGATCGAGAGCGCCTTTGAGATTTATGGACAGAAGGAAAATTTTCGAAACGAACGCGAAAAACTATCGCAGATGTGCTTCGCGTTTCGGATGCACACGGAAGTGTGTTTTATTTAAAGTATTTAAACGTTTCGCGCGAGCGGCGTCTAATCCCCGGAATGATCGCGTCAAGGGGAGTTTTCAACCGAATCGAAATAACTCGCGAGTGCAGACATTTGTTGCTGAGTATTTGAAATTTTTTCGCCTCCCATTTAATTATGCAAATCCCGCTCGTGCTAATCATTTTGGACGTTCAAGCGGTGGAGCGGTACGAACAACAAAAGAGCGACTTGTGCGGGTGGAGACGGCGTACGTTTCAATAAAACGAGATCAAAAGATGACAACAAAGTTAAAAGAAAGCAAATAGAATAGTAAAACGTCTGCGATAACATGAAATTTGTGATTCAAAGCTTTCATGTCGTTCAAGCATGCTGTAATTATGTTGATTATGAGCATTTTGGGGGAAGATCTTTCCACAATATTTTGTGCGAATGCAAACACCGCGTTTAATACAATAGTATATTACACTATAAGTGATGAAAGTGCCTGATTTTTCAACGAGCAATACATTATATACTCACGAGCGCCAGCGAGTGAGAATACGAGTAGTATTGCGTGTTGAAAAATCGCACTTTGATCACGAATTGTGTATACTATTTTTTCCAACGTCGCCTATTGAAAATGAGTCTCAATTTTAAATTTCTTTATAATTATTTCACTCCCCTATTTTTTGAATCTTCCGGCTCTGGAGTTTCAATTAATGCAAATAACAGTGTTTTTAATTTTTTATATTAATAAGTAGGTAGTAGATTGTTAATGTAGTAGATTGTTAAATAAATTTTCCTCACTAGTGAGTTTACTTTCTCCATTTTCCTCACTAGTGATGCAAACGCCTATTTTCCTCACTAAATTGAGTGATGAAAGTATCATTTTCATAAGCGATGTTGGAAAAACTAATTACTTATTTCTTTGATACCTACGTAATTTTTTCGGGGAAAACATCCACGTTTAATTTTTTTGGAGTAGTTAATTAGGAAACAAAAAAAAAACAAGTGGAATTAAAAACGTTCGTAATTTGTAGGTATAGATTCCAGATATGTCAGAGTCATTTGTCTACTTTTATTAATCAAATGGTACCAACAAGATGCCAAAACAAAGTCATTAATGGCACAGGGGTGTGAACATGTTACACTGAAGAGCCGCACCCGTTGTGCAACGTTCGAAACATTATGGAAATTTTAATTCTCTTAATGGTCGATTCACGTACATAGATATTGTGCATCTCCATTCATTTTAGCTTTTAAAAATTGGATTGCAGAATTTCACAACATTTCAATTTTCCAATCCCTCAATTGATACGCTTATCGTGCGATAAATCCTATCTACGTTTGGAATAATGTATGATCAAGAGCGGCTGTGGAAAACAAAAGATTTGAAAACGTATGGCTTAACTTGAATATTACAGTCCTAAATGTCATTATTAGGATAGTTGTCATGGTCGTGAACGAAGATCAAAAATGGCGTTGGTTTGAGAACGGTTCCTATTTGAATGAGTCACCATTGCCAACACTAAGTCGCCATCCTGTAGATAATTAGGTTATGCGAATGTTAATCTGTGGTTATGTGTAATAAAATGAAGCTGCGTAATAGTATATTGTGCAACAAGGTTGATAAATGACACGAGACACGAGCGCGAGCGTAGCGAGTGTTTAATAAAACGCGTGACTAAGAAGTTTATAATTTATAAACGAGTTGCATACTATACTTTTTCTAGGAAACGTCAAATTACCAACTTGATGCGTGTCCAAAAAAATCAAGGCGTGTTTAAAGAAACTTCGAGCGTGTTTAATATGTCGAAAATGCCCGAATGGACATCAAGTCGTGACTAATGAGCAATGGTATTTAAAGTGACGTTTTATACACTATTTGTGAGTGCAAAATGTGACAATTTACAGAAGGGAGTAGAAAAAGACAATTTTCTACGTAACACGTGGGATTATTAATTCACTCGTGTGATTATTTAGTCAAACTCAGTCTGGAGCCTCGTTGTCCAAACTTCACATGGGTGCGACAATGCTCAATAATCCTACTTGTTGCTTAAATTCATAATTATCAACGAGCATCTCGTGTCGTTTCTTTTTCATGGAAATAAAGAAGTTTTTCTTCTCGGCTCATAAGAATGCAACAGTTTGTCAGGTGCAACTCCACGTTGCATAAAATGACTTCTTCTTTGCGACGTGATTTTGGTTTTCGTCGTTAAATCAATTGTTTTCTAGGTCACTTTATCATTTTAATGCTCGCGTCTGCACATTCGAATAAGATGCAGAGCCTTGTTCGTACAGAGACGTCGCCGTCGTTTCTTTATAATACTCCCCGTCGTGGGTGTTTTATTTTGATTTTTTCTTTCCATTTCGATGGTTGTTGTTTCGACACACAACCAACCGAACAACCCCGCATTCGGGTGTATCGTAATAACGATAAAAGGCTTTGGCGGGTTGTTTTTTCACCGAGCAAATATCTTTACTTTCCCATCAGATGATTACGAGTTATTTGCCTATTAGTTGATAGGTTTATCTTGTCATCGCTCTTTAATCACGAAATTGTCCATTTCGCCGTTGCCACGACATTGTTTCATGACCTTTGGAATTAACGAAATGACAGATGAAACCTAATTTAATCCCATCGGTGAGTTTCGCTTTCGTTGTCTCGTTTATGGATAGGAAAACATTTTTGACGAGCGGACTTTCCCTTTTTGGCTGTCGTCACGTCTCGATTCTGCAAAAATCTCGTCGTGACATTTTTGTTTTCTCGCATAGGACAAAAAAATAAGTATATATAGGACGAGAGGACGCGATAATGAGCCGACCGAGTCCGAATCTCCACATCGCCGCAGGATCCTCACAGATGCGTGCACAGGACTGGTGCAGGAACGGCCAGTCGTGCGGGAAGCTCTGCAGGAAGTGGATGTAGCAGGCGTCGCGACGTAGGCGCGTGATAGTTCGCGTAACGACGTTGTGATATGGAGTTTAATTAAAACCCCCTCCGAACCGGCAGGTATTTTTTCGCGAGTACCCGTGTTTAATTTGGGCCCGGGTCGGCGGCGTGTTCACCTGAGGGTTCTAGGGGGAAGTTTTGAGAAATGTGATTATTTGGTGGTTGGCACGGAAGTGTTGAAACTTTAGATTGAAAATGGTCGGAGGTATGCCCTCAGGTTGTCGTAAAAGTTGCGGTTATTGCTGAGGAGAATGCAAATTTTTCCGGTAATTTAAAAGGGCCCAATAAATTTCCGAAGTTTTCGGGGTGTTTTGCATAATTTAGGTTTGTCGCGGGGGCCATAATTACCCGAAGAATCACAAGCGATACAGTCGGGGACGGCGAAAAGTGCGTCCGTCTTGATGTATATTTAGTTCGGTTCGTACCTTCACACACTTTATATTTATAGCTCGTACAGTTCGCGTGAAACTAATTAAATGGAATGACAGTGAAGTGTTGAATGTACTTGTCCTGATGATATCAAGAAAATGCTGTGCCCCGTTCGTATGGCGTAAGTAACCAAAAAAATACAGTTTCATCGCCGCAACCCCGAATTAATTAAACCGGAAAACGGGAACGCGCAAATAAACGCACCCAACTTATTTAATTTTATTGTTAATAATTAACCGAACAATTTTCGAGCTGAACAAACGCCGGTCCGGCCGCCGCTCCATCCCGGATAATTAAATGATCATTATTTCGCCTACGATAACCCTTTCGTTCGATCAAAATATTCAATATTTGCGGGAAAAATCGCGCCAGCGTCCTAGAACCTAGACGTCACTTCGAACGGCACAACCCCCAAGTATCGTAAGACGGTCTCGGGAGAGTTGTCATCAACGTGGATGGAGCGTTCGGGGCGAGGAATGACCCTTATTTAAGACAGCTGTCTTGCCGAGGGTAGATTTTCGAACGGGGGGGTAATTAGAGAAGGGTTGCGGGCGACGCCGTTTTGCCACACATTAAGGTTGGTTTGCGGTTATGGACTTCATGTTTCCCAGATTTGTCACAGTTGAAATTCAGTTAATCGGGCTGGTCGGAGAGAACCCTTCGAGAATATCGGGTTGTAAATCTCGCGGTAATGGTTTTGTTATAAACCGGAAACAACCAAAGAATAAATCTGTTTTTAATAACTTAACCGACTTAAATCTACCCGTCGTCGTTTTGTGCGGATTATCGTCGAGTTCTTTCAAATTTACTGATTAAGCAATTATATTATTTTATTACGCAAAAAGGTTACTTCAAAACAGTATCAAATTATAAACGGGCGCTGAAATAAACAACGGAATAAAAGTGAAATAATTCACTGACGAAATTACGATTTTTTTAAATTTTGTTGGTTGTTATGCAGTAGGCAAAAAAATACAACAAAGTAAATACATATGTAGAATGTATAATTATGTTGGTTATTATTTTTGTTTCATTTTTAGATGTACACCAGTCAAAAATCACGCGAAAACTTGTTTTCTCCAAAAACCAGCCAGCAGGAATTTTTGTGGCTCTTGTTTTATCCAAATATTATATTCACGTTTTGTCCGTCCTGGCTGGTGCATTTCAAATTACTTAATATCTAAATCTGCCAAGACAAATCGTATCTGAGAGTTCTGCAATATTATTTGCTCCTGCAAGACTGGAATTTCCCATTTCGAACGTATAAAATTGGAGAATTCTTCCTTGAAAACGCTCAAGTCGGAAAATATTTTGGTTTGAATATCTGGACGAAAACGTCATCTTTTCGTCAAAGCATTACTTTTCGTCCTAGGCCGAAAAATATTTTTCGTCCGCTATGTTGTTAAACAATGAATAACGTTCAACAATCGACAACAGTTACGTTGTCAATAACACCTTGGCAACACTCAGGGTTGTTAAGGAAGTTTTTAACAGACCGCATTTTGCAAAATTATGGATCAAACGTCACTTTGACAACGGAATTAAAATTTTTACGAGTGTTTTTATTGCAATCGGCTAAAATAGTTATTTGTATATCAAGGATGCGAAATCGTACTTTGACGAACCGAGAGAAAAATTGTCGTCAAGGCCGCTTTGCGGCCGAGACAAGACAATCTCGAGGTCGTCAAAGGATTTCGTAGCCAAGGTGTACACAACATTTTGTGTGCAACCCGAAAATTTGTAATAAAATTGTCAATAAAAATAAAGTCGGCCTACATGTCGCCATGTCGCTATGGAAACGACATAAATAAAACAATTCGCTTTGAGAAAAATTGCAAAAATGTCCGAAGAAAATTACGATGTTTCAGTTCCGTGTACTCATCCAGAGTTAAAAAAATATTATAAATTGTGCAGTGTCGCATTTGAAACCTGAAAAATCGAAACGGCAATATGAAAAATGTTACAGTGACTTTGAGACTGATGTAACAAGAAGAATGTGAAAACCGTGTCGGATAATGTTGTACTGGCTTACCTATTTATTGGAATTTATTTATTGTGGAAGGTGAATGTTAAGTTCTGTTATGCTACGTTGTATCATCTGCTCCTTTTTAGGTTATTTTAATCGTGGAAATATCAGGAGCCCTGCAAAGACACAAATAAACCAAAATGTCTGTTGATGACATTCAGGAAATGTTACGAGATATTTCTCTTTTTGATCGGTGAAAAATTAACCAAAATTAACCTAATTCACATGTGTATGTTTCCTATAGATGATAAATCGATAATGGGGATCTTTCTTATCGACTCATGCGGCTGTTTCATTTGGCGGAAATTTCAAACCGGATGAAAATTCTGTACTAATAGTGGCCGTTCGTGACACAAAATCAAACTTTAACGGTAACCAATCCAGATTTTGTAAGATTACACTGGAAATATGCAGATAGATATGTTGTAATTGTAATAATAAATAAATATAAACATGACTTTTACTTTTACGACCGTCGTCAAGGCAACGGCTGCGAAATTCAATTTCGCGGCCTGTTGTACGCACACGAAGTGCTCATTTCGCGTACGGTTGCACACAAAATAATGTATGATACATGGACGAAAACAATATTTCGGACTTATTGCTGTTGCTGGACTCGGCTTTGCCTCGTCCAGCAATACATTTTTTCTATTTTCTATTTCGTCCTTATAACATAAATAACTCTCGTATGATCAAAAAGTCTTTGGATCAAGGGTGCCCTGGAATTAAGAAGTTATCTATGAAATTATTTACATATTTCAATTATTTTTGACATTTAGTTGACAACTTTCAAGTTAGCAGCAAAATGTTTCAAAGAGAACATAAAATTTTTATTATTAAATCATACTACAGTAATGGAAATCGTAGTGAAAATAGTAATTGGGTTTACTCGTCTCGTTTATGTTTAAATGAGTTCCATGAGACATTAGCTCTACTTTAAAGTACACATAAAAACTACGGGCAGATCCAGACTTTTTGATCATACGATATTTCATCATGTTAATTTTAAAAAAACAAACAAAAATGGCGCGTAGATGTCGGTCATCAGTTCATCACGATCAATTTTCCGATGTTTTTATATAAAATTCGTGCGACTGTGTTCGTCTTTTGTGCAAAATTAAGAGATTTAAAATTGTTCTCGTCTCGAGGGCGAACCAAGAGGAAACACCTGACAGCTTCTGCATGAGCCGCGTTTAAGAAGGTATATTTTGGCTTTTTAATCTCGTTCTGTTTAATTCAGCGACAATCTTCATGATGCCGCTCCACCGTCGGCACCGCTTTAATAAATAATAATTCGTGCAGGTCCTCGCGTCAACGTTTTGTAAACTCGGCGAGGTGCTAAATTCTTTTTAAAATCTCCTGGAGCTTCTCGAGATGCTCACTTAGATATTATAAATATTTCAGCGTTCTCGCCATGCTCGACATAATTCGCACTTCGTTCTTCTGGATTCGATCGGTTTCTTAAGTCGTGGTCCTCTTCGAGACAAACCCGTCGGTTGTTTAATTTAAAATTGATAAGGGAAGGACGTGCTCGACCACATCTCGCCGTCAAGTGCAAATAAACCGACGGCATTGTCGGCAAGTTTCCCGACAAAGGAGGAACTTAAATCATACGGGGGTAGGTAGTAAATAGGCGCTGCAAACTTGTTGCAAAAATTCCTGCTGCCAAACGACAGACTAATTTGGTGGGTTTGCATTATTACCTTCGCATGCCGGGAATTGTTTATAATTTTGATTAGTCTTTGTGTTGGCGGGGTCGCATTGTAACCGTGTGTGCTCCGCGAGCTGCGAATTAATTGAAATTCATTTAAGAAGCGACAAACTGTACCAAACTAATTCCCTCAGAGTGACAGCTTTTGAGAAAACTCATCCGTGCTCCGATTAGGAGGTCTTTCTGTTGTGCCGAAGAGAACCCGATGGAAGTTGCTCTACCTGTTCCCGACGCCGGTTTAATGGAGTACAACGTTCCCCACTGCGAAAGTTTCCCCGCACGGCACAGGGTCCCGGCAATAAATATAAATTCGCATCGTGTTTATCCGATTTCTTCGGAGAAAATCAATCGGTGTTCGACGTTCGCCGTTTTATTAATAATTATTGCAGACGGCAGAAGCTGTTTTTCAATGTATCGAAACGTTTGTATTCGGCCGGGGAAGTTTTATTCGATGTCGTTATTCCGAACAGGCAATAAAAACATCGACAACTATCATTTCGGGGCTATTCTGTATCGCCACCAGAGAGCGCTCTTCAATCTTTTCCGCCAACACGCCGACAGAGAAAGAAATCGGAAGTCGTTCCCCCTTTTGTGGCGCTCGCTCCTCCAGGAGTAGCGGTGACTGGAAATCACAACACATTATTAGATATAATTTCCCACGGAATAAAAAGCGCCTCTCGCGCAATTCACGATCTTTTGATGTTTATTATCGTTACGTGTTGTCGTCGCGGTGCTGGATTATGGCGCAGAAATGAAGCGGGAAAGATCGAATATATAATAAAAAACCGTTTTAGGCGACGCGGATTTGGGGGCGGCGGAAAAATGACGTCGTAAAAACAATTACTTTGGAAGAAAAAAAGACAAGACGGAGGAGAAAACAAACAATATCGAACAGGGGAGGTTCCGTTTCGACTGTGTGATCGACTCCCTCCTGGCGACGGTAATTAATTATTTTCGTTGCGTTTCGGGATCGCGCCCAAATTGTCAATCGGTTTAGGGAAAAGGGCATTAAGAGAACGCGATTTATCCAAACCGGAATCGAGGAATTGTGGCTTCTTTTATTCAGGAGGGGCGCGATTGAACGCCCAAAGTTTATAGACAAAGTGCTCGGGGACCGAACGGGAATTATGCAAAACGACCAAACAGAATATTGGCCCGATTCGTTAAACCCGATGATCAATAAAACATGAAACGCGAGGCGAAAAGGGAAACGTCAAGGTCCGAACGAGAATGTGGTTTTTTGGGAATCTTTAAACGGGGCAAGACGGTCGCGGATCGCGAAATAATTAGTTCTGTCAAGAGAAGAAAACTCTTGGCGTCAATCGGAAAGATGCGCCGCGGTTAAGGGTGGATTTTTTGGGGTGCTAATTACCACCACATCAAGCCCTAATTGTCTCCATCGACCGATTATAATTGAACCGGCGTCATTAACTGTGCAAGGGCGGATTGAATGGAAGCGTTTAATGGGGCTCGTTGCCTCCGTCCGAGTAAAAACACCGGTACACGTCGTTATTAATAGAAGAATCCCCGACCGGGGAGGGCCGCCATTAAAAATAAATTCGAGCACGAGAGGAGGGATTTTTTCTTTTAATCACGATGCAGTTTCAATGACCCCAGAAGATAAAGCCCTGCGGCGTCGTTTTTCGAGTGTCTTCGTCCTCCCATTAATAGCTGAGCAGATGCAACTCGCGTGCAAGGTCGCGTCTATTTCGAGAGATGAACGCGACGATAACGGACGGTGTGACGGCGTCACGTGATTTTTCGATAGGGGGTGAGGGTGTTATTAAAAGTCGTAAAGCCGCAGCGGTCGTTCCCATAAGCAATTTAGGGCCCCATTAAGCGCACAGGTAGTGCCGGATGTGCCTGTGCAAATCCTCATTACAATGTATAGATAACAGACTAAATAGAGTAAATCAAGGGCTGAATTTATTTTATTGACATTCTAATTGGGGCGTATTATGTTCCCGGGGTAACTTAACGACTTTGCAAACTTGGAGATAATGCCGGGGAGATTCCGTTATTTTGGGACGCAGGTATCATACTTTCGGAAGTTGGACGGAATCTCGCAGGACACAAATCAACCACCCTAATTGGGGTTGCACCGGTCGGGTGCAGGATGCATCCAGAATTCGTTAGCACTCTTAGCGCCTCTCGCAAGGTAACGTAACGTATCGTTCTAATTTTCCTTAACGATCGTCGCAAATCGAGTTGTGCACTGTTTATGAAGTTGCCGAATGGCAATTTGAAAACGGCTGTTTTATGAATGGCTCTTGGAATAGCTTCTAAAAAAAGGACGTTCTGAAGCGGCGTTGTTTACAAGTGCTCCGTTTCGGACGTGATTAAAGTTTTTGTCGTCTGCTGGAATTTTTGCCATTTTCTATTTTTAATTAGGTCGACAACTAGGCGAGCTGTAACTGCTTACGTTAAGTAATTAGCGCTCGGTGGGAAACTGTGTAACTTTACCAGACGGAGACCTAGTTTTGCAGTGGATGGTGCGACTCTTCGTCGATGGAGGTGTCGAGCGACGTCGCACTATCGCCGATAAATCTCGACTTCAAAGAAAGCGAAATTAATTTTCGATCAAATTAACTTTCCCACTTCTGATGAACGTTCGCGCGATAAGTCTTATTAAAGTGAGTGCACAGCTTAAACATCGACTCAGTTTCTTTAACGGCAATACATTAGGGACATAATTGAGTTCATAACTAAGATCAATGGGGGCTTAACGGTGAACTCGAGTAAGTCAGGCCCCGCTGCCGTTCGGGGCTCAAGTTGAATTGCGGTTGGCCCATTATGAACTAACTAGTGGAAGATGTTTTGTTTCCCAGCAACACAAACGAAGTAGGTGATCCCAGCTCGTTAAACGAACCGAGAAGGAAATCTCCACGTCCTGCGGCGGTCGGAAAAGCGACGGCCGCGGACGACGATCCGGTTTGCATTTTTGTCATTTCCACGTGAAAAATGAACACGTCCGTTGGCGTCAATAAAAAAAATTGACACGATAACTCGGCGGGCGCGCGCGAAAAGAGCGTCTGTGCTTAAAGGAAGGGCCTTCCGGAGTTGGTAAAAGCCCCGATAAAAATACAAGTCACGTAATCCGGAGTTTCGGACATAATTTCCCGGAGCAAGAAAATTCGCATGGAAAGGGATGTGCGGGCCCTTGACGTGTAATGGTGTGTCGGATTAACGCGAAAACACACATATTACCGGAAATATCGCCTCCGTGTTTGCCGTCGCGTCCTGTTTGTCCTGTACAGGACGGGTTTCGAGTCACGAGCTGCGGCCCAGGATGTCCTCGGCTCGGAAAAAAATTCAATATCTGGTCGAAACGAGCGTCATCGGTTATTTAGAAAGTCTAATCGGCGAGAGGCCGCGTCCTGGACGGCGTCCAAACGGCGAAACAATGGGATTCCATCGAAGGTTAAACGTGGTGGGGAGGTGGAGGATTCCGGAAGGCAGGGGTTCCATTAGATTTTTCCGCAACTGTTCTTTCACGTTATAAATAGGGCCGACCGTGCCGTTAAAGGGTTCCCTGATTATACAACCTCTGACAGTCCTTTACCGTTGACACTGAATACATCTAACCCAATTGCGGTTTAGACATAAAAGCACGCGGAAGCTCGATGGGAATTTTCAAAATGCGACCGACGCCCCCCGGCGCCTCCGCCACTTGTACACACTTTGTTCGTCGAACACGGTATTAGCTGGTCGTGTTTGCGCGAATTAGCGTTTTCGAGATTGTGCCGCCCCCTTTGAAGAATGTCCTCCGCCGCCGACGGTTTACTTTCAATTTTGAGACGTCGCATCGTGATTACTCAGGATCTAATCCGGGAGATAGTTTTCGAACGATCGGAATGAAGTTGTTGCGAACAATTTTAGTGGGACGGAGCGAAAGTAAATTAAACTCATTCGGTGCTGTCATCCATCATTAAAGTTCACCCAACTCCCAACTTACATGGACCGTATGTAAATTATGTAACACGAATTACGAAGTGGTCTGAACTTGGATTAAAAACTCCCGAGCTAAACTCTTCCGTCGAGTTGAGTGGAGTTCGCATGTACACGGTGATCCGTCGAACTTGTCTTCGTTCATTCCGGTTTCTATACGAACACACTAACTGAAAGCGTTAACTATTTAGCTGGACGGCTCCGTTCTCGAGTGATTTTAACTAGAATGAGATTCTCTTCGTCTTTTATTATGTTAATTGATGTTTTCTGTTAATTACATCTCGAGCGATGCAACTTTCTAACTGGATGTAAAGTTTTCCGAGCTGCAATTTCACCAAGTTGATCTAATTTATGCAAAATGGATCTGCTCTTGTCCAATTTTTTAAACTTTCTTGTTTTAGCACCAAGACTATTCGTTTAGCTGTCGTTATAAAATAAATAGCTTTTTTTTGTTTCAACAATTGTATAATTATTTACATTGTTTATCTGGAATTGAAACCCCAGGTCAGTCGTGGGTGATGTTTTGTTGAATCCGGAGCTGACTAAATCCTTCTGAGTAATAGCTAAGGTCCACTCCGCAAACATGTAAAGAATTTTCAGCAGACTCTTGGCGAGGCTGGTTGTGGCCGTTGGAACGTTGCATTCCTGAAAAAATCAAATTTTGGTAATTGTAAAATTTTTTAAACCGAAAAAATGCAATTTGAGGAGAGAAATGCAGTACTATCGGAGCTTTGTCTCATTTTCAAGACGAATCGTGGCAACTAGATTACGAGTATCTTATTTCGAAGTGTTTTCGAAAATTTTACTTGAACCGAATTTTCAAAAATTGTCGAAAAGGCGTCGCGTCGGTGCGAATTCGGCTTGGGAAATTAATTTAATCTTTGTTCATATTTAGCAGCAACGCACCAGGTAACGTTTAATTTTTCCTCGTTTACGGTCAGGAACGGCACAAAAAGCCCCACGTGCCCCTGGGGGCGGCGACAGAAGCTGCACGTTTTTAATAAGCCGAGTGTACACGTCAAATATTTATTTTGAAGTCTAATGGGAACGTCTACAAGGAAATTAGGAATTAATTGCATTTTTAGCGGAAAAAACATAAATTGCTTTCGCGAAATGAAAAATAATTACAGAAACGATGTCGAGTTGCCGATGGCAAAAATACCTTTGTTGACGGAAGCGGAAATATTTCTTCGATTAAATTGCACGTTTGCCATTTTAAAACGGTGCAGGACGTGTTCGTCTGATTGATGGAAATAAAATTTGTCGGCGTATTTGTTCGGTGACGACACGAATTCGGCGCAACGAAGAGTTTAAGACCATGCAGGATCTGACGTGTTCCGGAATTATTCTGAAAATGTAAATTACGTCTCCATTTCGGAGTTGTTGTATGTTTTGCAGCGTTATATTTGGTCCGTTGACAGGTCTGTTTTTCCACACTGGCCTGTCTTTACGTGTTCCAACCGAACCTAAATAAACCAGCGAAAGTAACTGGTGAGATCTCTTCTAAATAATGAATCGTAATAAACAAATACGTGTGTTTAAAGATAAAAGAGCGTCGGCGGTAGCTGGAAAAGTCCTTGCACAGTCAAACAGTCGGGATTGAAATAATAAATAATTCGGGACGTGGAGCACACATCCGGGGTGAAGACATTCCAGATTTGCAACGAGGGTTATTGCACGTTTCTCCCATAAAGGACAGCTGCCAGGACAGATCATGATAAGATGCAATCATCCCGAGAAACAAATTGTTCGTATCTGATCGGCACTCGGAACATGTCGGCCGAGGGCCGGGGGCGGCAAGAACAACCCTTTTCGACGTCGATCGTCCGAGGGCGCGAGAACGATGACGAACGATCGCGTTCAAAAGAGGAACGAGCCGCCCCCCTCGCCGCAGTTTATAAATCAGCATTCAATTTGGTATCAGCCCGGCGAACGGCGAAACTATCTCGGTTATAAATCTCCGTGAAGAAACTAGACGTATCTCCAGATATGTTACAAACACAACGAGCAAAACCGAATGCAATAAATATAGAGGGTGTGTTCTTGCGCGGCGCCCGGAGCGGGATATTAGCCGGATTGATCTCAATAAAACAAGTGGAGGAGCGTTATTGCCGGAGCGGATGTGCAAGGCTTGTCTCTTTTACTCGCAGGGTTAATCTCGCAATTCCGCCGACAAGATGCGAGAACAGGTGAATTTACGAGCGAGGGGATGGCTTTATAATCGTCTCGGCTCGACGACGATCCAGCCCCGGCCAAAAATTCATCAAATCATTAAGGCCGACTCGTAAACAAGGAGCGATCAGCGGCGCGTATGCAGAAATCGAATTTTCCAACTTGTTGGCTTTTATCGGACGATCTTGATATAGTGTTTATGGATTTCGAACCTGAGCGGCAGTCATTTGGGTAAGCGCAGTTGGGGGAGAAGTCGATGCAGAGACTGTTTGAAAGGCGAGAAATAGACGAAAAGGAAAGTGTCTGGAGTATTGATAAACTCCCAATGGGGTAATGTGATTGGATTTCTGATAACGACAACGAAAGTAGATTGATTACTGGAACACCAAAATGGAACGGTATTTTTTCTTATTTAGGTAAAATCGACGAACATTTCGCAGGCCCATTACATTACGCAATGATTTATGGTGGTGCCGGTTCAGGTTAAAAAAATGTCTCTCCCCGATACGACTAGATTTTTTTACCTCGACTTCTACAAGCGAAAAGATCCCGTCGTGCTCGTTTGATCCGCTCATTTGCGGCGATGAATAAACACATCAAAGTAGTTTTTTCGAAGAGGAGGCGGTCGGCGGAGGGTCGATGGATGCAGCGCCGCTTCACGTTATCCTGTGGGGTCATTGTAGGAAGTTGGTAGAGTTGTTGATTAATTTTAACCGCAGCGGCCTCAGAACGACTGCAAACTTTGCGACGTGCAGAAGATGCTTTGACAGAGCTGGGACCGGTAAAGTTTGAATTTTGTCCCAGATAAAATGCACTTATCTCTTCAAACCTTTTTATTTTGAACTGGCTGTTGACCAGGCTTTAAGGAATGCGACGTCCACATCAAGTTGAATTTTAATTTAAAAGCTTCTACAAAGGTTGGTGTAAGTTGATGCTTCAGCTGTCTCCTATCCACTGTTGAAGTGTTTTCAAAGAAAAATGCGTAGCTGGAGTAAATTTAAACAATTTACTACCTTAGAACATAAATTGTTAGGGTGTCACCAGGAGTGGTCTCACTGTTTGATCATTGAACACTCAGCTCCCCCAGACAAGCTCGGTGGCCGCATGGCTGTCGGAGACAGTGCTCCGAGGTCGCGGTCCCGGCGAATCTCACCAAAGGGGGAGGATTTTTTCCAAGGAAGGAACCTCCGCCGGGCCATGGATGTGTGTGTATGTTTCTCAGGGGCTGACGGTAGGGTGGTGGAAGGAAGAGCGACACTCTTCCGACACCACCGCGAGGTCAGCAGGGTTCAAATTCCAGGCCGAATGGGCCTGCCATGGATGTTTGTGTTGTATTTCGTGTTGCGTTGTCCAGAAAGGAAAAAGGAGAAGAGAGGGTGGGCGTGAGTGGCCGGGGAAAGTACCCCAGAGCCCCGCCGCACATAAGGGAAAAAAGGAAAGGAAAAAACAAGCCGACCGCAAGGTACTGGATAGACCAGTACGGTGAAAGGGGAAAGGCTATAATAAAATTAAAAAAAATACTACCTTAGAACATGAAAACATTAAAGTAAGAGTTCAATTGGAGATTAACTTTTGACGTTCAGGATTGTAATTAAAAAAAGTATTCAGATCGAAATAAACGAGGCGAGCTCGCTACAGAGCATTGAGTCGGCACTGATTTATCGTTACTGCGCAGCTCCATGACGTCGTGTCGTGATGAAACATAAAATAGAGTGTACATAGAACACAATCAGGAATTTTCCCTTTGTGACAAACTTCGTTTGAAGAAATTCGTTCCATTAGTTTTTGAGTTGAGCGAATTTAAACAGAGAGCCAGACAGACAATAGATATTCTAAAAAGACGGCAGAAATCACATCGACGCACGCTTGCGACATCCTTTCTTATATCTATTCTTTTTGCGAAAATAGTTTAATACCACATGATAATTTGGGTAGCTAATTACGTTACTACGATATCAGTGGTAATTACTCTAGGCTTAAAGGTGCATTACCAATTCTCTCGTGATTGTTCCACTCTGTTCATGGCAATTTAATTATTGAACGTGCATTTAGTGGGGAATTAGCACACACTTTAATAGATTCGCATAGTTATCTCTATTGCCGACGATTAAGCTCAACCGGGACGTCTACACGTTGAATTTTTTTTGTGCCGCATCCGACTCGTTTTAAAGTAGTAAAAAACCGCCATACTTTTTTGTTAATTTCCATTAAATTTTACGATGGCCGTTGTAGTCTGAGAAAGTTTTTCGCCACCCTTTACGGTTCGCGTTTTCCTCTCTAAACAATGTTCGGGACGTGCGGCCATTACCATTCGGGACATTTCCATGAATAGAAATGTAACAATTCCTGTTGACATAAATTCTTCATAAACTAACCTGAAACTAAAACTAGGATTTAAGCCGAAGTTGTGTGTACAGAGAGGTCTGCGCCGTTTTAATGCGAAACTTTAATGGAAACTCGGGGGGAGTTTCACCGGCGCGCAGACATTATGCAACTGCAACTCCCGGCGATGAAACATGCACGAGACAGGATGTTTGTTTTTTCCGCGCAGCATTAATAAATCCAGTCGACGTCGTGTTCTTTTGCGAAGCTTTATCCGTCCCGGTTTATCTTCGACTTCATCTCGTCGGCGACGTCTCAATCGAGGCGTAATTTGAGGCGGGGATGCACGCGATAAAATATGCAGCGGTGGTGCAGTCGGGGTGCGACTCGTCCCACCCTGATCGCTGTTTATCCAAATGTGCCGATAGGAATAATTGACAAACCCGAATGGTCGGATTTGGGTGCGACGCGACAACACTCCCGGACCGAAACGGAATTTTAAACGACCGGATCGCAAACGTCAACCAGAATATGGTTTGTTAATCCGTCATTAGGGCGATGATCGGGCGGCCGTGAAAGCGACGAAGACTCTTTTATTTTTGTCGGAAGCGCGAAAAACGAAGCACCACAATCAGCTAAAAATACATCTGACGAAGTTGATTGAATGGGGTTGTTCCGTTCGACTCGTCGAACCTGAGCGATGCGAAATCAGAGATCGATCGAGGTCGTAGCTGTTTTAATAACGAACCATAAATTACGTTAAGAGGACGGACCGTTACGGCGAAAAGTTATTCATATTAACAATTTGGACGCCTTCACGTGTCGTTTCCTGCAATAAAAGTGATTATGTTTTACGGCGGCCGTGTTGCGCGATCTTTATTGCAAACGTTGAATACATTTTCTAATGGGTTTATTAATATTCCGCACGCACGCGTTCCGAACGAGACTCGATTGCGATTTTCGGAAAGCTGCACTCGAAAATGTCCCGCTTGCTCTGGATATTATCGGAAAATGTAAACACACCGGCGAATTTGCGAGCTTTACACGCTTCAGATCTGGATCGAATCCGTTCGATTAGCCGCGAAATAATGCTTGACGAACGGTCACGTTTGTGAACGTTCGCCAAACGTATCGGGAACGTTTCGGTGCACGCATTTAAATCATCAGTAGATATCCGGAGCGGAGGGTGACAGAGCGAAATAATCTGGATGTCGGGAGGCAGTCGAGACACATTTGTTGTTGTTCGGTGGAACGTGTACGAATTTTAATAGTCTTACGAAGGCGAGGACGTCTGCCACACGCCGACACGAGAAACAATAATTAACTGAGATTAACGTCATCGCAGGTATTTAGTTAGTTTGTGGAAATTCAATTCCGCAGCCAGTTTTATACGTTTGGTGGAGAATTAATGCCAAGTGTTGTACGTTGAGTAAACGAACAGTACCGAACGTTCAACGTTCACCAGTTGCAACAGACACAAGAACTCGGAAGACGTGGCTTTGCGAGTTTTAGTTTAATCAGTTAAACGGTAGTCAGGTCCAAATTTGACTGAAATGTTAGCAGGTGTCTCTTAAGCATAAGATAAACATGCGTAATTAAAGCGAAGGAAAGTGTTCAAATTTGAGCGTCGAGTTGCTGCGAGGGGAGAAAAGAAGGAGAGATTAAAGAGTTCTTAGATGTTGTTCGTGGGGACAGTTTCTCTTCTTAGTATTTTGTAATGAGAAACTTAGCCGAATAACTTCTAAGTCTGCAGTTTTGAAAGGAACGATTCGCGTTACGCTTGTAAAAGTTTAAAAACATTTCAAAAGGGAAAACCTATTTGATATAAATTCTCGAATTATGAAAGTGCCTCTGTCAAAGCGTAATTCTTGTTTTCTTAAAAATGTCCAAGTTTCGGCCCTCAAACGAGGAGGGCGATACTTCTGTTTGTTGTTTAACAAACGATGGCTTTGTTATTTTTCGAATAAGAACACATGTGAAAACTGTTTTTATAGATTTAATTGTGACGAATCGGACGTTAACGTAAAAAACTAAAAAAAAAAAGAAAAAATAGTGGAGGTGTTTCAGGTAGGGTAGACTGGGATCAGTTGTAATACGGGACGGTTACGATACTGCGAATACATCGAAGATCATTAATTCTCAAATCGTTTTATTGATGTTTCGGGCTGAATGTGGAGCACAATGGATGATCCGGCTCGAAGGACCAATGTTTTATGCTGAATGTGGATTACAATGGGGTAGGTAGCATCTAACCCCCGTGAGTGGGAGTTGCTTCCCCGCCTCAACAGCCGTAAAATCCGTAACATGATATTTATAATAATTGTAATAATACCTTTTATTACGGGAACCCCCTTTACATCAAATAGTTATATAGATATAGATATTCGTATTTGTTTTTTACCTCACGTATCTTTGGATCTTTGGATATTTTCTATGGTTAGATTCAAGTATTCAAGTAGGTAACATATCTTTACTAGGTTGTAAAAATGGTGGATGCGCCAGGATATTTTGTCAATAATAGTAATTATACACCAAGGTAGAGAGGACATTTTTTAAGCCGAGGTAGTTTATTTTCCAAAAATAGTAACGGTGTCATAAATATTTTTCCAATAAAATCCATAACATTTCTGTTACTGCTTGAGTTAAATCAAATTTAAAAACTTTAAAAATTAATTTACCTGGATTAATGTTGATTATTAATTAATTATTTTCTTTCGGACAATTTAAAACAATCCTTTGTAATACAGCGTTCATTTAACGGCTTCTTATGAAGGTTTGAGTTCTTACTCTGGCTTTATTACCTTATTTGACGTACACCAATTTTCAATTGAAATTCATTTCATTGGAGCACATCGATGGATAAATTCAACGTAAATGAGGCGATATTTTTGACTTTGTTGAGGGCAGTTTGTCGCGTCGGGAGCGCAGAATGATCAAATGAAAAATCGGCGAGTCGTTAAAAATGGAAAACCGCAATCCCGAAATAATTTTTTGATACATTTCGTGGGCATTTAGCGAGTTCATGAAATGCAGCGTCGACGAAAAGTAAACACGAATTCATCACATGCGGTTCATTTGCCGTTCAAATAAAGAGGGAAGCTCAACAATAACAGTTTTGGAGCAACAACGTCAATGCGATTATTAAATAAAAGAAAACCGCGTCCGCATTCCGCCCGTTCGTTTGATCGGCGAATAAATTCGACAACGCTGACAAAGTAAAAAAAAAGGAAGAAAATCTCCCGGAAATCCTCCACCTCGGCGACGTCTCTCCGGTAACTAAGCAAATCCCATCTAAACCGCAAGTGTCGGCAATAAAATAAACCGGTCGGTCGGTATTGTTCGAACGTTGATGGACCGTCTGTCTTGGTTTGATCGGTTAAAAATCACCAAATGAAAAGCGGTAGTGCGATTTGTGTCTTTCAAAAGGGTGCAAATTTATATTTGGGGTGAGTCGAGGGCCCACTTTGGAAAACGGGCACGTTCCCGATACGATCAAATGTATTTCGGCGTTTGCTATTTGCCGAAAGGGAGAATTACAAATAGCGCGAGACAAAGAAAACTCTACGCTCTCCTCCGCTCCCGATTCACTTCGGCCCTTCGTCCAGATTATCTACCGAAATGTATGGAATGATTTCGTTCATTTTTTCCTCATTACGCCACATCCTCAATATTTCATTCGGGCGTGCGGATCTGGAAAAAACGCCGATCCCGCGTACACCGTCTGCAGGAGATTAATCCTTCGCGACATGAATTATTCGTAGACGCGGATCTAATTTCGTAAGTTCGCCGAAAGCAAATTTTCAAAATGTTTCGTCGAAATAAAATCGTTGGTCGATTCGCGGTGGTTATGAATGGCGACGTTTCGAGGTTATTTATCGTTATGATCGATCAGCAGGGGACTTTTCTAATTAATTAGTGGCTTTACGAAGCCCGGAGTCTGTGAAATCCTGCCCGGATTAAATAAACATATAGGAAAAGCGGGACGGGGTTGTTACACAAAGCAGGGAGGCATCTAAATTGTATTAAATTGCCAGGTTGCCTATACTGATAAGAGAACGTAAAACGTCGAGCTACATGTTTTGCAACTTGCGTAAACAACGCCCGAGTATCATTTAAATTACAAAATTCACCGCTTCTGACAAGATGGCGTTTCAGGTCCATCGAAAAGGGCAAGAAATTAAATTTTAATTAACAAAATACGTCGGTTAGTATGGATTTATGTATATTTAATTTCTTTTCGATGCCATGAGAGACAGCTTCGTCGAGAGTATTATTTACTCGCAAGACTTGGGCTTCTCCTCTCTGTATACATTATTAACAAGACGAAAACAAATCTGAATTTGCTGATTAAATTTGTCGAGTTTTAAACAAATAAGATTATCTCGACTCTCGTTAAAGTTATAATTTAAAAACCGACAAAAAACACCTACTTCACCGAAGAATCTTCAAGTATTCATGTTTCACGTTTCGTAAAAAGCAGAGCAAGTGTTAAATGCGCCTTAAAATCCGAAGAGATAAAAAGTTTTAAATTCCTAAACGAGTTTTGCGGTCCATTACATACGAAAAACGTTGATTTTTCTTGTGTAATTTTAGAAATTCGGAGGGGCGAAACGACGGAACTGTGAACAGTCGATCTGTTGACATGGCGGATTCGGCACTGTCCCTGTATATTTTAAAAAAGCCCCGGGTTCTTTTTTCAGTTTTCCAACTCTTATAAAAATTAAATGAACCGAAAACAAACTAGTAACAAGTTTAACTCGTTTGAATAATAATGTGAAAAGTTGGGGGACGAACTGGAAATTTTGAATATTTCCGTGGAAACGCCATTCGCATAATTAATGCGATGCTTATGTCTTTTGTTGTTTGTTTATTTTCGGTTTTTTCCCGACCGTAGAATGATGCGAATTAACGCGTCCAGAAATGGGTGGTGAAATTCCAATCAGGCGTCTTGTTTGGAAAAAAAATAAAAAAAATACGGTCGCGCTATAAATTGGTTTACATTCAATACGGGCTGATTATTTGGCGATCAATAGTCGTGCAGTAGCTCAATTATGAGTCGTTCGTGTGTTATTAGGGGTAATTGGCTACTCGAGGGATAAAGTTTGAGCTAGGGTTCGCGTCGATTTTTTTGAGCTTCCGGCAAAAACAACTCCGTTAAACAAGTTCCAGATAATTATCTATTTCGTAAATTTAGACCCCGTTTTGTAGGGAGCAACGTCAAGCTGGCACTGATAAGGGTCTAGGCGAGTATACCTATCGCATATTTTCTATTTCGGCTGAACGTGCGGAAGCTAATCCGTTCCGAAGGGACGAACTCAAAAGGGCAAAAACAATGCAACGCGAGAATTGCTTATTTCGGACGTCTGCATGAAAGCTCGACGTTGTCTGATACGTTCAAACCGGTTCCGGTCTCCGAAGTGTTTCCGGAGGCTCCGCCCACCAAGTTTCCGCGGGCTTCAGGTCTGGACTCGTTGCTGGCGTCGACACCGGAATTTGGTTGTCGATTAGTGCGGGAGAAAAAGTTGTGGTAAGCTTAAAAAAATGGCGAAGGAACGTTGCTGACGAAGGATCAGACGGAGCATAATGAAACCCTTCGGCAATGGAGGACGTGAATACTTGATCGTGATGAGTCGACTGATTGATTACAGCCGGGTTTACACAAGACGTCGAGTTAACAGGTCATTAATGACCCAACTGTACTCACTTTACGGAGACCAAATACACTTCAGATGTGTGCTTCGGTTCGATCGATCGACGGCAGATAAAGTACGCGGTGTACATAGTTGGAGGAAGCGATTAATCAATGGAAGCGTAAAAAAGCGGCAAGGACCTGTCTCCGTCTCCTTCGCGGTGGTTCTATTGTGCGTCTGAATCCGTGTCAAACTTGCTAAATCCCGTTTAATTAGTTTTGTTATGAAAGCCGCAAAATTAAATCTTCAGAATTTTGATGCGCCCGTTCAGATTAATAATTTCCGATCTTTCCCAGTTACCAATTTCGGTATTATAAGTTTGAACTCTCGCGAATTAACTTTCACCTCAATAAACCGCCGAAAACTTGGTTAGCAGACAGCCGTTATGAATTTTGAAAATCATCGTTCAACCGTCGCCACGTTATTAATTCGAACGTTCTGATTAAAACGTCAAAAGCTAATGATGCAGCGACAGGAGCCAAAATTTTGTCAGGGATATGTGTTGTGATACAATGAGCGAGTGTCCGGGAGGCATCGCTAATTTAATCGAATGTTACGTGCTTTGAAAAATGCCTCCTTTTTGAACGCTACTTTTTCGAGACTGAATTAGTTCTTTATGTTTGAAGCGGATTTTATTAACTTCCCAGATGATGTTTCATAAGCGGCTCCGTCACATAAATATGACTCTAACTGAGGAATAATGGCACGGCAAATACGAAACCAAGGTAAAAGCTGAACGTTTATTACAAAGGATGCAAAATAAAATTTCATTTGAGAGAATCACATCAGATGTTGTCGTGAAAAACCGTCTGTTTTCAAAATACGTTAATATTTCTCGCGTAAAATGGAAAAGTGAAGGTGGGCGAATAATGCCAACCAAACAAAAATTGATGCTACAAAAGACGCCATCTTTTCGGGCTCGCAAGGCACAAAAATCTGCGCCGTTGATAAAGCGTGAAGAGGTGAACATAGTAGGAGGTAAAATGTTACTTCTGGACCAGGACATTTGGCGTCTTAAGAAACAAGACAGAATCCTACCCTACAAATTTAGCTGTTTGCCCAAAAGCAAACAACCGAAAAAGGCCTAAAACCTCTCAAAAAGCACTAAACTAAAAAACTTACAAAATGCCTTGCTTTTAAACACCCCAAAATGGCTTTTTATTTGTGGACCAGGACATTTGGCGTCTTCAAAAAACAAGGCAGAACCCTAAAAATTTAGCTGTTCTACCAAAAGTAAACAACCGAAAAAGACCTAAAATCCTTAAAAAAGCACCAATTTTTTATGCACCCCAAAAGTACTCAAATATCTGTAGACCACCAAAAATTGGGCACACGAAAAAACCGTTGAAAATCACCCAAAATCATGCAAAATTATCTCAAGAGCACTCTAAAAAAAATGGCTTTTTACTTCTAGACAAGTCCTAAAGTTGACCAGTCCCATAGAGAAAATAAAATACTATAGAATGAAAAGTCCCTAATAAATTTTTGGAAAATCGTTTAGCGCACCCTCACCACACCGCAAGAGGGCGCAAATGTTTTAAAAAGTCAAAAATTTAAAAAGCAGTGTCAATCTTTATGTCACTATCTTGTAATTCAAAATGAGGCTGTGTCACGTTCACAAATAATGTAGTACCGCTGCTAAGATTGCTAAATTTGTTGTTGAGAGAATCAAGCAAAATTTATATAGAAAACAATCAACAAATTGAAAGAAAAATAATACTTCAAGACCAAGAGATTACACCATTATTTGATACACCTCATCTTATTAAAGGAATTAGAAATTATCGGATAACAAAAGATTTGGTTTGGGAAGTAAACGAAGAAATTTTAAGTGTGAAATTGGACCATATTGTGAAGGTTTATCTTTATGATTCAGCGTGGGGCGAATTAAGATCCCTCCACAAAATTACGGACATGCAGATAAGATCCAAAAGATGTCCTATGCAACTCAAGTTTTGAGTCGTCATAATCATGATTAATTCAACTATCATGCTATTAGTTAACTGTGGTAATTTCTAATAACATTGTTGTTAATAATCTAATATATATTTTAACTAACAGGTAGAACAAACCTAAATGATGAAGACTTGGGAACTGCAAAAACAATAACTTTTTTGACAAACTCTTTGATAATAATCTGGAGGGAGGAACATGTCGTCCACGTTGCGAGAAACCTCTTGCTTGTGGAGTTTACAAAAATCCTGGGCACACAAAATTTTGGCAGGAAGCAGTCCTACACTTACGCATATGTACCTACTTTGGAAAAATTTTTGGATTAAAAAACAGCACTTCCTTCCATAAAAAAAATTGAATGAAAACATTGGAAGGATTTTTGGATGTATACTAAAATTTAGCAGAAAGTGGCAAGTGTGAGTTTTTTAGAGTTGGTAAAAAATGTTAATAAGATTCATAATATTTTCAAAATTATATTCAGTAACATAATTTCGGCCGATAATATTAAAAGCAAAATTTTAACGGTAATTCAAACATAAGTACCTAATGTTAATTTTTCGTTCACTTAAAAATAAAATTGAAGATGAAATTATTGGTAAAATAATTCATTCAACCACATTTACATTAAGGTGTAAAATTTAATTTTAAGTGGTAGGATACGAGAACGGTAACATTTAGGAATAATATTTATAAAAATGAAGCAGAACTGTATCAAAAACGGTTGAAAATAAAATATCGAAAGTATTGCTGGCGTTTTAATTTGTTGTGAAAATTTGCGATGATAAAAAAAATCAAATAAAAGGTAAACTCATCCAGTAGGCTGTGATTTTGCACCCTCACCAGGATAAGAGATGGCGGTAAACGCTTTGTGCCCAAAAAATGTATAGGGAGTTTGCGTTCTATATGTTCTTATTTTGTCTATGACCAGTCCATTAAAAACCTGCCATCTAGCAGAAAATAATATAATTAAAGCCTTGCAGAGCTCTGTAGCGTCAGCTGAAGCAGACTCCTGTCTGCGACTAAACATAAGGCCCTTCAAAGTTTCTTTGAATTTTGGGATTCGTTTTGAAATTTTATTTTACAACTTGAAATTTTTATTTAAGAAAATATTCTATCGCTATAAAAAAAATGAAATTTAATTATGGTGTGTTGTTACATTAAAAAAAAAAATGCAAAAATAATAAAAGCCCGAATTGAGAGGGGCGAAACGATAAAAAAACAGGAGAGAGTGCGAGGAGGGGCTTTTTGGTCTTTAGTCTTTGGTCGCGGAGAACCAAACGAGTGCGGAGTCAAATTCCACGCCCGGATTTCGTCGTCCACCGTGGGCCTGAGGAAGTCCCCTAGGAACCTGCAGGTCTCCAGAGACGTCGAACGCCCCGTGACGATCAAGACCATGGTGATAGAAAAATTTTTAAGTTTTCGGGAAGCGAGCGCGTCGTTTCAGGCAGAACGTTTTTTTGTTAGGGTTTGGGTTATCGGTCTGTTGGTGACCTCGCCTGCAAACGGCCGGTCAGACCGATAACAGTTTTTTTTTTAAGAATTCTTTTTACTTCTTTATCTTTTGTGTCCTCGTCCGCCGCACGACTTCCTTTTCTATTTTGAATTTAGCTTTTTTTTTGGGAAACAAGGTGAGGCCCGAGGGAACGGTCCCGCCGATCGTGGGCGGCGTAGAAGAATAGCGCCGAGGACGATATCGGGCTTCGCTTTCGGCTCTCCCCCTTTTTTTTAATTTAGTTTTTGAATTCAATTTACTTTTCGAGAGTTTTCCTTTTTTTTTAGTCGCGGCGAGGACACAACCCTTCATTTTTGTACATAATTATTGAGTGTGAGAAACGTTTTTATTGTGAAATAATCTAAATACTAAAATTGATTTTTTTATTTTGTGATATTAAAAAGGTTACACATTTTTATATTTTGTAAATAATAAAGTACAGACTATTTTTATGATTAATATTAGTAATAACAGCGGCTCCCTGAATCTTACTGCTGAATTACTGGATCACTGGAACACAAGTATTTTAATGATGGGGGACGTTGACCAAGGAAATTGTAAAAGGGCTTTCAACTCATTGCAGTTGCTACAAATTTTTTATTTAAAAAAAAGTAAAAGATTAAGTTTTTTTGGCGGTGAGAATACAAATTGGTGTTTATTATCTAAAATAATGACATCCGAAGGGCTAAGAGGCAGAGCCGAACAGATGGTTTGCAAAAAAATAAGATCGCACTTATTGAGTTCAGACCTGATTAAATACATTTTTCTAATTCCCTCCTCAAAATAGCTATGAATACCATCAGTACCATCACTAATGGAACTATAAACGCGAGAAGCGATCTCGCCAACAGGAGTTGTACAGTTTGCTTCTTGTAGGAATGAATCCCACATTTCTCGTGCACTTTGCTTTTTCCTTTTATTTTTGAAGACGTACCGATTTTGAAACAGTTCGAGGACCCCGCGGGCGGATAACTTTTTGGTTTTCGAGTTTAGATTTCTCCTAAAATATTTACCAAGAAATTCGCAAATTAGTTTTAAAATTAAAACCGATAGGGTGTTGATAATGATAAAATGTATAAATTACTTTTTAGTGTATTATCTTACCAAAGACTGTTTCAGTTTCCAAGTGTCCAATTCCAATTCCTTCTGTTTCTCATAATTTTTAATTAATTTTTCAGTTAATCTATCCTTCCCTTGCTCGTATTTTTGGATTTTGCAATATTAAACAGTGCAGATAAACGAAGATTATTCAAGTTACTTCCTTCCATTTATTATAGGAAAAAATCTAACAAACAATTTTTAGCAAATAAATAAGTTCAATCCATTTTTATGCAAATCTGTTTTTATATGCCTTTTAATAGCTATTTACGTTACAAGACCGGTAGTAACGTTTTTATGGACGAGCTAGTGAATTACAGGTCGAGCCCGATAGGGCGAGACTTGTAAACTAGCGAGGCCATAATGCGTCTACCGGTCGTGTCACGTACAAGATTTTTTAGTATACTGAGACAATTATTTAAAAGAAAATAAATTTAAATAAAAAAAAAAAAAAATTTGGCTTTGAAAAAGATTGCTATGCCTTGTTACTATAATAACAAACGATTCATCAAAATTCAGTCTGTCGAAGTTTTTCATGTGATTTCTTTCATTTGCGCCGACTTCCTTTAATAAAATGAATTCTCACAACCGAACCGAAGCAGAAGTCAAGTTTTCTTCCCAGACCACCTTTTGGAGAAGGTAGATAGTGCGCGATCAAACTTATTGCCCCAAAAATCATCGGGAAGTTATTTGACAGAGTACAGAGTACGAAATAAAGTTGTTTGGATTGATCAAAGGGTAATGCTTGCCTTTAGGAAACCTTTTCAATGATATAAGTAATTGTACATTTAATTTTTATATAAATAAAAACCAATAAATCTGACAAATTATTTGACATTTCCTACCGGCCGATGTGGAAAGTAAAACGGACTAGACCATAAACGTGTCTACCGGACTCGTCTTCACCTACTACCAGCACAGTATACTAAAAAATTAGTTCTAGTGTAATATCTACCACAATCACATAATAAACAAGTAGAATTAACTGCTTTTTTACATTGTTTACATGTTTTTTCATATTTATTTCTATAGTTCGAATCCTGATAAAGCGCAAAACCTTTTTCATAGCGATAGAATATTTTCTTAAATAAAAATTTCAAAACGAATCCCAAAATTCAAATTTTTTTTGATGGGCCTTATGTTTAGTCGCAGACAGGAGTCTGCTTCAGCTGACGCTATAGAGCTCTGCAAGGCTTTAATTGTATTATTTTCTGCTAGATGGCAGGTTTTTAATGGACTGGTCTAGAAGTAAAAAGCCATTTTGGGGTGTCTAGAAACAAGGTATGTTGTAAGTTTTTTAGTGCTCTTGAGATAATTTTGCATGATTTTGGGTGATTTTCAACGGTTTTTTCGTGTGCCCAACTTTTGGTGGTCTACAGATATTTGAGTACTTTGGGGTGCATAAAAAATTGGTGCTTTTTTGAAGATTTTAGGTCTTTTTCGGTTGTTTACTTTTGGGAGAACAGCTAAATTTTTAGGGTTCTGCCTTGTTTTTTGAAGAAGCCAAATGTCCTGGTCCAAAAATAAAAAGCCATTTTGGGGTGTTTAAAAACAAGGCATTTTGTAAGTTTTTTAGATCTTTTTCGGTTGTTTACTTTTAGGAAAACAGCTAAATTTGTAGGATTCTACCCTGCTTTTCCGTGTGCCCAATTTTTGGTGGTCTACAGATATTTGGGTACTTTTGGGGTGCATCAAAATTAATGCTTTTTGAGAGGTTTTAGGCCTTTTTCGGTTGTTTGTTTTTGGGCAAACAGCTAAATTTGTAGGATTCGGCCTTGTTTTTTAAGACGCTAAATGTCCTGGTCCAGAAGTAACATTTTACATCCTACTGAACATCTTCCGGACAAAATTAACGTGCGCGAAAATTCCGGGGGTTTCGATCCGCTTTCGGCGTTTTCGCCGCGCTTTTTTCGGTCGTCGCGGCGGAAAGCACTTATTTCCGGATGAATAATGCACGACAAAACTACCGACAAAATCCTATTAAAGCAGCGAGTAGAGCAGGTGATAATTTGGGGCTTACGTTGCAGTCGTATTTGCCGAGGGAGTTTGCACAATGAGAGCTGTAGGTAAACTCCCGTGCCCGAATCGAGAACGGGACGCGGTGTCCGGAAGTCGCAACTCGAGGCGCGGTGCAACTTTTAAAACTGCACCCACACAACTTCCGTCGAATACAACTTTCGATCGTGCCCCGCAACAGGTACGAAATTTTCACGAGGATGTTAATCGCCTTTGTGGCTGTTTCGCTTTTGCGAGGACCGACTCCTTGGCGTTTTTCGATCTGGTGGGCCGTAAAATTGATCCGCGCAATAGGATGCCGGTCCCTTCGGTTATAAATTTGCTAAAACGCAACTTTCGAACGTGTCGCAACAGGTAGAGAATTTTCGCACGGCTCGGGGGCGGCATTAATCGCCCCCGGTCGCTTCCGATCCGTTCTCGCGGAGGAAATGCATCTCCGTCGTTGGCGTTTGCATTCTGTTTGTCATTTTCCAGACGGAAATTCTTTTCACCGTTTTTCGTAAGCTCGTTTCCCGGATTAACGAAACCGGTGAAATTTCGGAACGCTTTTGTTTTTTAACAAACTCGAGCGGCCAGTTTAATTAAAAAGTGGTGCATTTGTGCAGCGCAATTTTAGCGTCTGAGCCGCGACAATCAAGACAAATCTTTTTATGTTGTGGCGGGATGAAAGTTCCGCGACCCCGGGTGCCAACGAACGCAGCATCCGGGGATGGATTTTGTGTTTGTCAAAAAAGCAACCGGGGGCAGTTGCCTCCACCTGCGCGGTTACTACGTCGAGAGATTAAATGGAAATCGTGTTTTCCGCGGGAGGAATTGGAAAATGCGAGGCGGACATTAATTTCCAGCTTGTCCCCCTTGAAGAATTACATTTGCAAAAAAAAAAAATTCGTCCTTCTCACGGCTGATTGCCCGGGGACCCAGCGGAGGGATTTTTTTACTTTGCGCCGCGTAAAACGAATTAATCTTTAGTTAGCGGCGGTGGCAGAGTCAAGTAACCGCCGCCAAACGAAGTAACACTTTTTTCGGTGAAATCTCTTAATAAAATTATGTGCGCCGGCGAGATTTTTCACAGTACATAACCGTGTCCATAAAAAAAGGGTCGCAGTAAATTCGGAGAGAAATTTCATTAAACTTTAAACGTGATTAATAATTAATTTGAAATACTAAGTTATTTTCGAGTAGGCTTTAATAACTCGTGAATATTTATGATTTTAACAGGTCGTGAGGGATGTAGTTGAAGCGGGTTGATATTTTTTTAAATTAAAGTGTTTTTCTTCTTCTCCTCCGTCTTCTTGCTTCTGGGACGTTTTAAACGGAATAAAATACCTGCAAACTTTCACAATCTGTTGCGGAACAAGACGGGAACAAGTCCAAGTTTGGTGCGAGGCGATAACTCAATTTTTAAATTTCCAATAGCCACAGCCAGACTGCTGCCGATGCTCTCCGCGAAGTCTATCGAAACTATTAAGAAACTCCGATGGCAAAGTGAATTTCCAATTGACGGGAATTTATTTGAATTTGTTTCGTCGACGATATCGTGCTAATTTCGGTCGGCGTGTGGCGTTCCCGATATCGAGAGAGAGAGGACAGAAAGCAAAAAAGAGGGACTTCGGGTGGCGGATGATGTATCGAAATTGGAAGAAGCGATGGGTGTTGTCATAAATTAATTTCGTGAGCCGCTTTGAAGTTAATAGTGAACCTATTACTTTCGTTGGCTATATAAAGAACCATTTCAATGACAGCCTAAGTTAATTACGACTAAGTATACGTATCCCTCCGGCTCGAGTGCTCGTTCAGAAACTTATAAGCAGAGGTATAATGACAGCTTAATTTGAATCTCGAACGTTATAAAGTTCGTCATAAGTCCCAAAACGTGAAATAGACTAAGTAGTTGAGACATTGCGGAAGTTTTGATTTATTTTCGCTCTTCCCTCGGCCAGACCGTGTCAATTTGGCGGCGGAAACTCGGGAACGTCCGCCTTTCTGAGGAGGCACCATCAACTTTAACCGCAAAAAAGGGCGCGATTAAAATTCGGTTCATTCCGCAGGTGTGATAAATCACATTTCCTCGGAACAATGTTTAAGTTTAATTATCGCAACATTAGGGCGAGATGGAGCGCGGCCATTAGTCTTCTTTAATGCGGGTTGATAAAATCATAGGAAAATAAAGGTAGTTTAAAGCTGCTTCGATTATATTTTCGCGATAAAGTAAGCTCGCAGATTTACGACGACGAATCCGATTAAATTTTACACGGTTGAAATGTTGCTCGCAATTTTCCGCAACCGGAACTACACGGTGCTAATTAATGAACTAAAGCTTGTACGTAGTAGTTTTTCCTTCGATAAACCGTAAAGGAGTCGTCGAGATAACGAAGTCGTTGTTCGAGAGTTTCAGTCGACGATGAGAGTGGGCGGCCCGCGTATTAAATTTTGCATAAAATTATCCTGGCAAAGGAGCACTTGCATAAAGGGCGCGTTCAGCTGTTTGTTGTGCATAAACAGGTCTTGTGACTGGAACTACAGTGCAATTAACGGATGAGGGGACACGTTCCGTCACCTGCAAAGTTGAACATTTGCAAACGGACGTAGAACGATCGTTTCCACGCGAAAACACAACCGATAATGTTATTGTTACGTCCTCCATTGAGATTCTAATAGAATCAGTTGAATTTCAACTAATTCCCAAAGTTTCGAGAGCGTATTCTGGTCTAGAAATTTGATAAATGCATCTTTTTTCTAGTAAAAAAATAGTTTCGAAAGTATATGATAATAATATTGCGGCCCAACAACTATGAAAATACTATTAATATATCTGTGAAGTTAAGCAACGTCGAGTGTGGTCTGTGGTTGGGTGGGTGGCCAACAGGGAAAACGCGTTCCGTTGTAACATCAATACTTCGTAGCTTCCTTACTTGATTTCAGTACATATTTGCTGTAATCCTTAATGCGCAGGAATAAATTGCGACATCCTAATGTTAAATAGATCCAGTCTGGATGCCGTACTCATTTTTTAAATAATGGGGATTTATTTAGAACAATTTTTAAACCTGGCATATGCACACTTTTACTGGTAAAAAAACGTATCCGTTTTCTTTTAGTTTGTCGAAATGAACAGAACTGGTGAAATCGTGACCTTTATTTGGGAAGTTTTTTTTTCGCAGATATACCTAATCGCTTGTGACAAGTTTATTTGTAATTTTGTTTGTATGAAAAAATTTGTTCCTTATGTCAAAATATTATTATAAAAGCATTACACAAAAGACTGACAGTATAAAATTATATATTTAAAAAAAAGATGATCCTCAAGAAGGATAAAATATCCAATTCTCTATACGACCACGCGCTCAATTTAAATAATAAATGAGTCATGGTGAAATCGTGTCAAATAATGATTTTCTACGATCGCCTCAAGTTTGCCAACCCTGAACCGGCATCCGTTCTTGGTTCTTTGTTTTCTCTTCGTTCGGAGTGTTCACGCGAAAATAATCTCAACATTTGTTGCCGAAGCACAGTTTTTATTTTCAAACTAATCTAATATCGACACTGCACCGATAGGAAATTTATCTATTTAAAAAATAAATAAAAAATTGCAATCTTCACATCTTCTCGTGTTCCTCGATCCGGCAAGATCGAAAAGGCCAGGCTGGCGGAAAACTTGCTAATGAGGTTGTGGAACAGATTGTTAGGTAAATTTCTGAGGGCACATTATTAGATTGTTTTTAGCGGTAGCTTTAAAAAAAAAAAAAACACGCCGGACAAACAAAAAGATCAAATTTAACGGCATCGTTAAAGAAATTAAGAAAGTTCTGGCAGAACGTCGAGATTTCGCCGATATCTGACAAAAGAAAAACAAAATCGGAAAAAGTTGGAAAATATGCGCCGCCCCCCTGCCTTGTTTTAAGTGAACTTTCACTTCCGAGTGTGATATCACGGGGCAGGGATCTGTCATCCCGCGTTTGCCTTTTTATCTCGTTTGTCGGGCATATTTCGCATTCGATCGCCCCGACCTTGATACTTTTTGTTCGTAGAGGTTTATTTTCCCCGACTGCCTAAAATATGAAGGCAACTACGCAAGTGACAGTCCCCAGGCTTGCGAGAATACGTCTCCAGAACGGATAATAACCGAGGGTTAATCCACATTTCGCAACGCTAAGCTGTTCACTGCCACTTTCTTGTTCCTGCGGGAAACCGTCGACCCATTTCGTTGATGATCTTCCAACTCTTCGACCCGACGACTCCGTTCGGTCGATCTGTTATATTTCACAAGAGATCCGCCCCCGACGTCGCACCTGCTACTGTTGTCCTGTCAATTTATTTGTTTTTGTGTCCGCAAGATATACGGCACGCACAAATCTCGAGGATGTCATGCCCAAAGCGCAATAGGTTATTTATTATGTCGCGGAATTGACGTTATCGAAGCTTCACTTTTCTCCGGGAGCGAATCGGGACGGACCGGAGAGCTCCGTGGCAGCTTTTTCGCTTTGTTTGTTCCGGAGTTGGATTGTTTCTTAGTCGGGGCTTATTTAAAATCGCGTAATTAAGTTAAAAGTTAGCGCCGGGACTCAGATTTGCGGGCGGAAAATGGGATTTTTATTGATGTTTACCCACATGCCAGCGCGGCACAGTAAAAACTGATTGGAATAAATTTCTGGCACAAAAGTCCCATTTTTATTGAAGGCCGCCGAAATAAAATCTGTATTAGTGGCAATAATTTTTATTACGCACGTTCGATGGTTGTTTCGCGGTTGCGATATTCTAAAAATAATAAATGCAAACACTCGGTCGATTATTTAATTTGGGTCGCCACATCGAGGACGTTCTTGGCCGGGCGACATCGATTTTAAAAATATTTGGAACGTAAACAAGAGACAATCCCGACGACTTTTTGACGAAAGAGTCGTCCCCGATTCGGAGTCGTTGCTCAACGCGCCGCGAGTTGGTGTCGCTTCCGGCGAAATCGACGGTCGAATTTTTTTTCGTGCAATCGTCAGCTGATGTGGGTTGTGATATCGTCGTAATCTGGTAGTATGCAAGATAAGGGGGACAATGAAAATGAAAGAAATCGAACAAAATAGGAACGATGAGAACGAGATAAAAATGGAATCTCGGCAAGAAGAATCAGTAAAAAATTAGTACAAAATAAAGACGAATATAGTGGGAGCGGCACGTGAAGTACTAGGTGCAAAGAGAATGGATAAAACATGTAAGGTAGATAATATAAATGAGTGGGTAAGAGGAAAAAATAATGGAATAGAAAGAATGACATACAACAGAGTGGTAAAATTCGCAAGAGAAAAGACACCTAACGGAAGAAGATCAGCAGGAAGATCAAGAAAAAGGTGGTGTGACGACGATGCCTAAATAAGAGGTTAAGAATCGAAGAAGGAACTTGCACAGTAACAACGAGGAAGAAGAAGAAGAATTGTTTTCTTGTTTATCTTGATCCGGCATAATGAAGGAGCAACCCCCCGCAGTAAGAGTAGCTTTTTTGTCGGCGCCTAATCCCCGACGGTGCGTCGGTATTTAGGGTAATCACTGTTAATTTATGCCCGCGAGGGTGGTACCGGTGCCGTTTTCTTGTTGCGTCCCGGGTCTCGTTAATTGTAATCGATAGAGTGTTGTAGTGGAGCGGGTCGCATAATATCGTCGATAAAAAGCGTCGCGACGCTGGCGATAAATTAACCCAAGATAGATACGTGCACGCGACCTCGTCTGGAAATATCCACCGTGAATATTTACAGCCGACATTACCGATAACGAGTGTTTGCGCTCCGGGCCCGGAATCATAACGTCGAATTTTGTAAAATCATCAAAATTACGAGCTCCCGAAGTAATATTTAAATGGTAATCCGTTTGTGGTTTTGTGTAGAGGGACGAGACAAACTTCGGCTAACGCAATAAGGGCGAGTTTTATTCAAAACTCGACGATTTAGAACTTGGCTGTCGCGGTAATTCGGAAAAGTTAGGAAACGTCCCGGAGTCGCTTCGGTCCGGAATTTTTGCGACGCGCCAACGTCCGTTAATTGATCGCATATTGTTGTGCCGAAACAGCATGACGGATTAAAAGGGCATTTGCGGGACATTACGCGGCGAATAAATGCAAATTCCCCTCGTGCCGGCTAATTTATTTACATTTTCGCACGTTACACGCCCGGCGGAGAACATAAAGTTTTGCCGTGTCAACTGTAATGGTGCAACGAAGAACTTTCGCGCTAGTGATTTTATTATTTCGAGGAAAAAAGTACACGCGGACTCCATGATTTATCGAAATATTTAAATGTCGGACCGGAACGGAGCTTGTTGTTTTTTCCCCCAGGTCGGAACGTGCGGCCCAAATCCATTTTTACATCGATCATAAATTGAATGGGCGGCAGTGTTTCGGTTGTGCGACCGTCTGCAACATTCAGACATGTTAGGGCAGCGTGGATCAGTTACGTGCAGTCGACTTATTTTATTCATGGAATTTCAGAGCGAGTTAAGCTCTGATGATGTTTAACAATGCGCTTGATGGGGTGGAAGGTTCACAATAAAAGTGGGGACGTGTACTCCGGTGCGCCGGAATCAAAAACCCGCACTTCGCCAACGACAAAAAGGTGCATACGTGTCGTACAGGCAACCAACAATACAGCCATCGCGAAGGGAGCGGTTATTCACGAGCACCGACCTAACAAGTCTAATTCAGAAGAAGACACGGACCGGCGCTGCCGCCGTTACTTGTTTGCGGCGGCGGCTACAGCTTTATTGGCGGCTTTCAACCCCAAATCCATTTACGTTTTCTCGAAATCTCGCTCGGTGTTTTAATTTTTTCCGACGCGAGGAGTCGAGTGCGGCGTATTTTCCTCGTTTACTTTCGCGAATGGTGATTCGATGAAGTTCAAGATGCACGTCGGAAGTTTTTCATTTTGTAATTAATTTTTTTTTCGCGGCACCGACCGAAACAGATCGGAAGTTGGGCTGGAGACGGATTTAAAATGCGAGATTTCCAGTGCAGGACAAACAAATGGGTTCTTTTATTTTTCGGGCGCGGCATCAATTTTAAGATAAAGTTAGTCCGGATTGAATACGTAAACTAGGAACAGCTTTGCTGACTCCGCCACATCTGTTTTAAATTGTAATGTCGAGGTCGAGTTTTATCGTTCCCGTACAATCCAGGTATTTATATTGGGGAATCGAGGTCCCTCTTTGTTCGGCAGGCTGGTGGAAGTTTTGCGCGTCGGGAGACGAATTGCTTAATTAAATTATCAATTTCCCGTCGATGTCCCGAGTGCGATCATCCGAAATTGTTTTTTCTTTTTTGTATCGGGGAGGGTCTTATTTCCTGCGATGGTTCAAAGGTAAAGTCGTTTGGCTACTGCTTTAAAAATGGCGAAGCCGGATTTACCGGAGCTCGCTGCGATAAACATAAAGACAGACGGGGATTAAGTCCGCCACCGGAGTTTACAACGTACCGTGAAATCCGACATGACGACCGGCCGGTCATCGTAAATCGATAATTTACGGCTCGAAATTTCCAATAATTCACAAATCGATGAGCGTGTGAAACGCGACCAAAAGGAACGAGCGCCCTGTGGCATTTGTTTTCATTTTACCTCTCGAAATGACAGTCGAGGGGTGGCGGTCGTGTTCGTCGACGTCGAAGTTTGATCTCCAGTTTCTGAATGGAAGCGTGTCTTGGATTGTTCAGCGTGCGACAACCGAACACGACGAAAGAACTCTCGACATTCGAGAAATGATAAATGCGACCAAAAGTGTTTCACGACTTTCGGAAGCTCTTTCTGTTTTATTTCGATCTAGGGGAAGTACGGGGTCGTATTTACAAAACATTAATTCGATAAATTGGTCGAGGTGGCATGATTGGAAATATGTAAAGTATGGCGGCGTTTCAAGGATTCAACGTAGATCTACGTTTAAATTTTTTACGAGCTGGTTATCTTTTCACAAAGCGATTTTTTTTATCTGCAGCTACGGACGAGTTTAATTTCAGATTAAATTTTTTACGCACTGCTTATCCATTCACAAACCAACAATTTTTTCATCCCCATCTTGGACGACTTCAATTTGCGATTTGCGATCGATTTTTGGCAAAGGTTGGAGGGGGCGGCGAAAAAATCGTGTTTTCGCGCTTCCCAAGCCGTCGTACACGCATATTTTTCGTGCGTGCCTGGTGAAAACGCGATTTTCGGATTTTCGCACAATTTTATTTCTTTATTAAGGTGCGTGACGAGTCGCGTTTTCTGTTCCGCGCACGAGAGCAACAATTAGATGCTGTCACCATAAATTACTCCCTTGATTTTTTTCCTCTTCGTCTTCGCTTCAGGCGAAACTGGGGGAACGCATCGTAATAAAACCGTATAATTCTTTTATTGCACATGCGAGATTTGATGGTTACATAAATTTACGACCGCTCAAACGCACATCAACTCTCGTAAAACTTATTAAACAAACGGCATAGTCGAAAGGAACAATATGATGAGTGTATAGCGCCAGACCGATTTTATTTTCTTGGAGTAAAAGCCGATAAGATTTACGATTAGCGCACGGGGTGCGCTTTGTTTTTTCTTTTGCGCGACGACCACGTTCGGAAATTTCCAAATTAAACGTAAAATCGGGGAGCGAATTATTATTTGCCGTGTTATTCCAGATTGTGTTGTTGTTAATTAATTCTTATTGTTTTATCTTTTGTCGAGTCGCCGAGTTTATTAGCTCGCCTGGCCGCCCCTAGCACTAAACCCGGCTATAAACTGCCGAATTAAGAACAAAAACCCCTCCGAACTGCATAAATCCTCATCTGTTACCTCGCGCTAACCGGGGCCCCATATCGATTCGTCGGGCGATCAGGAGAACTGCGAATTGCCGCCACTTTTCACGACCGCCGCCCCCTAATTACGAGCTGCAGGTGTGCGCAGGGCGAGGTAATGCACTTTTAAGGGTCTCGTCGAGGGCCCGCGTCGGAAATTTGAATGTATAGGGCGTCAGACACCTGTTATACGTTGCGGGGGTCACGACCGGCCCTAATTGTTCGAAGGCGGCGTAAAATGCGTTACGCGGTGCCTTAGGTAATCATGTACGTCTTCCATTTGCGCAGAGTGCCCATCACACGCTGAATTATTCATCGCATCCGGGGGAGCTTTAAAGCTCCTCGCCGAACCAAAAAATCAAAAGGCGGGAGCTTTAATTTCGAGTTGTAATTAAGGACCACGTATGAAAGCGATCGAGTTTCACCCCTTCTTTGGCGAGTTTTAAATTGGACGCCGGATTTTATGCAATCAGTTATGCGCAAGGTTGCGGTTCCGGGGAAGTACGGACGAAATTTTCTCCAGGTCTGGGTTAAAAAAGCGATCGGGATCACTCCGGGTGATTAAAATTCTGCGGGCGGGGTGCGAGTTCGTGTCAAACGTTCAGGAAGTTATAAATAATGTCGTAAAGTTGCGAACGAAATAGTAATTAGCGGAATGAATTATTTTATTCGTTGCGGGACCGGAATCTATTAAATAAAACAAAATTCAGTAATTAATTTATCAAGTTCGGACCGCCCGTTTGATTAAAAGCGGGTTTTGCGAGCGGCGGCGGCAAAAAGTTTGCGGTGGCGGCGCGTAGAGATGCATTCCGCGGTCCAAATCGACGACGACGATGATTAATCGTGCACAGGACAATCGTCGAGATGATGCGGACAAGAAGTTCATCTCGGCCGACCTGGGGCGGCGCAAGAAGACCGTTCGATCGATCGGCGTCCGTCTCTATTAAATTTCGAGGTCCGAGGGCGCCGCCGCCGCCACCGCCTGTTGAAGATTTTCCACGAGCCATCGCGAAAAATGAAAACTCGATGTTTGGCTATTATTAGGTCGAGAATGCGGTCCGCTCGCTCTCTGTCCCGTATACTTGGCCTATTTCTCGTCGCTGCATCATCATTTTCTGTGTCAAATTTGTAACGCAGGCAGACTAGATGTGTTTCGACGTTCCCCGATTATATTTATAGGACTAATTATTGGGAATTGCACGGACCGCGACCGTTTGTCCGGTCCAATTACGGTCGCGGTCCGACCTACGGAAAGCTGGTAATGAGAAAATTGCACTTGAAAGCTCACTTCAAGGGCACCGACGGGATCGATCCTGTTCGAAAAAAGGCGGCACAGAGCGATCGGGCGTCAACAGGTGGAGCAAAAACGACCCGATCGGACCTGCCCTTTCGATTTCGTCAAAAGTTCTGACCCGAGCGCAACAAAAACGCGAACGCGATCTGCAAGCGCTGTGTAACGAAAATTTAATTGATTTCGACGTCTGCGAGTGTTCTCGGACGGAGCGAGCTTTGATTGGAAAAGATCAGAAAAGAGAACGTTTTTATCGATTCGTATTTAGAAGGGAGTGCCGGAGCGGTGCTTCCCCTAAACATGTAAACCTGTAGATGGCGTCGGTCCAAACTGTCACTTAGTGAAAGAGGCATTATCGTTTGGGAATATGGACCAATAAAGTCGCTTAAATCGTGATTATCCTGAAAATTGCCGCACGTATCGCCTGATGATTCCATTATTTTCATAATAAACTCGACGATAAATGCCGGAGCGTTATGCAGATGCCATCTGTTCCACGGACCCGCACTTGTCGATTGTCGTTAACAGATGGGACGATGTCGTTAAAGGTATTGCTTCTTACTAAAACACTGAGACGCATCCAGCAGCTTCGACGTGTAACGTCGAAGTTGCTGTCAAGACCAACTATTCGAGTGTTGGTTCTTCTTAATCTCGGCACACTGGAATGGATTTTTTGTGAAAACGTCTTCAAGTGTCACACTCGGTACAGAGCGAAATTCGTTCTGATAACACCTTAGGCCGCTTCTCATTTCTCGCCGAATTTTCCGGCAATTCGCATCATCATTCCCGAAAAAAATGGCGAATATAAATGGAGGTTTCCATTATGCAAGAACTAATGGCCGTTATTACGATTCACAGCCGAAACTCATTCCGGCGTGCGAAATTTGAGGATTCATCAAAATATACGTCTGTTATTGTTCGATATTATTATCCGGCGAATGTTTACGGCTGCATTTTCTTCGACGATAATGACTGTAATGTTAATGTACAAGGTAAATCTAAATTATAATTGCCACCGCCACAATAAACCTCAGTTATAGTATAGTTTTATTGGTAATTTTGGAGTAGTTTCTGTCGAAACCGATAATACTTTAGCAAATGTACAATTATAATTGATACACCATCGAATATTGCACACCGCTGTTGTAGGTATTTGTTTTCAGCAAATTATCAATATTTTGATGATGGCCTCTGGGCGACATTAATTTTATTGCAATATCCATTTTGATTTTACAATGTGGGTTTCCATTAAACACGGTAATGAAAATGCGCGTTCGGCGAATGCAGTTGCCGAAAAAGGATATGGTCGAAACGGCAGTAAAATGTTTCTGGATTAATAATTAAATTTACATTACGGGCAAAACGTATTTGTAGAAATTTTCAATTTTGCGTTATTAGGGAAATGCAGCGTTCGAGTGCAGTCCTTCAGGATAACGGCGCGGGACGAAGGATGTCGGGTGAACGACCTCCGATTCGCAACAAATTTATCATAGAGCAGGACGGTGGGTGTCACCTGACGTTTATTACGGTTTTGATAAATCGAACGGAAGTGTGACAAAAAGTCGAACAACGCCAAAAATTTAACGAGTGAAGTGGTGACACTCCGCGCAAAGGAGAGTGGAAAGAGTTGGCCAAAACAGAAATCGGTTTAAATTTGCTTTGTTGTCGGAGCGCCGCGGCTTAATCGACAGTTGATGAAAATTCTTTCAGCGAGGGCAATAAAATAGGTGGTCCGTCGATAAATCAACAGTAATGTACCCCGTACTGCGTGCTAATATTTCAGAAGAATCCATAAAATGGACTCGTTCAGACAATCTAAATATAAGCCTGGCTCAACCGTAACCCATATATTCTGCATATCTTGGCAGGATTCGTGTACGGTTTATTATAATAGATACGGTTTTGCGAAAAAGTTGTGCTCATTCGCAAAACCGGCGAAGAATGCAGAAGATTTCTGGATTTTTTCCAAGTGGCGTTCTTCCCTTTGACGCGAAACCGTTTCCGGCGCGTTTCGCGGGCGCGAAATGAAGATTAATTCCTGGGATTTCGCGAATTAGTCGTCGCGGAGCGCGAAAGTTTCCCCCCTTTTGTTTGAGCACGACCAGCAGGAACGAACAATCGTTGTGGGGCGCGACCCGGATGGAAGCCTGTCCACATGAGAAATACGTCATGAGGGTTAATCAGGACGAAATTGATTGCCCATCGGGTAATCGCGAAGAGTGGCGGTGATGCTTTCGGTCCGGAAATAACTCGATCAGGTTTATTTCCTACGTGATAATTTGGAACGCGCCTAGTTCAAGTGTGCTCTCCGAGTGGGTAATCTTAAAGAGGTGCCAAAAGCCGGTCTGGAGAGGTGTTTAAATTTAGACGTTAATCCGTTTGATGGAATTCGCGATTTATGGACCGTAAATCAATAGGTGCTCAATATTTAATTATGAATAAAAACGGGTTTATTAGATGCGTGACGGTGGTTATTATCGCCGGCAGGAGGAAACACGGTCGCCCTTAAACTTGACCCGGGACCGTTTAATTTTGCATTAACTGCCAATTTCTTATAGCTCAGTTTCGAGCAACCGTTTGAAGAGCAGGAACTCGATTTAATTTAAATTTCAAATTTAATTGTTGGGATTTTGAGCACTTCGCACCAAAGGGATGCTCACACTAAGTGGCATCAGCACCGGGACCAAATAATCGACAGTGTCGCTTCGCAAATTGTTGTTTCAAAAATAAACAAACCGAAATACGCACCGGATTAAATCAGAACTTTACAATTACAAGTTCTAAATCTCGTTTAAGCCAAACTTTATCACGTCACGATTGGGAATCTCTATTGTTAAAACGCTGCACTTGATGGGTTTTAACACGCGTACAGCGTTTACAGCGGAAGGCCGAAAACCTCATACGCGCACGCACCTCGGCTACTTTTCAAACGAGAACAGGTCTGGAACAGGCTGCATTTTTTCATTTGCGCAAATTATCCCTTCCAAAAAATTGCTCGGGGATGATTGGTACACAGTTTGAGGAGGTCAGTATCCACCTGTCATTCGTTTATTTATTTATTCTTATTCCAAGATATTTCAAAAGGGATCTGTACCTATTCAAGCTTCCCCACTGCAAGCGATCCACCTGACAGGATGGTAATTAATTATTGTTTGCTCGAGAATTATCAAAGCGACCGGAATGAAATTTCATAACAGCCCTCATGACATATGTATGCACAAGTCCCAACATGAACCTTGTCCCCTCAAATGCCTCTTTGTACGGGAACTTTACATACGAGCTTTCTCTGGACAGCCCCCATACCTTTGTAGCCCATGCCACCACTATTTTTAGTTTTGTATTATCTTTTGTGGCGTATTTTAGTCACCCGTGACACTCTTTTGAAAGCAACTGGAAGAACCGAAAGGTCGAAGAAATTTATGTTATACAGGGTGTTCTCGAAATGCATGTCAAAAAAATCGAAAGTTGATGCTGATGATGGAAAAAGAAAAAAGATACTGGAAATTTCAGATTTTGAAAAAAATTCCTCTTACGTTCCGCATTTTCTATACCTTTATTATTTTTACTGGTACTGCATTCTGTTTTTTTTAAGCCAGATTTAATTAAAATTTTTGCGGGGTAAGACGTAAAGAGCATGGTAATTTGATATAAGTGCAGTGCCGGCGAATGCTGATCACGTTTGCAAAGTTGGGATCGACCACAGACGGCGGTCACTGCATGCCGGGATACATTTTACCGGCGGGTTAAAATCAAAGTTGGTGTTCATCAAAGCAAAATCCGAATCTCCGATGCAAGCTCTCTAAACGAATAATAAAGTTGAGTTGTGCCGCAATGCTCGGGGGGAGCGGTTCTCATTTTTGGTCTTAATTTGCGAGCGTGTCTTTATCCTTCCATAATTGAGGTTAGCTCGTTTGAAATGTGTACCTTTGTGGTTCCACCGGAGTACCCTTCGGGTCTGAATAATTCAGTCCGAATTAAGTACACCTAGAATTGTTTAATGTCGACCGTGTCAAATTACGGTATCGCTTGCATGTGTCGACATGAATAATAGAGACGACCGGGGTAACAAACAAAAGGATGTTAGGGAGCCAATAACGACTCCGATCCTGACCCGTTTTATTTTTCAAGAGGACAGCGCGGTCCTTGCGCGTCACGTCTGGCGATTCACCGCGTCGCGCTCAACAAGCGCGTCGGCGTTGTCTCTGCAGTTCCGACATAAAATTGTCAAAGTTGGGGGGCGAAGAAAGTTTCTTGGAGGGGTGGAAACAGGGGGGGTGGATATAAAACCCCCGTCCACAAAATCAACATTTTATTACGGCCTGATCACAAAATCATTACGAGGATAAAACATCGGATGGAAGTCGGGCCGGAATCGAGCTCGGTACGAGAGAGCGGCCATAAAGCAACGAGCGATGGCCTATGGGGAGGCACCATTAGTCAAAGAGGGACGGGGTTCGAGGCCGACGGCGCGATAGACCGAGATAGCATCCTGATATACGGCGGTCAAGGAACGGCACTCGTTACATGGACTCCTGCGGACCTGATGCCGACGCCACAGATCTTGTCCTGGTCGTGTTCTTTTTGAGCGAGCATTTGTCTCGGCGGCCGCGGCCAAAAAACCGAATTTATCTCACCCGGATCGGTAACGCGATGATTAATCGTTATTAGTTACGTGCCTCGCGAGGGTCTTTTCTTCTCGCGCCGCCACTCCGACGGACGATTCTAGAAGCCGAATTAATCACGGAAGGATGCGCCGTTTAAGGATTCCGGACCTGACCTCTTCATCGTTAACGAATCGACGACAGGACTAATTGTTGCCGGAAGAAGTTTGCAGATAACGATCCGGAAAAGGGGAAAAGCTTTTTATCACCCGACCGCAGACGCCATCGTCGATTTTGCGTTTTACCAAAATATCTCGTTTATTAATTTTTTCTTTTCGATTTCGTAAAAACGCTACAGTCTGTCTCCGTGTTGCACTTTATCCTTTCCGATGGCAATTTCGTTCGATCAATTGGTATTTGTCCGAATCCTGGTAACAATAAAAATTCATCGTTTGTTCGTGGACGTCCAAATTGGCTTTAATCGTCTTTGTCTGCCTCCATTTCCGCTTTGTTTCCTATACTTTAAAAAAAATATATACGATCCTGTCCGACACCATCATCGGAGAAAAAAGTATAATAGGTAATTGACTCCCACAGGGTTCCATCTTAGGATCTATAATTTTTCTATTCTATTACATTTGCAGGAAATGACACGATTATAGACTAGCGAAACTAGACGTCTAGTTGAAAAAAAAAAGTGGAGTTACTCTATTTCATATTTATTTATTTTTGTTTTAAAAAGAACATCTCGATTAGACGTATTGTCGAAAAGTTTAAATGCATGCTTTTCATATAGATTTTTTAAAATTCAGTCTATTTAAAATATTTTTCTTTTTTGAAGGATTCATCTTCGTCAAAAGCTGAAGAAATTTCATCATCATCGAAGTCTTCTCCAGGACCTTGACTTCGATGTAGAGTGTATCTCTTATTCTGCGACAGCTCTTTCACATGCTTGGAGTTTAAATAACCTCGGCTACGCTTACGCTTCGCCTCGGCCATTTAAAAACACCTCGCACATAAAAGTAAACTTTCGCAGCTTGTAATGTAAATAACTATTTTCATTAAGAGTGCCTAAAAAGTAAATTACGTTTCCAAAAATTGTAACGCAAAAGATTGATTGCAAAATTGATTTTTCGTCGTTTTGTTTGAATTATTGATCTCCTTTACACTTATCAAATATTTACCAAATTTTAATTTTACATTACGTACAGACTAAACGAGTCCGGAATTTCCAATTCGTGCATGTTACAGCGCCGTTAATGATTTTTAATTTTGCATTACTTAAAATTTTCCATTGGTAAAGACCGAAGTAAATTTAGCTCGGGTAGGTACAACGCATCAGCCGAAAAAATACACGTGGGTTTGAATGAAAGGTAAAATGTACTGAATTCATTTTACTAATTAAAAAATCCACTTTTTTTCATCGACAACCTCGCAAAATAACGGTACAACTTAAAATTAATTCCTTTGTTGCTCCACTTCTTTATATATATATTTTTTTTTTCATGAAAAAGATCCAGATGTTTGTTTTTGTTTTTGAATTATTTTTACGGCAAGTAGTCGTCCGGGACCCCCCAGAAGGGGGGGCCACTTTGATCAATTAAAATTATCCGGAGCGCGAACTCGTGAAAAATTAACTTCCCACCGTAATCACCTCGCGGCTAATTATCAAATCTAGATTTGCGCAAAGGGGTGTCGTGTCGCACTTCCCTCGGCGATCTGACCTGGAACATGCTCATTTTTGCAAACGAAAACAATACAAAGCCGGAGCCAAGTCGGGTGCGAACGACCCCTCAAAAGCTGATTAGGTAGGTGGGAACCATTAGAACTCGGCACGAACGTTTTTAATAAAAAACCATCCCCCCTGAAACGAATCATCTGTTCATGTGTACAGACAGAGTCGAAATCGTGCCGAGTTCACGTCGAGAGTAAATTTCACGCCCTTCCGAAAGTCCCCCTTTTACGCGAGGGTAATTATAGAGCAACTTTAAATTAGGCAAAGGTACTTTAAGAAAGGTGGTGGTGGGGTTAAAAGCGGCGACGAGGTGTCTTCGGTTTCCGGGGGGGGTGCAAACCGCCGGGTTTTATCGTTGCCCTCATCCATCCCTTGTTCTCCCTAAATATTTCATAATCGCACATGAGAAGGGTGACGGTTCGCATCCCTTTGTTGAACGTTCGGCGGGCGCCACACGAACGTCATCCCCGATAGAATTGATCTTTGCACAGTGTCAATCAAACTATTACAGCTCTCTACATTTACAGCTTACTTCGACAGGGGTCGCAATGTAAATCCGCACGTTTAGGGACATTTGTCAACGTCGCGTCGGGAACAACGCAACACGTTCCGTAAATGTTGATTTGTCGTTTAAGTTCCGTAATCCCGGAGTGCGGCCGGCCCTGAAGTATTAGTGCCGATTACCGGACTCGACACGACTACGAATAAGTTGACGATTACGCAACCGTACTCGTGTATCTATGTCATCCATCAAGCGCGAGTAAATTTAGAAAAATTGCGGACCCACCTCAAGAAAATAATAAATCAAGCCAAAAATACGCGTTTGTGCGCCGTCATCGCGCTTAACGATTAAAATTTCCATGTGAAACCCGGACGAGCAGAACACTGCGTCGAACAATATCGTTATTTAGAAATTTCTGACAACGCCAACTAAATCCATTAAAAGGGATCGCTGACGGACAAAATGTTGAACGGAACGAAATGGTGCAGTCTCGTCACGGTGGTAAAGGAAGCGGGGCTTGCAAATTTCAACCAGAATCGAGAAAATAGTGCCGAAATAGAGCGGAACTCGATGAAAAGAAACTTTCAGCAAACTTTTAAATTTTCTTTGTTTACTTATTGGGTGGCAACTGGTAGAGGGAGCGAAAGTTTGGGACGCTTCGGTTTCCGTCGACTGTAAACGCCAGTCTTACATGGAAACTCTGATTTAACCTAATGATACCATTTGTATCAAATATTAAAATTGTAGCATAAATCGCGGATATAGTACCAAAGCGCCCCGTACTAACCCTTTCGAAGCGCTACCGTCACCAGCGAGAATCTAATCGCTGGGCCCCTACCATCACATCAGCTGCGCGCCGTCGGAGCGTGCCGGACCATCTCCAGTCAGGCTATAAAAGGGATGCACGCATGGACAATTATTCATTATTCATTTAATCATTCGAGCTCCCTCAAGAGTCTCACCACAAACCTTTGTTAACTTTGTTTACCTTTATGTAAATAAATTATTTACAACACAAACACTGTTACAAAATGATTTTTACTTTACCGGTCGTCGTTAAAAGCAACGGCCGCGAAATTGGATTTCGCGGCTTATTTTAGGTAGGTACGCGTACGGTTGCACAAAAATGTTCTTAATTGTATTCAAAGGACTCAAACAATCCTTGATCACCTTGTATATTTGTATAAATTGCAGCGTTTGCAACTTTATCAATTTAAATTTTTCGTCACACGTAGCTATTTCATCGTAACATGAACAGTTTCCTAACCTCACTTTTTCGCATTTTTCTAATAAATACAAATGATCACGATAAAATCAAACAATAAATATCCCCGTGACATCTTTTCAAGTACACTAACTTATTTTCAATAGTAAAACTATATTTTCTTTTTTTTTTTCATTGCCAAGGCTGACGCCATTACAAATTTTCTTCATCACACGGGATAACTTGATGCTCGTTGCCAAAAGGCTGAAGCATTACGTGGGAGTGTTTCGGGGGAAATTCTTTCCAGTTAATCAATTCGAACGATCGCTTGATAAAGAATGTTGCCTTTAATGTTTCAGATATTGCACGTAAATATTCTTAAACAAAGCCAATCCTGTGTGCATCAGCGAAGAAAAACAACGTTTGCTGTTATAACCTTCAAGTTCTTTTTGGACATTTTGCCCTGTTCTGCATCGACCACTCGAGCAAAAGTAGTACTCGCTTGCCTCAAACGAACGGTTTAATCGAGCGAAAATCCTGACCTGTCTTGGTTGTTGGCACCAGAAATATTGGGGTTATCGCAATTAACCCTTCCGGAATTTATGTCCAGCTATTTGGTTGCAGTTTTCAATTTCAAAATGATATTCCGACAACCTAGCCTAATTAATTGCGCAGTTAGCTCACGAGCGTGTCCGAAAGATTTGTCTTCTATTTTGCGTTATCCAGCAGGACTAGTTCTTGCCGGATTATTTTTATAAAATTCCGTAACTCGCACCGTTATTAAAACATTCTCCTGATTAATTAAATCTTTGATCGAAAATTCCAACGAACTCGAGACGGAGACTGTTGGTGCTCGTGATTTCCAGCAACACAAGACTAATAATTTCTTGGAGTAGCACTTCTAACAGACAAGGCGTCGGCGGAAATTACTCCGCAGTCGGATCCAGACGCCAAAAGACTGTTAAAAGCAAACACCTTTTTATTTTGTGTCTAGGAAAAGACGACGTTGATTCCTCACCAACGCTAGCGGCCCGTCAGTATTAAATTTCTTTTTTTGTTTTTGTTTTTCCCTCCACTAACTAAACTGGTAAAGTGGTGGTTTGTCTCGTCGCGAATTAGCTTCAAGCTAATTATTTTCTATTATGACGAGATAAGGGTGTCAGTTTTCTAGACAAAATACAATTACTTGCGCAATGTAGCACCTAATTAATGTATTGGAAAGTGCATTAGTTGCCGTGGTAATGCAATTATAAATAGACTAAACCCGTAACGTAATTTTAAGATCACGTAACAGGTAAGGGTGCTCATCTCGGTCGGGGTAAACGAGGAGAATTAATCCTTTTTTCGCGAAATTCTTGCCGTAATGGTGAGTTAATTTAACGGTGAACTGTACAATTAGCTATTTTGTTTCCCGGCTTCCAGCGGTTAAAAATAAACATTGAATTATGAATCGCCGTTTAACGATCGCTAATGGTGCGGGTTACTGCGCAATTTATAAAATTTTGCCGATACTGCCGAAATACTGTAGTTTGGGGCTTTTTGAAGTTTCACCTGAGTCAAACCCGCAGCCGTTATTAGGTCCGTAATGAGAATATCAGTTTTAACAGCTTGTTTTATTCACACGCGGTTTAACACGTCGCATTAAACGATGATTTACAGGTTTAAGGCGAATTCGTAATTTCATCACTGGATCAAATGCGCTTTAGTTTGACCGTTGGTGAATAATTTTGGAACGTTTTCGACAGACTGCGGTCACTTTTGGAAAAAGCCCGCGGCTAAGATTATCGAGATAAATATCCCCGGGAAGTCAACAGAACGGATCGATGCAATTTAGTGCGGACAATAAGTTTCGCCGTGTCAGTTCGCCCGGACTTATCCGGATGGAAGCCATCATGTTTCGATTGAATCGCAGCCTCGTCAGGATTAAAGGGTCCACGTGAGCGATAATTCTTTTTCATTCAAACTCGACGAACGTGTCCCACTCGAAAAAAACATTATTCCGGGTTCGACACACACGGACGGCGGTCGCCTTGCGTTTCCATCAAACTGTCGTTAATAACGTAGAACTTTTCGGACGATTTATTATTAAGAGGTAACCGCATGTCGTGCAATTTATCACGTTGCTTTTTTTTTGAGGCGAACCGTTTTGTTTCGCCGTGATTACATTTTGGGAATGGTGGACGGTAAAAGCGTGCCGCACGATCGACCGCGACCGGGGGCGGCAGCGCGGGGTTAATTGTTGGCTGCGAAAAGTTTAAACTCGCGATACCGGGCTTAACCGACGACTGTCAATCTAAACGGCTAACGGATAAATGCGAGTTTTTTATTGCATTTTCTTATCTCCTCCACCTTCTCCCCGGCGTCGTTGGGAATTCCTGACGGGAGATGGATGCGGAGGGAACATATTTTCGGCGAGAAAATCGATCACGCCCGACGTCGATTCCACGTTTCCGAATTATTTAAACAAAATCTTAGCGAACACGAACGCTTCCAGATTGCATCTGGTGAAAGAATCAATACCTAATTATGGCCCTGGCGTTCTTGAGCGCGCCGGAATGATTTATTTAGGGCTCTGTCATCGATTTAGGACCTGTTTTGTTATCTTCCTTAACACCTTGTTTCGAGTTTTCTGCCGTTTATCGCCATTTATTTTAATCTGTCCTTATAACGTTATTTACGTTGCCGTTTTACCAGGCTCTAATAGCATCTGCGTCAGTCGGGTAACCTACGAGACATAATTCTTATTAATGCAACGTAAACAACCGCAATTACTATTAACGTCTCGTTGCGCTTTTTATTATCTGCACCACATCCGAGGAGTAGTAATTTTATTAGGAGCCCTCGACGTACAACTCGTCTCACGATACGCCGGACGCTTCGCGCCGGCCAAATTTGATTTGAAACACGTCAAAATACGTCCGTAATAATACGCACGACCTCTCCGATTTGTTCCCGATAGGCTGAAACGTCTGTTCCTCACGAGCGCCACCTAATGGCCCAAGTCCAATTACATTTCCCAGGTCTTATTGCAAGAACCAATCTTGTCGGAGTGTCATTATTGCGGTGCGAAGACACTTTGCTTAACCTCTCAACAACAATTCTCTTCCAGACTTCGGCGGAGTGCATTTCGTGACATCCACAAGAGATCAACAACTCTCGAACACATTCACACTATTTAAAAACGTTACCCGGCGAAAGGCGAGGTGAATTCAAACTTTTCACTTAGTCTGCGAGACGCTTTTATGGGCGTCGCGGTGTTGAACTCTGCCAGATTAAAGTTGTGACGAGGTGAACGCGATGGTCGGTTTTTAATTTTATTTGTTTTCCCTCGCGGCGAACATTGTGCGTCGTTTAATGACGTTAAAAAAGCTAGACAAACAGGAGTTTTTGGCATCGGGAGAAGTCCCAGGCAAATATTTAAATTTCCAAAAGAGCGAGGAGGGAGAAATACGACATCGGTTTGTGAAACTTGAGGGAATGTACTCGTTAATGTTGTTGTTTTTCGTATTAGAGACGGCAGGATTATAATTAAATTTGTTGTCGGGGGCCGAACCAACAGAATTCGATGGAGCGGTGCAAAAATTGTCCGATAATTATTCGTGAATATGCAAAATGCGTCTTTAATTGAAAGTTTGCGTCCATAAATTAGGATTTTAATGAAAATTCAACGTTGGCATTCAACAGTTTCGCAACAAGAAATCGTGTTCGCGAGCGAAATTAACAAGTTTTTGCGTGCGGAGTCCTCCCCCCGCGATAAAATTTCTGCAAATCCCATTTTACCTGTAACACGCGACTAAATCAATATGGAGGGTCCGGAGCGAAGAATGCACCATTACTCCGGGTCCCGTTGTGCTTCGCATTGAATCCCGACACCCGTCTCACGTTCCCCGTCTTTATCATAAACCGAAATCAACACAAGCTCATCTCCATCCGACTAATTCGAATTTTTCCGGCGTACCTCCACCGGAGCTCTAATATCGGCGGTTTATTAAAAACTTTCTCGCATAAAACTTATGAGAAATTCCTTTGTACCTCCATAAAGAGAAACAAATTAATCTGGCGGCTCTCTCTAACCAACCAAACTTTTATTTTGTGTGTTTCTGATAATTGTGTTCCTGTTTCAGTGGCGGTTATTGCGATAAATTCGGTTCGCTGCCCTTCCTCTCACGCCAAGGCTTCAGGAACAGGTACGTAAGATGGTTGACATTATCGCAGACAAAACTTATTGCCTCGGATAGTTCTCGAATTAACTGTACCGAGTCTGCATGCTAAGATCTCGGCACATCCACTTAACTTGCGGCTTAGCTCCGGCAATATTACCATAGTTAATGTCTGTCAGATTCGTCGTTGTTATGCATAGATACACACATTTCTCTATTATCAGGAGATGTTTCATTCGAATTCATGCAAATTCAACCGTTCGCGACGGCCTCTTTTCTTGCCTACGGACGAAATCAAGTCTAAGAAGCGAGATCTTAATACAGGATAAGGTTCGATCAGCCGCTCCCGGATCAGATCGGGACACGTCAACGAGTAATTAAGAATCAATCCGCACTTTCCCAATTCACAGATCCCGTTCAATCCAGCAGAACGTGTTTGTTTTCCTTGTTCGATATATTTTTTTCCCAATCGGCGTTCCTTCGATAAAAAAAAGTTGGGCCGAGATTTTCCTATTCGAATCAAAAAATGGATACGTTAATTAAATCACCAGTTCGTAATTATCAGTAGAAACTAACGAAGAATATTATTAATTAAGCAATTATACGCACGGTACGGCTAGCCATACTGGATAGACGAAAGCACGAAAAAGCACACCTTGCAGTCTTACAGTGCGGGATTTTAGGATTTCAAAAATATTTTTTGTTTTTGTGTATTTTTTTCGAAGGTAAAATAACAAGACCTAAGTTTTTTATCGGATAAATTTTTCAGTTTTACGAGTACTTTTTGCTTTAACAATATTACGAGTTGAATTTGGGCATTTTTATTCTGGTTAGGCCCGAGAGCTTTAGCTCGATTCGAGGGTTTAACCTTTGAATAAAAATGCCCAAATATCAACGAGTAAAATTGTCTAAAGCAAAAATGTTTCAGTGAAAATTGGGAAATTGATCAGATATTAAAAATTAGGTCGTGTTATTTTTGGCAAGATTCATTCCAGAATACAAACTTTAACGTTAATTATTTATTTATAATACAGTTATTAAGAACAATTTGAGAATCTGACAGGAGTGGCATGCAAGTTTAATTACTTTTGACAAATAACAGAGTAGTAGGACGTTTTTATCGCGATAAACATTTTTGATTGGATGAAACCAAGCACTCTGATTGGCTGTACGTGAGAATTAATCATAGTAAATAATAATAAAACCAGATAATTATAATGAAAAATTAAAAATTGATAGGTGATAAAAAGGTGATAAAAAAACAAACCAAGAATGCTACCTCATCTTTTGTTTTATCGAAACGTTTGTCGTGCTTTGATCGTACGCAAAATTAGACGGTCGTTTTATTGGTTGCCTATTCCCCCCTTCGAAAGTAAAAATGCTTTCTCTTCAGTGATTTTACCACATATTCCAGGATAATTGTTGCTTACACTCTGTAAACTTTGCCGAAATCGAAAAGTTGTTTTCTAGGTTAACAACAGCACATCGTTGACGTTTCTTTGACATTTCAACGAAAAATCTGCTTACCAGTGGCGTCACGTTTGGCAATAAAACTCATAAATGTCATTCCTACGAATGTAAAATGTTGCTCTTGCTTATTTTATACATTTTCTCCATTGTCAGGTAATAATAAAATGCACAATTATAATTCCAACGTCTAAAATTCATGAGAGGTATGATTTGATTATAAAGTAGCGTTTGCATTGAATTCCGCTATGAAATGATCGATAATTTGCAACACCTGCTCTAATTTGCTTTCTCTTTGATCACATTGTTTCTATGGCTTAGTGAAAACGATATTTAACATCCACAATTATTTCTTTCTTCCAGTAATTAAAAAAAAGTACATATTTAAACAAGATGTATTTCGTTTTCAATGGCATACATCGCTAAATACTCGTATAACAAAAATTATCAAAACGTGAATAGCAAACGATTCCAACTTACAACTGTTTACTTTTTAACACTGAACGACCATCTTGCTTGCGCTATTTTTGATTTTGACATCACATCTGACTGCATGGACACTCGCTATATACCACAGTGGCACGGGATAATAATTTCGCTTTTTTAGTAATAGGGATAATTTAATTATTAGATATTTCGTGTAATTGATAAATAAATCGTGACAAATACTTCAAATGAATGTATATTTGACTCGGTCGAGCCGCCTCTGGACACTTCTACTCCGCTTAGAAAAAAAAATTACACTTTAATCGTTTCTATGGAGATACACGCGAGATTTTCGACCGCCTGAAGATAAAATAAATTTTAATTTGGCTTAAACAGCTGGTAGATCTAACCTGAGTATATCTCGATTGGTCTTCGGGTTGATGGTTGATTATTAAAACTTTTAATTGTCTCTGGTTAAACAACAAGTTTGGGGGTTCTTTTTCCAGTGCAGTTTCCTTGCAGTAAAACTGCACACGAAATTAAACAATACAAACAAGACGATCCGCAGCATTAATTAAAATTAAACCTTGAAGGAGCAGTTAACGTTTACATTTGAAATCTGGAAAAAGCTCAGTCCCGCCTGTGAATTTTAACAAGACCACCAGCGTTAATAATGACTGCCGTATTTCACGCGACCGCCAAAAGAGAGGTTAGAGCTTAAGCGGAAGTTGAAATGTTTCGAAGGATCAGGAAGTTGGGAGAGTCTCGTCGCAAACAATTTATCTTATTATAGTTATTAGGGAGCAAGTTGATCGCGTGACTCCCGTTTTGTTCTTTTTCCAGCCGTACATTTTTAATACATTAGAGGGGGCGGTGGGAGCGGCGGAGTCAAATAGCCGTTGCGTTCGTGAACCGTTCCTCACGTCAAAACATTTGACAGCAATTTATGAATGAAACGGGGACGACGTTTCGGGTGAAATATCTGACCTGTTGCCGCTCAAATTCACTATTGGGAACGGCACAATCTCCAGAGAAGTATCCACTTTTTATATATCAAATAAGAAATAAAAACATTCAATCAACTTCGGAAAAGTGGAATGGCGACGTTATTGTTCGTTCCCGTCCGAGAGGAAACAGTTTCCGGACTCGCAAATCACGTCGGTAATCGAAAGGTTTGTCGGAAAATCGGATAAATAAATAGTGGGGATTTACGAGAGCTCGTCGATAAATGTCGACGATGAAAATTTGCAATTTAGTGTTAATCCGCTAAATGGGCGCGGAGTTTTGTCACAAAGGACGCAACGCCGCTGCAATATTCTTGGAGAAATGCAAAAATTACAGTCGCGAGTGTCGCCATTTCCGGCGAAAGCTTTATCCAATGAGATATTCGGTTTATTTCCGATTTCCGAGCAATTTCCTCTCCCAACAAAAATAATTCCAGCGTCGCGACGCTATCTGCGGTATTGTTAAGGAGCAATCCCTTAATGAATTTCACAGGAATTTCCACTTATTGTCTCGGAAACGTGGATTTTGTTGCAGCACGTGCGCCCCCGACCCGCGAAAGCTCTCCCCGTTTCTCGAGTTTCAGTATTTTTTTTTTGTATTGCGGATTCAGCGGGTCGCGTCTGACAGGAAATTGACTCTTCGACTGCTAATTGAACACTTTTATGATCTCGAGCGATAATTGAGTCTTTCGCTCAGACAAATTGACCTTCTACTTGATAAAATGGTATCGCATTTAGAGACCATTAGCGATGACGATTTTTACCGGTTTCGTTGTCGTCGCTGCGTCGAGGGTCGAAGAGGGCGCTGCGATTCGTGAGAGGGTGTAATGTGTGCTCGTCGGGGAGCGATCTGGATCGCATTGCCGCATTGTTAAGATTTAATTCGATCTGGCGCGAAAAGGCTCCACCTAAATTCGGATTCGAGCAGTGCCGATAGTGTTGTGTACGTTTGCACCTAAATAAATAAAATTTGACAATCTCGAGGGGGTCTCTCTCGGCGGGCTCTCGACTACGAAAATGTAATTTGCCGATTTGGATTCAGCGCAAAAGTTCGCACGACTTTTCCGAGATCTTTCAGTGATGACTTAGCAGTTTAAGATTTTCCTTTTTGATTTTATTTATTTCGCTCGGTGATTTTATCGATGCGTTCGTTCGGGGCGGTGCCCGGGGACGTATTTATCTAATTAAATCCGTGTATTTAATACATCATTAGCTTCCGTAATTAGCCCCATTCAATCTGCTGGAAAAGTAAATCGTTTTCGTAAACTTTATTGAATTTGTCTCAGTTGTTATGAGTTCGCAGTCAATTGTCAACAGATACTTTCAATTTTATGTAATGATCGAAGCTGATGGTTTCCGGGTCGGTCGTTTTCGAAAGCTCCGAAGATGTTAGTAGCGTGACTAACGAAATGTCAGTACATCCACTTCGACGATCGCGGCATAACCCGGAAATCATCAACGACGTGGACAACAGCCGTGAAAGCTCACATTTTCTTATTATCTGATGATTTCCTAAACATTTTTGTACGTGTTTTTTTGCTTATGTCATGCGGTAACCGTTTTTTATGTTCTTGAATATTTCATACCTTCTGTGCCAACCCCGGAACCCCGGAATTTTTTCGAACATTGTTGAGTTTTTCAAATTGTCAGAACTTTTCATGCAAATACAGGGAAATATAAACATCTCCACTCGTACACAATAAAAAAAAATTCTATACATTCTTTATTGATCGATTCGTTATTGACGTCAGTGTTGTGGGCATATTATTTTTTTTAGCATTTAATTCAAGTCGTAGCCAATATTACCTTATGCTATTTAGATACGAAAAGGTGAAGTACGAGGGTCATTTGAAAAGTTTACCACCTAGGATTTCGTACATCTGTCAACGGTTTTGGAAACTTTTAATAATATGTGTCACTTACTTATTCGTTTTTTATTGTAAGGCTGCGGAGATAAAACTAGGAAATTTAAACAAAGAAAAAGTTTGTCTACGATCATCAGATAAAAGCAACTTTATTGATGTGAAAGCTCTGCTCTAAATTGTCATTTTATCCACCGACAGTTGAAGAGAGAGCTCTTATTGGTTCCCAGCCATGGATAAAATTGATTGGATCTGGGATTTGGACCAATCAAAATTAGAAATATTTGTTGGCAACAGTTTGCAGTAACTGAAGCAATATAACCAATTAACCAGATACAAGAACGTAGTCATGGTAACAAAACGAACATTAAAAATTCTTTAAATATTGAACTAAGAATTTTGTTGTTGTATATTTGATCGTATTATACTTGCAAGTAAAAGTTTTTATCCACTCAAATGATTACATGTACTCGCCTTCGGCTCGTACACCAACCTTCATTTTCGTGGATAAAAACCTTCTTTCCTGTCTCATGTAATAATAATAATACATAATATACTCGTAGTATTCTTGTCAAAGAAAAATGTTCAAAGCTACATAATTTTTGTTTTTTTGGGTTTCTTTAAATAATTATGCAGTAGAAAGTACAGGGTTATTATAAATGATTGTAGTCGAAGCAGGCCATGCCCATGTTATGAAATTTTTGCCCCTTCCACGTGAACTGTCAATTTTTGTCGCTGTCACTGTACTTTTTTTTAGGTGAAAAGTGCGATGATGAGAATTTTATTAGTTATTTTTTTTAAATTAACGATTGAATCCAAAAATATTGAGTTGTTTTGCACCCAATTTCTCCCGTGTGTGAACGTTGTGTATTTTACATTCAGTTTTTACGCCTACTTGGACTACAATAATTTATAATAACCCTGTAGTATAAATGAAATGGTGGATGATTTAAGAGTTATCATTATTTTCAAAAGTGGATGAAATCGAAATCCGAGAGCGGTAATAAAGCACTTTGGTAAAAAGGATTTGTCGTTGCAAGAAATCCATAAGGATATGAGTATTAGGCAAATCTGCGTCTTAGAACTGAGCCAACGACAGAATGGAATGGTGTAATGCAGAGCATTATGCTAAATTAATTTTCCAAGTATGCGATGCTACCGAGGAATAAGAAAGAGGAGGAAAATTAGGACGAGGTGTGCTGTTCCATTCGGAGAAAGCTTCGATTAACTAGAGCTTTATTTTTAAATGTATTGGAAAAACTCCTCCCCGTGCCTTATTATTTGCCAGATCTAGTCCCTGGTGATTATTGTTTCTTATAAAAATCAATAGAGTAAAACATCTTCGTAGAACTCGTTTTCCACATAAGCAGTCGGGATGACGGAGATAAATAAAACAACAGAAAATAGTGTCTCAGGTGACCATATTGAGAAACGAAATTGTTTAAAAGGAAATTGTTTGAATTTTGCTGGTATCGTATTTGTGTCAGCGAAATAAATGATAAACCACCCACGCAAAAGGCAAATATTTGCACACCAAATTTTTACATTGTATCTGCACCTTAAATAAGAACTAAAACAATTAAAATAAATAAGAAATGTAGTTATTCAGGACTCTTAAAAAATATCTCCCAACAGTAACAAAAAATGACTTTGAAACACCACAGACAAGGACAACACTTTGGTCAAATAAAAACGTCTGGATAAGTCTCACTACCTACGAAAACTAATTCTCTGCAAGTTACGTTGTACTAAATGAATTGAAAAACAATTTTGTTCGATACCTGCCTAGAAAGTGAGTGAAGGTTTCTCTTTCGTTCATTTCACTTTTGCTCACTGTCTTTCACTCGTAAATGGTGGATTTATTGTCATATTTATGAAAAAATCAAGTTAACCGACCTCCATTATTCAATAATTTTTATGAATTATAATTAAATAAATAAAATTTGCAACATGAAACGTGCGTAAAATTTTCGGTTATTAAATAAGGGTAAATCTAATTTTTATGCAACATATTTTTTATGCCATTACCATCAGAAAAAAAAAACTCTAACAGAATCAATAACATTACCATTTGAAAAATAAAAGTTGTCCATTGCCCATAAATGGGTTGATGGTACATATAACAATTATATGATCACTCTGGTTTGTAGTGTTTTTAGAGCTATTTTGTTTTCTGTATAATTTTTTTAAGACAGCCTGTATATTTGTTTGTGATTTATTTGAACTCTTCCGATTTCTAATTCCGCAAGTGGACATCTGTTTAATAGTTTGTGGAGATTTAGTTAGTTGCAGTTGTCTGAATGTAATCACAGGCACTTGGGCGCACTCCGTTGTCCCCTTTTGTCTCGTACGTCACACAAGACGACGCTAAAGCTCACACTGCCCCATGAACGACGAGAAAATTGAATTTTTAAGGCGTACCAAAGAAAATGATTTAAATATTTCACGTGTGCCATTTGCGTTTGATCCGAATGTCAGTCCGATTCTTTTGAGTGGGACTTAATAATGTAAAACGGATATTTGTTATTTAGTTCGCTGACTCCGCACAAACAGGATCCAGGTTCAAAGCGATTCTAATTTGGATAACATCCTATGTTAAGGATATTCCGGTGTGGTAACGCATCGATCCATAAATTTCATCACGGCGAGATTAAATTATAATTTTAAAACTGTTTAAATCGCCCTTCCGCGCTAATAACGAGTGATTTATCTGAATAATAAAAAGGCCATCTGTCAGCGCTCGTCTACAAAAGGCGTTGCCGGCTCAAATTCGCCAATATTTCACGACGATTCCGCCGTTGGCGCAAACCGACCGGACTAGGACAACGCGAGTCGAGCATGTTTAATGTTGAATTAACAAAAGTGAGAGTAATTTCGGCGAAGGGGAGAGAGAACACCTCCAGGTGGTAATCGCGCACGGGTACCTCTCCACCGAATCCATTTAACAAATAAATCCAAGCGAAAGAGCATTTCACGGAGTCGAGTTGCTCGACGGTGTGTTTATTCTTCGATTAAACAAATTTTACATGATCTCGCCAAACGACGCTTTATTGCGATTTTTGTTTATCGAAAGGCGAGTTTATTTGTATAGGTTGTTTTATTGGCACTTGTACGATTTATTTTGGAACAGTTTAAAACGCCGACGTGTTCTCGTGGAATTGTTTGAACGAAACGTGTCTGATCTTGTTCTAGGTGACAGATATACGAGGGAATTAACGACCGTCATGTTTCCTGAGATGCCGCAGTCGGATGACGCTTCAGTGGTACCCGATATACCCAAAACTGATCCCTGTTATCGTTTCAAATTCGAGGGAATGGACAAACACGAGTTTTACAGCCCGGGATTCGAAGATAAACCGAATTACACGAACAACACCAACTGCGTACGAGTCTTGGAAGGTGAGTTCCTATTCAGCTTGATTACGGGAACTTTCAATTTGCCGGGATCGCTTCGCTAATTGTTGCTACAACTGAAGAGTTTCTCATCGAGAGATGGCCGGGAAATAAAGATTGAAAAATCGAAAACCACACAAACGTGCCCCGTGTGCGCTAGTCGGAAGTTGGCTATAGTTTTGCATGTTGTTTAGAATAAAATTGACGAAACAGATATAACCGAGGCGAGCTCACTTCACCGCGACGTACTGGGCACAGATGCGCAACATTTCGTGAGTGCAGAATACAAAAAGTTGGATAATTTCTTCAAATATCGCAATAACAGACAGTCTTTCAATTTTATTCGTGTGTATAGATACCTCTAGAGAATTTACGAAACTCGCTGGATGGCGTACGAAAGAGTGAATTATTAATACGCCAAAATATTGGTCCATTTTTCTCGCGAATGGTCGTCAATTTCGTCACGGAGTAATCTTGCGGCACCAGAAACGGGAGTGGTCCCGGACGATTTTTATCCTTTCCGGGAGAGCTTTCGATACATGCTGCGAGATGCGCCCCCGTCGAGGGGACTACATTATCTTTTATTCGATCCGAACACACTTATTTTGTGCGAAACAACCCTAAGACGTCCACAAAATCTCCTTCCCGCGTTTAGAAAACAAAACTCAAAGAAGTAGCTGACTGGCGTTTTCCGACTTATTCTCCTCCGTCGTACATGTGCCTTCCTAAAAAATTCAATATCCTGCGAGTCGACTGTTTCGCTGCAACAAAACCGCCTCCCCTTTTATCGTCGATCACGTATAGAATATTATTTCACTAGTCAAAAAAAAATCTGATACGTGACGACATCACCGGGATGAAACGTAATTCGGAAAAGTGAACGGGGAAGCTTTGTGCGCTTACACCTGGTTAATTATTTACGGAGGGGGAGAAAGGAAAAAAATGAGGAGAATCCTGATGCGGTCGCCGGTGGAGCTGGAAAATCGGCCACAAACGGGAGATAATAACCGTTGATATATAGATTAACGTTCCAGTTAAATTGGCGGGTACAAATGCAATCTGTTTTATCTAAATGGCTATTTAATACAGTCAAAGGGTAAACTAACTGGTGTTTCGTTAAACGAAACTTTCATTTGCGCCGCCACACAAGATTAATTTCAACCGAACTAAAACTGGAACCGGCTCCGGATGATTCAACGGCCGGTTCGAATCCGGAACGGACCGGTGAATTTTCGCTTCTCTCCGACATTTATTTTTTTAGCACCCCGCCACGTAAATGAGATCAAAGTTGAATTTTTTACTTAATCGAATTTTCGTCAAGTTATCCCCTTTGTAACCGAATCGGTTCGGCGCACACCGAAAAAATTTAGACTGCCGAAACCGAGTATCGATTTATTAAAGCAGTCGTCGAAGCAAATTATTGGGTTTCCTTTGGTTCTCCCAAAGCGCCAGCGTTCTCTCATATTTATCCAACGTAACATCCTGGAATTGCACTGTGACCAAAAAGTGGCCAGTGACAGCTCCGGGCTCTCAGGGGGTTTTCGGGGCATAGGGCGTGGGTTCGGATTATAAAAAAATGGGCGCCAGGCAGCTATTGTCTTGAGCTGGTTGTTAAGCTTGTCCAGCTGCCGGGACAAGTGCTCAGTTTCTCGGATGCTTCGGAGTCAATACGAAAGAACTTAATTCCTTGCGAATTAAATAATTGGTTTATTCAATTTTTGTCCAACAGTCCAGGAAATTCGAAATGCTTACTTAAGTGTGCACTGGTCCGTGGAATTGGCAACGTTACTCTACGTAATTTTGTTAATTGAAATTTCGAACCAGTTCACATTAATGATCTTATTCAATACCTTATTCTGGTCTTATCAAGAAAGCTTTCCTTTACAGGTGACCTTGTAACTTATTTGTGAATAAACTTAAAATTAATACAACTCCGATGGAAAAAAAAACGAAAGGAAAATCTGTTGCATGCGTGAAACAAGAATGAAGCGCAGTCTTCTGCTTTCATAAATTTGCAACGTTAATTTAACATCGATTCTATAATTGAAAAAATTGCAAATTTACTGGAAGTAGAAGAACTGCTACTAATAATTGAAATGTGAAATTTGAAAACTTGAGCTTTGTGAAGTCTTTCTAAAAATTTGAAATTATTGAAATGCGAGATTTTTACAAATTGAAACGGTTCTAAATATTGAGAAGCGGGATATTTGAGGCGTTCTTTGATTTTTCGCAAATCCGCAATTAAATTGTGCGACTTATCTTACGCCGGTAACGTGGTGTGACCTTGACGATTTTCTTTAGTCCTTGGTGAAACGGTACGTGGTCCGATGACCTTAATGGACGGTTTGCGGTCTGGCGACGACCACTCTGACGAACGATGCGGCGACGAATGACCCTAAAGAATAACGTTCCTGGTCCGAACTATCGCCCCAAATAACGATGACTGGTCCGGCTGACCCTAAAGAACAACGTTCCTGGTCCGGCTGACCCTAAAGAACAACGTTCCTGGTCCGGCTGACCCTAAAGAACAACCCCTAACGAATTGTCGTTAGTGTTGCGAAACTCAATCGATTCGGTAATTACCTTTCCGCTGAAAGGGGTTGCTTCTCGATAATTCGAAGGAGGACTTTCCGGTTCTCCTTCGCGGTACGGTAACGGTAATCTGGCTCGAACTACCCCTAACGGACGAAAATTGGTGAAGTGAATTCGCTAATGAAGGATAATTACCTCTATCTCGCTAGATGACGAGGGGTTTCTCGACCACGGCAAAACGGTAAACGGTAAAACGGTAAATCTTCGGGCTCCTCGACGGCCCCGAAGGCTGGCAGCGCCGGACGATAAGCGCCATGGCGTTCGGCAATCCACCCACAGGGATGATTGCGGATCCCGAACGCCACGCACGTGATTCGCAGCTCGCGACTTGCGGCACCTGCCGCCCGCTCGGCGGTCGCCGACCGAGTCCTCTTTAATTTCCGCTCGCGATCGGTTTTTTTTTTTTTGGCTACCCCCGGCTCTAGGAGATCAACCCGAAAGATCTGGACCTTATTCCGTTGGGCGATAAGGCGTCCCGGTTATTGTACTGACCGCGCATCTTGATGACAACTTCCGGCGATCCTACACTTGCGCGCTAAATGACAGATGGTCGAACATGGCGCCGGTTTGTTTACGTTGGACGTCACCGATCCGAAAATTCAGATGTTGAAGCGGTAATGTGTCGGTGAGTCCACGCGTAACACACGATAGATGTTGACGGCAATTTCCCGCAGGATCTCAAAAGGTTGGACACCACAAGGATGAAGGAAGAAGGTTTGGGAAAAGAAGAGAAGAAGATAACTTTCCGGCAAGTCACGGGAACAAAAGGGAATCGGAATTAACTTTGCCGTACGGTTACCCGAGCTGAGAAGAAGAAGAGGAAGGATTGAAGGAAAAGGAAAGGAGAAAGAAGAAAAAAGCGAACGATGAATAGATAGGCCGCAGCTAGACAGCCTAGAGGCGTGAGGCCACCTCAGCCTAAAATTTAGGGGCTAACATGTGTGATTCCAGCCGCCCCAAAACTGGCTGGCACAAAGACTCTACAATGAAAACTCTAAAGAAACCGCGAAAGAAACAAACGAAAACCGAAAGTGAAACTGAAAGCGAAACCGAAATAAAACTGAAAGTGATCCGATAAACAAAAATGAACCCTGAACCGATAAACTCAAAATGAATTGACTGACGGCACAAACAAACTGAATTATTTCGAAATGAGCGTCCCCAAAAAAGGTTACGGCAGGGTGGGCGCGTCGCGACGTCATATGCCGTGCGTTGTGTTGCTTGTTCCTGATCTTCGAACAGCGATCTTATTGTCCCGCGAGCATAAGTAGGACCTCTTGGCCTCCTACCCCGGCCAAAACGAATAGTGGCACTTTGACCTGCTACACTACCCCCCTCCTCAAAAAGAAAAAAGAAAAGGTAACGCGGTTGCCTTTTTCTTTTTACACAAAACGAAGATGAAGTCTTCTCAAAAACGTCAAAATTTGTTCAATGGAAAAGTTTTGATTCCGCCACAAAATGGCTAGTTGATATCTGCGCGTATCAAACGATTGAAAACTGAATCTCAATGTCAATTAGTACTTGAGTACTGCGGTATGATGTAAGTCGAATTCGGGATATGTCATAAATGGGGTTTTTCAAATAAACTTTTCCTGAACAAACTCCACGGTAAAATTTTTGGTCTCGATCATTTCAAAAAATTCGACGAAAAAAAATGCAACGCAATTTTCGCTGCAGCGCTCGAAAACGGAAAGTGAAAATGCGACGAAGCGTTTTCCACGATTCCACGGAACGTCATCCGCAAAAAAATCGCTCATAGAGACACTTGGAGGTCTTCGAGTGTCTGACCTTGACATTGGCGAAATGTCCACCGTTTCTCCGATTGTGCGACAAGGATGGAACTCAAACAAACATGTCACCCGAAAAAGTGTTTCGCAGCGCGATAACGTTCTCAAAAAAATTTCTTATCTGTGAAGACACGAGATAAGACTGAATACAATCCGCTAATTTTCTCTGCAAAATTCCTGCTTCTCTTACACGGTAAAAAAATTGAAAACTGAAATTTCTCTGAAACCCAAACCCAAAGCTCCGATTGTTGAACAATGAAAAATCTGTGATCTTGCCAAATCTGTAGTTGAGTCACAAACACGATAAACAAAGCTGAATGAGCCAAACTGACCAAATTTGCGGAATTCAAACGAGGAAGCAAAATCGTCAAAATTTGTGACTGCTACAAAGTTGACAAATCACACCCCTAACAAATCG